>NC_133542.1:9905212-11105212 GCF_048773025.1 Camelus bactrianus
CTCGATACCTATGCTTTTTATAAGTTTAAGTAAATTTGTTTTTGAAGTACACGATGGAATATGTTAAATTTTTATAACATATAATGAGAGACAACTATTACTGGAATAACAATAACTTTACTTATCTGAGGATTTTATCCATTTGACTTTGAAAAATATGGTATAACAAAATGTATTCTACTCACATTTAAACAATGACTTTCACATTCTACACAGTTGACATTTGTGGGCCTTGTGGGGTGGAAGTGGGGCCCATACACTAGTAAGAGGCTTAGCAGCATCCCTGACCTCCCCTCCTAGATGCCAGTAGCGTTCATGTCCACATTTATGACAAGAAAAATATCTCCAGATACTGACAAACGTTCCCAGGGGAGCAAGGACTGCCCTCCCCATCAGGAATAACTGGGTTAAATGGGCAAGAATCAGTATCCCTACCACTGCTGTTGTTCAGAATTCAATATCAGTATTGCAATAAGATACAAGCTTCACCCTTAGAGGAAAAAAAAAAAAACATATAAACAGGCACAATCAGTAAGCTGCATAGTTTAGAGAGGCTTGAAAAGTCATCAAAGGAGGCTTCCCCCAAATCATTGCTTACACGTTATCCCCTCGTCACTAAGAGGATTCTACCCCCCAGGCAGTGCAACAGTGTAAGCTCTGAGATAAGTGAGGTGGGGTGGGGGTGGCGCCTTTATGGTTAAAGGTACAAAAAGGGCTGGTGTGAATGCAAGCAAGTTCTAAGGGAGTTTTATTAAAAAACAGTGTAATGAAAGTGGAGAATTTGGAAAGGGATTCCCTCAGAACTGTCCATGTTGCAGATCCCACGTTTATCCTCTGATCTATTTTCTGATAGCTTTATTTTCCTTGACAGGTGCTTCTTCAGTCATTTCAAAACTCTTCTTCCTATCAGTGTCGTCCAGGCAAGCTAACCCTTGACTCAAACTGGACCATGAGAGCTTTTTATGGATTGGATTCATTACCTCCCACAGAGTTCTCCCACAGGTTCCTGGGACTCATTGTCTTCGACGGCATGCCAGCCTCAGACAGCCCTTGAACTAGGATTTCTCAAAAGTATTCCTTCTGAGCTTGGGAGTTCTTTTGAAACTATTGTCTCTGCTGACTGTGTCAAACATTTCTCAAATCTCTGATTTTTCTCAAATTCATAAAAACTCACAGCTTTGTTTTCCTTCCATCAGATCTTAGAATTCAACTTTAGGCATCCATTTCAATTCAGTATCCTCAGCTCCCTGGAACTTCACATAAAAGATACACATCAACTCCCCCACAAAAAAGGGCACCCAGCATACAGCAGAAGAAGAGACCCGTCAAACACCCTATGGGTAGAACATACTGGTGCTGGAGGATAGGTTGTGTGAGGCACCAAAGCCCAGGCACCAGAGGAGCTGTGTCCACAGCCACACTCCACACCCTAATTTCCAGTCCCACGGGGTTTTGCTTCCTCACCAATAGGATCTAACCCAACTGTGACCAACCTTGGGAATTTCCTACTTCATTTGTACTCAACAGAGAAAAATGTTACACATATTAAGGCAAGAAAATCAGAAATAGGGCATAGAGGGGACAGGGTGAGGGAGGGAGGGAAGAGAGAAAAAGTGAACATCCTGAACCTCAGAAGAAGAGCAGTCAAGCGCGTGAACCAAAGGCCTCCATTTACAGTTCCATGTATTCTAGTCAGCGTTTCCACATGACACCCCACTGGGCGCTGTCTAAGCTGTAACTTGTTTCGGGAATTCCTGTCTCTGCTTCAAACCAACAGAAGCATCTATGAAAGAAGGGCTGAAGTCAGTTTCTTCACAGCCCACCCCCCTTGGCCAAGTCCCCCAAAGATCTCTCTGCTTCCAGCCTGAAAAGGTCCCACTGCAGCACCTTCCTGTCTCACTGGCTCCTTCTCCCCCTAGTTTTCTTCTAATTTGTTTTCATTATCTATTTCTAAATGTCAAGTCTCCATAATCTTCAAATTACTCAATTCAAAGACTTCAGAGACTTGGAAAAGTCCATTTTATCTTTCCAGTGCCCGTGTTTGTGACATTTGTATGGGAACATGCCTCATCCTTATGGGCCTCAGCCAGGACCCATATTCTGAGCCAGGTGTCACTGCCCATCTCACTCTCTGCTTCCTTTCATCTCGGATCAGAGGACTGTAGCCCTACATATTAGAGTCTGCTCTGGGAAATGGAACAGTTTTCTGTCTCTGGTACTGACTCAGAGCTCCTACCCTAGATCATGCTCATTTTGATGATATGCTTTCTGCCCATCTCCAGAAAACCCAGTACCCTGTCAAAACTGCTGACCGAACAGACCATCCCTTTAACTAAATCCTCTTATGTAGCTCCACCCTCAGACACTAGAATGCAGATTTTTACATGCATCATCACTCAACATATTATTCTCTTAATTTCTTCTTGGATCATCCCTTAAGCTACAGGACTTACCAGTTTCTCTCTCTATAGGCATGCACACTGCCTTGATTGTCATGGCATTATTCAATCTTCAAAGCCTAAAAAGTTGGCCTAAACAGCTAAAACTCTGCCTCACCTTCATTTACACTCACTGGGCTTGTTCTGTGACTTGCAAATTACCTGTCATGAGTCTCTCTCCATCCCATACACATTGCTCTTCATTTCTTTCCCTAAAGAACAAATTCTAAACATTCTGTGAGGAACCACAGTAGATTCAAAAATGTTTTCAACTCAGAAAATGGGCCTTTCTTACACTCAAAATCTGTCCTCTGTTCTTCGGTGAGGTCTGCGGGAACACCATGTATGTGACGCCTGGGACACGGGCATCAAGGATAAACATCCTCCACCATCAGCAGATGGAGGTGCTTTGCAGTGTCCTGATTATCTGTATACAAAACTGGCTCCTAACCCTCACCATACAGACATGGGAATTCAAATAAGCAGCCTCTTTTTGTGACACTTGTGTATGTTACCCAGGTGCTGTCTATGGATTTCTAGGTTTTCAGAATCTATTCACATTTCCCTACTTCTGAGGTCAAAGATGGTTGGTATTTGTAAACAATGGGTCTCTTCACCTTCACTGCCTTTCCTGCTAAATATATCCTTCCCACAGCAGTAGAAGTGAACTAAATAATGGATGGGGCCATATGACTGAGTGTAAAAGACTGGTTTGGGGAAACAAATCTAGGAAGGAAGAGAAGGAAGCTCTAGAAAACCTGTCAGTCTGTTGTGAACCAGAGCCATGGAAAAACAGCACTCACTCTGGCCTCTCTTCAGATGTCTCCTCCCTGCTTGCTTTATGTCCTGGCCACATACAATGCCACTACTGATGGCTACTTTTACACTTGCAGCCAATAGTTACATTTCATCAAACACATTTACAGTGGCATTTACAAAACAAGTAAAGCAAAATACAGAGCTTGCAAAGTTAAAAGAATAGAGATTTTAGAGCCTAGACAGAGAATGGTTGTTCCTGACATTGGAGAACCTCCCGTAATGCCCTAGACAGCAACCATGGACCACATTATGGACCCTCAAGGACAGCTTTCCATTGACCCCTGAAAGGCAATGTCATTTATGAAAGTGCTTTTCTTCCGGCTCTCTCTGATACTGACATGGATTGGGGGGCAAGGGACGGACAGGAAACTAACCTCTGTCACTTTCTCCCTCCTTCCAGGAAACTTCAGACTTCCACTACTGCTTCTCTCTATACAAGCCCTGAGTATGCTCAGCATCCTTCCAGCATCCTGTTATACCTTCACTTTGCAAGCCTCTTTCAAGAATCCCACAGAGGGAAGATTCTGAATATTTCATAGCATAGGGGAGAATTTAGGCTGAACTCTACTCAGACATATCCATTACTTAAGGGTAATCTGGTATGTGCCCAAACCATAATCACTGGTGGAGAGCTTCTGTATGCTTTCCTTGTGTCCCTTACTGAACAATAAATATTCAGAATTGGTTATGTGTCCTAAGTAAGTGGCCTGTATTCATATGGCCTCTTGTTCACCAGATTATGCTAATATAAATGGAGAAGCTCCATTTTTTTTACATCTCTGTCTGGGAAAATCTTAGGCTGTAAGAGATGACCAGTTATATAAATTATTGAACAATTGTAAAGTAGAATTACATGGAGTCATTTCTGGAATTTTATTTTTCCTATGTTTTTATTTTTATGAAGATACAATTGAGATAACATTGTCTAAGTTTAAGGTGTACAATGTGTTGATTTAACACATTTATGTATTACAAGATGATACTAATATAGAATCAGCTAACACCTCCATCATATATAATTATCATTTCCTTTTTGTGGTGGCAACATTTAATCTAATCTAATCTAATCTAGATATTAAATGTTGCCACCACAAAAAAAGAAATTATAATTACATGATGTGATGGAGGTGTTAGCTGATGCTACAGTAGTATCATCCTGTAATAAATATTAATTCAAATGTTAAATCAACACATTGTACACCTTAAACTTAGACAATGTTACGTCAATTGTATCTTCATAAAAACATAAGAAAAATAAAATTTAAAAATGACTCCATGTTTCCATGTCTTGGCTATTGTAAATAGTGCTGCTATGAACACAGGTGTCATCCTGAAGTAGGGTTCCTTCTGGATAGATGCCCAGGAGTGGGATTCCTGGGTCATATGGTAAGTCTATTCCTAGTCTTTTGAGGAATCTCCATACTGTTTTCCACAGTGGCTGCACCAATCTGCATTCCCACCAGCAGTGTAGGAGGGTTCCCTTTTCTCCACAGCCTCTCCAGCATTTGTCACTTGTGGATTTTTGAATGATGGCCATTCTGACTGGTGTGCAATGATACCTCATTGTAGTTTTGATTTGCATTTCTCTGATGATTAGTGATACTGAGCATTTTATGTCCATAAACAGATTACTGGATAAAGAAGATGTAGTATATTTATACAATTGAATACTACTCAGCCATAAAAACTGACAACATAACGCCATTTGCAGCCACATGGATGCTCCTGGAGAATGTCATTCTAAGTGAAGTAAGCCAGAAAGAGAAAGAAAAATACCATATGAGATCACTCACATGTGGAATCTAAAAAAAAAAAAAAAAAAAAGTATAAATACAGAACAGAAATAGACTCATAGATATAGAATACAAACTTGTTGCCAAGGGGGCAGAGGGTGGGAAGGGATAGATGGGATTTCAAAATTGTAGAATAGATAAAAAAGATTATACTGTATAGCAAAGGGAAATATACACAAGATCTTATGGTAGCTCACAGAGGAAAAAATGTGACAATGAATATATATATGTTCACGTATAACTAAAAAACTGTGGTCTACACTGGAATTTGACACAACATTGTAAAATGATTGTGAATCAATCACAAATGTTAAAAAAAAATGAGTCCATGTTACTCTATTTTACAATAGAAAGCCCTAAATTCTCCACACAAAAACTACTAGAACTGATACAAGAATTCAGTAAGGTAGCAGGATAAAAGATTAACACAAAGAAATCAATTGAATTTTTTATACTAACAATGAAATATAACAAAAGGAAACTAAAGAAACAATCCCATTTAAAATTGCATCTAACTGATGAAAATATTTAGGAATAAATCTGATGAAGGAAGTGAAAGAATTATATGCAGAGAACTACAAAACATTGACTAAGGAAATTAAAGATGACATAAATAAATGGGAAGATACCCCATGTTCTTGGATTGCAAGAAATAATATTGTTTTAATGGCCATACTACCCAAAGCAATGTACAAATTTTATACAAACACTATCAAATTACCCAGGACATTTTTCACAGAACTAGAAAAAATAATCCTAAAATTTATATGGAATCAAAAAAGAACCAGAATTGCCAAAGCAATACTGAAGAAAAAGAATTAAGCTGGAGGAATAACCCTCCCAGATTTCAGACAATACTACAGAGCTACTGTAATCAAAACTGCATGATACTGGTACAAAAACAGACATATGATCAATGGAACATAAAAGAGAGCACAAATAAATCCACAAACTTTTGGTCAATTAATCTTTGACAAAGGAGACGAGTACATACAATGGAGCAAAGACAGTCTCTTCAGCAAATGGTGTTGGGATAACTGGACAGCTGCATGTAAATCACTGAAGTTAGAATACTCCCTCACCCCATACACAAAAATAAACTCAAAATGCCTCAGAGAATTAAGCATAAGACAAGACACTATAAAACTCTTAGAAGAAAATATAGGCAAAACATTATCCAACATAAATCTCAGCAATGTTCTCCTAGGGCAGTCTACCCAGACAATAGAAATAAAAGCAAAAATAAACAAATGGGGCCTAACTAAACTTGTAAGCTTTTGCACAGCAAAGGAAACCATAAGCAAAAAGACAACTTATGGAATGGGAGAAAATATTTGCAAAAGATGAGACTGAAAAGGGCTTAATTTCCAGAATATATAAACAGCTCATACAACTTAATAATAAAAAAAACAAACAACCCAATTCAAAAATGGGCAGAAGTCCTAAACAAGCAATTCTCCAATGAAGACATACTAATAGCCAATAGGCATGTGAAAAAATGCTCAATATCGCTAATAATCAGAGAAATGCAAATCAAAACTACAATGAAGTATCACCTCTCACCAGTCTGAATGGTCATCACTCAAAAGTTCACAAACAATAAATGCTGGAGAAGGTGTGGAGAAAAGGGAACCCTCCTACACTGTTGGTGGGAATATAATTTGGTGCAGCCATTATGGAAAACAGTATGGATATTCCTCAAAAGACTAAAAATAGACTTGTCATATGATCCAGCAATCCCACTCTTGGGCATATATCCAAAGGGAAACTTAATTCAAAAAGATACATGCACCCCAATGTTCATAGTGGCCCTATTTACAATAGCCAAGACATGGAAGCAACCTAAATGTCCATTGACAGAAGACTGGATAAAGAAGCTGTGGTGTATTTATACAATGGATTACTTCTCAGCCATAAAAAAAGAATAGAATAATGTCATTTGCAGCAATGCAGTTGGATCTGGAGATTGTCATTCTAAGGTAAGTAAGCCAAAAAGAGAAAGAAAAATACTGTATCATATCACTTATATGTGGCATCTAACAAAGAGACAAATGAACATTATTGAAACAGAAAAAAACAGTCATAGACATAGAAAACAAACTTTTGATTACCAGGGGGAAAGGGAGTGGGAAGGGATAAATTGGGACTTTGAGATTTGCAGGTACTAATATATATAAAATAGATAAACAACAAGTTCATACTGTACGGCACAGGGAACTGTATTCAATATCTTGTAGTAACTTACAGTGAAAAAGAATATGGAAATGAATTTATGTATGTTCATGTATGGCTGAAGCATTATGCTGTACACCAGAAACTGACACAACACTGCAAACTGACTATACTTCAATTAAAAAAAAACATATATTTTAAAAATCTAGTCTATTAGCAACTTCAAAGTATGTAATACCATATCATTGGTTGTAATCACAATGCCATGTATTAGGTCTCCAGAACTTATTCATCTTCTAGTTTGTATCCTTTAACCAACATCTCTCTTACTGTCCCACCATCCAGCCCCTTCATAATCACCATCCTATTCTCTATTGCTACAACTTTTGGCTTTCTTAGATTCTACATATAATTGATACCATACAATGTTAGTCTTCCTCTATCTGACTCACCTTGTTTAGCATAATGCCCTCAAGATCCATCCATGTTTTCCCAAATGGCAGTATTTCCTTCTTTCTCAATATAGAATAATATTCCATTCTATATATCACATCTTTACCAATTCAACTGTTGAGAGTTTGTCATATCTTAACTACTGTGAATAATGCTGCAATGAACTTAAAAGTGCAGGTATCTTTTTGAGATCCTCTTTTCATGTCATTTGGATGTGTCCCCAGAAGTGGGATTGATAGATTATATGGTAGTTCTATTTTTAAATTTTTTGAGGAACCTCCATCTGTTTTCCACAGTGGCTGTACCAGTTTATATTTCCACCAGCAGTGCACAAACGTTCCCTGTTCTCCACATCCTAACCAACATTGGTCTTCTCTCGTCTTATTTATCAGAGTCATTCTAACAGGTGTGAGGTGATACTGTGATTTTGATTTGCATTTTCTTGATGATTAGTGATGCTGAGCATCCTTCTCATTTAACTATTAGCCATTTGTATGTGTTCTTTGGAAAAATGTCTGTTCAGTTCCTCTGTCCATTTTTAAACAGATTGATTAAAAATCAATAGATTGCCTTTTCAGTTTAATTGTTGTTTTTTCCTCTGTGTAAGCTTTTTAGTTTGATTTAGTCCCAACGGTTCATATTTGCTTTTGATGCATGTGCTTTTGGTGTCATATCCAAAAATATTGTTGCCAAGACTAATGTCAAAGGTGTTTTTCTACATTTTTTTTTGGGGAGTCTTATGGGTTCAGTTCCAATGTTTAAATTAAGTTTTAATCCACTTTGAGCTAATTTTAATGAGTACTGTAAGATAGGAAACTAATTTCATTTTTCTGCGTGTGGTCATTTAGTTATCCCATAATTTCTTAAAGAGACCATCCTTTCCCCACTGAATATTCTTGCTTCCCTTGTTAAATATTAGTTGACCATATATACAAGAGTTTATCTGGGCTCTCTATTTGGTTCCATTGTTCTGTGTATCTATGCTTATAACTCATTTTCTTTTAAAAAAAGACTACATAATATCTATATGTACAATTATATCAAGTATTTTATCAAGTCAAAAAGCAAGGTGCAGGAAATGTCTGTTTAAATGTGTGTGTGTCTGTCTGCATGTTTGTATGTGTGTATATACACTTAAAGAGAAAACAGATTACAGATTAAAAGAGGATGAGCTGGGAAAGTTAGTAGACACAAGAATATAAAAACCCTTGTATGCTCCCATAAGGAGATTGTACTTGATTCTACAGGTATACTATAGGGGACCAGAACTGAACAGCAGTGGGAAGAAAACAATTTCATTGCTGTCTTCTCAGCATTCAATTATTTTTCAATGCATGTACACTTGTGCAAACAATAAAGAAATTAAGTTCAAAAGTACTATATGACAATTGGGTTTACATTCTGGTTTCTAAAAGTACTGATTTTTACAAACTCATCTGTAGTAACAGCTTTTAGAATTAACAGCCATCTATTATATATGTAAGTAATTAAACTGAGAATAGTACCTTTAATTTGGGCATAATATGCCCATTGTTTATTGATCTGGGTCATATGTACAAAATAATCTCTTTATAATTGACTACAAGAAAAAAATGTATATATTAACATATCCTTTAATTCTTATCTTCTGTATTATGTTTATTTTTAGAGTCAGGAATGGTTTCAAAGCCATCCAGACAACTACCTTAATTTTAGGTTTTTCATCTTTAAAGTCAGGCATAGATGAAACATTCTTATTATCCTTTTAACCATACATAGATAATGGTCACTTCTGAATGCCTACCCAAACTCTTACTATAATTTAAGGTTTTTCCTATCCTGTCTCCTCAAGAAGGAAAAAAACTAATCATCACCTTTAGAGATAGCTGCAGAGGGTTAACACCATTCTCATCTCTAAACTGATCCATACAAACTCATTTTCTCTTTCCTCATAATAATCTAGCTATTAGCCCTTTAAGTACTTTGGCTATGCTTTCTGATGTATTCAAATATTTCATAAAAATCAATTATCAAAATTGCAAAGCTAGGTTGATCGTTGCACTCATATAAGACTCAAATCCAACTCTGTTGATGAAACAAATGTCAAGATGATTTTAAATTATTTCATGTTGGAGCCATATTATATAATCCCAACTCTGTGATGGGATCAATCAATATTTCTTTATCCAATCAACATGTACTCAAAGTCTACTGTGTGCCAAACAACATAAATGTAAAGTTCTATTTAAGAGTTTAAGAGACACTGATGTAAAGGGTTATACACAGCATGAGAAGCACTTCCGTACAGGAGTACACATGTGGCCATAAGCAGCAAAAGGACAAAACATCTCATTTTCTCATCAGGTGGAGAGAGAGAGGTGGAAGAGGGTCCCAGAGGAAACACCACTTTGGTTTGATAATTTGAAAGACAAAGAAAATGTCAGCTAGGTGATAAGAAAGAAAGGCATTCAAAAGTAAGGGCTTGTCAAATTTTAAAAGACAAATTTAAGTAGCCACAATTAAAGGCAGTATGTATGGGGCTAGATCAATGCTGGAACATTATGGCTGTAAAGGAAGCAAGAGACTAGACTGCAATGAATTGCTGAATGAAATCAGCAGGCATAGAGCTATGACGTCCAATAGATTTAAAAATTATGTGTGCAGCAGACTCAACAGGATTAGCTAATTGTTTTTGACTGAGGTGGAAAAAATACACATAAACACAGAGAAAAGTTAAATAATTGGTGTGGTTTTTAAACTACTTTATTAAGGTGTGATTGACATACAGAAAGCAGTACATATTTAATGTACACAACTTGATGAGTTTGGAGCTAAATATGAACCTGTGAAACCAACACCACAGTTTATGTCATAAACTTATCGACCATCTCTGTTCATAACAGCACTATTTATGTAGCCAGGACATGGAAACAACCCAAATGTCCATCAACAGATGACGGGATAAAGAAGATGTGGTACATATATACAATGGAGCACTACTCAGCCGTAAAAAAGAATAAAATAATGTCATTTGCAGCAATATGGATGGACCTGAACATTCTTATTCTAAATGAAGTGGGCTGGAAAGAGAAAGAAAAATGCCATATGATATCATTTATATGAGGAATCTAAAAAACAATAACTTAAAGACACAAATGAACTAATTAATATTTTAATTTCTTGAAAATATGTAAGCACATTTGACTGTCTTTATGGGTTGGATTACCACATTCTGTTGATTCTTATTTTGTAGTTGGCTTTATTCCTTTGATAACTATGTAAGTTTAAAAAGCTAAAGATCTAATCTGTTCTTAGAAACAATAATTAGTACATATAAGTAATGTAAAATAAGTGTAGTATACTGTATATATGTATTTACATGCAATATAATGTGTATGTGCAGTCAAAATATTAAAAAAAAAAAAGGAAAGAAAAATCCCTTCCCCTCAACCCATTCATAATAGAGGATATTTTGCTGGAGGGCTAGAATGTTCTTTTGTGGGTGGAAAGTTTTAGGGTTACTCCTACTTTTCTGTATCTTGAATCCAAGCATGCCAATAGCTATTATCACATAACTTGTAATAACCAGGGGACCATATGTAAAAAGGAAGAATGTTTGGGGGAAGGCATAAAGACTTTGGACAAATTTGATTCTGGAATCCAGCATTTAATGTTAGGAATCTTCTTATAGGAAAAAAAAAAAAATTTGTGGTCTGTGGACCCAACATCCTATCATGTACCCAAGTGATCAAATAAACTTTGGAAAGAAAAAAAAAAAGAATACAACATAAGACTTACCATCTTAGCAAAATTTTAATTGTACAATACAGTATTGTTAACTCTAAGGCACTATGCCATACAGTAGACCTCTAGCATTTATTCTTCTGATATAATTGAAACTTTACACATTTTGACTAATACTTTCCCATATCCTCCTCCCCAATTCCTGAAAACCACAAATCTACTTTGTTTCCATGAGTTTGACTGTTTTAGATTCCTCATGTAAGTGACACCATTGGTGTAACTGCTGTGGAAATATCCAAGGCATGGATAAAGAAAATGTGGTATATACATAAAATGGAATAATGTTCAGCCATAAAAAGAGGGAAATCTTGTAATCTGTACCTGGATGGACCTGGATAACATTATGCTAAGTGAAATAAGCCAGACACTGAAGGGTTAAGTTTCTACAGTTTTAAAACTGGTAATATCAGAGCTGAAATCTGAATGTCTATCTAATTAAGAGTATGCTTTATGGCTTATAACATGCTACCACTGATCCTAACTGCATATGGATCCTCCCCACTTTATTATAACCTTACTTTAAGATTTCTATTTCCTTAAGACCATTTTAAACTCACCTTGTCTTTGCTGCACCATTTCCAGTTACTTCTGTTACCTACAGAATAAAGTGCACCACAGAATGAATTCATAGCCTGCTATCCGTGACTCTCCATAATCTATCCAAAAAGTCGTACTACTAATATTTTACTTCATTGTTGATATAATCAAATTTGTCTTTGTAGCTAACCTGCTCCAAAAGTTCCTTCCCATCTCCATGCCCTTTTATTAATGCTGTTCTTTCTACTCTGAATGTCCTGACTTTTATCAATGCCTATTAGAAATCCTTCCCAGTTACCAAGGAATTCAACTCTAAAGCACCCATTTTTATTAAATCTTTCTGATTAAATTTATTTAAAGTGACCTATTCCATGCCTTTGTGTGTGTGTACATACGCATTATATATTAATGAAAATACACTGTGTTTTTAAATGAATAAACTATATTTTTAATTACATCAAATTATTTTCTAATGTCCAGGACTTTCTAAATTCCATTGCTTTTTATTTTTTTTTTTCAATTTTAGGAAACTATACTACAATAAGCCCTTTTTTTTTTTTTTACATTGGTAATAGAACAGAAAATTTGTTCTGAAAGAACACATTCCCTAAACAACCAGCTATTAGAAAGTGATTCAGAAATGACAGAGTAACGACTATTTTTGCATTTTTGGAAGATTCAAACAGAACTGTTTCTTAATGCTCCAAAAATGGGTAATGGTAAATTTAAAAACTATGTATTTGCAGATATGTATTAGAAATTGACCACTAACACGTTAGTAGATAAATTGAAAATATCTTTAAAAATGCAGCCTTTTTGTTAATCATTTGACAACTACTAGTTGCTAAGGTTTGTACCATCCATATGGAAAACTGTAATTTAATATGAATGATGAATTATTGAGGAAGTTCCTTATATTCATTGATAAAGAGTAGCTTTCCACATGTGAGAATGTAACCATAGTAGATATAATTGGATGCTTATCCTCAAGGGTTTATGAAATCTTCTGTGCTGTCTAAATCCTAAAATTTTCTGTATCTCTCCAATGTGACCTGGATAAATACTGATTTGCCTAAGCCTGTGTTTCAGTTCCTTTCCCAGTGACTGAATCACAGAAAACCACGGGACCTTCCAGAGGGCTTCCAAGATAGGTTCCTTTATGCTATAAACACACTAAAAAACTGCTTTTCCATTCTTGTCTCTGCACTTTGGTGTAGAAGGATATGATATTTAAGGTTCCATTTCATGATGAGGAATATTCTCATGCAATACACCAAGTATAGCTGAGGAAATACACTGATGACAGCAGAGGAAAATATGGAGGGACAACTCTGCAACTTTATGACTTGTTCCAGCATTTAATTGCCTAATTTTTGATCCATCGATCTTTGAGACTTTTCATTTAAGTCATTTCCATTTGGGCTTTCTGTGTCTTATAGCAAAAGTTTCCCTCTTGACAACAGAATCTGCTTTTAACATGTGTGAAGTGCAGGACATTTGATTCTACACACTTCTGCTTCCTCCAAATGAAAAAGAAAAACAAAAGACAGGGAGAAAGATGGGGAGAGGAGAGAGAGTGAAATAACAGAGTGGGGAGTTCTGCCTGTTATTTCCCAGTTATGGCCTGGAATGAGTCTGAAATGAGAGATATGAATCCATTTTTCTTTCCATTAGGTCTCAGTGTCTTTGTGTCAGTTTTCCTGTTGGCAGCCAGCTCCTCTGAATGTGATTTTAATGTCTGGGGCTTATTTTTTCATACTGCAGGGCCCTTAAGTGTAAGTCAACCACTTCATTTGGTGTTTCTGAAATAAAACAGTTTTCTCCAACACTGGAGAAAAACTTGGCTTCCCTGGACTTACTGAAATACACACTCTCCCCTTCCACCTAGGGAAGCACTCTGACTGGTCTGAGTCTGATACAACTGTGTGTTGGCTTATCTACAAAGCTTCCCACTGTGTTCAGAGGATTGCTGACGGCAGAGAGTCATCGTTGTTACAAAATTCTTCCAGCACAAATATATGACCAGCACTGTGCTAACTGCTTTACTTAGATCATCCCATTTAAGTTTCACAGCCATCCTAGTGGGTGTAGTTAGTAACCCAGCCTTATAAACGGAGTGACCAGCTAAACTGAAGAGTCTGAATTTCTGAGAGACTAGACAATATGTTGAGGTTTTCATAGTTACTAAGTAGTTAGCTATAAGTAAGGATACAACTTACATTTCTCAATAGTTAGGGATAAAAGTTGAAGTAAGAAAGCCAACCATTGACTGGCTTTCAGATAGGATTGTTTTCTGCAGTTCAACTTTGCTTTCATTCAGCTGATTTTATGTCATCCTAAAACCAGAGAGGCAAAAGGAGAAACATACTCTGATGTTGGGCTATTGTTATCATGGCCTTAAACCTAATATTTCACTGGCTGTTAGACAATAATATGCTTAACCTGTCATTATTATAAATATCAAATTATTAAGGCAAAAATGTAGATATGCAAAAATAGGCACTGGAAAGAAAAATAGCAAATTTTGTGTGCCTGTGTAGGTATATATGCCCGCTTATTTATGTGCTGACTGTATTAATATTTACAATATTTTTAGATGATTACTACAGATCCCCAATATTTTCCACTACAAAACAAAATTTTACATGAAAAAGGACATTTTGCTTCCCTAGGCTGTACCTACAAAAAACCAACATATTGGCTGCTTTTGCCAGATTTTTTTCGGGTGTCTCAAATGGCACAATCAATCAAATTGACTATACAATGATCCATCCAGAACAGCCATTAAGAAACAACCTTGAGGTGAAATGCTTTGACCTTTATGAAACTTTAAAGATTGGCTTCCCTAAGGATCAATTTCTGACCCTACATTTTACCTTTGAAAGTTGACCCCCCGAGGTGCTCTATCAATGTAAAATTTCATTGAGGAATTCACTGTCCTAAGAGTTGGATGCAACACCATTTATCATTTTCTTTCAGTGGAAAATCACCTCACTACAAACATCCTCGAAATCTATGAGAATTAATTCCACTATAATTCCATTTACAAAAGAAAATTGGGTAAAAGTTATGCATTTAGAGTTTTTAAAACAAAGAACAACATGGCAGCTCTCCCTTAGCTAATATCATTCATAAGCATAACTCTTATTTCAGGCAAAAACAAACTGCATTAGACTTGAAGAATAACATTAGAACACAAACAAATGCTTAATACCCATGCACAATTGGAGCAAACTGGTTACTCAGTTTTCTTTGGAAACTGTAATAAACACATGATGTTGCTATATAAAAGAGATCATTCTCCATGGCCCTGTAAGAATATCACCAGAGGACTGAGGTTGCAAAGAGCAGACATTGATTCTGAATAGGCCCAAGAGAAATCAGTTGTAAAGGACTCTGGTAGATTACAGAATTCAGAGAAAATCTACAAAATCAACCTGTGTCAGGATCCAAAAAGTGCTAGTCTCCATCAGTCTGCTGCCCAGGAGCAATCTCAAGGTGCTGCCCCTGACGACACCATGTCCATCACTGGTCATCTCTGGAACCAGTGTAGACACTATGTACTCTCAGTACTTTTAAAGGCACATGTAGACTATCCACTCAGGTAAAACCACAGACAAAATCACAATCTGAGTCTGACCTTTGTTTCACCCCCTCAAGAAGTAAAGTACAGGACATATGAATCCCATTCACTATGTCTGGATCATGTACCAGGTGCTAGATCAAAGAGGGAGAGGAAAGGGAATATATAAGACATAAACTTGGATCCTACGGTGGAAGGGGCTACTAAGATTACTTGGGTTCATTAAAACCAAAACTGAGGTAAAGATATACCCCATATGGTTATTTACAAACTAAGTTAAAGTAAATGGAATGGTACAAGTCAACAACAGACATTTTTCACAAGGGCCCAGAGTAAAGATTCCGTTTGAGCTGGTAGAAGGATAAAAAGATATATTAGATGGTATTAGGTATTAACTTTGAAGAAGTTTAATTCAAACATTAAATAAAAAATAATACCAGTCAAATATTTTCAGGAAATAGAGAACACTCTTCAATCTATTCTGCGAGGCAAGTATAAGCCTCTCACCAAAACATTATGAATGTACTAAAAGCAAAAATTAGAGGCTAATATTCCTTGAGAGTATAATCATAAAAAAAATTAATAAAATATTAATAAATTTAACCAAACAATATAAAATTATGTTACATCATGACCAGTTGGATCTCCTCTCCAGAATACAAGGTTAGTTTAGCATTTGAAAAGCAAGCAAAGGAATTCATGGCATTAACAGAGTAAAGGGATAAAAACCATATGCTCACCTCAACAGATACATAAAAAGCATTTGACAAATTCAATGCGCATTGATGGTTTTAAAGAAAATATTCTCAGAAAACTAAGATATAAGAGAATCTCCCCAGTCTGGTAAATATCAGTAACAAAACAGCAACAAGTAATATATACTTACTGGTGAAACACTGAACACTTTCCCAAAGATCAAAATCAAGCCAAGGATATCAGTTACTTACCCCTATTTAACACTGGACTACAAGATAATTAACTGAAAGGCATAGAGATTAAAAGGAAAAGTCAAACTATGCCTATGTGCAAATGACATTGTGTAAAAGAAAAGGCTATTCAAACTACAAAACATATGCTAGAAATAATAAGGTCAATATGCAAAAACTCAATTGTTTTTCTATATATTAGATGAGACAAGTAGAAATGAAATAGAGCAATATCACGTATAAAATTATCAAATAACATCAAATATCTAAGAATAAATCTAACAAAAATTATTGCAAAATACCAAAATACAAACCTTGATATGAGACCTTAAAGAAGGCTTAAGAAAAAGATAAGACATGTTAATGTGTTGGAAGACTAATATTAAGATATCCATTCTCCCCAGATTGACCTATACTAGATTCAATGTAGTTTTGCTCAAAATCACAGCAGACTATAGTATGGAAATCAACACGCTGATTTTGTATTAGAGGCATACAAAAATTAAAGTTGCCTAAGTCGTCTTGATAAACAGGAGCAATGTTAGAGAACTTGAACTGCCTGATTTCGAGACATACTGTAAAGCTACAGTCATCAAGACAGTGCCATATGGGTCTAAAAACTGAATAATTCAACAGATGAGTGGTCACATATTGATTCACACGTGCATGTGTAATTTTCAACTAAGGTGGCAAGTTAATTCAGTGGGTAAAGTATTTTCGTATTACAAAATAATGAAATTTAAATGAGAAGGAAAAAGAACCTCAACCAGTCACTCCATATAAACGTTAAGGGCACATCACAGACCTAAACATTAAATCTTGAACCATAACATTCCTGGAAGATGACATAGGGCAATGAATTTACAATACTGAAGTCAAATCATCCTCAGAGAGTTAAGAATTTATGAGCATCATTAGAGACTTGAAAGATATGTACTTGTGGGATATACAGAAAATGAATAATATTTACCTATTATGTCAACAAATATTGTTAAGAATCTAGTTATGTACTAAGTGTCTAGAATGGAGCACTGAAGAATACAGAAGAGATCACTGCTCTCACTGCATTGGAATAAAGGAAGAAAGAAGGAAGGGAGGGAGGAGGAATAGAATAAGAAAGAAATTGGCAAGTATTACAGATAAAGAGACATCAGTTTTAACTGTTTAATTTATTAAAACTCTCCCTGGAAATAGTACAGGAGCTGGAATGAAAAAATAAAAGTAGATAATGATAGGAGAGTGACATCACTCAAATGGCAGTGTACAACACCCTGTCTGTCCTCCCAAGAGAGCAACAATTAGGCAGCTATCCACAAACAAAAATAGCTCTGGGAGAGCTCTGGAATACTTGAGAAATTTCGGCAACACAGTGGAACTAAAAAACCTGAGAATAACTGCATAACACGCAAGACAGCTTCATTGTGCCTGCCTCGCTCCAACCCCCAAGCCGGCACTGCTGTGCGGAGGGAACGCCCCAGCGAGGAAGAGCGCCCCTCACTAGGAAAGGAAGAGCGAGGTGAGCAAGCAGCCTTCTCCGCCATCTGGGGCATCGTAAGAAAGTCCTGCTTCAGTTTCACTTCACCCGGAGAGGCAAAGCTGAGGGGGCTAGAAAAAAGGAAGAGAAGCAGGGGCTACCCATGGTGGCCCCATGGCAGGAGCAGCTACAGTTCACAGTGACCTGTTCTGCAGACAAACACAGCAGCTTTCACCACCGAATAAACCAAAGGCCAGCACAGTGTCTCTGGATCCTGCACATTTTACCAGCTTTAGCCCCGCAGATATTTGTGTTCACTGCCAGCGTGCCTGCAGTTTGCTCCAGCCCTTGCTGCCTGCCCTGCCCCTGCCACTACGTGTGTGTATGTCTGTAACCAGCCCCTGCTACTACACAGGGACCTGCAGCTGGCTTCTGCAGCAGGGCACGTGCACAGCGGTGGCTCCGGCCACCACCGTTCTGTGCCCTGGTCCCTAGCCACTGGACCTGGAAGTGCCGCTGTGGAAACCAACAGCCTTTGCAGTCAGTATGGATGCCCAGACGCTCTCCAAGACCCACACAGTTGTCAGTGCCATGGAGCCCAGTGACCTGAGCCAGAAGACGTAATGCTTCCCTGGACCCGATGTCACCACAGGCCTATACACTTGTACCCTACATGACTAGACAGGATGATGAAACATTAGGTCAATATTCCTTATGAATTGAGATGTAAAAATTCTCAAGAAAATATTAGCAAATCAAATTTAACAGCATACTAAAAGAATCATAATCATGGCCAAACTGGATTTATTCCCAGTAGGTAAGACTGCTTTAACATATGTAAATCAATAAATGAGATATGCCACATTAACATAATGAAAAATGAACTCACATGATAAACTCAAAACCAGAAAAAACTTATGACAAAATTCAACACCTTTTCATGATGAAAATTCTCAAAAAATTAGGTATAAAAGGAATGAACATCAACATAATAGCAGCTGTGTATGAAAAGTGCATAGATAGGAAGGAAGAAAGGAAGGGAGGGAGGAAGCAGGCAGGGAGGGAGGGAAGGAAGAAAAAAGAAAAGCTATCCCCAATGGATGGAACAAGTAAAATCGCCATTTTTCAGACTATATGATCTTAATACATAATAACTCTTAAGAGACTGCACCACAATTACTGTTAGAATTAATCAACAAGTTTAGTAAAGTTGCTGGATACAAAGTCAACATTCATATTAGTTGTGTTTCTGTACAATAACAATGAAATATCTGGAAAAAATTTGAAACAATCTCATTCACAATGGCAGTGAAAAGAATTAAATTCTTAGGAATAAATCTAACCAAGGAGATGAAAGATCTGTATGCTGAAAAGTAGAAGACTCTGATAAAAAAAAAATTGAAGAGGCCACAAACAAATTGAAAGTTTTCCATGTTCATGAGTCAGAAGCATTAATATTGTTAAAATGTCTGTACTAATCAAAGTGATCTATAAATTCAATACAATTCCTATCAAAATTCCATTTACAGAAAAAGAAAAAAAATCCTAAAATTGGCATTGAAATGCAAAGACCATGAACAATCAAAGTCATCCTGAGAGAAAAGAACAAGGCTGGAGGTATCATTTGAAATTAAACTACAAAGTTATAGTAATCAAAACAGAATGGCCAGCACAGGGAAATAGATACAAGATCTTGCCATAGCTCACAGAGAGAAGGTGACAATGAATATATGTATGTTCATATATAACTGAATAATTGTGTGCTACACTGGAATTTGACACAACATTGTAAAATGACTATAACTCAATAAAAAAATAGGATGGCACTGGCATAAAAAGAGGCACAGGCACACAGAAGATAATAAAAATAAACTGGCATATGTGTCCAACTAATATTTGAACAGGGAGGCAAAATACTCAATGAAGAAAGGACAGTCTCTTCGGTAAATGGTGCTCAGAAAACTGAATGGCTACATGCAGAAAAATGAAATCAGACCCCTATCACACAACACACAAAAATTAACTCAATGTGGATTAAAGACTTAAACACTGTAATTAAAACCATAAAACTCCCAGAAGAAAACAGAGGACAACACTACCTGACACTGATCTTGGCAACAATTTTTCTGGATATGACACCAAAAGTACAGGCAACAAAAGCAAAAATCAACCAGTGGACCTACGTCAAACTAAAAGTCTTTTACTCCACAAAGGAAACAAACAACAAAGTGAAAAGCCAACCTCCAAGATGGGAGAAAATATCTGCAAAACATATCTAATAGAGGACTAATATTCAAAATATTTTTTAATTCAAACAACTCAATAATAAAAAATCCAATTAAAGAATTGGCAGAGGAACTGAATAGACATCTTTCCAAGAAAGACATATAAATGGCCAACAGCATATGAAAAAGTATTCAAAAAAAAAAAAAAGAAAAAGTATTCAACCTCATTAATCATAAAAAAAAAAAAAAAAAAAGCACAATGAGATATCACCTATTAAAATAGCAAAAATCAAAAAGAGACAAGTGTTAGTAAGGACATGGAGAAAAAGGAATCCCTGGGCATTGTTGGTGGGAATGTAAATCAGTACAGCAACTATGGAAAACAGTATGGAAATTCCTTAATAATTAAAACAGAACTACCATACGATCCAGCAAGCCCACTTCTTTGTATACAAAGTAAATGAAAATGGGATATTGAAAAGGTATCTGCAATCCCATGTTCACTGCAACATTATGCACAATAGCCAGGATATGGAATCAAACTATGTGATTATCAATGGGTATATGGACAAAGATGTGGTGTGTGTGTGTATTCCACATAATGGAATATTATTAATCTGTAAACAAGGAGGAAATTCTGCTATTATTTTTAAAAATTTTATAGTGTTAATGAGTTGAAACACCAAAAATTTTATTTCCTACATGTTAGCATATTTTGACACGATGATGTAGTACATTTGAATGACTACAGAATTTGGAATTCAACTCCTAGTTCCCTGACTAATTATACATTGTTGAGTAGCTCACTTAATCTCCCCAAATCTGTTTATAAGAAAGGATATAAAAAAACATATTTCTTATTGCAAAGGATTATTTTGGAGATTAAGATAATGAACCAAAAAACATCGTAGTATCTGCAATACAATTCAATAGAATTAACAGGCATGGAGGAGAGATTTGGAAGCCCTGTGACAGGTATCAGATTCCACGGCATAAATGTGCTCCTCATTGCTTTGGTGTCTTTTACCTGAGCTTTCACAGTATTTGAAAAACTTCAGGAACATCAAGAGCTCTGTGTGCACTTTGGTACAAGTTATACTTTACAAAGGACACAATTTATGGGCTAATCTAAAAAAAAAAGGCAAGAGAAGACTGAACTATGAAAGGCCAAGGTTATCCTAGCTTTGCTGTTCACACTCGTTCATACATTTTACCCATAGTTAGTCAATGTCCGTTTTATGTCAGTCACTAATCTAGCTGCTCCTGTTTAAGAATTGAATTGTTAAAGGAAAGAATAAAATCAGTTTTCAGAGAGGAAAAAAAGATGTATGTAGATACATAACACACATTAACACGTATATGTACAACGTGTATATAAAATAGGTGTATATAATGTGTGTATATAAACGTGTGTATGTTCATATTTCTGAAAGTTTAGGAAATTCTGAGTTTTATAAAGAAAACATGGTAGAAAAGAGGATAGGGAATGATATGTGTTGAGGAGAAATCTGGCTCTTTTCAACAAGGGGGCCAGGAAAACAGTCTTTGTGGAAGCGAGACTTACGCTCACACGTAAGCGAGGTGAGAACCCTTGGGACTAACAAGTAGAAGAGCTTTCCAGTCGGAGGACTGGGAGAGTGAGGGAACTGTCCCTGGGATACAGTGGAACCCTTTGAGGAATGGTCAGAAAAGACACTTAAAAAAGTCCAACAGGCAAGAAGGGTCCAGACTGTGAAGGCTTCACCTATGCCTGGAAGCTAACAGAAGATTTTAAGAAGTTTCATTGTTCAAAGATAGCTCTGCAAGATTTATGGAGAAACCAATTCCTATGAAATATTTCAAGCTAACACCACACAAGCCTTGAAAGAGAAAGTTGGCTGTGGCATTGAGGCATCAAATGGAGTGGCAGAAGGAGAGATGAGGAGTGTTCACAGTCAGGATTCATTCTGATTGTAGATACTACAAGCTTGGATGTGGGTGGTGAGAGAGATTAAGGGTAGCTTCCAGATTGTTGTATTTTAACTTTTTTTGAGCTGTCTTATAGATTTTGCACATTTTAAAAATTCCTTTTTTGTCTTTTTTTGGGGGGGAGGAGGAGGTAATTAGGCTTATTGATTTCTGATGGCAGTGCTGGGGATTAAACCCAGGACTTTGTGCATGCTGAGCAGGGTTCTGCCACTGAACTCCACCCTCCCCCTTTCAGTGGGTTGTATTTTAATGAGATAGGCAAAAGAGAGACAAGGGAGATAGGACCATCGTGTAACCCAAGAGTCAGAGGGTATGTGTCTTCTACCCTGTTTGTATTTTATCCTGAATTTTTTAGCTTATCCCAAAGCTTTCTTTTGGTTCTCACAGTGTATTTTATATTAATTTAATAAACCAAATGCTTAAAGCATTTTAAGTTGGCCTTTGAGCATTTCACTTCTATGACCTCTGGGAGATCTTGCCTAGTGGTGTCCTTGGAAGCTACCATTGCCTCCAGGTAATTTCCCATATGATAGAGGAACAGAGAAATGAGCCAAGAGCTAGAGGGACTTGGAGATTTTAAAGAGGACGTTTGAGAGGAGAATATAGAAATATTATTTACTATTGGCAATGTCTCATTAATAGGTGAAATTATGGTACAAGTTAGAGAGGAACTTATGTTCACATCAGAACCTTACAGAGATAATTATAGCAGCTTTATTCATAATAGCCCCAAACTAGAACCAACCTAAATGTCTATTAAAGAGTGAATAGTTAAACTATGTTATATATATATATACCTTAGAATATTTATCAACCAAAAAAGGGAACAGGTTATTAATACATCCAACAACTTGTATCAAAAGAAATATGCTTAATGAGAAAAAGTCAATTCCAGAAGGTAACTTATTGTATGATTCCACTGATACAACATTCTGGAAATGACAAACTGGTAACAGGGAGGACAGATTAGTGGTTTTCAGGGGTTAAGGAAGAAGGAAAAGAGGCAGCTGTTTCCATAAAAGGGCAGCATGAGGGATGATGGAGCCAATCTGTGCCTTCACTGTGGTTGTCTCCACATGCATCTACACACGTCATGTGAGTGCACAGAACTATATATACGTGACCCTTGAACAATGTGGGTTTAAACAGCCCAAGTCCGTTTATTCTTGAATTTTTTGTAATAGTAAGCACTACAGTACCATACCATCTGAGGTTGGTTGAACTGTGAATGAGGAACTAAGGATTCTGAGGGCCAACTATAAGTTATACTTTGATTTTTGATGAAGCAGAGGGTTGCTTCCTCTAACCCCTATGCTGTTCAATGGTCAACTATACACATATACACACAATGAGTTCATGAAAGAATTTATAAAATCTGAATAAGATCAGTGATTGTAACAATCTCAATCTCTTGGTTGCAACATTATAATACAGTTTTACAAGGTATTGCCATTAAAGTGAATGAAGGATATACAGGATCTTTCTGCATTATCCCTTACAACCTCTTGTGAATGTACATTTATCTTAAAATTTCATTTTTTAAATATTTCATTTATAAGTTTATGTTTAAAGTCTTATAATTTAAATATAAATTTGTAATTATAGATAAATCAAGAGCAAATGGAACAGGTAAGTATAGTCCAATGTCTATTTGAAAATATTTAATCAGTAAATGAAAACTTTCCCACAAAGAAAGCTCAAAACTTGAATGACTTCAGAGAATTTTCCCAGCCACTTACGAAGGAAGAACAACAATCTGTAATCTTCTCCTCCAGAGAAAAAAAAGGAAACCTCTGATCACACATACGCTGAAGTATCTACGGTGAAGTATACTTATGATTGCAATTTAACTCAAAATGCCTCATATAAAAGACAAACAGAAAGATTAACGCAGAGACAAGATAGATATGGTAAAGAAAAGATAGTAAAAGACTAACTGAAAAAACTAGATTATGTGTACACATTATTTCACTGTACAGTCCTTTCAAACTCTCTCTGTGCTTGAATATTTTCTTTAAAAAATGTTGATAAATGGAAAGGAAAAAAAATCAGAGGCCATGAATAGAGACACCATCTAGTCAGAATTTTGCCGCAAAGGGGTCTTGAGCAGGCAAGGGAGGGTAGTTTTAGAAACTAGCTTTAGATGACAATATAGTTTATATATGATGCTGTGAAAACAGGACATCAAAAATTAGTCAATACAATTCAAAACATTAGAAAACAATGAAAAGTTATAATTATCTGATTATTTTTAAAGTTTTTTTTTTTTTTTTTTTTTTGCAAGGGAGGTAATTAGGTTTATTTGTTAATTTGCTTGTTTAATGGACGTACTGGGGATTGAACCCAGGACCTCGTGCATGCTAAGCACACACTCTACCCCTGAGCCATACCCTCCCTCCAATTATCTTATTAAATGCAGAAAAATCATTTGATAAATGTGAACAATCCTTCATTGTTAAATCACTTAGCAAAGTAGGAATAAGGGAACTACATCAACTACCTCAATTCTAACAAATAGATTTACAGAACATTGACTGCTAACAACTTACTTAATGATGAAATATTGAATATTCTTCCCTGAGATTGGGAGTAACATAAAGATGATCCAGTATCATTTTTTTTCTATTGATCATTGGACTGGAAGACTTAGCTAGTACATTAGGGTATATATATATTTTTTTCTTTAACAATGATTCAGGCACTTCTTATTCAATAAAAAAAAAATACTTCTGTTTAGCTTACAATAAATGTTATTATACACAAATATATTAATTTAAGCTGTGTACTTTACAAAACTAAATAAAAATATACTTAATATATTATATATTAAGTATGTCATTATTAATTAATATTACTTGCATATTATTAATTATATATGATAATTTACATTAAGCCAGTGTAAAAGTATAAAAATGCAAATTATTTTTTCAATCTTTATCCACATTTACAATATGGTGAAGATCTGATGATCCTTTACTAGATACTCAGATCTGGATATATATCATTAAATTGGTAAGCAATTGAAATCACAGACAAGCCAGCACCAAGTAAATGCTATAAATAGCTAACAATTTTCCTCATCATTAGAAAGCAGACAGACATCCCCTGAATTCTTCTCTTTCCTGGCAAAACAAAAGGTAAAAGCAAATCAGAGAAGTCAGCTTGACTTCCATGAAGCCTCACAGATTAAGATCAAGTCAGCTCAGACTCCAGTCCTTATTCAGGATGATAATATCTAACCTTCCCATAAATACAAGCTGTGGAAATTTGACATATTGCAACTATAAGAGTCTCCTGGAACCCGGCCAAGTATGCTACAGCCTGGAAGTGATGCTCATTATAAATGTCTGGACAATTTAAAGGACTCATTGTCAGTAGGAGATCCTAGCCGCTGCTGATTAGTGGTTCAGATCTCCGGCACTGCAAGTGAACATCATATAAGGACGTGCTAGAGACCAACAGAA
Organism: Camelus bactrianus; assembly: GCF_048773025.1. Lineage (NCBI taxonomy): Eukaryota > Metazoa > Chordata > Mammalia > Artiodactyla > Camelidae > Camelus > Camelus bactrianus. Next base: position 9,930,848 of record NC_133542.1, read on the forward strand.
AAGCTTTATGGAATTACTGACATTTAGGGCTAAAAAGGATCCTAGAAGTCAGTCCATTTTTCTTTTTATTGAACAGATGAAGACCAAGATGGGGCACATTTCTTGCTCAGAGTCAGAAACAAAGTGATAACTGAGGCAAAATCAGGTTTTCTCAAGCCCAGTTCAAATTTCTGCCCTCAAAAGCACAGTATCAACAACTATCTTGCAGAAATCCATGCAGAGGTGTCTATCAATATATCAGAAAGTATTCTGGCACGTGCAAGTGGTAGTTACTGTGTCTTCATTCATGAGTTTTCTGTTTCATAAAATATTGAAGAGGGACCAGGTGCTGCATTCAGATAAAGATTTGAGCAACATACTGTGGCAGAATCACATCATCACAGACCATCCAGTCTGGAAGGGTAAAGAGGAGAACTCGTGCTGTCTTGAATGAGTAACTGACTGATGACACAGGACCACACAGAATGGCAACTGTCACCAGAATGCAGCAAAGAACAGTGTTTGGCCTCCAATGGAAACATAAGGGGCATAGTCACATCATAGCTGCCACTTCAGCTTGAAGGAAATTAGAACTCATTCAATGAATGATTGATAAATTGGCTGAAATTTATTTTTGGAATGTCCAGAATCTAAAATGCCTCATATTAAACCATTGCAGGCAATGTATTTTTTTTCTCTCCCCACCTCTTTCATTATGTTTATAGACTGAAGTGAGCAGGGACATGTTAAGACTTTCACGGGCCCAATGTACTTCAGCCTTCATAGGCCCCTTTCTCCATAAAAATATTAAAATTACATTTGTCAAGTGCATTGGTATAAAATACACTTTCATTACATACTAAAACATTTTATTTCACCTAAAATTTTTTTCCTAATGAAATTTTTAAAAATTAGAACATTTTAGTGAGCCCCTAAAATGATTTTGAATGTGAGGCACTGCGTCTACTATGTTTAACAGGTAACTTGGCCCTTAGATATCAGACACCTTTCCTCAGAAGTTACAGAAATCCCTTGCATTTCACAAGTCACCAAAGTCAGAAATGCCAGCACTTGCTTAAATGTCTTCAATTTGTCATCAGTAGGAACAGGTGACTCATTTTAAAGGCCATTTTTCATCCCAAAGTGGATTCTTAATCACTTTACTATATTCAGAGCTTAGAAATGACTGAAGAAAACAGAGGGGTTAGGTCTGTAGTTAGATGTCCTTCCACAGAAAGTCACACTCACGTGCATTAGCTCTTGGCATAATGGTTTCCCTCTTTTTCTCAGTAAAGTCCACCTTATTTTGAGCATGAGAAAACAGTTGAAACCACCAAAGTTAGATTTAAGCAGTAACAAAATCCACAGTCCTCTGAAATAAACATGCTAATATATGTTTTAAACATTATCTTGCCTCTAATGGTGACATTTTATTTTATTCCATGGTACTCATGGAGGCAGGAAAGAAAAATACTCTTCATGTGAGGGTTTGGAAAGAGAGCTAAACTGGTTTTGTGTCCCTAGAGCATCCATCAGCCACATACTTTGAGCAATTCTTTGGTCATGTCAAGATTAACTGCGATAGAAATTAGATCTTAGTAGACTAAAGGAGAAACATGGAAGATACAGAAGAGTGATGTGATGTCCTTGTTGTCTGTAATTGTTGGTGCTTGATATTAATAACTGAGGCTCACATTTGACTGTCCTTTATGATTGGATTATTGCATTCTGTTGATTCTTATTTTGTAGTTGGCTTTATTCCTTTGATAACTATGTAAGTTTAAAAAAACTAAAGGTCTAATCTGTTCTTAGAAACAATAATCAGTACATATATGTAAACTTTTTAAAAGTACAGTATACTGTATATATGGATTTACATGCAATATAATGTGTATGTGCAATCAAACTGTAATAATTCTACCTAATAAAACTGAAAAAGGAAAAAATATAAAGACAGGAAACATTAAAAAAATAATAACTGAGGGTCTTATTGTGTTCATTTATGTGAATTTTTCAGTTTCACTTATCTCTAAAAATAATAAATATCAAAAATCACTCCTTGAATATGTTCATATACTAACAGGTATGCATGTGAAATACAGAAAAATTTGCCTAAGTTGTTTTTCTTCTGTCATTAGATTTCCCTGTGTCTGAGGATGGTCACACAACTAAAATATAATATGGCAGTAACTGTTTGCTTTTATTTTTCTATTATTATTTTCTAGATTACAATACTTTTATAGTCCTTGATAGCATTTTCAGTTGTACAGGGTGACATGATATTGCATAAAATGATCTCTGGAGGTGTTCTGGCTTTTACTCTTATGATAGTGGCTTCAAATTTCCCCAGTGGTGGGTCTCATAAAAAATTTATCTGGAATCAGGTGCAGTAATAAGTTGAACTTCTGGCTGAATGACACACAGTGATTCAATACAGAATCAAATCATACTCATTTCATTAAACCAGAGAATGCTTTTTCATCTCTCAAAGTCCATAATATAAATCCAGAGGGCAGACACTCTAAACTCAGCTGTTTCTTTGACCTTATCTTGTTTGTCTGTTTTAAGACTCAGTCTGATTGGTTTATATGTGATTATGTCCCATTTTGGCAATAGACTAATGGAAAACAGGTCAGCAAGTGAAGAATAAAATTCAAGTAGGGAATTTTGGAATAAAGTAAGTAAAAATTCCATCTCTCTCTGATGAAACACCATTTAACACAATTCAAAAACTTCTATTTTGCTTTGTTTTCCCATCCCTTGGGTGTAATGTTTCCAATATCATTACAATATAGCTCTTATTAAGAAGACAGGTTTTGCTTCCCATTACTTCATCCATGACAAATATTTTTGTATACAATTTTGAAATTCCAATACTGTGAAAGGTACAATTCCATGCCATGCTTGCAACATGAGGTAGCTTTTCACCATCATCACCATGTATCATTCAAGCAGCGTAACTGAATAGCTTTGGCCTTTAAGTTACAGTGTGTGTGTATAAAATGTATGCTATTATGAGGAAAAGAGAAATGATAATTATTTAAAATGAAAGATGACAGAAAAATATTAGTCCTGCCACCATGTCAGGTTAAATTTGTATGTCCGATCTTCTTATGGAGAGGGAAAATGTGAATTCTTATTCAGTGCTAAATATTCCTCCCTTGTTCTAGGGGTGCTTTCCCTCTGACTTATTCCACAGTAAACTTGGTTTTCATCAACAGATACCTATTCTATCCCTAAAGTTTTTTTTTATTTTTGTTTGTTCTAATTTTCCAGTTTGTGCCCCTAAAAAGAAATGGGGAGGGGGTTCATCCTCAGAATCTGGACTGTGAAAGCAACAGGAAAGTACGTACAATCTCATGGGAACAGCAAAATGCCTATTGGATTTCTTTTCCATTGCTCATCTCCTCAGAGAATAGCTACAGTCATTTCTTAGATTGCCTTTCTCTGGGTTTGAAGTCAATTACCAGTGTTAAGCTGAGGAACTCCTTGAATATTATCCTCCAGAGTAATGGTGGGCTTGAATAGCTGACATTCCCCCCAAAAAGACTGTGTTTGCATTGTTTTTTGGAGCATATATCCTTACATTTCTATTTAGTTTTGATACTCTGCTTCTGATTAGAATTAGGATGGACTATTTCTGTGTCTCAAATTTTCACACTGGCCAAATTAGACCCAATTGGATAATCCTAGATATTGCAGCCATATGGTCCAGTTTACTGCCATGAGTCAACACTGCCGTCACTACCCAGTCAGTAAGTATATAGGCTCTGCTTGTGTAATCAACCTGACAATGAGCACAGTTCCATCTTAATGGTTGAACACGAACACCTCGGTGATAAGAGCTAGGCAGATGCCTAACCACCCACTCTTCTTCCATCACTGCCACTGTGGAATATCCAAAAGACTGAAGTTGAGGCTTTCAAATGATAGAGAAAGAGACAGGAATAAAAGAGAAAGAATTTTTTTTTTTTTTAAAAAGCTATACTGTCTTCTCTCTCTCTGGAAAGACAGGGAATATACTTTAGAAAGGGATACTGAAAGATATAAATATTCCTATATTAGGTGAGCATATGTATACATAAGGCCCAAACTAAGAGCAGGTCTCAGGAATGAAATGAGAATTTGATGTATTTTAAGTGCCTTAATACAAAAAAGTATTCATTACAGAAAATGGAGAAAAAAGTAGTATTAAACAGTGGAAGAAGAGGACTGTTAGACTGCACAGAATTGGAAAATTTCAAAAATTATAAAAAGAGGACACAGACAAAGGATGTACCCCAAAGTCTAAGATGATTAAATTGAACATCAAAATTGGAATTTTTTGTATATTATATATAAAATATATATACTATATGTAATATATGTATCATATATATTTTTATTGAAGTATAGTCAGTTTACAATGTTGTGCCAATTTCTGGTATACAGCATAATGTTTCAGTCATGACATAGAAGCAAACTAAATGTCCAACGACAGGTGAATGTATAAAGAAGTTGTGGTATATTTATACAATGAAATACTACTCAGCCAGAAAAAAATAATAAAAGAATGCCATTTGCAGCAACATAGATGGACCTGGAGAATGTCATTCTAACTGAAGTAAGCCAGAAAGAGAAAGAAAAGTACCGTATGATACCACATATATATGGAATAAAAAAAAAGATAAATGAACTTATTTACAAAACAGAAAGACTCATAGACCAAACTGGAATTTAATATCAGCCTAATTTTATTATTTAGTAACTAATATTAGTATTTGTGTTCACATACTGTGTATGTACATGCATGATATGTTTGTATGTTTAAACTTAAACTCTAGAAATGTCACATGTCTTATTCATTGAAATATTTTATTAAACAGTTTGTTGTATTTTTAGATTTCTGAGATAAATATCCAATTTTGGAGCTCTCTGATCTGGACAGTCCTCGACTGACACTTTGGTCAAAGTTCTGGTACCCTGAGTTCATATCACTCAAAGAGTGCCCCTTCAAAACAATATGTCTTACTACAGCTATGTCCTTCCTTGAATTTTTAAAGGGATTAGGAAACTTATTGCCCCTGTGGTACCCCTTCCACGTTGGATAGACTCTCATTGATATCTACATTTCACTAAAATTCAAGGACTAGGCAAAATTATCAGAGAGCAACTTCTGAGAATAAGGGGCAAATTCAGGACATTCTCCCAGAACAACAACAACAACAAAATAGGACTCAATGTTTCCATCATTATTTTGAATTAGCTGCAAGCTACCAAAATACATCTAAAACTCAGAAGACTGGCAAAGATTCTTAAAGAATCTTTATATTGTGCAAAGAGGAGAAAGATATAGAAGATTAAGATGCTTAGGTGTATCCATTACAAAGGCCGGATCACCATAAAGTGTTGTATTTATATCCTAGAGTGTATCCATGAGGTATTTGTGGGCATACAGAGAACATGCCATGAATAATTAGAGACTGTCTGGGGTTCTTGTTGACTTCAGCTGGATTTGTCTTGTGAATCCTGATCAGCTTCCCTCCTGGGGCATCAGGCTGTTACACACTTCACTGGGCAGCTGGATACCTTAGCATCTCCGCCTTGTTACAATGAGTAATCATAGAAATATAAAGAGGAACAGAATTGTATTCCTCTAACCTATTCTTGTGCATAGTGCAAAAAAATTATTTTAAATAATATTGGAAAATGGTGATCCAGTTTTACCTTAATCACTTTCGTGACAGGGAGCTCACATCTGAGGCAACATAGTCCATCACAGGGGATTCCTGATTTTCTTGATGTTAGATGGAATCATGTTTCCGTATTAATTCCATATATTCGAACTTCAGGAACTAGACATGATAATCATTCAGATGTCTAAAGGCGGCTATCGGTTTCCTTTCCACGTCATCTCTCTCTTTGCTTTTCCAATTCTTTCAGCAATTGTACATGTGGTAGGTTCTGGTGTCCCTTTACTATATTTCCTCCTCTAGATAAGCTGTCATTAGTAACTTGGTTACAAAAAAAAAAAAAACTCCTGCAAGTTTAGAAACATCTCACAACCTATTAGTGGGCAGATAATTTCTGCACTACCCAAAAATGAATATATATATTCTTTTATATGTATATGTAAGTTTAGGTACATGCAAACAAGGAAGTGAATTTTCATTTTGTCTCTGCTATTCACAATGCATTTGACTTTAGGAAAACTCCATATTATCCCAAGGATGCTAGGGAATTATTAAATTTATGATAAGGTATTATATTAAAGCTCTTTGACACTCAGGAATAAATCATGTCAAACAGTTACAAAGTAATGGTGGTAAGGTAACGATTTCTATTCAGCTTTTGAAAGAAGAATTTAAAACAGTGTCAGCAAGTTGATATCACTGCTCCTTTCAAGTACTGAGAAATTGTTGCCAAAATTTAAGGAGCTCTGCTTTATAAATTTCTTGTCTAGGAGCCTAGCATATATGGAGATTCTGAATGATGCTTTCATTGATTGCCGTTTTAAATGTTAATTTCACTTGCTTTGCATTTCACATTTCTACCTCTTTTCACCAATGTGTGGCAAGTAATAACACTGAACTCATCTACAACTTATTGTTAACTTCATTAAAATTCCATGAAATGACAGTATAGTTAAGCCACGGAGACAACTTAGTTTGCTGGAGTTTCACATGTTCTTATCAGGTGAACTCCCTCTGTGGAAATTCGTTACACTAGACACTTAACACAGTGAGTAAATATAATGCAGACTTCTGCTGCTTCAACTAATATCTGTGTTGTTGTGCAGTATCTGAGGACAATCTCGTATGAGCTCTAATCTCATTGAATTAAGATAAAATTAGGAAAAGCCAACTAAGATTAATACAAGCCACTCCTACTCCACCAATCACACATCCTTCACAGTGCAGTGATAGTGACATTTCTGAATTACACACTTAGTTATAGAAGTCCTTTGTGCAAACCTCTAAAGAACAATGTTTAAAGTCGTATCTGGGTATTTCACCTTCAGAGATGAAAGAGGAGACCAGATGACAGCCTGCGTGCTGAAAATTTCAGCAAAATTACTGTTTCCCCCGGCAAAAGGCAAAAGATAAGTGAAAGTCGAACTGAACTTCTTTCACTTTGAACGATTTAATTACAGTAAAATCTGTTCTGCACAAGAATGTTTGCAACTTTGATATTAACGGCTATCCCAGCAAGATAGAACAGATGAGTCCACTGGAACTGACACGTACTTTTCTGAATCTTCAGAAAAAAAAACAAAAACCAATGAGAATTTAACACCGGCCTTTTCAATACAATGATCTCAAAGGACACACACACAAAAAGAACTGAAGCATGGATCTGGCTTGTTTGAAGAAGAGCAGGAAAATTAGACACTATTAAACATACGCTGTGCACATTTTGTATGTTTGGAATCTTTGAAATAATTCCCATTTTCAAGTGGCAACAAAAGTTGGGACACAAAAAATATAAGACAAGGGACATGGGAGTAACTAAAAGAATACCCAGGATCTTCCACATCAATCTAGGGCATAAATAGATCATTGTATTTTTCTACTTTTGAGTCCAGCTTTGGGCACAGGGTTGGAAGACTCAGGGGGACAGGCAAATTGTGCCACTACACACAACTGCAGAAGTTTTGCTTACGCACCTAACATTAAGCAAACTCAATTTCAACCTTTGATTCTTTTAGATGTCTTCATAGGTATCCACAATAAATGTTTATGAATAGTTCCCATGCAGCACATGTCCATATCCTAATTCCTAGAACCTGTAAATATGCTACCTTTCACAGCAAAAGGGTTTTCACCAGTGTAATTAAGTTAAGAAACTTGAGGGGATTATCCTGGTTCCTATAAGTAAGAGAAAGGGAGGAGGGTAAGATACACCTGAAGATGCTACAATCTTAGCTTTGAAAATGGAGGAAGGGATTAGCCACTGAGGAATTCAGGCAGTCTCTTGAAGTTGGAAAAACCAAAAGGAGAGGATCTTTCTATAGCCACCAGAAAAAAAAAAAATACACATACAGCCCTGCAGACATTTTAATTGCAACTCAGTGAAGCCCATTTCAGACTTCCGACCTACAGAATTGTAAGATAATAAATCTGTGTTATTTTAAGCCATTAAGCCTATGATAATTTGTTACCCTGGCAAAATAAAACATAATGCTATAACACGACTAGAAAAATAAAATCGAAACATTCTACAAAAAACTTCAAGTCTCTCCAGACCCCCAACAAACCAATTTCTTTATTCATATTTTCCAATACCCTCCTAGAAGCTCTTACTCTCTAATAATATTAACCTACTTGTACTTCCTAGGTTTTATTTTGTTAATTAAACTTTATATTTTGAATTGTGTCCTAACTGATTCAAGTTATATCATTGCTTTAACCTACCTTTCTAGTGCAAATAAATACAAACATTATATTTTATAAAAACAATAAAGTTTAGAAATGCTTGTTAGTGACCCCAACTTATCTATTAGAAGTGAGGTCACAAAACAAATCATTGCCACCAAAATTGGAGACACCAACAGATGAATACAAAAATGGAAACTTACCAGAGCAGAGATCCACAAGTTGAAATCTGTGCAGGAATCCGTGCCAGGCAGGAAAACCAGAGCTAAAACTGATTAACTACAGGAGGCTCAGTGTAGACAGTTCTGAGAGTGAAAAACTCCAGAGACTCATTCATGGGAAGGACCACACTTTTGTGGGTTTTACTTTCTAAACTTGTATCAGTTTCTCACAAAGAACACTGGAGAAGTCCCCAGCTGCTTACCGCAAAAGGGGAAAAGCAACCAGTTTGAAATACACCAGATCATTCTATTCTTAACAAGGTCTGCCCTCAGGAAAAACCATTTAAACAGCGCCCAACCTGCAGGTGTTTTATCAGAGCCTCATTGACTTAGGGACTGGAAATACCCAACCACACCTGACTCTCATCTTCCACGTGGATAAAGGGAAATAGCTGACTCCAGACCCAGCTAGCCTTCCACTTGGGAGAAGGAAAATACTCAGTATCAATCCACTCTGGCCATCCTGTCCCACCTAAGGTGCTGGTGGGGGAACTGAGAAAAGCACTAGTGAAGTTTATAGTCTAAGGGAAAGTGTCCTGAAAGACTGAGACCTACTCATAGGACTGTAGGATGCCTCACGTCCCCAAACATCTTACCACTGTGAGGCAGTTAGATAGAAATGAGCACCAGGGAAGGGGAGAGAAGGGGGAGGGAGCAACCCAAAAATTAACAGCACTCCTGTGCTCAGGACAAGGGGCCCCAAACTTACTTTCTCTAAATGAAGGCCAGCAACGAAGCCGGCTAGATTGGAAAGCTGCGGCTGCCCAGTAGAGAGAAGGACACGGCTTAATTTGACCCAATGCTCACTATGATATAATTAATACAGCAGTTTGAGCCCCATCCCAGCCCGTAGGTTTCTCCGTGTGCATCATGGGTAAGAATATGCGCAGAAGAGACGGGCGTGCCTGAGCACAAGGCACGTGAGCTGTCAATCAGCCTGAGCCCTCAAAGAACCTGAGCAGTGACTCAACCAATCACGAAAATGCCCCCTAAGCCAGGATATAAAACAGGAAAAACAAAGCAGCGGCACCACTTTTCCTCTTGGAGTGGCCTGCCCCCAGGTCTCGGGGTTGGAATACGTTTTACTATCTTTTTACTTCACTAATAAAATCTTCTGTTTTATATCACACTTTCTGTCTCCTGTGAGAAATTCTTTTTTTTCAGGTGACTGAGAACCAAGGTAACTTTGATTCCCCCCCCTGCAGGTAACACCACCACGTCACTATAGCCTTTTTACAACAATTCCCTTTCCTTGGTGTATCATGTTCCACTACCAGAAAAATGACAGGGTATCAAGACACACTAAAAACACAGTTTGAGGAGACAAAACAAACCTCATAAAATTAAGTTAGGACAGGGCTGTTGAAATTATCTGACTGGGGATAATCACTGAGAATAATCACCTAGAGCTCTAAGGTCGGTAAAATAGACAGCATGCCAAAGCAGATGGGCAGTGTAAGCAGACAAATGGAAATTCTAAGAAAGAAAAAGAAATGCTCGAGGTCAGACATACTGTTAAAGAAAGGAAGAATGCCTTAATTGGGCTTGTTATGTGGGACACAGCTGACGAAAGAATTGCTGAGTTTGACAGGATTTCAGTAGAAATCTGCAAAATTAAATGTAAACAGAAAAAAGAATAAGTCTGAAATAAAAAACCACAAGAACCGGGGGACAACTACAAAATATTTTAATATATGCATAATGGGAAGAACAGAAGGAGAAAAAGGAAAGAATAGAAGCAATATTTGAAACAATTATACCTGAGAATTTCCCCCAAATTAATGTCAGGCCGCAAACCACAAATCCAGGAAACTCAGAGAACTCCAAGCAGGACACATGCACCTACTCATATTAATTTCATACCACAGAAAATCAAAGATGAAGGGGGAAAAAAAACGTGAAAGAAGGCCGAATTTTAAAAGTACCTTACCTTGAAGAGGAACAAAGGTAAAAAGGACATCAGTTTCTCAGAAAACACAAAAGCAGGAAAAAGGTGGAGTGAAATATTTAGTGTTGAGAGAGAAAATCACCAGCCTAGAATTCTGTACCCTGAAAAATTATCTTTCAAAACTGAAGGGGAAATAAAGAATTTCTCAGACTAACGAAAATTAAGGGAATTTGTTGCCAGTTTACCTGCTGGACAAACAATATTAAAAGAAGTTATTCAGAGACAAGGAAAATGGTATAGGTCAGAAATCCAGTTCAAATAAAGGAAGAGCATCAGAAAAGGTTAAGTGAAGGAAAAATAAAATTTTTATTTTTCTTGTTCTTAATTGCTCTAACTGGTAACATTTTGTTTAAAATAATAATAGCCAATTTTGTAATTTTAGGCACACAGATTATGTACATGTGTTATTCCATTTATACTTAAGTATTTCATTTTATTTTGAGCAAGTACAATTTTTTCTTTTTTGTTTCTACCTGTTTACTTTGATTTTTGCAAGATGATATTACAATCATACTCAACTCATTAATTAATTGTAGAATTTTTATAAGTTCTTTGAGGTTTTCTATGTAGGCAGTCATTTCATCTACAAATAGGTCAGCTTTATTTATTCATTTCTGATCAGTGTTTCTGTTATTCCCTTTCCTTACCTTACTGTACTGACAACAACTTGCAGCAATTGTTGGATAAGGGTAGTGAGAGTGGACGTTTTTGCTTTATTCCGGATCTTAGGTGAAAAGCATTCAGTCATTCACGATTGAGGGTTTTGTTAGTTGCTGGTTTTTGGTAGATGTTCTTCAAGTAGAGGAAGTCCCTTCCTCCACCCCATTCCTAATTGGCTGAGAGTGTTTATCATGAATAGTTGTTGTATGTTGTCAAATGTTATTTCTGAATTAGTTGATAAGATCATGTGACTTTTCTTCTTTATCCTGTTGGCATAGTGAATTGCATTCACTGATATTTGATTGTTGAACCAGACTTGCATACCTAGAACAAATTCCAGTTGATCAGAGTCAGTGATTATTTTTATTCATTGCCCGATTAGATTTGCTAAAATTTTGTGGGGATTTTTTGCATCTAAGTTTACCACATGTAGGATTCATCGCTGACCTTTCTTTTCTCTCAGTGCTGGAAGAACGGTCTCCACAGTCAGATGAGAAATCTGAGTCAGTTAACTTGAATAATCATCCTACCTATACATCTATTTAGGCATTAAGGAGACGAGATGGAAACACCACCCGAAATTGAGATTTGGAGGCTGATAGTGCCACAATGCGCCAAGAAGGTAAGAAAAGGTTTATTCCTCTCATAATGACATTTTCTGGAAACACCATAGCAGGTTCCCAAGCAAATCCAAGTATCACTTGCGATAGCAAGAAAAGCAGACTGGCTTGGATTTTGTTGTGTTTAGGGACATCAACCTTGGTGCCAAGTCCTGCGTGTAGGGCTGGAATTGACAATTAGCCCCTTGTAGATAGCACCCCAACCCCCACACACATACATCACAGTTAAGGGAAAGCAGAATGCCAACTAGCCCCATCTTTCACTGCATCGTTTCTCCTTACTGACGGCAGCAAAAGACGCAGAGTGAGCTCCTCACTGGACCTCACTCTCACGCTGGGAACTGGGAGGAGACGTGGGAGACAGAACACTAGCAATACCTCACACCCTGGATTGCCTTTTTTCATGCAGTTTCCTCTGTCAGAAATCTCTCTCCCTTTATATTCACCTGGTCCACTTTACTTATTCCCACCAGTAAGTCTTTGTGGAATTTGCAAGTTGAGAAAATTAATGTCTCATAGCATTTGTAGCTTAGGATTTTTTTTTTCCCTTTGTGCTTGTTCTTCCATAGACTATAAAGTCCTCAAGAGCAACTTCTCCAGCATAGCTCATGCTAAGTCCTCATACTGAACTGAACTGAGTGGTTTTCTTAGGTTTTAAACATTATATAAAGTTTGCTATTTCTTTTTATGGTTTGTAGTAAAATAGTCATAGGTTTATGTAAATTAGAAAAACTAAGATGTGGGGTAAAAATAGGCAGTCATAACATAACCATTTCTCATTAACGACTTTATCCCTGAAGGTGAACCAGTTATCAGCAGGTAAGAAGATTCTTGCTTGTCCCTTTTTCAGAAGAGCAAATGCAGGATGGTATAGCCTGCAGCAGATTATGAACATTATTTTAGTGCAGACTTGAGAGGAAATGAAGGAAGTGATGGGAATAAAAATCAAAGGAGGTGTATTTTTGGTAGTTGTCTCTAGGGATGGAGAATTAAGCATATTTTTTTATAAATATTTTATAAAGCATCATTTTTCAGTTAAATTGTTCTTCCGTGACTCCTGAAATCCACTCCTCTGCAACTATTTTTATTCCTAACCCCAAAAAGTCTTATGTGACTAAAAGAATTTGGTGTCAACCTATCGACAGAGTCAGATCATTACAATCCTTTTACACAGAGGGATTCATGCTGCTGCCAGCTGCTTGGATCTGAGATTCAAAGGCAGAAATATAAAACTCTGCTGCATTTGATTGGATTACAAAATAAGCAGCACAGTTAACCTGGATGTCAGAAAGAAACTTTCAATTGCTGGAGGGAAAAAAAGGCATTCCTTCAGGGGTTGCTCCGGGAACTTAGACTGGGATCGGCCGAGCATCAGCAACAGAAAGCACTTGTGCTTGGCAGTTCCAGGGAAATTATAGGGAAAGTCTCAAATCCTGACTCCACTGCTTACTAGTGTGGAGTCGATCATGATATTTAAATTCTCAGCCTCAATATCCTCCTTTATGAATAACAATAACATGAACTTACCAGGGTTATTCAGAAGCTAAAGTGAAACAATGTGAGCAAGATACTTTGTCCCAAAATTGGCACATAAGAAAATCCCAAGAACATTAGTTAGTATCCTTTTCATAAAACTTTCCCAAAGACCATACAGAGGGGAGCATTGAATTCCTCATCAGAACATAGAAGCAACACGAAAGATAAGAACAATGGGAAATCCCAAGTCTAGGTGGAAACCCATCTCTTTAAGAAATAAGCCAAATAATTTACAGAAGACTAAAAACCTTCAGTTTTGTGAATCTTATGCTGAGATCATAATGAGACAATGGCAAAGCAGAAACCCCTGATAGTGATCATTCGTATAATGAGGGTGATCACCAGCTTGGCAAATGATATTTTCAATGAGAATACTGGAGCTTGGAAAATGGAGACATGGGAAGTTGCATGATTACTTTATAGCATCCTTTGAACTTCCCAGAGGCACAGAGCTGAAATCACAGCCAACTAGAGCAGCAACAACCGCCCAGTGCTGTTGTGGGAAAGCCTGTTACATGCTCTCTCTTTGCTCCTATTACAACCACAGATGCTTCCACGTCTGTGACATCAAAATACATCTCCGATGTGACTACTACCCTATTCTAAGCACCATGACCTCTCCTGGACCTGAATGATTGCCTTCTAACTGGTTTGCCAGCTCTGACGTTTGCCCAGTCCTTCACAAAGCAGCAAAAGTGGTGCTTCAAGAAAGTCAGCTCCTGACATCCCCCTGCTCAAAATCGGAAATCTTCCCATCATGTAAAATAAAACACAACTCGTTCCCACAGCCTATGGAGACTCACATAAACCAGCAGCTTCCTGCATCTCTAAACCCTTATCCTCAGACCTGTCTGCTTCCCTCATCCGGTGCTAACCACACTGTCTTCCTGACATCCCGCAGACACAGCAGTCCCACCTCGTGGCTCTAGAGGCTTGGCTGCCCACAGGACTACCGGTCTGGGGCTTCTCTCCCTCCATTTGTGTCTCTGGTCAGACATCTGCTAGCCACCTCATGTAAAATGGCCACGTTTTACCCCTGCCACATCCATCCACTTTGACAGCTACAGTTTTCTTCAAAGCATCTATAGCTACATACTATTTATGTCGGACATCCATTTATATCTTTGCATTTCATTGTCTGTCTCTTCTGCTAGACTGTACTGGCTGTGCGGGTAAGACTTTGCATCTCCTGTTGACCGCTACAAACACAGAGCCTACAAGTGTGACTGAACTATAGAATGATGAAGTTGTCAATGGCCACCTCTCCACCTCTTGGTTTGATGTAGTTTGGTTTCTTGGCTCCCCTTTCTGGAAACAGCCATGATATTAGCTTAGCTGCTGGGAAGAGCTTGATTTTAGACCCACATATATCTCTCTGACAGTTCTGAACAGGCCACTTTCAAAGTGTGTGAACTTGGGCAAAAGTGTTAAATTTACTGAGCTCTGGATCTCTTACAAGTAAATTAAGGAAAATAATACTTACCTCAAAGACTTGTTGCAAACATTACAGTAACTTCCTTTTAAACTGTCCAGCCCAGTTCTTGGCTTATGGTATTTATTCAGTAAAACTGCACTGCCTTGCTCACTACCTTCCCCATCACCTTTATACTGAACTATATCTGCTCTGATCTCTTAGCTGGTCCCCGCCCTTCCTGCCTCCCGAGATACTCTTCACCATGTGAGGACACCTGCCTCCTACCTCAAACTCATGTTATAAACTCCGTGTTTCATTCTTGAATCTTCTGGCCAGACCCAATGGGATATGTATATGCATGTAGTGAGTTTCAGGGGCTACCACACACACAGGACTGGGAGGGTACTTTGCTGCTTAGCAGAGCTCCTGTGCCTGCAGCTAATATCTACAGGACATGACTTAAATTTTCTTTAATCAAGTTATTTGTGTTCATTTATGCATTATGAATATATACTACTTAGCAATATACATTTTTATTTTGTGTTTTTGCTTTGTTTGTATGAAAATATATTTATGTATGTAATAAACATTTTTTTATTATCTTACCTCTTTCTCTGAAATAGTGTATTTCTACATCTATTTGAGAACACAGTGGACACCCTGTCTACAAAGCATGATGGTTTTGTTTGGTTAATTAGAATATTTGTAGTTTCTTATCTTCTCTGTTGTTTGCTGCCTCAGATAAAGAAGGAAAAACTAAAAGATATTTCATTTCTTAAGCTCAGCAGCTTGCAGTGCCATTGGTAACAATTAAATACATCTAATAGTAAATCCCAATAGTAAATTTGAAACTAGAGTCTCCAGAAACCATTCTTTTAAATTTAACATGCCAACTATTTAAATTTCACAAGTAAATCAAGTATACTTGATATAATTTTTATATTTTGAGTCTAACAAAATGACTAGATCTACAAAGGAATTAAGATATGTTACCCTATTCATTTCCACTCAGTTCTGTGAAAATGCAATTTCTCCACAAATTCAGAATTTCCACCTGTGCTGGAGATTAAACCCTGAAGTGAGCCCTGTGTTTGGAGAGACTCATCAGCAACTTGCTGTGTTGGTGGGTGTCGGCACTGGATTTCAGGGGACACCACACCCCCAGGATTGGGAGGGAGCTTCGCCTTCTTGCCGCGTGCCTACATCTGCAGCTAGTATCTACAGGGTTTGACTTCAGCATCATTTAATCAAGTTATTTGCATTCATTTATGCATTACGAACACATACTGCTTTGTAATGTACTCTTTTTGTTTTGCGCGTTTGCTTTACTTGTGTGAGAGGTCTAGTCTCTAGAAATTATGAAGAAATAGGTGCTAAATATACTTTATTGGTGCTTCTCTTAAGAGCAATTGTATGGCAAGTTAAAGTTGTATCAATATAGATGAATATACTAAATGCATATTTGAAACTTGTCTTCACTGTACTACACACAGAGGGAGAAATATAATGTCATATGCATTAAACTTATATAATGTTAAAAACAAATGTTACACCAATAAAAATAAATTTTAAAAACCTGAGGTACTGAAATGATGAGCAAAGGTAGAATAATATTTTTTTTAAAAACAGAGTGACTGGACAACTTGGGAGAAGTCTTGTAAAGTTTAACCTGAGATACATACTGAGATATACAGCATAAAGATTTTTTCAGACAGGAAGCTATCAGCTAGGACACTGAGGTGACAAAGAAACTAACAAAGATGAAGAAACTAAAAGAAAGCCCAGGTGGCCAGAACACATATGGAAGAGAGAGTAGAAACAAATGTGAAAGGTGTGAACTGGCCAGATTATCTACACTCTGATAGACCACGGTAAGGAATTGGTATTTGTAATTGGGTGACAGCATGTCAAGCAAGTAGAACAAAGTTTTGTTTTCTTTTTTTTTTTTAAGGCAAATAATACTATCCAATTCATAATCTAAAAAGATTCCTCTGATGCTATGTTTAAAACAAAGGGTTCAAGTGAGGGCAAGATTTAAAGATGAGACTGGCTGGGACCAAAGATACAATTTAAGTAGTTTGGATTCAAATAATCATAGCATAGATAGAGGAAAAGAGAATAAGCATGAATACATTTGAAAAACAGAAACACTAGGAGTTGCAGATGCATTGACTAGGGAGACGGAGGAAGACAGTAAGTTTCCAGCGTGAGCATCGTGGTGGGTGGTTTTAACAGTTACTGAAAGCAGGAAATCTCAGAAGAGGATCGGGTTTGTTGGATAAAATCAAGAGTTCCTTTCAGAAATACTGTTTGATGTATCTATGAAGCATCCATTTGGAAATGTCAAGTAGTCCAGTAACTATATGAGTCTAAAGGTCAAGAGAGAACTGTACAGCTACAAAGATATTATGAGTTATACCACGAACAGAAGTTGATGCAACCTCAGTTCTGCCCACTCCTGGCAGAGAAGCCTTCAAAAGTCAAATCTGAAATGTATGAATTTTCCATGTGTTGGTTGAACAAAAGTCAGAAGGCATTGTGAGCACCCCTGCCCAAGATAATCACAATAGATTTCCCTCAGGTGTTATGCCCTCAATATGTTCTCAAGTTAGGAGTCTGTTCTAATATCTTAATGCTTTCTAAACTAACAGTTGCATTCACAGAATGAAATAACTAATAGCAAATTCAAAGACGGTAACAACTCTGGTCAACATCTCTATTTATTAGCTACATTGACTTTAGAGTAATGTAAAGTCACATGCAACGCTAAATTTAATGTAAGCCTAATTCTTAGGTCAATATCTACCGTATTTAGTCACCAGCTAAGAGAGTCATATTACATGTTTACAGGAAAGACGTCCCTTACCTTTAGCCTGTCTTGCCAAATAACTAAGAGTGAGACCCTATTTCACATAAAATAGTTACAATACATTTGAAACATCTGAGTTAGTAGTATCACTGGTTTGATTATTCTCACATTAGCTATATTCTACCTTCAGAAACTTGTACAGTGACTGCCACATAGTAGCACATCATTGCTGAATGACTGCATCGGCGCCCTAAAATCATGCATAGAAAAAGTCAGGAGAACCTGAAATCAACAAGTTAACCAGCAACTTTGTATTGCTACACATTTGCTTCTACGTTTTCTTCTTTTTTTTCCTTCTTGTTCTCTCTTGATTTGAATAAAAACTACTACCCTCATAGATCTTTGCTTGTGTTTTTGCAAAAGCACACTTACTGGTTTCTACAGAAATATAAAAATTAGCCTCCATGTGTTTGTGTTTTCTTTCCCAGTTTTCTTCTTGTAACTGATTTCTAATTTCATACTATTGTGGTTGGAAAAGATGCTTGATAATGATTTCAATTTTCTGAAATGTTTTGAGGTTTGTTTTGCTGCCTAACGTGTGATTTATCCTGGAGACTGTTCTCCGTGCACTTGAAAAGAATGTTTATTCTGCTGTTTTGGAGTGGAATGTTCTGTATGTATGCTAAGTGAAACAAGCCAGACAAAGACAAATACCAAATAATTTCACTTACATGTGGGATCTAAAAAAAATAAATGAACAAATAAAACAAAACAGAAACAGACTCACAGATATAGAGAATTGGTAGTTACCAGAGAGGAGGGAGGTAGGGGAATGGATAAAATAGCTGGAGGGGGGTTAAAATGTAAACTTTTCAGTCATAAAATAAATGTCATGGGTCATGGGGATATAATATATAGATAGCATAAAGAATATAGCCAACAGTATTGTCATAACTTTATATGGTAAAAGATGGTTACTATAGTTATAGTGGTGATAAAGTTGTAATGTATATAAATGTTGTATCACTGTGATGTACACCTGAAATGAATATAATGTATATAATACTGTATGTCAATGATACTTCAAAAAAAGGAAAAAGAAATAATAGAAAAATTACCATGTGTCAGACATTGCTCTGATGACTTTAATTGTACTGTATAATTTCTTCTACAGTCCTTGGAGGTAGTTGTCATGATTATCCACATCTTACCCAGCACAAGTCACATAGGTAACAAATCTGTAGAGCTAGGATGACAATATCTCCTATTTCTTCTTTTCTTAGGTCTCTACAGGGTTTTTGTTCTTAACTTTTAAGCTTCGTTTCTTAGGGCTCACCCCAGCATCTCCATAGCTTAATGGTCAGCCAGTGAGTTTGGCAGACTCTGTGCTCAAAAATCTTGAACTTCCTCTTTCTGATGATCAGTCTGCGTGTGGACTGGTGAGGGCATTCAAAGACCAGCCAATTCCCAAATCTCCCTTTATATTCACTAGCCACTTAGCTGACTCAAACGTATAGTTTCCAAGACAGTCAGGGAGGCAGAGATCGTTCATCTGACTAGTCCATGTCTCTTATTCCCAGAATCTTCCAATAAAGTTTCAGCTGCTCCATCGTTCACCCCAACCAGGATCACAACCTCAGGCTATCAGAAATGTTGTCCTCCGTGTTTCCTACTGCATTCACCACGTTCATCTGCAAAGTCTTGTGTTTTCACGTTATACACAAAACGGAGCCCACATCCTCTGGCAGCACAGCTGTGCGTTTATGCAGACAGCTTCCAGCTGATAAGTGAACACTTCTCACCAGCCAACAGTGGGAGTAAGTGAGGAATGGAGCGACAAAAGGCAAAAAGACTAAAGATTTCCATTTTTCTTAACTGAAACTATAGCGGTTTTTCAAGAACTAATGATTCTCAGTTTCTCTTTTGCCTTTGATCATTTTCTCAGAGTCAAGATATTTTTTTCAGAATTCTGTATATTGGGGGTGTGTGTGTGTGTGTGTGTGTGTGTGTACAGAATCACCAACCTACTCTCTGCATAGTTGGAAGTCCTACTTTGGTACTTACTGTTTTTTAAATATGCCTGAAAGATCCACGTAGTATCTTTACATAAAGCACTCTGCATTTCCTCTCAAAGTAAAAGTACTGTACTAGCATAGTTTTTAAAAATTCTCATTTCAAATGAGTAAAAATTCTCCCAAGGGAAATACACTGCATGTTTTGATCAATTTAGCAAAAAACAAAACAGATTTGTCATATTTGGACCATATTTTTAGTCATCTTTCTAGTCAGTGCTATTAAACACAGCTACTAAATTATTATCTATTCTGACAGTTTTTCCATAGTTGTACAATGTTATTCACTCTCTCAGACAATAAGATTTAAATACAATAAATTTATTCTTACAAAAAAAGGTTATAATTTGACAATTTTGAATTAAATTCAACATCATTCATTCTAATTCCACTAATTCTATATTTGTGACCAAGTTAAGGCTATCTAGCTATAAATATACATTATCAGCTTAATAAAGAGTATTTTTAATCAGAAGGGAAATGTTTTACTCCATAAAAGAACAAATTAGTTGAGTCTCATGAATACCTTAAAAGCAGTTAATGACATATACTTCATATGTTGATTATAATCTTTAGTGATCCATTAAAGCAGTTGGTTTTTAGGCATCTTAATGGGCCCCATTTTGTTACCCCAACATATTACTTTTTTGGAACTGAATACAATAAGCTATTTTATTATAGACTATACCTACACAAAAAAAGAATTACTAGATTTATTGTTAATATTTACAAAATGTATATAATAAAAGACAATCACTGAGTCATCAAAACACTATGTCAATTCTAAGCAGACTGGTGTTCAAAACGGACTATCTAGCCACTGAGGGCGGGTTTGGTGGGCAATCTCCATGTTCCCGGGATCTCTAGATATGCGTCTCATAATTAACCATATCTAATGTGTAACAGTGCCAGAACCTAGAAAGCATTCAATAATTACTAAATGGATGAATACAACTCTCTAAACTTTTCTTATCCATCTTCAAAATGGATATAATGTCAACTTGAATACTTAGTGCAGTTACTCTTGAGTATTTTGGTATTGAAATTAAGAAATTTAATGAGTCATATGCACACTGTCAGTTGGCCCTGGACTAGGTATAAATTCTCATTAAATCTTCATAATAATCTTATGAAACACCTATCATTTACCTCTTTTATACTGTAAGTTTAAATATTCACCTTTGACACAGAGCTAACGTATCCCAAAGCCAAATATTTTAATCTGTTTGCTAGATTCCAATACCTGTCAACTTTGTGCGATGTTCATTTCTACTCCTGGAAAACAGCATGACAAATCACTTAGAAAAGTCAAGTGCTTATTTATTTTTTATTTAATATAATTTACTATATCTTGACAAGAATCATGAAATCCTAAGAAATCCAAGATTTACCCATAATGGGTCTGCTGTACTATCATAATTTCCTACTTTGATAATTTTCACTAGCTTGACAAAGCACCTGGACTCGTGAATAAAGTATTTATATATGTTAAGATGTTTTGTGAAATATGAATTGGGTAATATTATTAGATGAATTCATAAATGCCTTTGTAACCATACATAGTGTTGAATAAGACATTGATTTCAACCTTGGGATAAATCTCCAGTGGACCATTATAAAATTGTGGCTTGTCCTCACCTATCATTTTTAAAAGGATACTTATCATATTTTCAGGAGACAACAATGTAGGTAGAAAGCAAACAATATAGGGACAAAACCAAGATTTGATATGACAGTGAGGAACTAAATTTCTAGATTAACATGAAGACAACAAAATGTACACTTATGCTTCTTAGCTCAAAATAACCAACATAAGTTTATGGAGGAAGGAAAAATACTTGACATGAGTTAATGTGAAAGCTATCTGTGACTGCAAGTTTCCTAATGAGCTAGAAGTGAGAGATGGTTGCTTATAATAGCTAGCCAGTCTTAGTTTAAATATAGGAATAATCTCCCTACTGTGGAACAAGGCAACCAACTTTACTCTGCACTACACAAACCAACCCTAATATTATGTCCAACTCAACATCATTTAAATACATTGATAAGCCAGAGTAAATTAAAAGAAAGAAGAAAAAATGAGACATGAAGTAGGTAAGAGACTTGAAAACATCTCAAATAGGCATTAAGTGTAGAAACTTCTGAACAGATTAGAAAAGAGTTAGATAAAAGAGGAGGTGTGCAAGTTATTTTTCAAATATCCAAAGGATTTTCTCATGAAAGATAGATTAGTCTTCCTCTATTGTGGCTCCAAAAAGCAGAACTATAAACAGAAGTGGAAATATGAGAAGCAGATTTTGAATTAAGCTTAGAAGAGTAAGAGGCAAGTTAGAGCTGGGAAAGAACAGAATATGTTGCCTGTAGAGACAGGGACCTCTGTCCCATTGCAGCAGAAAGAACGTGTGTGAAAGGTAAAGGGGAGCTGGAATTACTAAACATATTTTATTGAACTTTTTAAAATGGTAAATAGCAATAATGGCATTGATAATGAATTATTCCTTACCGTACTTAGGATTGATCTGGTCTTCTGTTGTTTGAAATCCATGCACACGACTTCCATAAACATGCAATCAGAGGTAAGTGACTAGCATGCTCGAGTCTCTCCCATGTCACGGAAACCCTCTCTCCTAGATCTTGTATCTTCCTCTTGTTTTCACTCTGTCATTTTCCTCCTCTTCTGCATCAAGCTTCTTGAAAATAGTTCACTCTCACTGACTCTAGACATCTTCCATTCACTCCTCACTCCCTGAAATCTGTTTCTGTCTCCATCAATATATTGAAGCTACTCAAACAAAAATCACCCTTGTTTCCACATGAATGCATTTCAGTTTTTGTCTCACTGAACCAATCTATTGACTTGGGAACTGCTAAGTGCTCATTCCTAAAATCGCTTATTCTCTTGGATTCTCTGAGACAAGAGATAAGCTTTGCCATCCAAACTCCCACTGGCTGAACTTAAGAACCAAGGAGATTCAGATGATGAATATATTTTTCTTTTTCTGATTTTGTCTATACTCCTCTGACTCATTCTTCATTTTTTCATGCTTTCATCCACCTCTCTTTCAATTTTCCAGGGTTTCCTCTTACTCTACTCTTATTTTCAAGACTTCAGCTATTTTTATGATGTCAAATATCACCTGCATAATAACAAACCCCCAAACTCTATTCCTAGTATTGGCCTTTCCACTGAGCTTCTGTCTTATGTGTACGACTCACTACTACTTGTCCCGTGGGACATCCCCAAAAGTTTCACACTCACCATGTCCAAAATTGAACACATTCACCTCTCTTCTCCAAATCTACTCCTGGGTTTTCTTCTTTGTCATGGGTCTCATCATCAATCTCGACACCCAAACCATACAACTGATTGCCATTGCAGGCTCCTCGCTTTCCCTCACATCTAACAAATACTGAAATTTGCTCAATATAAGCAAGTTCTATTTAAGCCTCACATTGTGATTAGAGGGAGCCTGTTTCTCACTCTCATTCTGAACTTGCTGTGAATCCAGCTGAATTTCCCACTCTGCCCACCTGCTTAAATGTCATGCCACAGATTAAAATACTGTAATTAGTTCTCTTAGATGTAGATAACCAATGTCAAAAGTAAAGCTAGCAAAGTTAAATGTCTACTTGGGTCAGATGAAAATACAGCTAGACAGGTGAAATGCGTATGTAAGCTTTGTGTGAGAAGTGGCCAGAATGGCACAACAGGGAATGCATCCCTTGAGTAGAAGCCTTCTCACCTCCAGGGATTACTGCCAAAAGAAAATGAAGAATTTGTTCTGCCATAAAAGCACTAGCAAAAGAAGTCAAATATCTGACTTTAATATAAAATCTCTCATGTTTAATATTGATTCAATGTGGCCCAAAAAAGACTATTTGTAGAATTTGTTTGACACTTCATCTGCAGAATCTGTTTCCTGTTCTGTTCAATCTTCTTATTTCTGCATACAAGGTCTTTTTTCTGCATACAAGGTCTTTTATATCCTAACTTCTATCAATTCCAGCCCCTATCTCCTACTTCAGACACTAGCAATAACCAATTTCTGTCATTTCTTTATACATACTATGCTGGTTTATGTCTTTACAACTCTGCTCATGGCGCCTCCATTGCCTAGAAATCTTAACCAACTCCTGGTTAACTTCATACATCCTATCAAAACAAAATTTATTTTCATATCCACAGAAATTCATCCAAGGTCCTCAAACCAGAACAAGTCCTCTTCTCTTTTCCTGTGTTCCATTGTTCTCACTTCTAGTAGAGAACATAAATTGGGATTTTCAGTGTGTTGACCTGAGTATCTGTCTCACAGGGTGGTGATCTCCATCAAGACAACAATCAGTTCTTAGTCATGTTACATTCCTATCACCTGAAATAATAATAAGGTAAAGGATAGGAACATAATAAATATTTGTCAAACTCTTGAGCTGATTCTCAGATCTTTGATCTGTCCAAATTCCAACTGTTTTCACATTTTTTTTTAATAAAAATTAGGTTCTGGTCCTCATACTTGGCTTTTCTTTGCTTTGGTAAAACTTCATAAAGATTAGAAGGCTGTATGTGTGCTGAAGTTGGTTCAAAACCTCAAGGCAAAGTCATTCCACTTGTCAGCTCTGAGGAAAGGGCAGAACTGACTCACCAATTGGCTGTCTTAATATATCTTTTTTCTCATCTCTTATCTCTTCCTTCCCTCTTCACCACATTTTTTTTTTTTAGTTTTTGATTTCTAATTATTTTTCACATGGAATAACTTTTCCCCTGTTTCTCTGAAGAATTACCTCCTTTGCCATCTTCAAATGACTCCCCAAGGTTCAGTTCCTACATCAAGCTCTCTTTGAATCATCACTGTGCATCTTTAAAGGCTAATGTTTATGCTGCTGTCTGTTTAGACTTCCCGAGTTTCTGCTCTACATGCTTGTGCACAATACCAACTTTATCTTGTGTGATAATGGGAAGAGTAAGCCTAACTCATTTAATGATAGCACGTAGCACGTCACTGGCCCACAGTGAATGCTCAATATGACATTATTTACTTGAACTTCCCAGAAAGGAGAAACACATATACTGCAGATTTATGAAGCCCAATCATGCTTTGACTGTTATTGTATATTTTTTAGTTGTTTTAACTATGTGTTGAAAAGCTATTAGAATTGTTTTCTGACCTTCTCCTAGCCAGTTTTATTTTTACTATATTATTGCAATTATTATTATTCCTGAAGTAGTTGAACCAAATTGAAAAACAATGTGTGCTTTGAATATTGTATCTACTTGTCCCCGTGTATGTTTCAAAGTTGTTTTGGTAAGTCAGTTGAGTAGGGGAGAAGGAAGATCAAAATAACTTATTTTGTTTTTACTATTCTCAAGGTAATGTTCTCTCTTTCTTACTTAATTGCATGTTAAAGCTGAAAATTTGACATGAATTCATTTTACACCTGAATAAAAAGATGCTGAGAATGACTGAATAATTCACCGAAGGCTATACAACAAGCAAATGGTCCAATCAGGATTCTAAAACCAATGCTGTTCCACTATATTTATTAAAAAAAAATAAACAAAAATTTAAACACCCATCATCAGCGCAGAAGGACCTGCGAGGCACCCATGCAGCACACATCTGGGTGCAATATCAGAGACGAGGAAGGAGAAGAGTAACCACAAAGGAAAGCAAAGAAGAGATATCTTCCCTGGAAGTAACTTTGGAAGGCATGACCTTGAACGAACAATGCCTCTTTACTCTCAGTTTTGCATGGAAAATGTGTTTATTGGCAAGTGGTTGAGCCAGGCTTTTGGATAACTTGCTGTAGGAAGAAAGAGATGCACAATGAATGAAACAGCCTAGAAACCCTGGAGAGTAGGCAGAACCTGTATCTGAGGAAACAAATTGTTCCCCAATTCCAATCTCTTGAATTGACAGAGCGCTTCTGATGGGGGCAGTACCTCACCATCAGCAATGCCATAACGTTCTAGTACCAAGCACACTGTATCCTCATTATGTGCCTACAAATTAGCTTTTCCCCTTTGTACTGTGAGAATATCAAAAGTAGAGCTATTCTACAAATATCTTCAAAGCTTAGTTCGTGCTTATCACATAGCAAGAATAAATGAATATGTAAATAAATAAAAGAAGGAAGAATTTATTCATTTAATTTCATTATCTGTCTTCCCCACTTTGGAAGTCACTAAGAAATTCAAGTATCCTAATCAGGAGAACTCAGAATTCAGTAGCTGTTCATTGAAGTAAGATAAGCTTTAAAACAGAAGCACAAAACAGATAAAGATCAGTCTTACCAGTGCCATGGAGAGAAGAGAACAGGTATCAGAGCACATCCAAGAATAAAACAATATTAAAGACTTTCAAAAATATAAACTCCCACTGTCTAAACACTATTTGCCTTTCAGTCAAAAAAGAGGACCAACTCTTCTTGTTACTCCTAATAGTTCTTGGTATTCCTGCTGCTAACTCTCGATTGATTCTGTATAGTTTACAAAAACTATCAGATGTAGAATATTCAATTAAAATTAAAAGAAAATAAAACTTTCTATAGGCCAAAAGGATGGGACTACTGAGGGAGTCTCTGGAATTCATTGAGAGAAGATGGTTAGTGAGAGGAGCATTCAGCAAGAGAGTACTTAGCAGTAAGTAAGCATCATAGAATACTGAGAACCAGGCAACAGATGAGACACGGAAGCAGAAAGGACCCATCAGGAACGTATCCTGGTACATAGAAAGACAGACAGTAGAAGAGGGATGCCTTTGACATTTTTGGAATGATGGAAAATAAATGAAAATGTTCAAGTTCCTTGAGAAACACGAGTGGAAGCAGGTAGACTATCAAGATAAAATTGAGTGGGGGCGGGTATAGCTCAAGTGGTAGACCAGAATGCTTAGCATGCACAAAGTCCCAGGTTCAATCCCCAGTACCTCCTCTAAAAATAAATAAACTAAATTACCTCATTCTGTTGTGGAAAAATGTGTTACAGCTCAGCTGTGACAGCAACCTGGAACCGGGCGAGAGACCAAACAGCATTCAGAGAGTCGGAGAACTCAGGTTTATTACACCAGCGGGCCCAGAGGAGTTAACACTTCAAGCTCTAGACCCCATCTGTAGGTTTACACAGGCCTTTTATAGGCTGCCAGTCTTACACTTTGCAACATCATATGCAAATAAAGTACAACAGAAGTTGACCAACCAGGAACAAGCTTTATAGAAATAGGCCATTCAGGAGTGAGCTCCATGCAAATGAAGTACTACAAATTGACCAATCAGAAATTAGGGAAGTGGACCAATCAGAAGTGAGAGTAATAACCAATCAGGAGTGAAGGAAATAACCAATCAGAAGTGAGCTCAGGGAACCAATAGAATTCTAGGTGTAAGTTAGCCGCTTTAGAGGCAAAAGGTGAGATAGATCCTCTATGCCAGGGAACCAGACGGTGCTGGGAGGAGAGCAGCAGCCCTGCCTACGGGTCCTGCCGGTCTTTTTATGGGGCTTCCCACCTCATTTCCACCAAAAAAAAAAAAAACAAATAAAATAAAATAAAATTGAGTAGAAAATACTAAGACTTACGTTCTGGACAGAAATACTAGATAATGTCCTCAGAAGCAGAAGGCCGGTTCCAACACATGAGTATAAAATCTGTGCAGGACAGCTGACAAGGTATCTGTCACAGGGAGTTTACCAATCTAATATAATCTTATCTCCTAACCAGATCTCCAACCCTTGGAGGTAAGTACCAGCTTTGCTCCCAGGCTGGAGACAGAGCTGAGATTTATATTTGAGGATTAAGTAACCTGAACATTAGGAGTTGGAAGAAAACTGGGACAGGAAACAGAACAAATTATTTTCCAGAGGCCTCCTCCCTCACAGACAATTCTTAAACAATATGGTGATACCTATGCATATATACCAATTTGGCTACCTCAGGTGGATGAGCAATGACAAAGTCATTCAATTAAAAAAGCAATGTGAGTTTCTTTTTCTGAAACTTCATTTAGAAGTTAAACTTAATTATTGAAATAGTCAGATTTTATTTTGTGTGTAGATAGAGAGTAAGGATGTCACTCAATACACTATTCATTGAATTTTTAAATTGTATTTTAAATCAGGATATTAAAACAATATAAAAATAAATACTTCCATAGTCTTTTCATTTAAAATGTCATTTTGAATCAATTTTATCAACTTTTTTTTCATTACATTGTATTTGTTGATAGACCCCCATTTTTAAAGCGGCCTGAAAATGTTAACGGAATTTACAATGAGTTATTTCTTCAAAGAAATCTGCTCCCCCAAAGGATGTGGCCCATTGCTTTTTGGCAATCATGTAAGATGGCATCTGATAGATAAGAAGTTTGCACTTTGATGATTTCACTTACTTTTAGTGGGTCCTACTAGCCCAAGAAGTTTTGAAGGAAATGCTAAACAAAGCAAATATTTTTCATCCCTTCAGACACTTACACCTAGAAGAAATCATTCATTTTTTAAAGAAAGATGAGACTAGTAATATCTTAAGCCACAGAAAAATATTTGTTACCAGCCAATAATTTTCTGAAACGATTACTACCATGTATTTATATTAACATTCATAATATAAACCTGTGTTTGAATTTTTAAATGCCAACAGTCTTGACTGTTGAAGCAGGGGGAAAAAAAGGCCATGGAAAACAATATTAGGGAATAAGGCCTTTCCTCTTGATTTTTTAAAAAGTTTAACTTTCTTAATACGAAATTCAAAAAAAAATATTATTTGTTTACTCTTTATGCATGTGAATGATTCAGATGACTTACTCTTTTCATGTGCTAAAAATATGTATCTTAAATTATCAAAGAAATATATCCTCAGGGTGAGTAGTGGACCAACGCAAAAATATGTACATTAATAATATCTCCCCCAACCCCTTCCATGCCTAAACTCTACAGGTACAAGTCACAGAAGCTTGGTGTGTACCCACGCGCATGTAAATCTATGCATGCTTATTTTTGATAGACATTGGCTGGGGAGGACAAACACTGTGTTGTTTGCTTTTACAAGTATCGGTTCAGGCCATATGCATTAATCTGCACTTTCTTCCCACTTAACACCTGAGGATTAACACTATGTCACAGAATTACTTCTTCCCAGATTTGCTCTTTATTTTAAATCCATCTATATTAAATGGTAAATAACCCCCCACATTTATTTACTTTTCTGAAAATCAACTGAAATCCAGTTGATCTTTTTATAACACAGGAGTTAGGGGTGCGGGCCCTAACTCCCAGTTGAAAATCTGCCTTTAACTTTACAGAGGAAAGAATTTACTGAGAAAAATTCGCATATGAATAGACCAGCACAGTTCCAATCTGTGTTGTTCAAGGGGTTAACTGTAGAAGAAAACATATCCCCCAAAACAGCCTCCTCACTGTCCCCACAAGTAGCCACAAGGAAAAAAAAAAAGCATTTCAGAAAAATAATGCAGGATCAAAGCACTATATAGATGAGTAATCTTTATTACTACTATTTTTATTAATATTATTAATATTAAATTTTACTAAGTTATTTCAATAAACCTATCACTACCCTTACCCACTTACATGCATATTCTCATTTAATAGATCTCATAATGATTCTAATATTTAAGAAATATATAAGGTCTATTATAGAGACAGATTAGGAATTTGCCCACATGATCTCAAAACTATAATGCAACAAAGACCTATATTGAAAGCAAAATAATGCCCTGCCCCCCAAAATTTCCCAGTAAGAAATGGCAAGAACTTAGAACCATGGAAGTAGGGAGGGCGAAAGAAGGGAAAGAGGAAAATTCTTAAGGGACCCTCATCTTTTATCACTCTTCTATGTCCTTATGTGCATTTGTTGATAAAAATTATTTATAGCATTTTCATATTTTGGTGTATTTAGAAACTCTTTCACTCTAAAACAATTTACAGACTATTATATCATAACTGTACTAGATCTTCCTTTTCAGAAGCCCATGGAATTCATCTGTGAAACAACAGAAGATCTTTTTCATTGACCTCTATTTAAGCAACTGGCCAGAAACTTGACAGTATCAGCCCACAATATACTAAAAGTGCATAAAGGGAGCAAGCTAATTTCAGGTAGTGGCATCTTAATTTATTAAGTTGGAGGCTATGCAAACTGATAAAATATGAATGGAGCCATCCTCTAAAAATGGGTGATGACTCCTGAATATGTTAAAATTTGAGGGTGTATTTATTTATATTTAAGTTAAAATATGTAAAAAGTGCTTGTTTCTTATTTTACTGATTTCCTGCTTTGACAGACTTTTTGATTAACCAGTCATCTATTGGTCCAGATCACATCAGATAAGAAGGCTTCTACAGAAATATATTTAGCCACTACAAGAGAGGTAGTGATGTGGTCAAGGTAGGTAGCTTTCTATATGGTATTCCAAATACCTGTTGAAACACAATTTTATTTCTGTTAACAGAAATCAGAAAAAAGGTGTTAATATAAGAAGAGTGACAATAGACCCAAAGATCCTGTGAGTTGATGCCTGCCATCAACTACTACGTTTGTCTTTTTCTTGGCTATATGAGATGAAGGTCTCTCTCAATGGTCCAGAGTATCTGTGGCTTGTTCACCATATTCTGAGTTGATGGTTGGATGACATGCATCACATTTTCTGCCTTTGGCTTACTGATGACACTAGGTCCAAACCAACCAATTCCCAGGTCTTATAATCAGTATTATTTCAATAACATTAAAATGCTAAAAAAAAAAAAATGGTGTAAATTAGTGAATGCTCTTACACCTGCATCCCATTTCAATTCACTCCAGAGAAAATTCTTAATAATTGTGATGCAAAAACATTTCAGATATTATCATTACTGAGGGCCAGCAATCAAATTATCGTGGTTATTTGGTCAGCCAGTTGTCCGATTACAGAAAAATATCTTTAGGACCTGCTTACTAGGAAAAATCTGTCTTTGTGGGAGTTTCCAAGTAAGCTGAACTTGAGAAATATATTCAAGTGCAATTAGGTTGTTTGGAAAGTAAGTCCAGGAGACACAGGTAGGAGATTGAGGAAATGAGACAGGGAAGGGGAGACAGTCAAGACAGCATGTGCATAAATCAAGTTACCACTTAGAGAAAGAATAGTTTAATCCTGCTCATTGTGGTTTGCACACTGGCCCCCAAACTGGCAAGGAGAGACCAAAGAAAGAGGCAGACCTCTCCAGATTGGTAGGTGACAGGTTTAAAAAGCAAGGAAACTTACATAGGAGACTTGTCTTGGGTGGCCACAAGAGAAGTAGACCTCTGCACTTGCCCACTAGAATCTCAAAAGTTTATATAGAGGTCTTAACAGGGTTCAGTCATTTACAATGTGCAGATGGTCTCAACCACACATGGCTCTCTCAAGGCTACATCTTTGAAAACAGTTCCCACTGTGGGACTAGGGGGCAGAATGTACATTGTAAGGGGTGGGGTGAGGAACATACAGTTGCCTGGGTCCAACTCACGGGTCAGCCAGAAGTCACATGCTATGGGGGACCTCCTCCAACAAAAGGGGAGCTCTGGGGACCACTATGCTCCATTCACTTCAGAGTTAGCCCATCAGAGAGGAGAGAGAACTGGTATATCTATATACCAACAACCAAACATTAGCTGAGGACCCCAGGAAGAAGAGGAGGCATTAATTCCCTGACCCTGCCAGCCTTCTGGTGGGGTGAGAAGGCTCCAATGGCTAGACAAATCTGAAAAAACAAACAAACAAACAAACAAACAAAAAAAACAGGTGCTAGCAGTTCGAAATTCAGCCTCTGTGCACTGATGTGGAAAGGGCAGCAGTAAAACCTGCTCTTGTGTGCTGTATCTTCCAGGTTATCCCCTGACAGATGTTAACCAGGCAGTTCTTCCCTTCAGTAGCCTCAATTTACAGATTTTTCTTACTCAAAGTTACATAACCTAACCCTTCTAATAGTCATCTTAAGTATTAGTGTTGCTTAATATTGTAATAGAGAAGAACAAATCTGACTCTATATTAGATCTGTTCCTTTAGTTTTAACCATGGTGCCCTGTTTTCTAGGCTTAGTCTTGCTAGCTCTGCACCTTTTGCAAAACAATATCACCATGAGCCTGAAATATACAGGAGAGCCTGTCCTCGGGGCTCTGATCTTTAAGGATGTTAGCACTTCTGCACTTATGTAGAGATGGCAAGTTGCAAAATAGAGAGTAACTTTTGTTTTGTTGGACGTTTACAAGGACACCATGGCCTGACCCACATGGACGGCTGTAAGAACAAAGAATGCCTGCAGCAAGGAGTTTGCAACAACCACACCCCCCCCTTTTTTTGTATAAAAGGAGCCTGTATTCTGACTGGAGTAGGATGGTTCTCCAAGACATTAGTCTGCCATCCTCTTGGCCTGCCGGCTTTCCAAATAAAGTCTTTATTCCTTGCCCCAACACCTCATCTCCCAATTTATTGGCCTGTCATGCAGCGAGCAGAACAAATTTGGACTAGGTAACACTATCATCAACCATAATTTCAGCAGCATCAGAATGAGCGCCCTACTCACTAATTTCACACGTTTTATAGGAAATGTGTTTTTATCTTTAATTATGCTGTTCTATGAAGTGTTTCATGTAATCTAGTATGAATTTTGATTACATGGTATCTCAAGGGACAGACAAAATGAAATATATATGGAGAGGTATACATTACAATTAGAGCACTTCATTTGCAAGTTCAATGTGAAGAAATACAAAATGCAGGAACTTTATTACCAACCACAGCAACAAAAAAAAGAACATTGGACCTGCATACACAAGCCAAATATTGTCTCTGGACTCTAGCTCAAATTTGAAACAAGGACACCATGTATTGGAGCAGTGATAGATAAGTTGAATGTTTTAACCACAAAAATAATTGAAAAAGTAATTACAATCTTCCTGTAAACAAAATGTAAAACCAGATAATGTTCTCAGAACAGATAAATCTAAGCTTACACAAAATTTTCCAGAGCATAGAAAAGGAGGGAAAATACTCCGTTATATTTTATGATGCTGCTATCCTAGCCTTTAAAAAAGCAGAAACAGATGAAGAAAGGTAAGGGAGGGAAAAGTACAATATATCTGCAAATTATACGCTTATGAGCGCAGATGAAAAAAGTCTGAGGTATTATTGTTACAGAAACCTGAATCCCATGGAGAGACCAAGCGACACTCGGAGGGGTGGAGAACTCAGGTTTATTGTGCCGGCGGCCCAGAGGAGTTAACACTCCAAGCTCCAGACTCAGATTGTAGGTTCACACAGGCTTTTATAGGGTTTTAGGAACAAAAAATCATGTGGTCTTAGGTTTACACACTGGGCAGGTTCCGTGCCTGTGGGGTGGGGAGGGGTTAGTTTCAGTCTCCTAGAAGCAAGCTGTTTCACAGAAGCGCAAAAGCGATAAGCCATGTCTGTGCCTGGGAGGCCTTGCTGGTCCTTGTGGGCCTTTTCTACTCCATTATCAGACAAAATATATCATAAAATTATCCCAATGGATGCCAGATAATATCTATCTAAAACAAAGCCTATGGGCATCATTCCTAGCAGACTAGCAAGACTAGCAATGGAAGGGAATACCGAAGTGATCAAGCAGGATTTACTTCTAGGATGCAAGGATGGTTTCTAGGTTCATATTATTGTGGTTGGAAAAGATGCTTGATATAATTGTAGTCTTCTTAAATATCAAATGACTTGCTTTGTGACCTAACATATGAGATAGTCTGGAGAAGGTTCCATGTGCACTTGAGAAGAACATGTATTCTATTGCTAGAATACTTGTAACAGAAAAGAACAAATCTGGCTCCATATAGGATCTGTTTCTTTGGCTCTAACCCTGAGCCCTGTTGTCTAGGCTTAGTCTTGCTAGCTCTGCACCTTTTGTAAAAGAATGTTGCCTTTAGTCTGAAATACAGGAGAGCCTATTCTCAAGGATCTGACCTTTAAGGATATTAACACTTTTGCACTTATACGAAGATAAAAAGGTGCAGAATAAAAAATAACATTTGTTTTATTAGGTTTTACAGGGGTACCATGACCTGACCCACGTGGACAGCTACAAGAACAAAGAATTCCTACACCAAGAAGTTTGCAACAACCAATCACACCCCTCCCCTTTTTAGTATAAAAGGAGTCTGAATTCTTACTTGAGTAAGATGGTTCTTCTTCTCGGTCTGCCAGCTTTCCAAAAAAGTCGCTATTCCTTGCCCCAACACCTTGTCTCCTGATTATTGGCCTGTCATGCAGTGAGCAGAACGAGTTTGAACTCAGCAAAATATTCTGTATCTGTTTGTTGGTCAAATTAGCCCAATGCGTAATTTAAGTCCAACGTTTCCATATTGATTTTCTGTCTGTATCATCTATTCATCGTTGAAAATGGGATATTGAAATCCCCTACTATTACTATAATGCTCTCTACTTCTACCTTCAGAGCTTTTAATATTTGCTTTATATATTTAGATGCTCTGATGTTGGGTGTATGAATATTTACAGTTGTTAAATGATGAATCAAACCCTTTATCCCTTACTGTGTAATTTTATAATTATGTAGTAATCTTTATCTCAATACAATTTTTGGCTTAAAGTTTACTTTATCCGATATAAGCATAGCTAACACGGATTTCTTTTAGTTTCCATTTACATGAAATATTTTTCCGTTTCTTCATAACAAAGGAATTTTTAACTAAACACAAATAGTGCAAAATATAAAGAAAAGATTGATAAAATAAATCATCTTTGAGAATTTCTCTTTGTAATCAGAACCGCAATGAATCACCTCATGTCAGTCAGAATGGCCTTCATTAAAAAGTCTATGAATAATAAATGCCAAAGTAGGTGTGAAGAAAACTACACTGTTGGTGGAAATGTAACTCAGCTCAGCCACTATGGAGGACAGTATGGAGGTTCCTTAAAAAAGTAAAAATAGACTTACTCCATGAGCCAGTAATCCCACTCCGGGGCATATATCCAGAGGAAACTATGATTTGAAAAGACACATGCACCCCAATGTTCACAGCTGTACTATTTACAACAGCCAAGACATGGAAACAAACTAAATGTCCATACACAGATGAATGGATAAAGAAGCTGTGGTTTATATATATACAGTGTACACACCACATAAGAAAGAATGAAATATCATTTGCAGCAACATGGATGAATCTAGAGATTATCATATTAAGTGAAGTCAGTCAGACTAAGAAAGACAAATATCATATGATATCACTTATATGTGGAATATAAAAAAATGACACAAATTTATTTACAAACTAGAAATAAACTCACAGACATAGAAAACAAACTATGGTTACCAAAGGGGAAAAAGAGGGATATACTAGGAGTTTGCGATTAGCAGATACACGTTACTATATATTAAATAAACAACAAAGACCTACTGTATAGCACAGGGAACTACATTCAAATTCTTGTAATAAGCTATAATGCAGTTGTTCCTGCCTACATGTCTGACCAGCGGACCCCAGGGTCTTCACTGTCAACGTGACCCTACCCTCCGTACCACAGTTCCAGCAGTGCCCCTATTCTCAAGCCTTTCCTGCTTCCCTCTCCCTTCCCCCAAGCTGAATTGAGAGTTGAGTTGCACATTTGTTGAGTTTTATTCACTTGCTTAGGTGCCAGTCTTCCCACTGGAGTCTGATCACCTGCCGGGTCAGGATGGTGGGTATGTTTTCCTGGGTATGTTCCCTGAGAAAGTGCCTGGCAACAAGGAGAGGCTCAGGCCATAGCTTGCGTGGGTGCTTGTAGCTTTCTTCTACTGACATATAAAGAAAACTTCCAGAAATGGAAATAGGAGCCTGGCTTATGTCTCCAGTTCCTAGAACAGTAAGGTTATCTTCCACTTTATAAGCACTCACTAAATTTTGGATAAATGTATGTACTACCATACTCTGAGTTGGTTGAGCTCTGGAAATTCATCAGGGTGACTTTTCAGGAGCAGGTGCTGTTATAAGCATAGCATCCTTTGGGCCGACTCCCCACTGTTTCATGGAAATATTTATGTTGGCTGCTTTTGTTAGAAAGTCACTAAACAGATTGCCAAGCATTGATGTTGCCCAAGCGTGAGCTAGCAAACAAGAAGATAGGGATATAACTGAATATATGAATGAAGGAACAGGAGAGAGAAGGAGGAAAGGGCTAATGACATTGCCTTCTTTCTGCCTCTGAAACACAGGATCCAGTGTTTCTTAGCTCCCTGTTGTATCAGTGGCCTAGGAAAGCCTGGAGGATGGATGGAGTATTAGAATGGAAGTAATAGAGTTTGCAAAAAAAAGAAAAAAAAATATATATTTTTAAGCAAACCTTACACAAGGGCCTTCAAAGGAACTAGTAACACTCTATTTCTTAATTTTGTACACAGATGTTCCCTTCATTTATTTTACCTTACATGTATACAATAAATGCAATTTTTATTTTAATATTTATTAAATCATTTAAAAATAAAGCCAAAATATTATAGTATTTCTTCTTTAATAAATATATAAAGAATAAATATAATTTGTGTTTACTTTTTAAAACATACATTTTATAATTAAGTGCTGTGAAATCAATGATATCAACATACAGCCTTGAGGTCAAGGTTTTTTTTTTCTTTAATATTATTACAAGTTTACCTTCCTACATAAAAAAGCGAAAGTGACTGCCAATTAATATTACGAGTTCAGTAACTCCCTTATTAGTATCTGAAAGTTAAAATCATCTGTGATTTTTGCCCTACTGAAAAAATATTTATCTCTAACTATTCGATGAAAGAAAGGTAGTATATTCAGTGACCTAAAAGGGTAGTCTCAGATCTCCAGTTATCTCTAGTGCAGTGATGTATTGAAAACAAAGGCACACTTAAAACCACCATAATATATTGTTCCTTGGACCTAAAATCTTTAAAAGCATTGTAGAACCTTAGACTAATATAACGTTACTTTCTAAAGAAATGAAGTACAGCCAAGAATAGAAAGAACCTTGAGAGGTCATACAAGCATACAGTCTAATGCCACCGAAACACTTAACTTCAATTTTCTTCAGAATTATTTGATATAATGAATAATCTAACTTCATGTTCTAGAATTTTATATTTTATAGCCAGAGGGTCATCTTTTTTAAATCTTTATTACAGAATATTTCAAACTTATACAGCAGTAAAGAAAACATTATTTTGAGTCTCCATGTACCCATTGCCCACTTTCAACAATTATCAAAGTATGACCAGTCCAATTTTCTTCATAACTTCACATGTTCACCCACCATCCAATGATTTTGTAATGAATCTCACACATTATTTCATCTATAAACATTTTGGTATATATGTATGTTGGACCGCACCCTGCAGGCTTGCAAGCCCTGTGGTTGCCCAGCTTTGAGACCAAAGAAGAAGCCCAGAAACAGAGACATCAATGGTTTATTGGATAGGGAATCCCACTAGACTGAAGCACAAGGTCCTGCAGTGACAGCCACTGTGCAGGGACAAGGGCAGCCAGGACATGGTAGCATCTTCCCTACTCCTGGGAAAAGGAGTCCCATCAGTTACCAGGGAAACCAGTGGCTGGGGCAGAGAGCAAGCCCATAGGCACTGACTGGCTAAGCCTTATAATAGAGGATTGGACAGTCCTGAGTGAAGCAGGGACTAGTGGAGCAGAGGATGTACAGAGAGCAAGAGAACAGCCATCTTGAGTGGCCTGAACGCACAACGTATAAAACACAACAGATAAATGTAAAAACAGGACAATGTTTTGTGAAGAAATATCTTCATCACACCCTCCTCCAATGAACAATTTTTCTGTCACCAAATAAGTAGGCAATATACACATTTTATTGATCATCCTACAATTGCTCTCTTTCTTTTTACAGTATGTTTGATCAAATTGAGATCCAAACAACAGTTATACATTTTGACTGCTAATTTGTCTCTGAAGTCTTGTCATTTAGGTATCCTGATTTAGATACCTGTTTTATCTTCATATGGTTTACTTCAAAGGATTCAGGGTCTTGTGGTTTTCTGTTTCTTTGTTTTTGTCCGGTGGCTTTCCCATTACCTGGGTGTGCTGCTTGCATTGTCTTGGCATCATTCAACACGTTCAACTCGTTCCTACATTTATTACACATCCACCGTTAGATCTCACATATGTGGGACTGTTTCACAGGAAGCACTTTGCACTTCCTTCAGGATGTAACTAATGCCACCGTTGCCTCTTTTGATAATGTCAGCAGCAATTAATGATCAGTGTTCAGATCTCTATTTCATTAGGTATTGTGAATGTTTATATTTTGATTAAATTATT
Source organism: Camelus bactrianus (assembly GCF_048773025.1). Taxonomy (NCBI): domain Eukaryota; kingdom Metazoa; phylum Chordata; class Mammalia; order Artiodactyla; family Camelidae; genus Camelus; species Camelus bactrianus. The sequence continues at coordinate 9,968,760 of NC_133542.1, forward strand.
TATTTTCTCATGTACAAGCTGGGATATTTTTACAAAGATGAACTCTCTTCTACTATTTTGTTGCCGTGAGGTCCTGATTTTAAAAGAAAGGCAAAATTAATGTTGGTTGTTTTTTGACAAGTTTTCAAAGTGAATTCATTCCTTGTACTAGCCTCTAATAATGATCAATTAAGTAGGGTTTTCTTTTTAGTATCATAATGAATTCATGTGTTTAAATGCATTTGATGTGCTTTGATTTACTATAGTTATTTCTACAAATTCTCAATTGTTCCATCTTTTACCAGTAGGATCCTCTTTAAGTTGGTGGCTTGAAATTGATTATGAGAATGTTTACATGACACAAATCAGCAAACACAGAACAGGGCTTTTTCCTCCCAGAAAACCAGGCAACAACACCTGCCACCTTACTTACTACTGGCATCACATCCTATTCTGTCTCTTTCGTCACCATCATATAATTTTGGTTCTGTGGGTAAATATACATTTAATGGCCACTTCTAATCCTCACATACATGATTTTTTAAAGTTGTTTCGATGGTCTTTAGGACATTTTCTATTAAATTGAGAAGTGCTAATAGAAAAAATACAAGCTTAGTTCTTGTGTGTTCATGATCATTTGTCTGTGGTCCTTACATTTGAAAATTATAGACTTGCTGGATATGAAATTCTTGGATGATCTTTTATTTATTTGAACATCTTAAGTAACATTCTTTTTTTTCCCCTTGCATTCCAGGCTTTCCAAGAGGTTTCCACTGTTACTGGAGGTAGAGGAGTTCTACTTCTTGCTGACGGGGATGAAATCCTGGCTCTTACTTGGCTCCTTCTGACACCAACTGGTCGGCTTGAGAACTTCTGGTGCCCACTTCCAGCATGACGCTGGTGGAAGTCTGGGCTTCACACCTGGTCTTGGCTGGTGGGGGCAGGGCACGTGGGAGGAGGGTCACAGATTTTTCTGTGGCGCTTGGCTGGAGTTGAGTAGTTGTTGTTTAAAAGTGTTCTGTGTTGCAAGGTTGCCCCTGTCCTAACTCATTTCCTGGGGAGAGCAGGCATTTGTTGAGGCTTTTTTTGTAAGTATTTGTTGGCATTTCTGAGTTGCCACCTTCTTTAGCTCCACATCTGGGATATTTAAGGCAAAAAGAAAACCCTGAGAACTCACCACTAAGTCATCCTTTGGATCCTGAGGTCCCAGCCAGTCTACCTTGCTCTCTCCATCTTTCAAAGTCTACTTATGTTTGTTTTATACAATAACCAAGGGTTTTAGTTTTATTGAATAGAAGAAATATAGCTCTCTCTTCCTAAAAGTGGAACTATAAGTTCCATTTTAACTTAATTATTTTCCAAAAGAGCTTGTGGGCCACGTTTGAGAATGTCCACCTATGCCCTTCACCTTCAAATGAAAATTGTGTCATACTTTCAGAATTCTGTATATATTTGTTGAATGTTTTCATCAGGAAAACCATTTTTCCTATGTTCATTTCTACTTGTCATGTTTATCTCTTAATCTGTTTAACTATTTGTTCTTGACTCATATCTATGATTAAGGTTATCTCTTACTTTGCTTTCTTTTTAATAAACCAACTTGAAGCAGTGTCTATTTTCTTGAATTCTTTTTAAATTTAATGTTTACATGTCCTCTGTTTTTTTAAGGTGAGCAATATTTGTTTCCTATAATTTGCATTGGCTTTCTATTTCTGCTCTAGCAAATCACCACAAACTTATGGGCTTTAAAATACAAAAATTTACTTTCTTACAATTCTGTAAGAAGTTTAAGTGGGTCAGGAGACTGCATTCCTTTGGGAAGCAGTAGTGAAAGATGTCTCCTTACATTTTCCAACTTCTAGAGGCCACCTGCATTCCTTCGTTTGTTGTTCCCTCCATCTTCAAAGATGGTTGCATAGCATCTTCCAGTCCCTCTCTCTAACTATGATTCTCCTAACACTCTCTTTCCATTATAAAGACCTTTGTGATTATATCTGGCCCACCCAGATAACCCAGGATTTCTTTTACTCAAACTCCTTAATTTTAATCCTATCTATAAAATTTCTTTTGGCATATCAATTAACATATTCACAAATTCTAGAGATCAGGACACAGACATCATTCAGGGGCCATTATTTTTTCTCATATGTCACAAAATTGTTTTATCTCCTTTCCTTAGTTTTGAGGTCATGTTTCACAGATTTTGTGTTTTTATTTAGTTGCACTGTATCAGTAAGTGATTGGGAAAGCTTTATTTTCTGGATTGAGTTGTTTTCTTCTGTATAAAAACATTGGTCATTGAATAGCTTTATCTTTTTGTTTTTCTCTCTGAATTATGCTCTTTCTATATTTTTCATAATGTGCAGCTGTCTCTCCCTATGAATCTTGTTGGATCTCTACTTATATGAATTTTGTTTTTTCTTCAGACATAAAGTTTGAGAACTCTAGATGATTTCTGCTCTTCAGCTATTCTATACCCTGGGGGAATTGTAGAGGAAGAAACAGCAGGAAACTGAGGTTGCAGTTTGAAAACCTAAAGTCCTACTATTCTGCTAAATGTCCTTATAAGAACTCAGTACCTTAGCCGGAGGAACCGCAGCCATCTTTTTTACTCCCCCTTCAGGAAAGGAAACAATAAATGTGATCTACCCAGTTTTTCTCTCTCAGTGACAATGTGCAGAGTTTTGTCAATGTTTCATCACAGCTACTACTGGGAAAGGAGCAAGAATTAATCTGTGCAGCTCCTTCCTCTCTGTTTCAGATGCTTCTTAATTTTTCCTTTTATGCAAAAGCAACAGTTCTTTTTATAGCTTATTATATTTGTTTGTATGCTCCTTACATTGTGTTGTAACAAAGAGGGCAGGACCAGCTTGGGATTATTTATTGATGAATAAAAGCCATGAGATAGTGAGAGGTCAGTAACATATATTTCAACCTCTTGCAACTTTTTTCCCCCATTATCAGGGATTGTATGTTAATTTTAATTATCTCACTAGAGCAGAATGCAAATAGGGGCTAAATTATATTTTTAATAGTTTTCCCAATTGGATTGAAAGTATAATTGAGTATAAATCACTTCCTTTTTAAAGATTTTATTTGAATATAAGTCAGGGATAATACTTGTCATTATTTGCAGGTGAGCTGAATCTTTCATAAAATTACAGGCATTCTAACTTAAAGAGATTCTAAAAGGCATATAAACCTAGTCATCTTTGAAATTGTAGAATATTCTATAAAATTTTTGCCAAGTGGTCCTCGAAATGTGGGTTAGATCCCTCAGCACCCCTGAGGCAGCCCTTACTGTCTTTTGCCTGGTTTTGATAAAAGCCTCATATACTCATCTGAACTCTTTCTCATATTGACCCGCACTTTGTGAATCCTCCACTGGGGAACTTAGGTAATTCTTCTACACAATAGCCCTATCAATATGCGGGGGAAACACTCACAATATTCTTCTTCAAGCTACCAGCCGGGGTACTAACTCTTATTGAAAAGTTGTGAGCATCTTCACCATTCTAGTATTTCTGACTAGAACACATCTGGCAGGAATAAAACCTTGTTAGAGTGAAGCACTAAGTACAAACAATACTTAAATTATGTCTTCACAGCAAAACAATATCACAGTCTCACTCTAGACTAAAGTGTGTGGGGCTTTTTTCCCCTTAATTTCCCTGTAATCACTGCAGGCTCGGGTGTTTAGCACTTCAGTGGGCATTTCATATTGTTGACTGAAATTATAGTCACTACGGACTAAAACACTGCTGCTGAGAGCCTTTTACTCTCTTCCTACGTTTTCTGCAGTTAGCATCATGTTCTAGTTTGCCTTCTCACATCTGAAACTGTTGAATTTCATTTTTAAAAAATTTAGACCACCAGGATAGAATCGGAGCCCTATTTTGTGATTCGGTGCATTTATTATTTCCCCAAACTTTATGTTATACTAGATTCAAAGCATCAGTAATCGTGTGTCAGTTAAGTCCTTCACAGCCAGAGGAGAGACAAGGAGGGAGAAAAAAAAAGAAAGAAACATAGTAGGAAATTGCAAAGGGAAGGAAGGGGAAGAGAAAGGAGAAAAAAGAAAAGAAAGGGAAGGAAATAGATTGTCAAGTATACAGGGGCTTTATACTTCATTCTCTTTTTCTGCAAGGATTCAGAATTCATGATTTAGCAAATCTGAAACTAGTGAAAGATGCAACGTAATTAAAATGACTATAATCCAACCTCTTCGCCTTTGTTTGGAAGAAGCTACAAAGTATAAATAAATAAATACATAAATATGTTGTTGCCTCTGTATTTTCTTTGCATGTTTCCTCAAATTGCTCAAAGTGCTTATCACACATCTTATTTATTATCCTCACCCAAACACATGCACTAGAAGGAGGAAATGATTTTTATATACATTATTTTTTTCTTAATCACATCAGGCTACATCCTAGAATTCTATTTTATTAAAGATGACATGTGATAGAAGATTGATGGGAGATGACGGAATTAAAAGTAATTAAAATATGATGTAGAAACATATGGATAATAGGTCAGAGGTGAGCAAAAGAGACTGTGTGAAAAATCTAATTTAAATTAAAGTAGGATAGTGGGAGGATAGTTAGGGCATAAATGGGCAATTTGCATCTTTTGAAATTCTTTCAGAAACATTACTAAGGTGATAAGTTAACTTCAAGAATCTCAAGATACCTTGTTTAAGGATACAAACTTGGAACTAGTAGAAAAATAAGTCTAGAGAGCTGATGCACAGCAGAGTGATTATGGTCCATAACTCTGTATTAGGAACTGCAAAGTTGCTAAGAGCCTAGATCTTAATTATTCCCACCACCAAAAATAATAATAATAACAATAATTACATAATGTGATAGAGCTATAAGTTAATGCTATGACAGTAATCACACTGTAATATAAAAATGTAGCAAATCAACAAGTTGTACAACTTAGACTTACACAGTTACATGTATATTTTACTTCATTAAAAAAACAAATAAAAGTGGGTGAAGACAAACTAACAACAACTAAACTACCTGCTTAACATCAGAAACTGTATAAGAGAAAGTAAAGGGAAAACAAAGGTCCTAGTGACAAACCTTAGATCCAGAAAACCCCAAATCATTATCAGGTACTCTCTGCAAAGCTTCTTAGTCCCTCTCAAAAAAAGGAAGCAAAAGCTGGAGGGTCACGTGGGAACCACCAAATTGGATGAGAGTCCACCGAACCATGTGAACATCTGAAAATGGTAAGGTTATCTGGGGGTCTGTACCCTGTGAAATCTAGAAACCAACCCACTGAAGCCCCCTTTTGATATTGAAGAGATAGTGCTGATATAGAATCCAAACTGATCAGGTCAGGGCGCATAGGGGCAGAGGACAGAGAAGAGTCAGATAAGGGGAGGCAGGGCTGAAGCCGGGGGGGAGCTGTGGAGGAGGTTCTCAGCAAGTAGAGGCCTTATTTTTGATTAGCTGGTGAAAACAACAGAAGAGGGGGCTCTAGCAGGGTGAAACTGCAGTAAATATCCTTGTTTGCCTCCAGTCCCTAAAACTGCAATATGATCATTTTTTAACAGAAAAGAACAAATCTGTGTCCATATTAGGTCTGTTTCTTTGGCTTTCACCCTGTGCCCTGTTTTCTAGGCTTAGTCTTGCTAGCTCTGCACCTTTTGTAAAAGAATGTTGCCTTTAACTTGAAATATACAGGACAGCCTATTCTCAAGGCTCTGACCTTTAAGGGTATTAACACTTTTGCACATATATAAAGATAACAAGATGCAGAATAGAAAATAACATTTGTTTTGTCAGAGGTTTTACAGGGGCACCATGACCTGACCCACGTGGACAGCAGCAAGAACAAGGAATTCCTACACCTAGAAGTTTGCAACAACCAACCACACCTCCTCCCCTTTTCAGTATAAAAGGAGGCTTAATTCTGACTGGAGTAAGATGGTTCTCCAAGATATTAGTCTGCCATCTTCTCAGTCTGCCAGCTTTCTAAATAAAGTCACTGTTCCTTGCCCCAACATCTCGTCTCCCGATTTACTGGCCTGTCGTGCGGCAAGCAGAATGAGTCTGGACTCGGTAACAGTTTCTCCTACAGATGTGTCACAGAAAAGGTATGAAACAGAATCTCATGCAAAGCTGTTATAATTTAAAAAAAGAAAAGAAGGAGAGGAATTATATCCCTTTACATAAGGAAAGCATGCCATTAACATCTACCTATATAGCAGGTTAAAAATTACTAAGTTAATGTTTCAAAATAAGCTATGAGAAAATGAGAAAAATTATAGAAATTTCAAAGAATAAAACAAATCAGCAAGCTATAAAATGTTAAATGATAGAAATTTAAAATAATGAAAAATCTAAAAGAGAAAATTTAAAAAATAAAGTACTTAGTGAAAATAATATTTGAAAGTATAATAATTTTATAGTCCAAAGTATAAACTAAATATCCATGAGTCCATACTAAGTAAATGATTCAATAAATGAGGCAAACAGACAAATCTGTGCAGAAGTCCAAATAATTTATGTAAATGATCTGCCCTAAATTTGGTGAAGCATAACTTCCCATTCCGTAAGTGGGAGTTGTTCACAGTAACTCCTTTCCAGATAGTCTAGTAAGGAAAGGGTGGAGGATGGGGGAAAGAGTAACTAGTGTTACTTGAGAAAACTGGCAAACATTATCTCAGCCAGATGGTCAAGCTCAACATCTACAGCAAAGTCATGTTTAGTGTATGTACTTTTGATTTGTTATGAAGAAAATGACACATAACCTTTGTAGTCTGCTTCTTCCCCAAAACTTATAACCCTGTCTGAGGATAAGAATGTCCAAAAAAGGGGACATTCTACAAAAGACCTGACCAGTGCCCTTTAAAACTGTCAAGTTCATCCAAAAAAGGAAAGTCTGAGAAACTGTCATACCCAAGAGGAACCTAAGGAGACATGATGATTAAATGTAATCTTGGAGGGGATCATGGAACAGAAAAAGGACACTAGAACAAAATATGGACTTGACTTCATAATAATGTTACAACATCGGTCCATTCATTAAACAATTGCACCACATAATGTAAAATGCTAATAATAGGCAAAACTAAGTGTGGGCCATATGGAAACTGTGCTATCTTTTTAATTTTTCTAAAATTAAGTTCTAAAATTAGTAAGTCAAAAGGTCTTCTAGAAAAAAATTTCTTTTTCACAAAAGTAAAAATCATTTAAGTGTGAAATCTAAACTAAGATGAAAAGAACAAATATAGAAAATAAATAGACCTTAAAGGAATAAAAGATGCAGAGAAAAAAATTTAAATCAAAAAGCAATGAAGACAACAATGAGATAACACTACACATATATTAAAATGGACAAAATCCAGAATATTGACAACACCAAATGCTGACAAGGATGAAGAGCAAAAGGAACTTTTATTCATTAACAATTGGAAGGCACACTTGGAAGACAGTTTGGGGGTTTCTTACAAAACCAAGCATACAGTTATCATATATTTCAGCAATAGTCCTCCTTGGTATTTAACCAAAGGAGTTGAAAATGTACATCCCCAGAAAAACCTAGCCGTGGGAGTGTGTAACAGCTTTACTCATAATTGCCAAAACGTGAGGTAACCAAGATGTCCTTTAGTAGGTGAGTGAATAAATAAAATGTAGTACATTTCAGACAATGGAATATTATTCAGTGCTAAAAAGGAAGTGAGCTATCAAGGCATGAAAAGTCATGGAGGAACTTTAAATGTGTATTAGTAAATCAAAGAAGCTAATCTAAAAATGCTATATACTATATTATCAAAACTATATGATATTCTGGACAAGCAAAACTATGGAGTCAGTAATAAAATTCAGTGGTTGCCAGCGGTTGGAGAGAAGGGATGAATAGGTGGAGCACAGAGGATTTGGGGGGATGATGAACCTGCTATTTATAATACCATTAGGATCAATACAAGTCATTAAATAATGTTCAAGCACATAAAATGTAAAACACCAGGAGTGAACCCTAATGTAAATTATGGACTTTGGGAGATTATGACATGTCAATGTAGGTTCATCATCTGCAACAAATGTGCCACTCTGGTGGGGGCTGTTTATAACAGGGGAGGCTTTGCATTGTAGGAACAAGAAGTATATGGCAAATCTCTGGACTTTCCTTTCAAATTTACTGTGAACCTAAAACAATTTTTGTCTAAGAAAATTATCTTTAAAAACAAAAAGATATGAACGGATCTAAATGATACTGAAGAAAATGATAGAGAAGTTAGACATACATGTATAAGAGTGGTACTCAGTAAGTATCAGTAGGAAAAAAAGAAAGAAATGAAACAGAATAAATACTTAAAAACCATAGCATTCCATCCACCCCCAAATCACCTCTAGAACTTACATATTGAAATTTCACATTAAGTACCAGAGAAAATTTCTCAGAAAGAGTGCCCCAGAGATTTGTTCTAGTAAAATTCTTAAGGTGGAAAAAAATATTTGAGGCATTAACACTTTATATTAGAAAACAGAAGGCAGTAACAGGGCACCCACTCCCATCGACATGGTGATAGTAACAGAGGTGGCCTGTTGGAAACTAAGGAATGTCACCACCACTCAGCACTAACCAAGACACCCTGGCCCCATTGTATCAGTCAGTTGAGACCATGTGAGGAGCAGTAACCAGGCACTCCTACCCTTCCCAGCCATAGAAGTATTATGGAAGCCCCTTGGGAAGCCAAAACTTCTTCCCACGCTGAGCAGCAACAAGGAATATCCTTGGGTGTCAAGGAAGGCCAAGTAGGAAGCCTGGATTTCTACCCACTTCTTGCAGTAAAAGCCCACTCTTTCCCTGTTAAAGCAATTTCAGAGGAAGCCAGCTAAAATACAAAGTTGAAATAAGACCCAGAGTTTAACATAATACCCCAAATACCAATGATTCAATTTTTTAAAGTTATAATACCAAGAACCAGAAAAATTTCAAACAAGATGAATAGAGAACAATAAGATGTCACCACTAATATGACAGAGATGTTAAAATTATCTGACAAATGTTTTAAAGCAGCCATCATAAAATGCCTCAACATAGTGAGGAATATATTTCAAACATGTGAAAAACTAGAAAGTCTCAGCAAAGAAATAGAAAGTCTCAGAAAGGCAATACAAAGCATAAAGAAGATCCAAATGAAAATTTTAGACCTTAAAATACAATAGCTGAACTAAACATGCAATAGATGCACTAAACATCAGAGTGGAGGGAACAAAAAACAAGCCAATTAAGCAGAATAGAGAACAATAAAATTACCCAATTGAATGACAGATGAAAGACTGATTAACAAGAAATAACAGAGCCTCAGGGAACGATGGAACAGTAACAGAATATTTAAAATTCTTGGTATCAGTCTCAGAGGGAGGAGAAAGAAAATGGGGCTTAAAAAGTATGCAAAGAAATAACTGCTGAAAACTTCCCAGAATTTCAAAAGACATACACCAACTTACTTTCAAAAGCTGAACAATCCCCAGGTCTGAGGTAAAACTGTGTAGAACCTACAAGCAGACACACACATGAGTACAAGTAAAACTGGGGGAATCAAAATACCATTGATGGCATGTATCAATGTCAATATCCTAGTTGTGGTATTATATTACAGTCCTTAAAAAAATTTTTTGTCACATTGGGGGAAACTGGACAAAGTATACAGGATCTCCCTGTATTATGTTGACAATTGCATGTACATCTACAAATATGTCCTTAAAACTTTCCATTAAAAATCTTTTTTGCCTCCCAGTCCCAGTTTAGCCTGCCTCTCTGCTCTCATCATCCTGTAATTTAAAGAGCCTACAAGTAAGTCGGGAGGAGGAGTAATTTGACATTTCTTATATTCTTGAAAGGACGTTATTATAGAAACAGAGAGAAGATTGTGGTTGCCACAGTTAAGGAGGGGTGGGGTCAGAGGAAACTGGTTGTGGGTATAAAAAGGCAATGTGAGGCACTCTTGTGGTGATGGAAATTCTCTGTATCTTGACTGTATCATATCATCCTTGTGGTGATATTATACTACGTTCTATAAAACACTACTATTGGGGGACATTGGGGAAAGGGTACTTGAGATCATTCTGCATTATTTATTGAAAGTGCATGTGAACCTACAGTTACCTCAAAATTTAAAGTTTTATTAAAAAATAGAATTCAGCTGATTAAAATTCATGTTTAGGAACTCTATAAATGACCAGGGATGAATACTGAATCCGTTAAAAATAGAACTAATCTTATTACCAAATAAATAAGGAAATTATGATTTTCAGAATATTATAAATGTAAACCTGTAAGAAAACAAAAATTTGGAAGTTATAGGAAGGCCATGAGAGGGATTTTAAAAATCTAGGTCACCACCTTTTACAGAAAGGAGAAAATTTATGAGTTGTCACTGGTTAGTATCATATAACTTAAAAGTATGTCATTAATATCTTAATAGTTCTTATTATATTTTAATGTTACAGATATCTCTTAGACTATTTCTCCCAGAGAGAAAATATTTATTTGAATATCAGAAGTTTCACTTTAGATTATTTTTGTTGCATTACATTTAAACACAATTAAATGTAATACATCTAATAAGCCAGTATAGTGCCTAATATAGTAATAATGTTTCTGGAGTTAGAAAAGAAAGGAAAGGAGTTAATATGGTGTAGTGGAAGAGTTAATATATATTTTGGAACAGCAAAGAATTGAATTTGCATCTTTGATTTTGTATTTACTGGTCAGAGTCCTAGAGCAGGTAGTGACTTCATCTGAAACTCAGCTTCACTTTCTCTAAATTGAGCCAATACTGCTCATCTTACAAGATTTTTATCAGGACTGAATGAGGAAATGTAGGAACAACTTGGAACACAGAGCCTGGCACAGACTCTGCTCTCTGCCTTGAAGTTAAAAATGGATTAAATTTCTCAATAACAATTAATTCTTCTCTTCCCTTCAATATTATGTTCCATTATATTCAGAAAATCTTGATTAAGTTCACAGGGAATTGTGGAGTGAATTTAGAATCACTTCTATTTAAAGTGGGTAAGTGTTAAGAAAAGAATCAGATTCCATTGTCATCTTCTACTATCCAGAAACCTCTCAGATACCTTCAAGCACACAGGCTTTACTAAACATAAATTACCATTTATTTCTTATTGGGCATTTTGGGAAACAGCTGAGGCTTACCAGGGACAATTTTCTTGTTGAAAAACATATTGAAAATCCCTGAGATAGGTGAACAAAAGATAAGGTTGGAAACAAAAATATCAGTTCTGACATGACATACCGATTTGCTTTTCATGGGTGGACATTAGGTTGTTGGCAGGGATTAGCCAAACAATTTATATATTTCTCCCTTCCAGTCAGGCAGCATCTGGTTTGCAATGGAACACTGAATATTTGCCTGCTGTTCTCTACCCCCAACTGTCCTCCCCATATGTACTCAAAGGAGTAAAGAAAACTTCTAAATCAAATGAATAAAATGACATACCATTAGGCAAAATATGGTACACTTTCTCTCATTAACCAGGGGTTCAAGTGGAAACAAATCTGCTTCCAGCTCGAGTTATGGTGTAGGTAAAAGAGCATCACACAGGTTTGCTGGCTGGCTCCACACCTTCACGTAACTTTGGTTCACTGTTCTGCTCTGACACTCACTGAGGGCAAACTGGTAAACTTGTTCTGCATCCAGGGACTTGTTTCCCAGCAGGGGATCCTCCTGACATTACCTGATGAGGTCATTGTGAAAATCATCTGATCCGGAGAATTTTAAAAGATAAGCAGATAGTCACACCATGATCAAGTGCTGTCAACTTATGAACCACCTGCTTTCTCAGAAAAAGTACCCTGGACAGAGGCAGGACACCCCTCTCAGCAAGTACATCTGTACAACAGCTATCAGCCAGCAACTAATCTGTGCAACAGTTGACTGGCTGGCACCACGAGGGGCACATCATCTACTGATCACAATTCAGGTATGTGTTTCCACGAGTCCGTGACCCCGACTCCTGAAACTGTACACAAAATTTGGTCAACCTATTATGTAAGATAGGACTTTCTAAAATTTAGACAATTTAAACACTACCATTTAACTTGACCTAATTGGTATTTATAGAACACTGTACCCAACAAATGCACTAAACACATTTTTTCAAGGATTTTAACAAAGGAGCATAATGAGGGGGCTATAAAATAATTCTCAACAACCGTCAAAATTGCTCATTCTAACAAGGTATTTTGTCTGAACACAGTGGAATTAAATGAGAAATCCATAAAACAGAAATGTGTTCTGTTATGAAGAAAGTCACATTCACAAGTGAAACAATTCTTTTCCAAATATCACATAGGTCAACAAACAGATCACAAGAAAAATACAAAATAGATTAAAGTAAATGATAATGAAAATACAACAGGCCAAAATTTGTGGGATGCAGCTTAAACACTGGTTAGAGGGAAATTTACAGCATTATATGCTTAGGGAAGATGAAAGTGTTAATACTAATTATCTACATTTCTAACTCAAGAAGATAATGCAAGAAGAGCAAAATAAACTCAAATTGAGTATAAGGAAGAATATTCAATAAAGTTAATAAGTCAAGTAGCAAATAGAAAAATAGTAGAAAGGATCAACAAAGACAAAACGTGTTTCCTAGAGAGTAGAAATTGACAAGGCCTTTATATGTCTGGGAAAGAAACAAATTAACATTATCAGGAATAAAAGAGAGAACATTATTACAGATCCTGCAGAATTTAAAAAGAATAGTGAGGTAAATTCAAACAATAAATTCAACAAATTAAATGAAATGGACAAATCATTTAGAAATCATAACTTACCATAATGGATACAAGGAAAACTACAAAATCTTTTTAAGAAATTAAATCCAGAATCAATAAATTTCTCACAAAGAAAATCCCAGTACAAAATTGTTTCACAGAGGAAATAATCCCAACCTTAAACAAATGCTTCAAAAAATATGAAAGGAGAGATCAAATAACTCATTTTATAGGGCCAACAGAGCACTGAAAACAAAACATCAAATCACATAATCAGTTTACAAGTAGCCATCCCTCATGACCATAAACAAAGATACCCTCCATAAAATATTAGCAATGGAATCTAACAATTTATACAGCAAATAATGTGTCATAATAAAGCTGTCCCAGGAGTCAAAGGATAATTTATTGTTTGAAAATCAGTCATTGCAATTCACCCTATTAACAAATTAAAAGAGAAAATGAAAGAGATCAATCATAGGAAAAAATTATGAGAACATTCATTCTTGGTAGTAAGAAAATTAAGAAAAGAAGGAAGCTACATATGATAAAGAGCATCTACAGAAAACCTAGAGGTAACATCACTCACTTCTTATGGTAAAAAAAAAAAAGCTTTTCCCCAAAGATTGTAAAAAATATCAAGGAGTTTGCTCTCACCAATTCTATTCAATATCCTATTAGAGGGCCTAGACTTTGAACAAAGCTAGAAAACAAAATGCCTAAAGTTTGGAAGGTAGAGAAGTAGAAGTGTCAACTCATGCATAACAAGTTTGTTCATATAGAGTGATACTCCTCTCTCCTCCCTCCTCTCTCCACATAACCATTGGACAGAATAGAAGCTTAGTAGTTGACCCAAATATATACAATTAAGGTTTTCTTTACAAAGGTGCCAAGCTGCTTCAGTGGGGAAAGGAAAGTTTTTCACAAATGTTCCTGGCATTGCTAGATACACATATGGAATGAAATGACTCATGACAGCTACTTTTCAAAAAATAAACAAATAAAAATAATTCAAGTTGGGATGTACAACTAAATGTGAAATCTAAAAGACCCTAGAAGAAATCATTGGATAATGGACTCTAAATTTAAATAGCAAAATATTTTTTACACAGAGAATGTTCATAAAAATCACTAACCATAAAAAATAAATTGATAACCTGGACTACATCAAAATACTGAATTTCTCCTGTTCAAACAATATAATTGAGAAAATGATTAGGCAACCACAGAATAGAAGAGAATGCTCACAGTTGATAAACATACCAAAGGACTTCTGTTCAGAATACATCAATATCTGATATATCAGATTTTATCAATGTCTGATAAAAATCAATAATAAAAACCAAACAACCCCAATGGAAAAGATAAGCAGAAGACTTGAACACTTTATATATATTTAGATATTTACCTATTTATATATATATATTTATATGTTATACTTTATATTATTATTTATTATATTTTATTTGTTGTATGTCTGATATATTTATGTTATATTAATTATTATGTATTACATTTATAAGTATATTTTTATACTTATATATTTATATATAAATAAATGTTATAAATATGTAAGTATATTTTTATAATTATATGTATATATCTTTATCTGTATATATATACACATATATGTATATATTTTATGTATATATTTTTATATATTCATATATGTATATATACTTACATGTATGTCCAATAAACACATGAAAAGGCTCAGCATTAGTCAACAGGAAAATGATCATTAATGTCACAATGTGAGATACAACTTCACGTCCACAGAAATGGCTACAATTAAAATGACTGAGAACATAAAATGCTGAGCAGATGTGGAGCAACAGGAACCCTCACACATCGCTGGTGAGAGTGTAAAGTGTACAATAATTTTGAAAAACTGCAAGTATCTTAGAAATTTAAACAGACAATTAATGCTATGACTGTGGCAGGAGGTCAACTAGAGGATGTGACTGTAGGTTGATCCCTGAGCTGGACCCAGGCAATTGGATATTACTCACACTGTTCCTTGAACTTAGAAAATACTTTCTGTCCACCATTTCCCGTTTTCAAGGACACCGCCTTAAGAGAGTAATGTGTTGCTGAGACCATCTGGAAGGTATATGTGTCTGAACCCAGTTAAAGCCTCTATACAAACTTTTGAGATGCTGGCAGGTGGGTGCAGATATTTAATCCTCTTGTGGCCACCCAAGACAAGCATCGTATGTAAGTTCCATTGCTTATAAAACTTGCTACCTATCAATCTGGAGTGCTCTGGCTCTTTCTTTGGTTTGTCCCTGTCCTCTTTGTATGGGGCCAGTTTCAGATTTCCCCCAGGAAGCTCCCAAAGTTTCAAACCAACAAAGACATTCCTATGCATTTATCCAAGAGAATAAATATACGTATCAACGAAAAGACTAGTATGAGATATTTAGAGAAGTTTTACTTAGAATGGGACAAAGCTAAAGAAAAAAAATAAATCCCCAAATCCTATTCCAGAAGAGTGAATAAACAAATTTTAACATATTTCTTCAAAGGAATACAATTATTCCCATAAGAAGAATAGGAACCAGTCAACAAAAACATGAGCTACTAATGCATGTGTCTACATAGATGAGATAAGTAAGAGAAGCCAAAGAAAACCCCTCAAGAATCTTGGGGGCAACGTGGAGCAATAATATGGAGGAACAAAGTAATAATATTTTGCATTCACTGTCCTAAACCCATTACATATATGATTTCATTTAATTCTAACTATATATAGTAGGTTTCATGGTTCTCATTTTATAAACAATACATTATAGGACTATAAGTCATTAAGTATCATGCTCCACATAACAGAGGATTAAGCCACAGATTCAGTATATCAGCCCAGTTCTGTCTCAATTTTAATCCCTACACATTGAAGACTATTGCACTGACCTACAATTCATTTCTACTGTTGCACCTGTTTTCTAATCAAACATGCCACCTCATGTCTTTCTATTCTAAGAGAAGCCAACTTTCAGTTAATCTCTTCTTGACTGAAACAGTGAGAAGAGATTGTCACTCTTTCTTTGCCTATAAACATTAAGGACCATCTTTTTATTATACTGAGGTTTTTAATATACAATAGTATGTATAATATAAAAATACCCGTGAATACAAAACTGAGAGGTAGCAAATGTTGTTTGTGCTAATATACTTAAAACTGATTTTGTAATAAAGAAATAAAGCAATAAATGGTAGTAAACTAACATTTGCCACAATTCCAGAAACTCCTTGGAGGCAATCACTATAATGAATTACATGTGCATATTATCAGTCTATGTTCATGCTTTTGTATCCTATATAAGTCACAATAAATATTATATGATATTTATATGAGTGTTTTGATGAATGGAAGTGCCCTGATAGAATTACTGTAACAGAAAAGAACAAATCTGACTCCATATTAAATCTGTTTCTTTGGCTTTAACCCTGTGCCCTGTTTTCTAGGCTTAGTCTTGCTAGTTCTGCACCTTTTGTAAAAGAATGTTGCCTTTAGCCTGAAATATATAGGAGAGCCTTTTCTCGGGGCTCTGACCTGTAAGGATATTAATACTTTTGCACATATATAAAGATAACAAGGTCCAGAATAGAAAATAACATTTGTTTTGTTAGAGGTTTTACAGGGGCACCATGACCTGACCCAAGAGGACAGTTACAAGAACAAAGAATTCCTACATCAAGAAGTTTGCAACAACCAATCACACCCCTCCCCTTTTTTAGTATAAAAGGAGCCTGAATTCTGACTTGAGTAAGAAGGTTCTCCAAGACATTAATCTGCCATCTTCTCAGTCTGCCACCTTTCTGAAAAAGTCACTATTCCTTGCCCCAGCACCTCATCTCCGATTCATTGGCCTGTTGTGTGGAGAGCAGAACGAGTTTGGACACGGTAACATTATGAGGGCAATATCTTGGCTTTTCCAGAATACAAGGGCATTTAGGATCCTGCTAACTGTACTCTTTATATAAACACATAAAAAGTTTGCATAAAAATCTAAAAATTTATCAAATATTAAATATTAATCTTTCTACAGTAAGTATAAGGCAAAACACAATTTTTTCAGACATAGAGCCTTTTTTGCAGACTCAGAAATGTTTACTATACTGTTACAACTTAAAAATCAAGAAACAGTGGAGTTTTAAAATTTAGAATTTAGAATTCTAATTAGAAATTAGAATTACTTAGAAGATAGAATTACTTATAAAAAATGATTACATCTATTTCTAAATTATACATTTACAAGCAATGAAAATTGCACTAAGGCACTGTAACCCAAATTTAAACTGCTATTAATCAATACTATTTGTAGTTCCACAATTCTAAAACACATTTTTCACATTTTAATAATTTTTTTATTCTGGAGCTTCATAAAATTGATATGTATGTTAAATGTACTTACTTACTGTTTCTTTTCTTATCTTTTCCTCTGGAAAAAAGTGATGTTGGTAAATGCATGGGGTATTATACTCTTGATGGAATTTTGTACTTAGGGTATATAATCAATTTGTTTTAAGTTTTAATTTGTGTCATAAAACAAAATATCATTAGCTACTTTCACCATATTCAGGGTGCTCAATGATGCCAAACTTTATGCTTACTTTGTTAAAAGGATCTGGATGCCTTTCTCCAATTAAATTTGCTCCAGAATTCCATTGGGAATGACTACCACTGTTTGTTGTTTGCATTTATTTCACATAAAAAGATAAATCAGAGTAATCTAGGGACCTTATATACCCTTTGTAATTTTTTTCTACTTCAACATTGGGTTTTTAAATTTGTTTTTTAGAAATGTTTCCCTAAAGGAAAAATAACTTTTACATCCTCACACTTTTCACTTTTATGCTTTCTTAAAAATTCAGAAGTAAAAAAAATTTTTTTTAAGTGCCCCAAACTCAGGAATGGCACTGTGATTAAAAGCAGAAGCTCTCAATCCAGCTACCTTCATCCAAATCCAGAATGCGCCTGCCAAACTGGGCGGACTCAGGTAAATTTTTTACCTTCTGAACTTTAGTTTTCTCACTTGTCATAGAGGGATTATACAACTTCCATTATATTCTGAGATATATAACATATTAATCATGCAAAGCATATAGCACGTAGGTTGACACTTCATCAACAATGAAAGTTAGATGTTTTATTATGGTTAAGTCAAAAGAATTCTTTGAGGTACAAATTTTCATGACATTTTACACTTTTTCTTCATACTTGAAGACATAATATTTACTAGAGAATTATTAATTAACCAGTTTAAGATACATATATTTTTGAAATCTAATCTCTATAATCACTATGTAATTATGTTATTGAGATCAAATTTTAATAAAATCATTTTTTTAAATGCACATATCTGCGCTCCTTCTACTTCTAATTTTTACTTATTTACACTTCCTCTCTTTTGTCCTTAATTTGATCTGCCAGGACTTTTCTATTTTGTTTTTCTAAAATAAGTTCAAGGACATGTTGACAATATATTCCCTTTTCTATGTTCAAATGCATTCGTTTATACTTTTATCTTTATTATTTCCTATTTTTGCCTTTCCTTGAGTATATTTTATAGTTCTTTTTTGATTGAGTTGAGTTCATTTAATTGTATAATAGGGTAAGCACTTCAGAAATACACAGCTGTGTCATTTCTTTTTTCAGTTCTGATTTTTTTTAAATGACATTGATTTCCACTTCTCTTCCGAATGTTCTTATTCATTATTCAGAGCCACCTATAAATGTTGGAATGGGTTTGCATTATTTGCACTCTGTATCAATTACCTTCAGTAGGAGAATGAATTATGGGTCTTAGTCTTTCACTCTTCCTTATAGTCACACCCTTAACCATAACTTTATTGTTCTAGAGTGTATTTCTCTGCCCCTTGGCCTTTGGGCACATCCATGGGAATTTCTTAGACCAGAGGTGATTGGCAATGATACAACTAGAGACCTTCATGTGCTTGTGCAGCTGCACTTGCATTTTTATGTTTCTGCTATCCATCACAAGAAGATGTCTTGGAGAACCTACTGAACCAAGCCCAGCGTAGTCTAGTGGAAAAACTCAGCCAAAATCTGTCAATCTCTCAATCTTATCTCACTTATAGATTCTGCACCAAGAATATGTCAATGCTGTTTCAAGCTACTGAATTTCATGTAATTAGTCAGGATTGTTATGACAATAGTTGATAAACTCAGAGAGATTGGTAACTAGAAATGAGGTCTTGTGGTAATAAAATTCTCAAACGTGTGACAAAGGATTTGACACCAAGTGGTAGGCACTGAAGAAACAGTTAAAGCAACTATAAAAATGGTGACCTATATGAGTGGGAAAACACTTAGTAAAAACCATTGCCTGTGATAACATGGAAGGAATAAAACCTACCTAATGACCTTAAAAGGGTAGGAAGAGGTAATTTTAAGAAGATTCTGAAAATGTGTGCTGTTATTGGATGCATTTGATAAGGTACTAAAAAGAAAGAATTGAGCTCAGAAAGAAAGTGGCCAGTTGGGAACAGAATTTGAAGAGAATATAGTTGAGCTGGGAAGCCCCATGAAAAAGATAGGCAGGACCCTCAGGCAGGGCCACTACTCTCCTGCCAGCACCATCCAGTTCCCTGGCCCAGTGGCATTATCACGCTTTTTGCATCTAAAACGGCTTGCTTCTAGGAAAGCAGAACTTAACCCTAAGATTCCATTGGTTCCCTGAGCTAACTCCTGATTGGTCCATTTATAGCACTTCATTTGCATGGAGCTCACTCCTGATTGGTCCATTTCTGTCACTTCTGATTGGTCCATTTCTATCACTCCTGACTAGTCCAGTTCTACAAAGCTCATTCCTAATGAGTCAACTTTTGTTACATCTTATTTGCATATGATGTTGCAAAGTCTTGACCAGCAGCCTATAAAAGCCTATGTAAACCTACAGACAGGGTCCAGAGCTTGGAGTATTAACTCCTTTGGGCCCACTGGCGTAATAAACCTGAGTTCTCCAACCCTCCAAGTACTGTTTGGTCTCACCTGGATCCAGGTTGCTGTCACAATTAAGCTGTAACACTGAGCTGTAACACTCTTTGCTGCAACATAGGCCAGAAATTAAAGGGATGGAAAATAAAACTATTTCTCACAAAATCAACTTCAGGAAAGAAACCAAATATGGAAGAGGGGGTAGGGATAGGTCCAGGAAAACATGGCCTCAGGCAAAAGACAAAAACAAGATTATAACTGGAAAGCCCATTTCTAAAAAACTCTGAAAGAATTAATATGAGCACCTCAGATACGCTCAGCCAAAGAAGGTTCTAGGATGGTTAAAGGTGTGGTTACACAGAAGTCTGATGCACCCTGCACCTCTAGAAGTGATATAAAATAACAGCTACAGAGTTTTTGAAAATGTTGAATTGGCTAATGCCTTGGCAGCCTGGATGAAAGAAAACTGAAACCACTTCAAGAGAGAAAAACTCTCAGGGCTTCTAAATTCCTACAGGCAGACAGCACACTGGGAAAGCTGACCAGGCACCAAAAGCTTCCCCCCTAGCTTTAGGGCAGAGGTGGGCCCATTTTCCCTGTAAAGGAATGGATAGTAAATAGTTCAGGCTTGCTGGCCACCTGTGGTCTCTGCATATTTTTCTTTGCTTTCATTTTGTTTTTAACAACTCTTTTAAACTTAAAAGCCTTCCTCATTTCCCAGATCATAAAAAAGACAATGAGTGGCAGGATCTAGCTTGATGGGCCAACCTGTGGAGATCCTGCTCTAGGCTACGTGGACCTGACAACATTTGCCCAGGAGAAATTCAGAACTCTATAGGACCAGTGACTGCTCTGTCAGACAGACATGTAAGACTTCATTCAAAGTTATTGCTGTGGGAGAGAGAGGCCTGAGTTCAGGCTGAACTCAATTCACCGAAGCAAAGGGTGGCAGAGGATCTCATAGCTGTGATTAGAGGAATCCTGGCCCATCTGTGTTTGCTGAGTTTTTCCAAAGGAGAAGTAAGCGTTCTTCTATTTCTATGATGGACGGTAGTTTTGCAACTTGGACCAAGGTGCCCCTGAAGTTGGGGTCCACAGGGACTGGAAAATAGTGCCCTCTCTTCCTTGAAAATTCCTTTCCAAAGGGAGGGGCTCTCAGGTCTTTGAGAAACACATTCCTGGGCTGTTCAACTGGCAAGAGGATGTCTAAAAGAATGACAACTCAAGAGGCAAAGAAAGGATTTGCAAGCATGCGTTTTCTTAAATAAATGCTGTAAGATAAGGGAGGGGAAAGACAACTATGTTTGGGCCACCTGGCTGGGGTGAGGGGGTGAGAGAGAGGTCAGGGCCCGAGACACAGGAGGAAGTCTGCTAAAGTTTAATGAAGCTGAGAGAAACGTTAAGGCTATTCTGATTTGAAATAATTAGCATTATATTAAAAGTATATATATATATATACATATATATACACACACACACACACACACACATATATAACATATATATATAACATATACATATATACATATATAAAAAACATGTCAATAATTTTAACTCACCAAATCTGCTCCGAGTATACATCCTGGAGATATTCTCATATACGTGCAAGTGTAGCTTTCTTAATGCAGGGAGTAAAATTCTAAAGTAAATTTTTCAGAAAGCAAAATTATGCTTGTCTTCTTGTCCCTTTCATTTGGTCTTCTGGGCTGGCTCATTCCCTGCCCAACGATGAAGATAACCCCATAAATTTCTGATCACTTTTTGACAATATAAAATGTTCTCAAATCATGTTTAGTTGCACAATCCAGTCTTAATCTTGTTATTATAATGCCCTGACCCGTGTAATAGTCAAAACTTTAATACTGACTTAATATTAGAACTTCCCTCTTTCCCCTGGTTGGGAGAGGAGATTATATTGGTCTTTCCTCTCTAGCTTCAGAAAAATATACAAAGGAAAAGAGGAATGAAGTCGAATGAGTTAAGAACTTTCTCACTGTTTGGTAATGTGGAAATTTGGCTTCAGTTCTCTTTGCAACTGACATATGATTAAAGCTGTCTCTTCCTCTTACGGATACCTCCATTGGCTTTGGGGGATCACCAGTATTCCTGCTCCTTTTCCCATTCCCACTGCCTTCTGGATGCACAGCCATTTGGCAGTAGCCCCTTGGCTGAAAATGAGGTCTCCTCTCTTCAAAAGGACTGACATGTTACTCTGGAGTTGAAATTTTTAAAAAAAATACTCTATGTACCTCAGCCTTCTAGACCAATGGGGAAAAGAAACAATAATAAGGATACTTCATTTAGCTACATTATATGTTTTTACATTTTAAGAGAAAACAGTGAAAGAGGAGAGCAGTATGGGGGATGCATACAGGAAGAGAAGACCAGAGACACAGAAACAGAGAGAGAAGTAGAAGGAGACGGAGGTTCATCAGATCGTGGAGTATATGTTAATTAGTTTTTAAGTCTCCCTCTGCTAGTTCCTCAGCTGTCACAAAATATTTAGCACCTCAAACACTCCTCTTTGAAGCTGCT
The DNA here is from genome assembly GCF_048773025.1 of Camelus bactrianus. Taxonomy (NCBI): domain Eukaryota; kingdom Metazoa; phylum Chordata; class Mammalia; order Artiodactyla; family Camelidae; genus Camelus; species Camelus bactrianus. Next base: position 9,991,012 of record NC_133542.1, read on the forward strand.
AACCAATCAACCACCATTCGCAACCATTTAGCTCCTAGTTACATGCTAGAAACTAATTTTTCTAGAAGAGCTTCTATCTTTCTTTCATTTTCACTGAATCCTTGTACCCGCTACAATGTCTGGCATATGGTAGGCAGACATTTAATACAACAATTTTGAATTGATAAATGGAGAAATGTACCCTTCAGCCTACAGGGAAGGGAGTTACACTCAAATCACCCTGGTGGGACTACAGCAATAACACCAGATGAAGTAAGTTAGAGGTAATATCTTACCCACAGGCTAAAAGTATGTTCATTTTTCCTTTTAATCCCCTAAACTTGTATTGTGCACCCATTAAGCAACCTTGAATTTCAAAATCCACCTTTGCCTTGAGGGGAAAATTCGTATCATGGTAGTACACCCACGAAGTACTGGAATTCTAGTGGTTTTAAAAAACACAAGTCTAAAAAATACAGAGCCAAACTGCCTTGCTTCTAATCCCAGCTCTGTCAGATATCAAGTGATCTTGCACAAGGTACGAAATATCCAGTCATTCTTATTGGAGAAATGGGAAAATCATTTTAGAACCTACTTCCTAGGATTATTGTAACATTAAGTGTTAAGAATTTAGCCTAGTGTTAAGGACATGCTAGGTATTCCACATGCATTAGCTATAAATATTTTTTCACTATACTCTCTGCAGAGTCCCTAAGGATTGTTCCTTGTGTTTGCAAAAACACAATCCTCACAAGCACAAAATGAGCTCTATCCTTTACTTCCATTTCTTCTGTATGCCTGTATTAAATTTCAGTTTAGGTTTGTTTAGGTTTTCATTGCCCCAAATGCCCCTGATGTTGTCTATCAGAAATACCATCACTGCCGGCTAACGTGTACACCAAGACTGCCAGTGTCCAACGTTTGCTTATGTCAATATTGGTACTAATGACTTTCACTTATAAAACTCAAACCTTATAATCATTGGGAAGAAGTCTAGCACAGTTTCCCTTCAGAGTAGAAGCCATAGGCATCGATGCTATTCATATATTACACTACTTTTTCTCCCAAGGGAATACAAACATAGGAAATTCAATGTTCTTGTTCTCTTTTTATAGTCCTTTATCCTAGAGTTCAAAAACAAATTTATGACTCATGATCAGAGGATATTTGAGAAAGTGGTATTATTCTATGCCCAGTTACCCCATTGGCTGGATTTCATCCATTGACTTTGAATCAAACTTATATTTCAGATCTTTCTTCATTAGGAAGTGTTCTACTATGCCCACATGTCCCAGAGTTCTGCTCAACAACGCATGTAGATGACTACTTTAAAGCCCCACAACCATCACTAGTCCTCCAGATACAGTAAAACATGCCAAAACTCTATGGTATGCACAGCTTAGTCTCAATAATGTCAGAACAGGATGAGAGACTAGCTGAGGGGAACTGCGGGCTGGCGATAGCAGTGAGAAAGGATGAAGGAACCTGGGGGAACTCACGAGTGCTATTAGAAGCTTTCAGAAATCATGTCATTACTTACAAACATCAAGAGAAGTGAGGAAAAATAAAATAAGGATCTGTTCTTCATGGATGGCTGACACTACTTGCTGTTATGTCCTAAGTGTAGAACCAAGGTTTGTAACATATAAACCACTCACATTTCAGAGCAAAGAGTGGTTATCAATCAACTGGTGAGGTGGAGTTGAGCCTCAGAAAGACTACATGTTTTAAGCTGCATCCTGGCTCATAAATTCCCCATAGAAACTGCTACCCCAACAAATGTCTTGATTTCTAAGACAGACAGATGTAAATGACCTCAAAAAAGATGGCTTTGAGCCAGTGACTAGACAGTTCATCTCTCTTAAGTTTTCCAATAATAAAGGTCATACACAAGTAGCCAAGATTCCTACAAAGAAACAAAGTTTGACAAACTTTTTCATACTATACTCCTATACTCTCAAGGAAAAGATTCACTCCCTGGGAAGGTAACTAGAACACAAATGCAATTTTTAGGAAATTACTTTGGAGTAGATATGGATATAAATTTACACTTTTGAGTAATATTTATCTACTCTCATCTTTAAAACTCGTCATGATGCTGCCTGTCAACATTGTAAGCTATAAAGCTATTAAAAGGCATTAATATTTATTCCTCATGATGCTTCTAGGGGAATTTTAAATAATCCTTTGGAGGCTGTTTATATACCTAGGGTTTATTTGTCTGTTTGATTCATAAATGGATACACTTATAGAGCCTCAGGCTCTACAACACTCACATCATTGGATATAAATCCACAGAAAAATACAGCATCAATGACAGCAGCATAAGGTACAATTTTAGGTTTTACAATGATCTGCCCATTAAGGGGCATTCATTTATAAGCAACAGAAAACCTGTCTCAAAGTGGCTTAAAAAGATAAAGGGCATTAATTGGCTTTAATAAGTAGAAGCAAAGAGAGACCAGCCTTTGGAGCTGATTTGATTCAGGTGTAACGGAATGTCAGTCAAGACACAGATTTTCTCCATCTTTCTTCTTTACTTTCAGCAGTGTTAACTTCATCCCCAAACGGCCACACTCATCCTAGTAACAATTTTAAGGGCTCTACAATTCTTTCTTCACATCAGTGGAGGGAGAGAGACTCACTGACAGAAAATTTCTGATAAGACAGGAGAAGCTTATTTTGCATTGAACCATAACACACATTTTATCCAGTCTTGTTGGACCTAAGTCAGAGATGACAATTTTCCCCATATTTTTAGATTATTGTCATACTGAAAATATTTTATAAACTATTATGGGTTTATTTCCACTTTAACATCTTCATGTAAGAATTTCACAGTGCCAGAATATAATGACCTCATAATAGGAAGACATCATTTTGATTATAAAGCAGAACATTTTTTTCTACCCCCTCCTTTAAAATATTGCCACATTCACTACCTTCTCAGATTATAAGAAGCACATAGAATCAATTTCCTCTCCTTAAATACATTTTTATATCCACAATGCATGAATCAGATACTGATCGATGTAGTAACTTGTGGAGTTTTTGAAATATTAAACTTTTCAGTTAGCACAGTGATTTAAATCAACTAGGAGAATGTGCCCTCAAAATATTGTTTTATGTAATTTTCTAGCTATTACCATAATAGCAAAGTAAAAACGGTTAAACTTTACAAAGAAACTAAAAGAAAATATTTTACTTTTGCTGCTCCTTTGAAAATGCCATTATTAGTGTTCAAACAAAGAGAGCAAACTTGTAATTTGGGTGAGGGTGAAATCCCTTAGACATAAAATTATTAATTTTATCACAGTTTTACAATAACTTATTTAGAGAATAAAGAGGTTACTTTATTTTAAAGCATTACAAAATATTTTATGTTGCAAGCAAAGTGAAATTTAAAGTTAAACATATTAGCAAATTGAACTAACATAAATCACTCACCAATGTAGTTTACTGTTTAACAAATCCATAATTATGGAACTTAGGAAAGATGTCCTTTTTTGCCAAAATTGGTCAGATTAGCTTTGAATCCCTAGGCAAACTCTACAAGTCTCTGAGTCTTATGATCTTCATCTATAAAATTAGAGAACTACACTAAATGAACTTTAATATCCCTCCCAACCTAAACATTGATGTAGCATTGTTCTCTTAAGTAATCCTTTGAGGAATGAGAGTTTCTAGATACATAAAGCTCCCCTTTAAGTTGTAAAGCTTTACTTTTACAATAAATGCATTATATCCTTCCATTCACACTAAAATAACATGAGAAAACTGATAATGCAACCTCCTAAATTCTGCCTCTCAAATTTGGGATCTGATTGACTGGATAAGCATGCAGGGATTTCTGTGCCGTGGCTCCAATTCTCTGCAATCCTGGAAAGAACTCTGAGTCTCAAAATGAGAATACCAGACACTTCCCTGTCTCTCTCTCAGTTTTGAAGACAAAAGAGTTTCTATTTATCAAAGTATATTTAAACAACAAATCACCATACCAATGCAAAGAATTATTATTATGGTGACCAGTTTTGACTTGTTCTTGATTAAAATAGCTGGATTTACTATAATTTGTAAGTTACATAAAATATATACATTTCTGAGAACTTGTACATTTATGATTCAAATTGTTCAATTAACTTGACTATTTTGTAGTCATTTTGCTTTGTTTTTAATTTGCTGCTTTATCTCCTAATTAGTAGGATCTGATCCTCAGTTTGCTTCTCCCAGAGTCTAGAATTTTGACCTCTGAATACACAAGAATGAATACCTAAAGAGTTCTCTGTTACTCTGGCAAATCTGGTATCACCACCCGTTTTAAAACAATGGCTCCCTAAACTGGGAAGGGCTTTTGTTTGTTTTGTTTTGTTTTGTTTTTATGATTCTGAGGCCTTACAGTGTGTTATTTAATATGTCTGGGGCAGGACATAGGAGAGCTGTTTCTCAAAATCCCCCCCTGTCAATTCTAGAAACTGCTATTTTGGGAAAAACTACTTAGCTCTCAATTTTAATAGCTGTTGCTTATGTTTTATAACAAATAAAAATTTTTCCTCTCACATTGATCATAAGCACATTCAAAGAAAATGTATAAATATACATAGAGAACTACCTATAAGAATCTTCTACAAGAAAGCCTTATAACATTATGTTACTGGTAGAGCTAAGACACAGCAAGTAGATGGTGAGAAGTGAGTGGTGTTACCCTTAGGAGCCAATTGTTTCTGCTTTGTTTATAGTCATCCACTGATCAACAGAGACAATCTCATAACAGCTGTCATTACAAAATAAAACAGGGAAGATCTCTAAATGACAAAAACTTGGCTAAGTAGCTAAACAGCATTTCTGAGAAAATATTTCTTGCAGGCCTAAATGAAAAGTGTAAAATAAACTGCACAGTTTCCTGTAGAAATTTAAAGATCTCCATGCCTCTGGAGTTTACCACAAATAGGACAAAAAAGTTAAACAAAATTACTGTTGTTGACAAATAAATTAACTGCAAAAATATGTGTAAAATAGATGCAAATTCAACCTTTAGGAAGTTTAAAGCATGTATAGATTTTACATTCTATTCATTCTACACAGAAGTCTTAATTATGACAATGAGACATACAACTTTTGGGGGTAGGAGGGTATACCTCAGTGGTAGAGCACTTGCTTTGCATGCATCAAGGTTCTGGGTTCAATCCCCAGCACCTCCACCATAAAGAAAGAAAGAAAGAAACAGACAAACAAACAAACAAACAAAAACAAACAAACATAATTACCCCAAATAAAATAAAATAAAATAAAACATTTGGTTCCAAGAATCAACACTATTCCTTGGAAACTTAATACAAAACCACATGTGGTTTTTCCAGGAGCCCTGGAGTCTGTAGCCACTGCAGAATGTCTTCATGTGCTTTGGCTGTCTTCTTGGTATAAACCTAAAATGAGCATGGTGTTGGTGCCGTCATGCTTCAAGGCAGCTGTGTTATATGCTGGGAAGTCTTATTTAGATAAATATAACTGTCCCATTACATTCTAGGGAACATAGTTTAAGTTCTTCTTGAAAAGTTGGATGAGACATCGTATGGGCTGTCTGTAATACAAATCCGCCAGGGTGTGACTCCAAATATTGCCACAGGAGGCTGGAATGTAAATACACATAGTTGAAGAATCTATCGCTTTTCCTCAGAGGAACAGCATATTCACAATCACTTTGTCTGTCAAGTCCTAATTACTTAATGTGACATGAACTTGAAAACAGGGGTCAGCTACCTTTGTCAGTATGGAGTTTCATGACCGGTCACATGCATTCCTGAAAAGTTCAAACCCCCTGGGAGAGGGATGGATGATACAGAAGGCACTCGCATTGGCTGTTCTGGTGATTTTGTGTTTGGTCCCAGTTTCTTTCAGGAGAGGTAATATAATACAAATCACACAGATTCTAGCAGTTTCATAGCCATCTTTAATAACTTGACCTATTTTGCCATGTGCTTTAAAGCTTCCACTTTAAAGAGATGGAATGATTTCGCTTTTGCCACCCTCCAGTTAAGAGTAGCGAACTGAGTAGCGTTCAAATTAAAATGCAATTCATGCAAAAATATCCAAAATATACTGGCTAGAGATGGGAACCTTCCTGAAGCTCTTCTTGTATTTGCTCACACTCTGAGCCATGCTTACTTCCTGCTCTCTCTTCTAGATCCTTCTCACCTTGCCTGTTAAACAGTGTTTGCCTCCAGCATTTTCATCCTTAAAAAGCAAGCAATTCCTGAAGATGCGACTACAGTAGTTCTGTAACTGTTGAGCTGACGGTGTCCTGAGGTTACCTGAAAGAAGACATTTCTGTCATTACATTCTCCAATCTCTCTGCCAGCCCTTGCCTCAGAAATGGGAATGTGATCTCACCTTTCACGAATCCAGAGGTCAGAGAAGAAGCAGGTGTACAAGTCCAATGGGCTGGATCGGATGTTGGGTGCAGGGCCAGAAGGACAAGTCTCAGGTACTGGGGCCATCGCTGGGGCAGCGGGACTCAGAAGCACTGCCAGGCGTTGCCTCCAAGATCCCTGCAGCTGCGCTGTCAGTGCTGAAACCTTCCCCTGGAGCCCAAGACCCAGACATTCAATCACTGTCATTTTGAACTAAAAATTTGTCCAGGACATGAGCTTATGCTGAAGTCTCTTGGCCTGAGCCATAGGCCTCATTTGGAGAGACAGGGAAGGAGTTTATTTCCTCCAAAACATGAGTTCTTAGCAAAGAAAATCCTAAAATGACAACCAGAAATCTTAAAAGACAAGGGAATAGATGAGAGGATAAAACGATTTATGCCAAAATGAGGGACTGACTTATGACTGGGCTGGATATAGGTTAGGGTAGAAACAGAAAGCAGTTTTATTTTTCTCCCACCAGGGGCTGCAAACACACTCGGCAGTATCCAGCTTACCTACCTCTGGAGTGCATCCTGACCCGACCTCCGTCTACTGTTACTATATCCAGGGCTCTCCAAGGCCAAGATTCAACTTCAGTCTAACTTCCTGCTCCTCCCCTCCTGCTCTGCTCAGGCCTGATGGATGGCATGTAGACTTGCCTGTGGGAGAGAGAGGCTTGATCTTGATTTTATTTTTTATCCAGTTAACTTTCTATTTCTTCCACCGCCCCTCTTATGCTTTTGACTGTCTAAGATTGGGAGCATAAGAAGGACTTGGAAAAAGAAATACAAATGCTTTATGTGTCAAGTTTTTGTTTACTCATTTTTTTGTTTGTTTTAATGTGGCTCTTGGGTGCCCTCTGTCATGGGCACCATCAAAAATTTGACTTTCTATCTCAAGGTCCATTTTCACGTTCCTTAGAATATACTCCTTCCCTGCTCCCCTGCAGGGTGTCCTCTTCCCTGATATTTAATGTATTTCCCTGTCTGGCTACTCACACCCTCTTCCATCTCTTGTCTGTAGCAGAAAACTCCCAGCATCCTTCTGCTAAAGCCCCTCCTGTCACTGGCGAGCCCTTTTGGGTGAGTTGCTTTTAAGACTGCTAGGGCTCTGATACTATTTAGCCCTTGCTGACTTTTTGCCTTATCCGGCCATAAGCGGGTAACTCCAGCCAATCTTCTACCTTCAAAATTATGCAGGCAAGAGACAGCCATCAACTTCTTGGTTGGCTTAAAACTAAAATTGTTGGGGATTAAGAACTCTTTTGCATTCCTCTCCAGGAGCAGCCTGATAAGGACTAGGATTTGTAGCTCAACAAGCACCCAGTCCAGAAATAGGATGCCTGCTTCCCTTCCTGTAAGCAGCCCACGTTTTCGGAATGATTCTCTCAGGATCCCTTCACTCCGCAGTAGTTGATGGGAGGAGAGGAGCCTCTCCCACCTGCCAGAAGGATGGAAAAAATCCTACAACTTCTTATTCCTGTAAGATTCTTCGAAAGAAGGCTTTCTCAGTGAATCTCCAGTCTACTCTAAATATTGTTCGAAGATGGGTGGTGATAGCGCCTGCAGTGGTTGTAGCAATCTTTAGAATGCAGAGGTTCATACCACACATCCTTAGTTTAAGAGTTTTGGGCTAAATTCTGAAACAAAAGCAGTTTAAATAAGAAATAAAAGTAGAACTAGGGATACATTTTCTGATTTATTCTGCCACCCACCTAGTAGTACAGCAGCCAGGCTCGAGAGCTTAGTGCTCTTTTCCCCACCATGCCCATGTTTCTATTGGCAGATTTAAAAACATTGTGGACAGAGAGGAGAGAAGGCTAAAAGGGATGGGAACACTCAACATACTCCTCCTATTATCCTGCCTTTGAGATTCAAGACTCTTGGTTCATGAAAGGTTAACCACATTCTTTGACAGCACTATAGAATACATGTGATTCCTTTTTATCTAAAAATAGAGCTTTCTGAAAAATACAGAACTATATTATTATTTTAATATGTAAGCTTGTGCTCAGTGAGGTTCTAAAATCCTGAAAACTTTCTCGACACAGGAAACATAAATCAACGGCCTGTATTTAATATCACACAAAGCTGAAATAATCCTACACATTAAAAAAAAAAAAGGAAAGAGGAGAGAAAGCACTCTTATAGCTGTAGTACATTAAGCAGATATACATGGTATTTATCTTCAGTTGGAGCCGTTGAACAGGTGGGAACCATGATTTAATACGCTTTGTTTTAAATCAACATCAGATAGAAGGCACCAAAAGCAAATGTGTAATCTTATCAAGCACAGCAACTGAATTTGAGGTTATCCATTTGCCACTAGAGGCTCTGAAGCTCATAGAATAAAATTCAATTTTGATTATGTGCACAGATAAAACCAATGCAAAACTCTCTTCAATTTATACAGATAAAATAGATTTTCTTATAATTGGAGCTCATTCCAATGTTGAAATAATGTTTAAAAAAAGAGAGAGAGAATGAAAGATTTAAATACTATTATATCTAAATAGAGGAACTAAATGTAATATAATAAATTGTTTATTAATAAGAAACTGGTAATTAAAATAAACATTCCAAACTAGATATGTTTTTTAAGTATTATCTGTTTTTAAAAATAATGTGTTTCCTGTGAATATGGCATTCAGATAATTTTAATATTCATTTACACTTTAAAATCATTGACTATTATGACAAAAAATATGTTTCCCACTACAGTGTTTATGAAAATTAAAAATATAGTGATTACTGGAAAACATCCTTTGTTTTTATGGAGAAATTCGTTATCCCCTAATGCATCTGAAATGCAAAAAAAAATTAACAAAGCTTTTTATTTTTAATTAATTAAATTGCGGTTTGGAATTATTTTACTTTGCTCAGTTTGTACAGGTGGGATAAGGCTCTTAAATTAAGTGTCCCCAGAAATAGAAGAAAAATTGAATTATCAGATAATCATAAAAACAAGCTCCAAAAAGAGACTGTACAGTTAATAGACTAATTATTTTGATGAACAGTGCATTTAATTCTTAACCACCTCTCCACAGTAATGACAGCTAGTAGAAAAGCAATTACAGTGTTAGAATTATTCTTATACCTGCTGAGTCTGACCCTTTATATTTCTATAGGGAACCCAATAGGGTTTGTGATGAATTGAGGTGAGATAATACATTTTCTTTGAAGCTGATTGTGTCGCCACATTTACAAGCATCTAGCATAATAATTATCTGACCAAGCATTCTTTGTTATAAGCAATATGTACAAAATGTGGGAAATCAATAATAAATAGAAAATGGAGCTGGCAAAAAGAAATCATTACACATGAGTTGGAGTTACACTCAATTGCATAATAAAATGTTCTTCTACAAGAAGACTTGTGTTAGCCCAAAATTCTCTACAAACATGGAGTTGTACGCTAGTGATAACATTTCAGAAAATCAGAAGAAAATGTATCATTCTTGTTTAATGTTAAGTAATAAAGTAATCATCCACATGTAACCTTATGAGCTTTCAAACACATGTGGAGTCAATTTCTCCTTAACATTGTGTATAACATTTCTTGAATAGTAACTTTTCCTAAAGATGTCCTCATAAGTCAGAAAGTGAAAAATCAGTTGACCATCTATATGGAAGAAAAAAGACTAACTTGCATGCTCTCTCCTTTTTCTACATTACTGGGGTATTTGAGTAAGAATGAGAGTATCTGTGAAGCTTGGAAATGAAGAGGGGGTTTTCCAAAAACCTGGCTGACTCCATGTTAGAATAGTAGATGGGGGCTTTTGTAATAAATTAAAAGTAGGCAGGATAAAGTGATACTTTTTTAGCATAAGAATATAAACAGTCAGCCCAAACAATGTCATCAGGCAATGCGAAAGTCTCATTATTTGGGGGATAGTTGACCCTAAGACAGACCAACATGCAAGACCAAGGCAGCATGGGAAGAAAAAAATGATTGGAAAGAGGGTAATTTGGGTGTGGTGCCAACAATGGTGACTATAAATCTGTCACACCCACCGAGGAACCACTGGGAAGAGAACTAGGATATGGTTCCCACATTCTTCATATTTTCTACCGAGTTGATTCTTTTTACACTGCAGAAAGCAATGTGAAACTGAAATAATGAATAGTGAATGAATACTAAATGTAGAATAATGTATTTTTCTAGAATCCAATGGATATATTAAGAACTCTCACATTAAGGGATTGCCTGTGATTGGAAACATAATTTATTCTTTCTCTTCTGTGTATCCTTACAAAAGTAGCTGAAAGTTGGTCTTGCTGGGATTCTTAGGACCAGGGTGTGTGTGTGTGTGTATGTGTGTGTGCCTGTTGTGTGTGTGTGTGAAGACAGACAGGATTCCATAAGCTATTGTCAATTCATTTCACATGAGTTATTCTCAGGCCATTCTTTCTCTCAGAAACCCACCGACTAGAGACTGTGCACAGCCTTTATTTACACACCCAATGTTGTGAGGAAAATCACCCTCCAGGAGCTGAACTAAAACCTAGTGAAACATCTGGGGGCTGGGGTGTTGAATTAATTCCTATTTTCTAGTTCAGAACATTTCCTGTAATTCCATGTGGCCAACTCCAAATGGCACATCAAATACCATACTTTGTTCTTACTTTAGCTTAGAAACCATTTTTTGTCCATTACTAGTCCATCAGTTCTTTGTGCAATTGTTGGGTTAATATTCTGATGACTTAACACAAAATTCATTGACTTTTTATGAATGGAGAAGGGAAAAAATAACCCTACTCAACAAAGGTTACATCAGAGTTTTTTATTGATTAACTTCCACATTGCAGAAGTTAACTAGCATCCTTCTTGAGTTATACCAAAAAAAAAAAAAAAAAAAAAAAGGAGTGGGTTATTTTGTATTGGAGTCTCATTCTTTTGTTAAAATGTTAAAAACTCTCAACAGTAATTCATAATGCATATGAATCTATTATTGGTGAGTACTTGAACAGTCTCAGAGTATAAGACACAGCTAGCTCTGTCTCTGAAGAATCAGTTACCTGCGGTTAAGACAAGTATTCTGGGGTCAAGTGAACCTGGACTCAAGTGAAAGCTTCACCATTAACTTGAAGTACAATGTTGGGTGAACTCTAATCCTCATTTTTTTTCCCATTTATAAAATAACATCAACCTCATCAGGATGTTATAAAGACAAAATGAAATCTTTTAATTAATTTCTCTGATAACATTTGCAAGGTCAACTGCTCTCATTCCTACTGACTCTGAGCTCAAAACATTGTAAATAGAAAACGTCCCCTGAAAAGAGTGCACAAGAAGGGAAGTAAATTCACTGTTTGAACTTGAGAAGCTGGTGCTGGAATTTTTTTATCTGTTTGCATCATCAGTTCTTTGGAGTATCTTTCTTCATGAAAAGAGTTTCATTTCCATTATGTATTAGAGAATTGCCTTAGAATTGTTAAACTACCCTTGGCACCCTTTGCTAGCACCTAGCCCTTTTATAAATGTATTCATTTCTTCCTTTATTTTCCTAATTTTTGTGGAAATTTGAGAAAGGAAGAGGGGTATATGAGCGATATTACTCTGTTATGTTGAGCTACAAGTCTCAATGTATTTTTCTAATTTACATGGCATATATATGGATTTTGAGGATAGTTGTACTTTCAACTGTTCCCTGTCCTTGAAAGCTCTCAGAGTTTGCAAACAAGATGACAAGACTTCACAGAGAAGACCCCCTGTGGTAGGCCCCCGAGTTTCATGAAACTTCTGCATCCTTCTGGAAATAACCTGTTGGAATGTAATCCATATATAAGGATATATTCTAGCAGTTAAACCGTCAATTGATAAAATATGGATATTTGATCATTAAGAGTTTTTAATATGTGTATATATATTTATATATAGATAAAATACATACATATCTATATATGTATATATACATATTTGGGGGTAGAGGAAAGAGGGTCATGTAAACCTAAACAGTCATCACGTTACCCCACAGGAGCCTGACATTAACAAAGAAGGTAATAAATAACTTATGGGGGATAAGTGACAACATAGGTGCAGCAAGAAGGGACAGAACACACGTATAACTATTAAATACACTTCTATATTTGTTTGGCTGAGTGCAGGCTGGCCCCAGGCTTCTGCACTTGCCAGACAAGTAAGCTGATGATACTCAAAAAAAACGTGTTTTTTTTAATTCAAGCAGAGCTCCATACCACTTACAACATGAAAATACAAAAAATTCATCAAAGAAAGAAAACTGTCAAACTCCACTTCCAGCAAAACTTAGGTATCACTGCTTTCTCTGCATTCAATGCTTTATGTGATTCTAGTACATGTTCTAAAAACAACTGCTCACTTGACTGACAGGTGCATATGTTGATGGATAAACTCAACATGAATGCAACAGGTCCATGCAACAGGTCAATAAGCATGAAGTGAAGAAAATAAGGGTTTCAGATAAATTAGTTTAAAAGGGGTTTTTTAACAAGACTACAAATGCTCTTGGCTGGCCTTAGCTCTCCAAAAGATTTAAACTGGCTGGGAAACAATGCAATTTGGTTACCAGTTAACACTGTTATTCAATTCTGTATAAACCTTTTAAAATAATTATTACAGCCTAAAGTCAACCAGGTAACAGCACTACAACACAGTACAGACCTGCCCTGAAAAACAATAATATGCCCAACTGACATCTGGCCCTGTATCATTTCATAATGGTAATTCACCCCACCTGTCCCATCCCCACCTCCCCATGCTACATCCTACCCTCCCCCCAAAAATCTAATTTGTGCAAGAAATGTCAGGCTTATTCTATCTGAGAGCTTCAAAAAAAAAAAGATACACAACATGTAACCAGGTTCAAATATTTTGGGCAAATCCCCCTCAGAAAAAAGGAATAACCAAAATAAACAAAAAGTTAAGAAAGTGCCTAAAACATATGCAGAAATGCACACCAAGAGAGGATCTACCAGGTCAAGAGAAAGTCTTTAAAAATAATAATAACAATAATAGTATCAGTAGCCTTAATTGTCCTTTCTTTTAGTACTGGAATTCTATCCTTTCAGATTCTATTAAGTAATCAACATAACAACAGTCCAGATCAGTTCAAATTTACATTAATTTATTTAGTATCTCACATGTCTAAGCCATTGTGCTAGACAATATGAAGAATATAAAGAGGAAAGGGTGTAGTTCTTGTGTGGATGTGGAGTTAGCACAGTCACAGAGCTGGGTATACAAATACAATAGTTCTTAAAAGGAGGATTTAATAAATACTGAATGTATATTTAATCCCAAAGTCGCTGATCTCTATTTCACTGAAGTGAATACAGGGGAAGAAATGAGCCAAGGGTTCATGGAAAATGGGCCAAATGAAATAGGCAGAGATGCAAGACACAGAAGTGGGTAGAGAAATAAGCTATATAAATGTACCCAGGGAGGGAGGAATTCTTCAGAACATTATAGAATGAGAGGCACACCTGCTGACTGTAAGACAACTGGGCTTCTCTCCTGCTGTTTCTAACTTTTAACTTCCCTCCACATGAAAGAGAACACACACTCTTTAGAAGATCAATGTTACATCTTGAATATACATATACGTAGCATTTGAGCTCTGGGAATAATGAAGTGTGCCATTTTCTGCTGCAAGAGCCGTAAAGGTTTTGAACTTGACTCAGAGGTGAAAAGTCTCTCCAGAGAAGCTTTCAAATATTCAGAATTCAGGACATAGTTTTCCTCTAAATGTGAAAAGAAATCCCAAAGGAGAAAAACCAAAATAAATCAATCAATAAGAGGGTGGGAAAAAGAGTGGACCAGCTAGTAAGATGGTGTTAGAAACTTGGTAGTTTGATAAATTCAATTTTCTGGGCATACACAGTACAGAGGAAGAACAAATGGGGCAGGCCAAGGAGAGCAAACTTGCTAAGCTATTATACAAAACATACATGCAGAGGAGTGTTTATTATAAAACTGTAAGATTAATTTTAAAGTTTCTTTATTTCTACTGTTTCCTTCCAGGGTCCTGGGAGAGGCTCTAACAATGTGTTTATATGATCATACATCTTGAAAAATTTGCAAAATAAGTTTGTTAACCGAAGTTAGTTAAGATAACCAACTTACGGTTATAGGGGCAGGGGAAGGGGGTGGGAAGAGATAAATTGGAAGTTCGAGATCTGCAGATACTAACTACTGTATATAAAATAGATAAACAACAAGTTTACACTGCATAGCATAGGGAACTGTATTCAATATCTTGTAGTAACTTATGGTTAAAAAGAATATGAATACAAATAGATATATGTTCCTATATGTCTGAAATATTTTGCTGTACACCAGAAGTTGACAGTACACTATATACTGACTTCAGTCCAATAAAAAATTTACTCTAAAATTTTTTTTTAATAAAATAAAAAAATGAGACTTAAGGAAGGAAAAAAAAAATCACTGTCTCTTTCCTCTCCAAGTTACCCTCTGTGACAAGTCTCTTCCTGTCAAATCAGGCAGCTTTTTGGTATGACCTCAGTCATTACTGGGATCTAGCCAGAAGGAGGTTGAGTTGCGGACCGGTTTTAGAATGATGGCATCTGTGATTCCCAGTTACTTCTTCATAACCAGTTAACTTATTTCTAGCTCTTTCAGGGTGGCAATTACATCTGATATATTTATTTACCTACTCAGTTTTGCATCCAATTTTGTATTTATAATTTTATTTTATTTTGCTTGAAAAGGTCCCCAGTATTATATAAGCTTCATGACCCACAAAACCCTGGATGAAACATAATTTCTGGAATGGAGAAGTCGATCACTGACTTGAAGGCAAGGAACACATATTCCAAATCAATATGGTATAAAAACTGAGACAACATGACAGAATTAATGACTCAGTGAGGAATGAGAAGACCTAATTTCTTACCCCAGAACTGTTTAATAGTCATAATAATTTCATCTCTTTTGCATTATCTGTAAAAATGGAAAGGTTAATCCAACTCATGATTCCCAAACACCAGTTCTGAACTGGTGTTCATTCATAACAAAGTTTGAAAGATAATTCATTCCTTCACACATGACTAGAGTATTTATTCAACATCTACTATATGTCAGAAACTGCTAGGCACCAAGGTTACATGGACTCTGCCTTCCTGCAGCTGAGAGCCTAGTTTTTTGTTTCGTTTTGTTTTGTCGGTAGGGCTGGAGTGTAGAAACGATAAGCAAATATCACAGAAATGCACACAGAATTGCATATTGCATCTAAGTACTACGAAGATAAAGGAAAAAGAGCCACTGGAGAATACAGTAATTAACTTCTGAAGGAGACAGATAAGGCTTCTCTAAGAAAGTGCCATTTAAACTGAGATACGGATAAGCCCAATGTAAGCAATGATGATGAGGGATTAAAAAAGGCTGAGAGCCTATCAGGCAAGTGGCAAAGTACGAACAACGTCCTGAAGTGGGGCAGAAACACAGCTCACAAGAGCAGTGGTCTCCACATTTTATTTTGATCATGTATAATTGGATAAAAATTTTGACCAGAATACAATGTTTGTTTGTTGTTTGTGTATTTATCCATAAATAGTATATATACACTGTTTTATTTATATTATGTGTATAGTACAAAAATAACAAAAATATAAACGTTTAAATGTTAACGTGAATGGTACAGGAGACTTTCCACTCTCTCAAAAAATTAGCACTATTAATTTCTAATTTAATTCAGCACTGTTTTTTTTTTCTTTTTAACATTTTTTATTGATTTATAACCATTTTACAATGTTGTGTCAAATTCCAGTGTTCAGCACAATTTTTCAGTCATACATGGACATATACACACTCATTGCCACATTTTTTTCTCTGTGAGCTACCATAACATTTTGTGTATATTTCCTTGTGCTATACAGTATAATCTTGTTTACCTATTCTACAATTTTGAAATCCCAGTCTATCCCTTTCCACCCTCTGCCCTCCTGGCAACCACAAGTCTGTATTCTCTATGAGTCTATTTCTGTCACGTATTTACACTTTTTTTGTTTGTTTGTTTGTTTTTGGTTTTGGTTTTTAGAGTCCACATATGAGTGATCTCATATGGTATTTTTCTTTCTCTTTCTGACTTACTTCACTTAGAATGACATTCTCCAGGAGCATCCATGTTGCTGCAAATGGCATTATGTTGTCAGTTTTTATGGCTGAGTAGTATTCTATTGTATAAATATACCATTTCTTCTTCATCCAGTCATCTGTTGATGGACATTTAGGCTGTTTCCATGTTTTAGCTATTGTAAATAGTGCTGCTATGAACACTGGGGTGCAGGTGTCATCCTGAAGTAGGGTTCCTTCTGGATACAAGCCCAGGAATGGGATTCCTGGGTCACATGGTAAGTCTATTCCTAGTCTTTTGAGGAATCCCCACACTGTTTTCCATAGTGGCTCCATAAAACTGCATTCCCACCGGCAGTGTAGGAGGGTTCCCCTTTCTCCACAGCCTCTCCAGCATTTGTCATTTGTGGATTTTTCAATGACGGCCATTCTGACTGGTGTGAGGTGATACCTCATTGTAGTTTTGATTTGCATTTCTCTGATAATTAGTGATATTGAACATTTTTTTCATATGCCTTTTGATCATTTGTATGTCTTCCTTGGAGAATTGCTTGTTTAGGTCTTCTGCCCATTTTTGGATTGGGTTGTTTTTTTTTTTTTCTTATTGAGTCGTATGAGCTGCTTATATATTCTGGAGATCAAGCTTTTGTTGGTTTCATTTGCAAAAATTTTCTCCCGTTCCGTAGGTTGTCTTCTTGTTTTACTTCTGGTTTCCTTTGCTGTGCAGAAGCTTGTAAGTTTCATCAGGTCCCATTTGTTTATTCTTGCTTTTATTTCCTCTAGGAAAAATTTTTGAAATGTATGTCAGATAATGTTTTGCCTATGTTTTCCTCTAGGAGGTTTATTGTATCTTGTCTTATGTTTAAGTCTTTAATCCATTTTGAGTTGATTTTTGTATATGGCGTAAGGGATTGTTCTAGCTTCATTGTTTTACATGCTGCTGTCCAGTTTTCCCAACACCATTTGCTGAAGAGACTGTCTTTATTCCATTGTATATTCTTGACTCCTTTGTCAAAGATGAGTTGACCAA
The DNA here is from genome assembly GCF_048773025.1 of Camelus bactrianus. Lineage (NCBI taxonomy): Eukaryota > Metazoa > Chordata > Mammalia > Artiodactyla > Camelidae > Camelus > Camelus bactrianus. Next base: position 10,008,502 of record NC_133542.1, read on the forward strand.
AAGTTTGTGGGTTCACTTCTGGGCTCTCTATTCTGTTCCATTGGTCTATATGTCTGTTTTTGTACCAATACCATGCTGTCTTGATGACTGTAGCTCTTATAGTATTGTCTGAAGTCCAGGAGAGTTATTCCTCCAGCCTCTTTCTCTCTCTTCAGTAAAGCTTTGTCAATTCTAGGTCTTTGATGGTTGCATATAAATTTTATTATGATTTGTTCTAGTTCTGTGAAATATGTCCTGGGTAATTTGATAGGGATTGCATTAAATCTGTAGATTCCCTTGGGCAGTGTGACCATTTTAACAACATTGATTCCCCCAATCCAAGAGCATGGGATATCTTTCCATTTTTTAAAGTCTTCTTTAATTTCCTTCATCAATGGTTTGTAGTTTTCTGTGTATAATTCTTTCACCTCCTTTGTTAGATTTATTCCCAGATATTTTATTACTTTGGGTGCTATTTTAAAGGGGATTTTTCTTTACTTTCTTTTTCTGTTGACTCATCATTAGTATAAAGAAACGCAACTGATTTTTGAACGTTAATTTTGTAACCTGCTACCTTGCTGAATTCTTCAATCAGCTCTAGTACTTTTTGCGTGGAGCTTTTAGGGTTTTCTACATATAGTAACATGTCATCAGCATATAGTGACACTTTTACCTCTTCTTTTCCAATTTGGATCCCTTTTATTTCTCTCTCTTGCCTGATTGCTGTGGCTAGGACTTTCAGGACTATGTTGAATAGGAGTGGTGATAGTGGGCATCCTTGTCTTGTCCCAGATTTTAGTGGGAAGCTTTTGATTTTTTCTCCATTGAGTACTATGCTGGCTGTATTTGTCATATATAGCTTTTATTATGTTGAGTTATGTTCCCTCTATACCCACTTTGGCAAGAGTTTTTTTTTATCATAAATGGGTGTTGAATTTTATCAAATGCTTTTTCTACATCGATTGAGATGATCATGTGGTTTTTGTCCTTTCTCTTGTTGATGTGATGTATTACACTGATTGATTTGCGTATGTTGAACCACCCTTGTGTCCCTGGGATGAATACCACTTGGTCATGATGTATAATCTTTTTTATGTGTTGTTGGATTCTATTTGCTAAAATTTTGGTGAGGATTTTGGCGTCTATGTTCATCAGTGATATTGGACTATAATTCTTTTTTGGTAGTGTCTTTGCCTGGTTTTGGATCAGGATGATGGTGGCTTCATAGAATGAGTTTGGGAGTATTCCCTCCTTTTCAATTGTCTGGAAGAGTTTGAGAAGGACTGGTATGAGTTCTTCTTTGTATGTTTGGTAGAATTCCCCAGTGAAGCCGTCCGGTCCTGGATTTTTATTTGTAGGGAGGTTTTTAATTGCTATTTCTATTTCCTTTCTAGTGATCGGATTGTTCAAGTGTTCAGATTCTTCTTGATTCAGTTTTGGTGGACAGTATGTTTCCAGAAACTTGTCCATCTACTCTAGGTTATCCAGCTTGGTTCCATGTAGTTTTTCATAATATTCTCATATGATATTCTGTATTTCTATTTTATTTGTTGTAATTTCTCCATTTTCCTTTCTTATTTTGCTAATTTGTGCTGTCTCTTTTTTCTTGTTTGTGAGTTCGGCCAGAGGTTTGTCGATTTTATTTACTTTTTCAAAAAACCTGCTTTTGGTTTGGTTGACATTTTTCTATGGCCTTGTTACTCTCTATTGTATTTATTTCCTCTCTGATCCTTTTATTTCCTTCCTTCAGCTGCTTTTTGGGGCTTTTTGTTCTTCTTTTTCTAATTCATTCAGGTGGTGGGTAAAATTGTTTAATTGAGATTGTTCTTCTTTTTTGAGGAAGGCCTGTATCTCTATAAACTTCCCTCTTGGCACTGCCTTTGCTGTGTCCCATAGATTTTGAGTGGTTTTGCTTTCATTGTCATTTGTCTCAAGATATATTTTAATTTCAGGTTTGATTTCCTCATTGATCCATTGTTTTTTCAATAACATATATTTTAATCTCCATGCTTTCCTTTTTTTCTCCTTTTATTTGTCTGTTGTTGATTTCCAGTTTCAAGTAAAGATGCTTGAGATAATTTCTATCTCCTTGAAATTGTTGAGGTTTCTTTTGTGCTAAAGTACATGATCAATCCTAGAATATGTTCCATGTGCACTTGAAAAGAATGTATATCCTAATTTTGGGGGGTGTAATGCTCTGAATATATCCACTAAATCTAGTTTTTCTATTGTATTATTTAATTTCTCTGTTGCCTTGTTTATTTTTTGTCTGGAAAATCTGTCTAGTGATGTTAATGCAGTGTTAAATTCTCCAACTATGATTGTATTCCCATCAATATCCCCCTTTATCTCTGTTAGTAATTGTTCTATGTACTTAGGTGCTCCTATATTGGGTGCATATATATTAATGAGTGTAATATCCTCATCTTGTATCACTCCTTTAATCATTATAAAATGTCCTTCTTTGTCTTTCTTTATGGCCTTTGTTTTAAAGGCTATTTTGTCTGAAATCAGTACTGCAACTCCTGCTTTTTTGGCTTTTCCATTTGCATGGAATATCCTTTTCCATCCTTTCACTCTCAATCTATATGTGTCCTTCTCCCTAAAGTGGGTCTCTTGTATGCAGTATATTCAAGGTTCTTGCTTTATTATCCATTCTGCCACTCTATGTCTTTTGACTGGAGCATTCAGTCCATTAACATTTACAGTAATTAATGATAGATGTGTGTTTATTGCCATTTTGAACTTATCTTTGCAGTTGAATTGGTATATCCTATTTGTTCCCTTTTGATCTTTCTTCCCCTTCTGCGACCCCTATTATGTGAAGATTGGGATGCTTTATATTATCCCATAGGTCCCTTATGCTATTTTCATTATTTTTTATTTGTTTATCTTGTAGCTCTTCTGAATGGGTGCTTTCTATTGTCCTATCTTCTAGGCCACTCATTTGTTCCTCTGCATTATCTAGTCGGCTTGCACAGCTATTAGATCATTCCTCATCTCTGTCAATGAGTTTACCGATTCTACTTGGCTCTTCTGTATAGCTTCAATTTCATTTTTGACATACTTTATATCTCTAAACACTATCTCTTTTAATTCCTTCAGCAATTTGATCAATCCTTTTTTGAAATCTTGATCTAGTAGGCTATTGATATCTATTTCATTGATCTTTCTTTCAGGGGATTTCTCTTGTTCTTTTAATTGGGAAAGGTTTCTCTGCTTCTTCATCTTGCTCATACCTCTCTGGCACTGTGGTTTATGGAGTATCAGTTGTCTATTTTTATCTTTAAGGAGTTTATTAATCTAATGCCTATTTAGAAATAAGACTTAGGAAAAAAAGAAAAAATAAGAGAGAGAGAGAAAGAATTTTAAAAGAAGGGAGAAAGAAGGTTTGAAAACTGTATAATGAATAATAGAAGAGCGAGTTGAAGCAGAATATCAATCGGGTTGAGACGTCCTTTTAAAACCTTTAAAAAAAGGGGAAAAGATGAAAAGATGTATTTGAAACCTGTGTCTAATCAATAACAGGACATCAAAACCCAAGAGAAATAGAAGTGAATTAAGAAGTAAAAATTAAGAGGGTAGTAGAAAACAGAATACGTAAAAACAGATTTAAAAAAAAGGGGGGAGGGGTGTCGGTGATCTCCTGGAGTCTGTGTGCTTTTAATGTGAAGTCTTTCTGTCTTCGTCCTGTTTTGGAAGCTCAGTTTGCTGTTTCCAGAGGCCCTCCATTGGCGCCCTCTTCTGTGCTGCTCCCAGTACCTGTCGGCAAGCAGATCACGCCTCCTCCCAACACTGGGTCAGGTGCAGCTCTCCTTTGCTGTGGGTGAGCGGGTCAGTGCCCCTCCTGATGCCACAGTCAGATGTTGCAGACTGGCCAGGTAGGAGGGCGGGTCGTGCCCCCTCCCAGCACCGCGGTCAGGGGCTGTATTCCTGCCCGTAAGGCGGGGGGCCGCTCTCCCTCTCCTGGCACCAGTAGCTCCGGTGCTCTGTGCTGCTGCATGCTCTGCCCTGGTCGGCGCTCCGCGGGTGGGCTTGGGGAAGACCGAGGGACAGCCTTGTCCCTGCTCCGGGCCAAAACACAGCTCCTTGTTTGTCTTTGTGGAGCAAGTTCTCTGAGGGACCAGGATGGAAGGATCCTATCTGCCTCGGGCTGTAGACAAGTCTCAGTCTGGCCTTTGATGCTGCTAAGCCCTTTGGTGTGGTTACAAGTTTGGCCCCTGCCTGGATGCTCAGTGCTGGAGGATATGGCAGCTGTGCCTGAGCCCCTCCTCTCTTCCCCCAAAAACTTTCTGTGGGTTTTCAGAGATGGGGGTGTGCACTTTTCCCCCCAGGGCACATCAACCGTGTTGTTTTATGGAGGGTCCAGGTTGTTCTGCCCTGTACACCCACAGGCATGGCACGTAGCCCCTTGCAGTCCCCCAGGGCTGCCTCAGTGCAGCCACCTCCGTCCTCTGCCCGGCTCGGGCAGCCTGGCCCTGCCTGCAGCTGCTGGCCCGCGTCTCAGGCTGGGTGTCGGGGGGACCCTCTGAGCCCGTTTAACTTAGTTCTGTCAGTGAATGGCTGCTCAGTATAGATCCAAGCCTCGGAGGCTCCCCCTCCATCCCGCTGGCCTCTCAGTTGGAGAGAGGAGACCCAGCGAATGAGCGCTGCCAATCCTCCTTTGCCGCTCCCTCCCTGCAGGACCCGTCCCACTCTGCTTTGCCTTTTGTTCTTTCTTTTTTCCTTTTCTCCTACCAGATTATTGGAATCTTTATCTTTTGAAGAGGGCAATGTTCTGTCAGAGTTCCGCATGTGCTCTGGTTGGCTGAGTGGGTCTGTGGATGTGAGTCGGTGTATTGTGGGAGAGGGTGATCTGCGAGCATCATTCTACTCCGCCATCTTCTCTCTTCCTCCAGTAACAGTGTTTTACTAGTATAGAGTTGAGTTATGTTTTCATAAAGAGCAGTTGTCTTTTCTCTGTTCCCCTCTAAGAAGTTTAATAAGTATTTCTCAAATTGTGGTCCTCCAAACACCTGTATCAAAATTTCCTCGATTTGATGCTAAAAAGGAGAATGGGGGTTCCAGAATCTCCGTGTTTAACAAGCAGCCCAGGTGATTTTCATTCTAAATGTCCCCAACCCCTTATTCCAGTTCATTCTTCCAGACATTATACTGAGTGCCTGATAGGCACGAGACACTTTTCTGGGTTCTAGAAATACAGCAGTACACAAAACAGACAAAAATAGCTCTCTGATACTTGTGGTCACTCAAATTCATGCTCCTGGATGTAATGGTATCAGAGTAAATCATAATACGTGCCATAGGACAGCGTATGTGGACTAGGAATGCAGAACACTCAACCCAACCGAGAACGCCCAAACCATCAATCATAGTGGTGTGCGAGTCCATGCTCACAAAGCTGTCTGGGTAATAGTATCCATCCTGATCAAATATCACTCTTGCCAAATACTCCAGACTCACCTGGTGGATGACTCCTGAGCCAGGGGGAATAATCCGCATGTTGCAAAAGGCCTGAGAACCCCACTAGAACTGAAAAATAGGAAGAATGCTATGAGTACCAGACACACCTTATGCAGCTTACCTCCTAGGCACCTCTCCCTGACATGGGACACACAAAGATTCAACTATTGGAACCAAACTCCACCCATACCTTTAAAAATTCAAATTGTTCTCTGTTTCTTTCAAATTCCAAGTCTTGATTCTTCTGTAAACTGTCTGCCCTGTGAAAGAGAAAAACTAAATGTATAAATTTTATGGCTTAGAGTGTTACTGGTCAAATTTATTAGTGATAATAAACAAAATGGCAATTTCATCTGCAGGCTTGCTGAGTACTATATGCCCTCACTTACATGGGAAAGGAAAGGTAGTTAAAGAAAGTAAAAAGAATAAGCATTATTTTGTTCAAGTGATTCTTAAGATGCCTGTAAACATGGTGGGTAAAAACATTAAGTGCATTTAAGTTAAAACTATTCTAATCTTAAAGTCTGGCTCTTAGGAACAGACTCAAGACATTTATAATGACAACAGCAGCTTAAATATTTAAAGAAACCCTTCTATACTCCTTTCTCATCTGTGACCTGGTTACAGTACCTCTCTGAGCTGAGCCATGTCCAGGCTGGTATTTTCATCTGTTTGTATTGGGAGAAAGGGAACCAGTGATGCCAGGAGGCACAGGAATTTACAGAAACACAGTCTCCTACCTTTCAAACAGAGGTTTATATGAAGGGTGGTGCCACCCAAGAACATCTGTAATGCCCAGGTTATACGCCAAGGTTTGGTTAAAGTCATTCCATCCATCAGGACTGACACGGACAATGCAGGACATGAGGAAGCTTCTCCAGAATTTTTTATAATCAAACTACACTGTTTTGAGTCAAGGTAGAATAAGTCATAGTTGCAACTTTGCATGTTTAGCACACAGGAAACGCTTATAAACTGTGTCATGGATTGAGTGAATACAGAAAAGGACAGTAAAATTAATAGTTGGGACCCAAGTCTGACTTCACTAATTGATAGTTACACTGGCTGACACTATTAGGAATAGGCCACTATTTAAAATGCTTTACATGTATTTTCTCATTTAGTTGCCAAAATATCCCATTGAGTTAGGTGCAACTAATATCCACATTTTTTTTCAAGAGGAAACTGAGACACAGAGAGGGTAAGAAACTTGCTCAGGACCACACAGCTAGTAAATGGAACTGGAACTGAAACCCAGGCAGTCTGATTCCGGAGTCGACACTCTAAATCTCTGTACCATATTGCTCCCTGTCGCAGTAGTCACAGAAGCTGTAGCAGGAACGGCCGTAGTGGTAATAACAGCAACTATCATGATAATAACAGCAGGAGCTGAAGTGTGGGATTGCTAGATATGTCGTAGGCTCCAAGTGCTTTATAGCCAGGAGCTCATTTTGTCACAGTGACAACCCCTCACGTAGGTACTGCTGTTACCCCAAAGTACAGAAGAGGAAGCTGAGGCACAGACTTAGATAACTTCTCCAGGGTCAGATGCTTGTAGATTATAGAGCTGTCACCTGAACCCAGGTCTGACTAGTCCTGGAGCCTCTGTCTTAACCAGTATACACACATTCTTCCTTGCCTTATTAATGAGCTAAAGAGCTGACCTCTGCCACATGCTGGGCACATGATGGTGCAGAAGTGGCATGTGCACTGCCCAGCTGGGGCTCAGAGCCTGGTGAGAGATGCAGACGGCAACCAGACAACTGTACGAGAGTGGCTATCCACGTCATGATGTGGGCAGTGCAGGGAGCCATGGGAGCCATCAGAAAGGGCCATGCACAAGACCAGGGAGCCAGGGGTGCCTTCTGGGAGGAAGTGACATCGATGTATTCTGAAGGGTGAGGGGAAGTCTGCCAGATAACAGTGGGTAGGCACTCCTTGAGAAGAAAGGGCTGGAGGCTGTTGTCTACCCTACAAGAATACATTCAGTTATCACGCTGATTTTTGTCTTTTCTCTTGATGTGTTAGTTGCTCCTGAGAGAACCTTAGAGCAGGGGTCCACAAACTATGGCTTCAGTTATATAGTTATACGCATATAATCTTTTTCATTATAGGGTATATAACATATTGAATGTAGTTCACTGTGCTTTACATTAGGACCTTGTTGTCTATCTATTTTACATATAGTAGTTTGTATCTGCTAATCCCAAATTTATCCTTCCTCCACTTTGGTAACCGTAAGTTTCTTTTCTATCTTTGAGTCTCTTACTTATTTGTAAATAAGTTCATTTGTATCATTTTGTTTTAGAGTCCACATATAAGTGATATATATTTGTCTTTCTGTCTGACTTACTTCACTTAGTATGATAACTTCTAGGTCCATTCATGTTGCTGCAAATTACATTCTTTCATTCTTTATGGCTGAATAGTATTTCATTGTATACCCAGTAATGTGTTGATGGACATTTAGGTTGTTTCCATGTCTTGGCTATTGTAAATAGTGCTGCTCTGAACATTGGGGTGCATATGTCTTTTCTAATTAGAGTTTCTTCTGGGTATATGCCCAGGAGTAGGATTGCTGGATCATATGGTAATTCCATTTTTAGTTTTTTAAGGAACCTCCATACTATCCTCCATAGTGGCTGCACCAATTTACATTCCCACCAACAGTGTAGGAAAGTTCTCTTTTCTCCACACTCTCTCCAGCATTTATTATCTGTAGACTTTCTAATGATGGCCATTCAGATAGGTGTGAGTTGATACTTCATTGTAGTTGGGATTTGTGTTTCTCTGATAATTAGTGATATTGAGCATCTTATCATGTGCCTATGGTCATTTGTATGTCTTCTTTGGAGAAATGTCTATTTAGGTATTCTGCCCATTTTTTGATTGGGTGTTGTTGTTGTTGTTGTTGTTGTTGTTGTTATTGAGTTGTATGAGCTGTTTGTATATTCAGGAAATTGAGCCCTTGTCAGTTGCATCATTTGATTAAGTTTCATTCTGAATAGCTATATAGCCTTTCTGTGCCTCAGTTTCCCAGTTTCTAACATAAGGTTAGTTGATGATCTAAAAAGTTCCTTCAGAGTGAAAAAATTGTATGATTTTTTCATTCATTTATTCAACACGTAATTATGTTAACCATCTAATATGTTTTGGGGAGCTGTTTTAGGCACTAGGGATGTGCCCTAGAATAAAACTGATAAAGCCCCCTCATGGTGCTTCCATTTCACTGGAGGGAGATTGACTAAACAAGCATGGAAACAGAATGTCAGACTGTGACCAGTTCTGTGGATAAAGCAGGACAAGGGCAGTGAGGAATGTCGGGGAGTGAAGAGTATCAGGAGATCAAAGGCCTCACTGAGATGGAGTCAACTGAGCACATCCTTGAAAGAACTGAAGGGGCAAACTATGGCAATCTGGAGGAGGTGTCATATCATGTGCAAAAGCCCTAAGGTAGGTCTGAGGGAAAGCAAGGGGGCCACAGCAGGGTGAGTGAGGGTAGAAAATGAAAAGATAATGTGGGGAGTAGCACTCTAGTGACTCTGACTAAGGACAAACTACAGAGCACTCTCTTAACTTTACATTTGGTTTAAATTGTATATTTCCAACATCAGAATTTAGGATCGGTAAGAAATTAACTCATAATGTGACAATATTAGATCACCATTTAAAAAAGTATCTACTTCCTGAAATCTAGCCCTTCTTTTGCCCTGAACTTCATTAAGTAACACTGGAAATTTTCAGGCTGTATCACAAAAATGATCATGACTCACTCAGCAGATACGCATAGCCACCACCAAACCCAATGGTCAGGATTTGGGGCATGGGGGCCGTGGCCATGCACTGTCTGATCGAGCAGCCCCTGCCTCTTTAAGGCTCCCCTATTCCAGGCTCAGTGGCCAAGAAGGCACAGTATCATATGCAGTTACCTGACACATCCTTTAAGCTCATTTGTGAGCAGTAGCACAAACTCCAAAGAACAGAAATAGTCTTTTTATTTTTTGATATCACTGTGGGCTAATACAAACAGAATTTCAAAAAAAGTCTTGATGGACTTCAGATTTATAATTCCGGAGATGCACTGAGAAAACAAAGTCACTGTGGGGTCATGAAACATTAGTCCAGAAAGTAAAGGGAGAAGCGGGGCAGGACCCCTTCAGAACCAGGTGTCCTCACCAGCCCTTTGCTCCTGACCTCATCCTTTCCTCTTAAAGGTCAGTCCTCAGCTCCTTCTTGGAATGGGGGTCCCCTAACCTGCAGCAACCCACCGTCACCAGTGGGGCTTCACAAATGACACCTGTAGAGAAACCAGCCAAATCCTACTTCATCTAAGTCCTGGGAGCAGGGGAATGGAGTGGTGGCAACTGTAGTGGTTATAAGCATACGGAGCAGGCCTGGTGCACAGCCACTCTTTAAGAAAGCAGCATGATTTCCTCAAGCTCCCAAATTCATTTAGTAGATCCGTGGTAATGAACTTTTCTAACTCAGATTTTAGGAATTAGAGCATCACCACGAAAGGCTGGATGTCAGGCTGCCAGAGGTCTCCTAGGGCAGCATCTCTCTCCATGAACCCACCACGTTTCTGAGGTCATCTACCCCGCCAACTTCCAGCACTGCTTGGACTCAAGAATGATGACTCATGTAATCAAGTTCCTAGAAGCCAGAGATATAAACCCACACGTTTCTTGGTTTTCTAGAAGAAAGGCAACTGCTAGCATATTTTCTGACCAGCACGTTCTTTCCCTGCAGCGGTACAGCCATGTGTTTAGGAGCTAGAAAGCCACAGCCAGACTGTATGAGAGGGAACTCAAATGTCAGTCCATCTGACTTTAAGCCCAGCTCTTAGGCAACGATGCTCTACTCCCATCTCAGGGACCAACACAGCAGCATGGCATCTACAGGCAATGGCCATTTCATTGGGTCAAAGATGTCACAAGTAATAGAGCAGCATTTGACCATGACACATCTGGTACTTGGGGCTCTCTGGATTGTCTAAGAGAAGGAACTGGCGTAGATTCATTCATACATCTCACATTGATAGACACTGGTCTGACATTCATTTGACATTGATGGGATTAAGGGTTAAGAATCCCCCTTGCTCTTCAGTCACACAGAGGCAGGGTGTCAGGGAAAGAATATTCTGGGCAGAGAATATTGTACAGCATGGAAGTCTGACCCTGTGGGACTCATAAAGCAGTTCCACGTGGATGAAGGACAGGGTTCAGGATGGGCAGGGCTAAGATGAGAGGAAAAGGCAGGGGCAGGGCCCACATCATGAGGGACCTTGCAGAAAGGCGTAGATTTATCCTGAAGACAAGGAGGAATCATTAATGGATTCTTAGCTGGATTCTTCAAGATCTGCCTTGATTTTCAGAAATCACTCTGGTAGTAGTGGGAGCTGACTTGGGGGAAGGATGCCAGATTGGTGTCAGGGAGGTAGGTTATGGTGCCATTACAGTCATCAAGTCAGAAAAAGGGGGCTGGGGCAAGGGAACCCAGGGAGAGTGAAGGGAGCAGAACGGACTGAGGGTGGGTGAGGAAGAGAGGTCTGGGAGAGCTCCGTGCTCCTCATTTGGGCAAACTGGCAGAGCCAGTGATGACAATGAGAACCTGGATGTTGGTTTTAGATGATGTGAATTTTGGATGAAGACGTTCAGCAGGCAGCAGCATGTGTGGGCCTGGAGCCCAGGAGGTCTGGGCTGAGACAGAAGTTGGGACAGGCGCTGTGCCCAAGCACTCCATCACTGCGCAGGCGCTGCTGCTGCGGCGTGCTGAGCACCTGATTGACACCTACTTGCTTCGTGGGGTGTGCGGACTCTAAATTTGTAGCCTGTTTCTTTTACTGCAGATTTAAACCTACATCTTAAAACACAATGGGGATTACAAATTATTTTCAGAGCCACTCTTATCTACTGAGGGAAAAAAAGCATTGTAAAATCAGAGAAGACCCCAAAAAGCTCCAGACAGATGTGAAAAAAATCACAACAGACCATAAAGAAAGACTTTCCTCTAAAAGAGTTGCCTTTTAATAGTTTCAAATTAAAGCTTATTTTTGTCACAGTTCTTTCAAAGCTTTAAAACTCTTGCAAGTGATATAAAATATTCTTGGTCCTAGGCAATATCTGAAATTTTTCCTTTGAACATGATGCATTTATTTTATAATCAAAAATTTCCTCCAGTGAACTTAATCGACATAACTTAATTTAGCATCTGTTTCTTGGGCATCTTCTTTGCATTAAACATTGTTAAACACTACAGGGGAAAGGCAGATAAGGAAAACCTAGTTTTACATAAACATTACATAGATTACAATCTGACAGGGAGACTCAGATAAGCAAGCAAAGAACTGTAATATGCTAAGGTTTGTAAGAGAGGTCACAGGAAAGAGGCGGCTGTAACTAGGGAGATCGGCTGTAATTAGGGGGATGCAGAAAGGCTTAACAGAAGAACTGGGAGAAGGCAAGCTGGAGGACCAGAAGGCAGGACGATAGCAAACGCGGGAGCAGAGAAACAGGACCACATGGCAGGTGTTCAGAGCCCACTCTCAGGAGTTCAGTTGTGCTGACATTAACGTAGAAGAGATTTTGCTACAGCAGTCAGTACACGCTTGTTGCTAAAAAGACACAACAAAATACTTTTTTTTTGTTAGCTTATACAGTTGGAAATGAAGATGCTAACTCCTAGAAGAGGGAAAAAAGAACTGAGTTTGAGGACAGGTCTAGATGAAACAAGATTGGCCAAATGCTAATTTTCATAATTGAAGCTGATTTATACTCTCCACTTCTTTGGTCTGCAATTTTCCACTGAAAGTGGCTAAAAAAAGATAAATAACAAGGGCCTACTGTATAGCACAGGGAACTGTATTCAATTGTTTGTAGTAACCTGTAATGAAAAAGAATATGAAAAAGAATATATATAACCGAGTCCCTATGCTGTACACCAGACACTAACAGGACACTAAATCAAATATACTTCAATAAAAAAAAAATGCTAACAATGAATGAAGGCCAGTCAGTCTGGGGAGATGGTCAGCTGATGGCTTCTCAGGTGATGGTGCTAATCCAATAAGAACTTTCTAACCTCTGGATCAGCTGCAGGGAGAGGGCAGGGCTGAGGCTGGAGCTGACTCCACAGGGGAAAGGAGACGCTGCACAGTGTGACTGAGGTCTGTGGGTCACCGTTCTCAGTTCCCCATGCCTCTCGCTCCATACTTGTTTCCCCACTTTCCACTGGGAGAGAGGGAGCAGCTGGCGTCTGCTACTGGCAAGTTGGTGGTAAATCATTCTAAGAAAAAAGGCAACTGTGTGGTCCGCAACGTACAAGTAACTAGGGGTTATTTTTGGTTGTATCAATTTTAATACTTCTAGAAAATTTAAAAATCAGCTGTATCCTACTACCAAGAGAAAACCACTCAGCTTTCGGCACATCCGTTGCCTCTCTCCATGCATGTGTGCGCCTGGACATACACACGTGCTTGCCTCATAAAAGCAGGAACACAGGGAAATCTTGGGTAATACGTTTTTAAATTTAAAAATTGTACTTCAAGGTATTTCATGAAACAGCATTTTGCAACATCAGTTAAGGGCTGCATGATAGTCCATTAAAGAAGATTCTCTGATCTGGTGCTTCTAACCTTGGACAGGGGCTTACATCAAACAATGCTATTCAGTAAAATGTTTTGATCTGAGAGGGCTCTCTCTCTCTCAATATTATTTTGAATTAATAGATACTAGTATCATATATACTAGTTCAGAAACGTGATGTGACAATTAATTTGTTTTACTGGAGCTGAGGGAGTGGTTAACCACCATTCTTCCCAGAGAAATAATCCTATCTTCCTTTACAAAGTATAGGTTTTTGGGATTTTAGTTTGTCTGTTTTCAGGTTGTAAAAGCAATGCAGGAATGCTGCAGGCCAGGCAGAAATACGGTATTACAAAGAACAAGTACAAGTTCCCTGCCTGCCTTCCTTCCACCAGACTCCGCTGCCCAGAACTGGCTACTGTTAATAGTTTGGTATGTCTGTCTTGCAAACCTTCATCAGGTTATGTACGTAAGTAATTTCTATCTGGGACTTGTGCTGACAGAACAAGAAGCGAAGGAAACGATACAGTGAGGGATCCCACCTACAAGACACCAGCGTGCGGGACACTGGGCTCTGGCAGGGGCTGAGGAAGGGCCATTCACAGGGACACACCCCTCTGAAAGTGGAAAGGGAAAGAGCCCCAAGGCTGGGGAGTCCTAGTCCAATAAACTCAAGGCTGCACAACCGCAAACAGAAATGAAAATGGATGAGAGGAAGGCCAAAACATGCCTCCCAGTTCTTCTGGAAATCGCTTCTCCACCACTTGGAAAAGCTCCTGCAACAACCCTCCCCCCTGCCTCCGCTCCCCCCACCACGGCATGGGCTCCCCACGGGCATCTCTCTGAACACACAGGTCCTGTGTGCCACATCACTGCCGCGATCTGGGTGCACACACAGCTCAGCTCTGCAGGCACGGAAACAACCAAAGGCATCTGAGAGCCTTGCTGGTTTTCAAGAGGCCAGCTGGGCTCACCATGTCTTAAATGGGACCTATCACTTGGTTTCCAGAGTGAGGTCAACCCTGCTCACAACTACTAGATGTTAACACCACCGGTGCATGGGGTGGCTCCCATTCACAGGAAGAATCACAAACAAGAAATAGGCCCAGTCACTTAAGCCTCTGAAGCATTTCCCACAACAGTGGTTCTCAAAGTGTGGGACGGGACTCTAGGGACCCACAAGGTCAAAACCAGTTTCATAATGGCAAGGTGCTCTTTGCCATTTTCACTCTCACGTTTTCAGAGGTATACGGTAGTTTTTCAGAGGCTATCTGACATGTAATACTGCAACAGACTGAATGCAGAAGCAGATACGAGAATCTAGCTGCTGTCTATTAAACCTGACATCAAAAGAGATCTGCAAAAAATAGAATACAGTGCCAGTCAGTAACATTCTGTTTTGAAAAGTATGGTTATTTTCACAAAAATATGTTAATGTATAATAGGCCCACCATTATTTTTAAGTGAATTACTACATATAGAAAAAACTTCTCAGTTTTAGTTATACATGGTAAATATTCAAACAGATAACCCCCCACACACACAAAAAGCTCCTTAGTGTACTAACTTTTAAGAGCATAAAGGGATTCCTGAGGCTTCCCAAAAGTTTGTCCCCGACTCCTAACCCCCATCCCCGCAACACACACACACACACTCTCTCTCTCTCTCCCTCTCTCTCTCTCACACACACACACACACACTCACACACATACACGTGTGAAGGGTGTTATGTACGCTGCAGGAGAGAAGTGCCGTTCTGATGTGCTGGCTGAGTTAGGAAAGGCAGCGCGTGCTCCTTCCTGATCTCTGAATTTATTAGTATGGGCTCTGTGCCCAAACCTCCTATCTAGGGTCCCATCCCCCTCACCCCATTTTCCCCTTGCCACTTGCTGTGGATTCCCCGATCTGTCCCCACCACTGAGGATTTCCCCACCACTGAGTATTTATCTATCTGGCCACCCCTGGGCCCCGAGGACTCCCGGGTGTGGCCCGCACGCCCTCCTCGGGGTGAGGACTCCCAGGTCAGCCGCCCCGAACAGCCTCAGGGAGGGCTGCCCCGGCGGCCGGCACAGGCTCGGCAAAGGAGAGCCGTTTCCAGTCCCCGGCCCCTGTCCTCGGCGCAGCACAGACTGGAGACAGGGCGGAGGAGTCGGTCCTCGGAAACTAGTTCCGGATTCTCCCCTCGGCTTTTCCTGGACGCCACCTCCGCCCGGTCCCGGGCTGTCCTGCGCAAGGCAGCCCGGCTCCAGGAAGGTGCCGGGGGGAGCGGCGGCCTCGCACCCACCCTGCCGTGGCCTGGGCGGTCGACCATCAGCCCTGGGACGTTGGCCGGGCCGCGTCGTACTCACCGCGGACTGCACGGCGGGCTCTGACCGGAGGCAGGGAAGCAGGCTGTGGGGCGCGCTCCCGTGCGCTGCTCGGCTCCAGCCGCCGCCTCCGCGCTCCTCCCACTGTCGCCCTGGGGCAGCCGGCCGAGGGGCGGAGCCGGGGTGGGGCCGGGCGGGGGGCGGGGGCGCTGGGCCCGAGCCGCGGGGGGCCGCGGCCGAGGGGGCGGGGCGAGGTCTGCGGGCGGGAGGGAGCAGCTCGGGGTCAGCCGCCGGAAGCCGCCCGACGCCGCCTCGGGCCGGTCCTTCCCGCGGCCCGGGGCCTGCGACGCGCTCCCTCTGGGGCGTGGAGGGTGAGCGCTCAGCTCGCGCTCTAGGAAATGAGCCGGAGAGGCGGGGAAGAAATGCTGCTTGTAAAAGTGACTGGCCCGTCACGGTGGAGGCTTCACTATCTGACACCCCGGTACGTGCGGCCACCTCCCCTGCCTCCCCGCTGCCCCCTAATTCCCTGTGAGGAGAGCCGAGCGAGCTGACCGGACCCCACCGCTCCCACGGTTACGAGTGCAGAGTTCACGTGTTTAAGTTTTTGTTTTTAACGTGTAACAACACTTCCTAATGTGGGCTGTTCACCCGTCAGAAGTCAGAGAAGTGGCCGTGTTGGCACTGAGTAGGCCTTCATCTCTCCTGCTTTGGATAGGTTGGTAGGAGTTGTGCCCGCTCAGGCAAATGTGAGTGCTGAGACCTTTCTAGAGGAAAGGGGAGGTTTTCCTGCGCAATTCAGATGGCGAGTTATTGCAGTTTTCTATCTTGAGTATCTGAATAAGCAGATTATAAGACGAATAACTAACAGCTAATACTGATACCGACTGCTACCAGTTACCACAGCCCTGCTCTGTTCAGAGCCCTCTGATTGGATCTTTATGTAAATTATTTAGTTCAGCTCTTCCAGTTGCCCCATGAAGTGAGGGAGGTGATCCTATTTTGCAGGCATGAAATACTGCTAACAGGGCTTCCGTTTTTAGGCTTGTCTGATTCCCAAGCCCACGCTTTTCTCATCATACTACACTGTAGGCCACCACTCTCCCTTAGTTATATTTAATGTTTAAATACAAACGGTTATATTTAGTTTTGAAGAAGCTATTTACTACACTTCCAATGTAGAAGACTTTCTTTCCACCCACTTCCTAAAGTCCTTCCACTCACATTCAGTGAACAAACTCCTTGAGTGCCCCCACTGCCAGAGGGTCACCACAAACCCTGAAAAATAGTAACACTGGGGTCCCCTGAGAAGTTAGGGGGAGTGCAGGGAAGGCTGAGGGGTAGAGAGAAAACACATCCAGCTAAATTTTGATTCTTCTGAGGCAGCCCTTCGGAAAGCAGAATGTCTTAGTGTTGAGTGATAACATATGTATAAAATGAGAAGTGATAATCCTTGACAGAAAGAATTAAATCCAAGCTATAAAAGGAATTGATTTATTGGTAAACACTCTGGCCAGAAGCATGAAGGAAATAGTTCCCACATCACTCTGCTCTTTTGCTCTTGGAAATATCACCAGTGATTTGCACATCCAGTGTCCTCTCTTCTGTTCTTGCCCTTGCTCACTGCTCTGTGGTATTTGGCACTGGCGACAAATCTTTCGTTGAAATTTTAACCTCCTTTTGGCTTTTGAGCCCTCCGCTCTCATGATTCGCCTCTTGTCTCTTTGATCCCTCTTTCTTAGGCTTTTTCACTGTACTTTTTCTCCTCTCATCTTACACGTAACTCCACACACGCATGGGTTCTTCTTTGTTTATTTTTTCTCTACATGAACCCCTTGCCACCTGCAGCTGAAGCCCGTTCTGTCTCTGTCCTTGACCTTAACACTCTCAGATCTCCACACCGTTGGTGACAGCCGCTCCTGGGGCATCACCACCTGGGTGTTCCCAAGGCACTGGACATTCTTCAGGTGTACAGTGGCAGTGCAGATCTACTCTAGCCATCTGTCTGCCCTACCAACCCATCGTTGGTTCCTCATCCTGAATCCCACATCCTGAGTTTGGATTTCATGGTGTATTGAGAGAGCTAAACATTTAAGGAGGTTTGAACGGTATCACTTTGCTCATACAAGGTTCACCTGATACATAGTTCTGTCATGATCAAAAGATTCTGCAAGTGGTCCAGAAGAGTGGGTAGACTTTAAGGCCCTTCTGAGAGGAAGCCATCCAGGGGTGGTAACTGCTCAGGCACCGTGGGTCTGCTGCTGGGGCCAGTGGCAGGCGGAAGGGCCTTCAGAGAGGTAATAGTACTGTTCTATTAGCCTTAACTGCCAGAAGCTTCTGTGACTATAAAAAGAATCATGAGGATTTGGTCGGAGACATGTTAAGCTCTGAGCAATGCCTCATTATGCTCCACACTGACTTCAGTTACTTGTATAAACTGGGCCATCCTAAAAACTAGAGCCCATGAACTTTGTATCATGCTTTATAATTCATAATGCACTTGCATACATAATATCTAATAGAAAGGAAGAAGTGTAAGAGAAGGGCAGCCTAGCATAGCGGTTCTCAAGCCTCGAGGTTCACTGAAGACACACATTCCTATACTGCACTCTTAGAGACGCTGAGTGTGAGGGTCTCACCACACATTGAGAAACACCGGTGGTGGTTCCCAAACTGGGTGTTTCTTAGAATCACTAGAGGGCACTTATTAAAAATACAGTCTCCTGAGTCCCCACTTCCTAGAATGTCTGATTCAGTAGGTCAGGGGTGGGATCTGTGCTTAGAGCCCAAGGAATCTAAATACTACAGGAAATGCTGCCTGAGAATGTCCACAGATTGCCATCAGGGAGCTGCTCCTGAAAATACTCCATGAACCGGGGACCATGTCGGTTTGTTCATCACCCCTAAATCAGAGCCTGGAGCCCAGAAGGTGCTCAGTACATCTGTTGATTGACTTACTGTGTGTTTCTTTCTGTCCCCTACTTTGCTGGCCTGCGTGCTGTTTAGTGTTCTCTAGCGTGACCCAGATGGGAGATAACGGTATGACAATGAATGAAGTAAAGGTGGTCCCTCCTGAACTTCCTGTTGGAGAGGACTCTGGAATGCCTGAGTGCATCACTGGCTGTACATCTTCCTCATGGCAGAGGAAGTTTGAAATAAATGTTTTCTGTTCCTCTTTTTAAAAATGCTCCATTCATAACAAGGAAAGGCAGTTTTTAGGCTTATCTTGGCCTCGCACAAATATCCAACTGCCCCCCCTTCCCTGCCTCTCTTAATTTTTTGCGCTCTGTCTTATCACCCAAGTGCCTGAATTCCTGAGCTGCCTCCCCAGGAACCAGGATCCTCTAGACACCTGCTTTACAATTAAGCAGTGTTCCCCATAACAGCTCAACGTGACGAAATGTCCCATTGAATCTTCACAACAACACTTCCAGACTGATGATGTTGTTGCCATTTCACTGATAAGGAGACTGAGAGTCAGAGTGTTTATATACCTTGCTTCAGATCACGTAACTCGTAAATGGTGATGCTGGGGCTTGAGCAAAGGCTGGTCCAGCTCCAGAGCTGGGGGTTTACACTCTATGCCATCAAGTATAATTTTATCTAAGTGAAATCTTTGGATACTCTGAGGTTAGAAGTCATTGATTCTTTGCAGAAAAGAGCAACTTAAATGTTCAGGGAGGGAGCTTTATTACTAGATGGTCTAGAATACCTATTCACTTATTTTCAGGGCCCTATTCACCCTAGCATGTCCACAGATTGGTGAACACCTGTTCATTTATTTTATTCTCCCTGATGGTAGATCTTTGCTGCAGCCATGTACTTGAAGTGCACACAGACAAAGGTGCTCCCCATCCTGGAGATGGAGGTGCTGGAAATCGGGAGCAGAACTGTCACTGTTCCGAGGCTGCTGCTACTGAGTTAATATCTTTTGTTTTCCAGAAAATGATTTGATAATGAGTATTTTTTACTGACTCTTGGGGTATTGCCAATGATTCAGCTGCCTGGTCTGCTATCTGATTTACTACTTGGAAGACTACAGACTCATACGTTAAACAACCCTGGCACCTGAGGTGGGGACACTTTAGACCCAAGATATACAAGGGTGGAGGCAATTAATAGTCTCTTTGTCGCCTAGGTCCAACACTGCCACTGGAGTCAAGTGGCAACTGCAGCTGACATTCTGTGGACATGTCTGACCCTGAATTGTTCTCCTGTACCTGATGCCATCAATAGCAGCCCTCGACATGGACCCCCTTTAAACAGGTATGAACCTCATTTCATTCTGACATACATTTACATGCTTCTCTGGTGCTTGAGAGGTCTTGATTTATGCCATGTATGGAAAAGGGGGCTACAACCACTCAGTGACACTGACCGTGTGACTTAGCCAAACCAATGTAAGGCTGATCCAAATCAAATTTAATGAGAAATCCTGGTAGGAATTACCTGTGCCTGTTTGGGTTTTATGTTTGCGTGTGGCTGGAAGTGGGCTATAGAATCTCTCTCCATTGGGGATGGAGGTGGTTTTCTGGCCCATCTGTTGCTTTCTGCAATTATCAGCACCGACACCAAAGACCAGCAGGTCAGTGTAAACTCCCTTGCGTGGGTTGTAATGGATAATGGACTGGCCTTAGACTAGGCCACATCCTGACTGGCTGGCATATTTGAAGTCAGTACTGCACGTTACCTTCATCTTGTTATTTGGAGTCCAGTTGGTATTAGCCTTAATTAAATGCTGTATAAGACCAATTGAACAGATTCAGTTCTAGCCTTCGTTGTTCAAATGAATCAGAGTGGCCAGCAGAGTGGCATACTTCTGCAAAAGTTTGCCGGAAGCCAGGACGTGGGGACAACAGATGGAGTGATGGGGGAGGTGACTGCCATGTGCCCTGAGCATCCCTTCACTCTCTTGCTGGTTGTGGCAGGAACGCAAGCTCCTGAATGCACTTTACCCACACCATTCTCCTGGCTGCTGTTTACAGTGAGCTGCTTTGAGTGTTGAGTTATAGAAAGTGAGACGTTGGCTTCAAAATTATTGGGTGGGGTGGAGGGAATTGAGTGAGGAAATAATATCATCTAAGAATTAAAA
Organism: Camelus bactrianus; assembly: GCF_048773025.1. Lineage (NCBI taxonomy): Eukaryota > Metazoa > Chordata > Mammalia > Artiodactyla > Camelidae > Camelus > Camelus bactrianus. The sequence continues at coordinate 10,028,922 of NC_133542.1, forward strand.
ATTGTCAAGTCTGAGTCATGGGTGCAGGTAGGTTCAAAGTGCAGGCTTTCTTACTTACGCTTCCCATAAACATGGTAGATCCCCAAACTCAGTGTTCCTTGTTTGCAGCACAAACTCAGTATGTGTATTACATCCTTCTGAGCCCCTCCATGTCACTCTATAATTATAAAGTCTTGGGCAGTATTCTTTCTTCTATATCCTCACTCAGTTCTTCCTCACGCCTGATAATTGTGAAGCAAATACCTGATTTTGTACAATTTCATGTATTACAGATTTTGTTTTAAAAATGTAACTGCAGTATCATCACACAACAAAGTTAAAAATAATTCCCAAATATAAAATATCCCTTCTGTGCTCAGATTTTCCCAACAGTCTTACAACGTTTTTAAAATAACTTGTTTGTTTAAATCAGGCACATAATCTTTTCTTTGTTAATTTACAGATGTACACTCTATTTTTTTCCTTATAGTTTGTTGAGGAAATAATTGTTTGTGTTCTACCATCTGGATTTTGCTAATTGCATCTCCATGATGTCATTTAATACGTTCTTCTGTCCCCTGCAAATAGACCCATGTATCTTGAAGCTTGATTAGATTATGCTTCCATGTCTTGCATGAGAATACTTCATCGATGATGTGCACTTTTATCAGGAGGTACATCATATCTGATTGTCACTTTTTCTGGGTGAATGTGAGCAGGCATTGATGATCAGAGCCTAGACTGATTAATCACTAGGGTTTGCAAATGAAGATATTCTAATAGAATCTCTTCAAGTGGACTCCTGAGCCCTTTTGTCATAATCCAGCCATCCTGGGTTGTAGCCTTGCTTTCCGGTCTAACGAGGAGTTCCTTACTCAGTTTGTATATTTTCTTCTCGAGATCTAGAATCTGCCATTTCTCAAAAAAGCCCTGATCCCCATTAGTGGGAAATGGTACCCAGAGGCATCGTCTGGGCACTAGGGGTCCTCATTGCTGTTGCATTGGTCTTTGTAGAAACAGTGCCTTTTCAGTGGATAGAGTCTTTGTTTGTTTATAAAATACATCATTTAAAAAACTTTAATTTTATTTATGATTATGGAAATTATTTTTATGGTTTCAAAGTTGTGATACTGTGATTTGTAGTAAGAAATATATATTTGGTCTTTGTTTCTGGCAGAGCTCCTAATACCCTTGGAATTTCCTGAGGATGAGAGCTTAAAAGTGTCTTTTGTTTTGTTAATGAGGTGGCTCCTGGAGAGCACCCAAGGATGGGGACTGGTTGCCAGAGGAGCCCACCTTGTGATTATAGTTGGAGCTTTCAGTCCCACCCCTGATCTCTAGGGAGTGGTGAGTGGCTGGAGGTTGAATCTGTCACAGCCAGTGATTTAGTCAATCCTGTGTATATAATGAAGCCTCCATAAAACCCCAGAAGATCAGGGTTTGAAGAGCTTCCAGGCTGGTGAACACGTGGAGATTTGGGCAGAGTGGTGCGCCTGGAAAGAGGAATGGAAGCTCCATGCCTTTCCCAGTGCCCTTTCCTGTGCATCATTTCCATCCGGCTGCTCCTGAGTTACAACTTTGCAATATAAACTGGTGATCTAGTAAGTAAAATGTTCCTCTGAGTTCTGTGAGGTGCTCTAGCAATTTAATTGAACCCAAAGAAGGGATTGTTGGAACCTCCAATCTATTGCTGGTTTTTCAGAAGCATAGGTGATAACCTGGCCTTGTGATGGTGTCTGAAGCTGGGGGAGGCAGTATTGTAGGAAGGAGCCCTTAATCTGTGGGGTCTGATGCAGTGTCTGGATAGAGTCTGAGTTCAGTTGATTTGTAGGACACCCAGCTGGTGTTGAAAACTGCTTGTGCGTGTGGTGACCCCCACCCCACACACACACCCAAATGTTGGAATTGTTCACCAAAACCTTTAAAAAGTCAAATCTGTAAAGCAAAGTATGGCCAGAGAAGTCTAGCTTCTATTTCAGTCTTCTTCAACCTATTCCTTCTTACCTCCAATAGGTACTCTGTATTTTTTAGTTTTGTTATTAATCAATTGAATTTAACAAAAGTGAGTATATGACTATGTTCTTATTCTTCTCTTTCTTAGACAAATAGCATCATTCAACACATTTTTCTTCCTCTTGACTTTTTTTTTTTTTTTGCCTAACCACATATCATGGAGATCACTGCATAGCAGTTAGTATACAATGCGTTTTACCATTCCTTTATATGAGTTTATAATACCCTATTATGTGTGTGTACCGTTGGTAGACATTTTTTTCTCTAGTATTCATTAAAAGTAGCACTTCAAACTCTTAGACCATATATCTTTTTGCATAGAGTACTGGAAGTGGTATTGATGGGTCAAAGGATAAATCCATGTCATTTTTATTAGATATTGCCAAATTCTTTTCTGTATCAGTTAGGTTCTGCAATGGACTGAATGTTAGTGTCCTCACCCCAAATTGCTGTGTTGAAATCTTTACCCGTCCCCATGTGATGGTGTTTGAAGTGGGGGGGGAGGGGGTGTCTTTGGGAGATGATTAGGTCATGAAGGTGGAGCCCTCATGAAAGGGAGTAGTGCCCTTATAGGAAGAGACCAGAGAGCTAGCTAGGTTTCTTTTTGCCTTGTGAAGATACAGTATTAGCCCCTGTAACTTCTTCTGCAACGCAGAAGAGGACTCTCATCAGAACCCGAACACGCTAGCACCTTCATCTTGGACTTTTAGCCTCCAGAACTGAGAAATAAATGTTTGTTGTTTCAGGCATTCCATCTATGGTAACTTGTAATAGCAGCCCAAACTGACTAAGACAAAGTCAAATTTGGAAACAGAAACCACACAAGTTTTTTGAACCAAAAGAATTTAATATATGACTTGTTGGCTAGATGTAGTGCTATCAGTTGCTGAAGATAAAAAGAGAACTTTAAGGTATCAAAAAGGTAGCAGTTGTGGGAAGCTGCTTCCAGCCCTCAGCTGAGGACACATAGCAGAGAGGTCCTATGGAGCTGCAACTCAGACCTCTTAGGAGGTGCTGCTGCTGGACTGGTGGGTGCTTCTGAGTTTGAAATGGGGAGCCCTGTGGGCCTGGGACCCAGACCTTGAAGGAGGAGAGAGCCAGCTGATCCTGCTCTCTCTGTGGGAGACAGGGGTTTCCACGTGTTTAGGACACTGAAGACTGAATTTGGCTGGTGCCCTGGACAGATACTGCTCCCGCAGGGTGAAGCACTGCAGGGCTGACTCCCGGGAGCTGCAAGCAGGCAGGAAGCCCCCAGGAAACAGACAGGAAGGAGCATGTCTTTTTGTCCTCCCTCTGGTGCCCCTAGTAACACATCCCAACTTAGAACCACCCAACCAAGCAGAAAGGTGGTCTGAGAGTCCCCGCCCCATCATCAAAACACAGTGCAAAAAGGATGGATTTGGAGCTGAGAGGAAGCAATTAAAAAACCCCGCAGGTAGCATCTCCGTAGGTGTGGTAGAACTGTGAAGCATCTCCACAACCAAGTGCCTTTTCACCATGGCACCAGCAACAGGATATTTTGTCAGACTTGTAGATTTTTACCATCAGCTGGTTCTTTTAAACAATGGATAATTATCATGCTTTATAAACTATTGTAAAGTATAGGAAAAGATGGAAGATATAATAGTTCTTACTGCTTTTAGGCTTATTATACATAATGGCTTTAATGATGCTTGTAAAACACTTCACAACTCTACAGAAACATAACTGATGTCACAGACTAATGGATAGCTCTGTGACCAAGGATAAAATGATTATGCAAGATGGCCTGTAGGCAAAAGTGAACAGTGGAATCTTCTGTATTTTTATCCCTTGGAAATTTAAAATTTATCCTGCTCAGATTTAAGCCTAGAACAGCTTTTGCTGTAAAATAAGGATCTTTGTTAAAAAAAGGTTTTTTTCCTTGCTTATTTTAAGATTAGCTATATAAAAGTGAACATCTAGAAAATAGCCTTGTAGGTTGTTTTCATTTCACATGTAATTTCAACATTCATATATATTTTTACGAAAATCAACTAATCATTTAAAAATTTTGTATCTTTGCTGATGAAAATAATTGTTTCTTGACTTCTCTCTAGCTAGGTGTCCCAGTCATTTAAGTATATCGAAGATCTAAATATGCTCCCTACTGGGGAAAATCACTCACAGATACATCCTCTTACATTCTAGACATATTCTCCGCTGAGTTTTGAAATCTTTGATTGAAATCTGTAAAGGTTAAGTCACCATATAAATAGCAGGGCTATTAACAATCACAAAATTAATGAGAATAATAATGAGCTCAAGCATGTAAAATGCCAGAGTTAGCATAAACAGTGTAATGCCTCCGTGTATGACATTTCTGTTTTGCCATAGGGAAAAGTTCTGTGAGCTGGTTCCCTAAGTGGAGCCAATATGTTATTACTGCAGATAAACTGCTCATTATCTAAGTTGTTTTTGCAGCTTTTGGAGAAAGCAAAATGAGGTATTCTTGAAGAAGACATTTATGGCTGTGCAGTAAAATAAAAAAGTGATTTTAGACAGAGGTGAAATTAAGAACATTTCTCTACATTACTTTAATTATCATTATAAAAGTAAAACACGTTCACTGCAGAAAACTGAAAATATACCCATGTGCACATGTATGCGTGCACACACACACACACACACACACTCCATAAAAACTGCCCATAATCTCCACCACCCATGAATAACTTATCACTGGTAATGTATTTTGTTCTGTTGGTCTCTGTCTTATCTCAATAAGCGGGCAACACATAACAGGAAGTTTTATGTATTGCATTTTTGTCAAAACACAATGACAAAAAATTTTCTAGGGCCATTAAAAGTTAATTGAAAACATGATTTTTGTACTCCTGCATAATAGTGCATCACACAAATAGATTGTATTTTATTTAACAATTGAGCATCCCCCATCTTTAGCTATGTAATAATTTCCTTATTTTCCTTTTATAAAGATGAACATTTTTATGCATAAAATTTTTTTTCATAGAGATACTGGGGTTGAACCCAGGACCTTGTGCATGCTAAGCATGCACTCTACTACTGAGCTATATCCCCCTTATGCATAAAATTTTGACTACATTTGTAATGATTTCCTTTGCACAAATTCCTAGAAGAATAGTTGGGCTGAAGGGTATACACATTCTTAAAATTTAAAAAATATGTTTCCATATTATCCTCTGGAAAACTTGTATTAGTTTAAATTTCCACCTTTTGAGGCAGAATAACTGTCTTTTGATCCTTCACAATGCTTGATGTTATCATTTTTGTGTGTGTGTTAACTTGATGGGAGAAATTGATAATCAGTATTTGTTAAAAATGTATATTTCTTAAATATTAATTTGTAAATGTAATTATAAGACCAAAATATTCCTGATATAGCTTTGATCAAAATTATAGTTGAAACCAGAAGCCACACATTTCAATAGCAGGAATCTTGGGGAGAAAAATAATTGTTGACATGGGTGATTTGAATATGTAAAGCACTGAGATGGTTTGTTTTATGCTATTAAGGAGATGAGGGCAAAGCTAAACACTTGATATTTTCAAAGTGTAATATTAGGCAGTACCATACTGTTTAGATTACTATAGCTTTGTAATATAGTTTGAAATCAGGAAATATGATACCTCCAGCATTGTTCTTTCTCAAGATTGCTTTGGCTATTTGGAGTTTTTTGTGGTTCCATGTTAATTTTAGAATTGCTTTTTCCATTTCTGTGAAAAATGCCATTGGAATTTTGATGAGGATTGTATTGAATCTATGGCTTACTTTTGGTAGTACGGACATTTTAACAGTATTAATTCTTCCAATACATAGATGTGGGATATTTTCCCATTTATTTATGTCTTCTTTAGTTTGTTTAATCAATGTCTTATTGTTTTATTTGCTAAGAGTAGGTCTTAAGTGTTTTCACCACACAAAAAAAAGAGTAACTACGTGGTGTTAGATGTGTTAATTAACTTGATTGTGGTAATAATGGTAATAATTTCTCTATATACATATGTCAGATCATCTCACTGTATAACTTAAATAGATACAATTTTTATTTGTCAATTATACCTTGATACAGCTAGAAAACATTATTTAGCTCTTTGAGAAAAAAGTATAAATATTAATCAGGGTTGGAAAATTTATTTTTTGTCATCATGAATTTGGATCTGACTAGTTCATCAGGAAGATGTTCTCCAGTGACCCACTGATCTCAACCCTTGAGATTATTTTTAAAAACCATTTTGGAGTGGAAAATTTTATTTATTTAACACCAATTATAGACATTTATATTTGAATTTTATACTATTTCACTAACTGATTATGTGTTTATTGACCTTGCTATAATTAAACAAACCATATAAAAGATTCTCTTGGAAATAAATGGGGCTGCATGGTATAAATATATGGCATTTAAAGCAGAAACATTTAAAAACCAACCATACTTTAAAAATACAGACAATAACAAGTATTGATGTGGATGTGGAGAAATTGGAACCTTCATACATTGCTGGTGGGAGTATACAGTAGTGCAAACACCTTGAAAACAGTTTGGAAATTTCTCAAAATATTAGACATACTTACCATTATGACCCAGTAGTTTTGCTGCAAGGTATTTACCCAAGAGATATGAAATGAAAACATATGTCTATATAAAAATTTACACATGAATGTTTATGGAAGCATTATTTATGGTGGCCAAAAGTAGAAACAACACAAATGTCCATCAACTGATTAATGTATAAACAAAAAGTGATATATCCATTTAATGGGATATTGTTTGGAAAATAAAAAGGAATGAAGCATTGATACATGTTATACTGTGGATGAATCTCGAAAACGTCATGCTAAATGAAAGAAGCCAGTGACAAAAGACCACATATTGTGTGATTCCATTTGTATGAAATGTTCAGAACAGGTAAATCCTCAACAAAATATTAGTCAGTCAAATTTATCAATATATAAAAAGGACTGTATATCCTGAAAAAAAGATATTTATCTTAGAAAAGCAAAGGTGATCAACATTTGAAGATTAACCACTGTAATTCACTGTATCAACAGACTGAGAAAAACTATATTTGCCTCAATAGATGGAGAAAAATCATCTGAAAAAATTCAACATCCATTCATAATAAAAATTTCAGCAAACAAGGAACAGAAGGGAACTTCCTCAGCCTGATAAAGGGCAGGTTCAACAAACCTACAGCTAACATCATGCTTAATGACAAAAGACTGCTTTCCCTGTAAGAACAGAAACAAGACAAGGATGTCTAATGTCATTACTTCTATTCAGTTTTGTTACAGATCCAAGCCAGTGAAATAAGCCAGGAAAGAGGCATGCAATCTGGAAAGAAATAGCTGTATTCTATTTGTAGGTGACATGAATGACTATGAGGAGAATCCTAAAGAATTTACAAAAAGATTAGTAGAACAAATAAGTTTAGCAGGATTTTAGGATACCAGGTCAATATATAAAATTCTGTTGTATTTTTACATATTAGCAACAAACAATTGGGAATTAAAGTTAAAGATCAGTACTACTTATAATAGCACAAAATTATGTAATACTTAGGCATAAATCTCAAAAAATACATGTGGGATCTGTATGCTGAAAACTACAAAACACTGATGAATGAAATCAAGGCGTAACTCAGTAAATGGAGAGCCATACAGTGTTCATGGATTTGAAGTCTCAATATAACCGGTTAGGATGTCAGTTCTTTCCAATTTGAACTGTAGATTTGATGCAGTACCAATCAAATCCAGCAGGAATTTTGTTTTGTAGAAGTTGATAAGCTGATTCTAAAATTTTCTATGATGAAAAAGCAAATGAAATAGAATATCTATAACATTTTGAAAAAGAAGAATCAAGCTGAAGCATTCACTGTGCCTGATTTCAAGATTTATTCTGAAAATATTTTAATTAAGATAATGTAGTACTGGCAAAAGAACAGACATGTAAATCAGTGCAAGAGGCTAGAGAGTCTGGAAATAGACATGCATATACATATATTTATGTATCTTTTTTCAAAGACAATTGATTTTCAACAAAGATGCAAGTGCAATTTATTGGAAAAAAGGTAAGAATAATTAGATATCCATATATAAGAAAATCAACTTCAACCCATACCTCAAATCATAGTAAAAATTACTCAAAATAGATCATATCCTTAAATCTAAAAAGACTGTAAAAGTTTCAGAGGAAAACATAGGAGAAAATATTTATGTGGGTTAGGCATAGATTTCATAGACATGACACTAAAGGCACAAAGCAAGAAAGAAAAAAACTGAGATTCCCCCCCCACCTGTCACATTCTGTCACATCCCTCTTTACTTCCTTGACAGCACATAACACATATGAAAGTATCTTTTATATTTTATTATTACCTGTCAGAGAAACTACCAGGAACTTAAAAAGAAATGAACACTTTATTTTTTAGAGCCACTTTAGGTTCACAGCAAAATTGAGTGGGAGGTACAGAGTTCCTAGGTACCCTCTGTACTCACTGTTTCACTAACTAATTTGTATTAAAGATTCTTCCATGTCTTCTCATGGTTCTAAAGCTCATTTCTTTTTTGTGCTGAGTAACATTCTATTGTCTGGAATACCATAGTTTATTTAAGGATAACTTGGTTACTTCTAAGTTTTGGCAGTAACGACTAAAGCTGCTTTAAACATCTGCATGCAAGTTTTTGTGTGGACATAAGTTTTTAATTCATTTGGGTAAATATCAAGGAGTGCAGTTGCTGAATTGTGTGATAATATGTTTAGTTTTGTAAGAAATTGCCAATTGGCTTCCAAAGTGGCTGTAGCATTTTACAATCCTACCCACGGTCGATAGTAGTTTCTATTGCTCCACATCCTCTCCAGCATTTGATGTTGTTTGTGTTCTAGATTGTAGTCATTTTAAAAGGTATATAGTGGTATCTCATTTTTTGTTAAGTTTGCAATTCCCTAGTGACCTATGATATTGAACATCTTTTCATGTGTTTACTTGCCATCTGTATATCTTCTTTGGTGATGTGTCTGTTCAGGTCTTTTGCCCATTTTTAATCAGATTGTTTCTTATTGTTTTCTTATTGTTGAGTTTTAAGTATTCCTTGTGTATTTTGGATTACAGTCCTTTGTCAGATGTGTCTTTTGCAAATATTTTCTCTTAGTGTGTGGCTTGTCTTCTCATTTTCTTGACATTAACTTTTACAGAGCAAAAGTTTTTAATTTGAATGAAGTCCAGCTTCTCAATTCTTTCTTTCATGGATCAGGCCTTTAGTGTTTTGTATGTAAAAAGTCATTGCCATGGTTAAGGTCATCTAGGTTTTCTCCTATGTTATCTTCTAGGAGTTTTATAGCTTTTATTTAACATTTAGGTCTGTGATCCATTTTGAATTAATTTTTGTGAAGGGTCTGTGCTAGATTTTTTTTTCTGCTTTTGAATATCTAGCTGTTTCAGCACCATTTGTTGAAAGACTATCTTTGCTCTACTGTATTGCCTTTGTTCCTTTGTCAAATATCAATTGACTATATTTATATGGGTCTATTTCTGGTTTCTCTGTTCTGTTCAATTGATCTATTTGTCTATTCTTTCACTACTACCATACTGTCTTGATTACTGTAGTTTCATAGCAAGTCTTGAAGTCAAGTAGTCAAGTAGTCAAGTAGTCAGTCCTTTAATACTGAATTGGCTATTATTGAGTCTTTTGTCCCTCTGTATTAACTTTAAAATCAGCTTCTTGATAGCCACAAAATGTCTTGCTAAGATTTTGACTGGGATTGTGTTGAATCTATAGATCAAGTTGGGAAAGATTGACACTTTGACAATATTGAATCTTACTACCCATGAACATGGAATATCTCTCCATTTATTTTGTTCTTCTTTAATTTCTTTCATCACTGTTCATATTTTCTTAGATTTAAACCTAGGCATTTCATTTTTTTTGGGTGTTAATGTAAATAGTAATTTGTTTTAAATTTCAAATTCCACTTGTTCATTGCTGGTATATAGGGAATTGATTGACTTCTATATTTTAGTTTTGTTTCCTGCAACTTTGCTGTTATGGCTTATTAGTGTTAGAATTTCTTTTGTTGTTGTTGGTTCTTCTGGGTTTTCTGCATAGACAGTCCTGTCTTCAGCAGAGAGTTTTACTTCTTCCTTCCCAATCTGTATGCCTTTTATTTCCTTTCCTTGTCTTATTGAATTAGCTAAAACTTCCAATAAGGTGTTAAAAGCAGTGGAGGAGGGACATCCTTATCATGTTCCTAATCTTAGGGGGAAATCTTTGAGTTTTTCATTATTAAGTTTTAGGTTAGCTATAGGCTTTTCTGTAGATGCTCTTCATCAACTTGAGGAAGTTCCTGTCTGTTCCTTATTTGCTAAGAGTTTTTATCCTGAATGAGTGTTGGACTTTGCTTTGTGAAAAAATGCTTTGTTTTCATATGTTGATATGCTCATGTGATTTTTCTTCTTTAGTCTGTTGATGTGATGGGTTGCATTCACTGATTTTCAAATGCTGAACAAGCTGTGCATACCTGGGGTAGTTCTCACTTGGTTGTGGTGTACCACTTCTTTTTCTTTAATGCATTGTTGAGTTTCATTTGCTAATATTTTGTTGAGGATTTTTGCATCTATGTTCATGAGAGATATTGATCTGTAGTTTTCTTGAATGTCTTTGTCTGGTTTTCTTTTAGGATAATGCTGGCCTTGTAGAATGAGTTAGGAAGTATTTCCTCTGCTTTTATCTTATGAAAGAGATTGTAGACAATTGGGAAAATTTCTTCCTTAAATGTTCAGTGGAATTCACCAGTGAACGCATCTGAGTCTTACGCTTTCTGTTTTGGAAGGTTATTAATTATGTGTTTACTTTCCTTTGTAGGCATGTTCAGGTTGTATACTTCTTTTTGTGTGAGTTTTGGCAGATATTGTCATTTGCAGAATTGGTTTGTATCATGTAGGTTATCAAATTTGTGGACATAGAGGTTCATAGTATTCCTTTATTATGTTTTCAGTGTCCATGAGAGCTATAGTGATGTCCCCTCTTTCATTTCTGATATTGGTAATTTATGTCTTCTCTCCTTTTTGCTTATTTAGTCTGGTTAGAGGCTTATCAAAATTTTATTGATTTTTTTTTTCCAGAGGACCAACTTTGCATTTTGTTGATTTTCTCTATTGACTTACTATTTTTAATTTCATTGACTTCTGTTCGAATCCTTATTATTTTTTCTTTTCATCCCGTTTTCTTCTTTCTGTCTGAAATTTCAGAGGTTTCATTAAGTGTCTTATTTCTTGTTGTTTATGAACCTTTCTGCTTTTAGGTCCTCTTAAAATCTTTCTTCAGGCCAGAGATTAAATTTCTGAAGGATTGAGAGGTGAAGGGACTGATGGGAAAAACCTAACAAAGCTTTTTTTTTTTTTACAACAATTATAACTATTACTAAAATCTAATATTTATTGTATTTTTACTGAGTTCTAGGTATTTCAAAAATATTTTATTAAATCCTCACAATAGTCCTACAAGTTAATTAGTATTATTTTCATGTATACATGAGGAAAGAAGGTTCCAAAGGTAAAGTAACTTGCTCAAGGCTGCACAACTTATATAAGTGGAAGGGTTGGCTTTTAAGCTCAGATCTACAGAGTAATAATATAAGAGATGTACCTACAAATAAATTCAGTGCAGCTGTATAGTCATATAGGGATTGCAACATCACAGGCATTTTGAAAACATCTTATGTATAAAAAATTTAAGGATGAGGTATTTTATTTATGAGAAAGTGGGATTGCTTTGTTAGCTTCAGGGAATGACATTTGAAGTTGGAGATTTGTTGGTGGGTGAGGAATGGTAAGACTGGTTCTGTCTCAATATTCAGGATTAGTTTATGATTCATACTTATAAAATTCACTGACCCTTTTAGATGTCCATGTGTTTTGTCACTTACAAGCTGTAACAAATGGTGGGGGCAGGCAGGGTATAGCTCAGTGGTAGGGTGAGTGCTCAGCATGCATGAGGTCCTGGGTTCGATCCCCAGTACCTCCACTAAAAAATAAACCTAATTACCTGCTTCTGCAAGAGAAAAACTAACAAACAAATGAGGATTGAAATGTTGTCATGTCCAGTATTTCACTGTCTTTAAATACATTTTAAAAATAATTATCACATCCTAATTTGGTTTAGATTAAGTCTATACATAATACTTCTTCATTCTTTTATATCTTATTCTGGAAAATTTAGCTTGACTTCCTTTAGGAGATAGGGATTGTGGTCCAGGAAGCCTCTCAGCCCAGTGATAGTGCCATAAATTTAATTTCCATGGGTTTATTAGCTCCTAAAGGCAAAGAGCTTAAAACAGGGGAGATGCATTTAATTACTGACAGTGGCAACTTTTTGAGATTCTTAGTGGGGGAAAAATTTCCATAGGATAACAAGGGAACATTTGATTTTGAGATACTATTTCCAATGTTAAATTGTGCTAATAGATGGAGAAGTTGTTCCATATAAATTAGAATGCTTGTTTCCTCCAGGAGGACTAAAGAAATACAGGTTTCTGGGAAGTTGAAAATGGATTTCCTCAATAAAAATGTGAAACAGGAAAAGTGGGTTACTTATAAATTTTAATAAGACATAATTTTAACAGAGGACAATTTTATCTACATGAAAGAAAAGCTTAGTACCTGCACCATTTTTATAATTTGGCTGTAGCACTTTTAGATCTGTACATATAAATGTGTGTATCTATGTGTTTATACCTGATCTTGTACACAAAGGATTTTAAACAATATACACAATTTTGTAGGATAAAAAAGATAAAACATAACTAATTTCAAAAGTGAATCAAGGAAGAATGGAGTGAAGTGAGGGTAATAGCATGTCTTGAGTTGGGTCACAAATCTGGCCTGGAGCTTCCTAGCAGCCAGTGCTAGTAAGGAAACAGGATCAGTTGCATAATCTAGTGTCTACAACATAACACATGCCAAGTGCTAGGAGAGCCATAATAATTCTTAGTTATAATGGCACTAAGATCAGGAATTATGTCACCTGAGGACTCACGAAGAGGATACTGTGTAATGTAATAGGTATTATTCTTACATTAAGCACAATGATACTTTTCACATGACTGCTTCATTCAGTGTCAGCTGGTGGGTGGTACCACAGTGCTGTTCAGTTAGAGCTGGAGGTAGAGAAGGGTGGGAAAGCATCATGTAACTCCAGACATTCCTTGTAGTATAGCTCCCTCATTGTCTAGTTTAATTGACATAAACAATTTACAATCTACCAATCCTCCATTAATACTATTTCTCTAACTGAGAGGTTTGATAAGGATGGAGAGTTGCTGTGAAGAGTAAATAATGTGTTACATGCACAACACTAGCTCTGAGTCAAGAGAGTGAGGCCTTGATAAAACCCATTCATGACCTGCCTGGACCATGCACCACCCTCAGCCAAAGGACACACGCTACTTGCTGTGTCTGGCTTGTGTGGTTATCTTTGTGGTCTTTTACATGCAGCAGTGTATTTTTCAAAAGTCATTTGAACTGGGATAGCTTTGACGTCCCCTTCCAAAAGGATTCCCTTCAGCCTCAAGTTTGCTCATTCATCCAGTTCCAAACCTCTCATACAAAGTTCCTGGGTCCTGTCTGAGTTTCTGGACACTCTCTTGACATCTTCCTTATCTTGATCCTTCTCTTGCTCTGGCTGTGATGTTCCAAAGGACATTGCTGCTCTAGACCCTGAAACCCAGACCAGACTCCCACTGTCCCAACCTTTCTAACAATTGCTGCCCATTTCAGATTTTCCTCTTTCCAGGAAGGAAGATTAGACCACAGCCATTAGCTTTTATGGCTTCATTCTTGGTCAACTTACTATAATTTCTCTGAGTCTGTGACATATTTCTAATATTTTCAGAGCAGCTTCTGGGACTAGAAGCTGATTTGAGAAAATTTCTTCTGGTCCATCCAGTCACCACTTGGTTTATTCCCATCCATCCTTTCTGCCTTCAGATATTGAATCATTGCAGCCTCAGGCTAGAAGTGACCAGAGGTCATTTAGTTCCCCTGCCCAATCACACAAATGCCCCCCAACATCTGGCCTCCCTCTGTTCTCCATTGTATTGATGACAAATTCTACTAAATAGAATGTTGCAACAATTTTGCATTCTATAAGCTGACGATATGCTAAGGGTGTATTTTTGCTTATATTTCTACATCTGGTTGGGAGAATGTGCTCTGAATTCTGTTTTGTTTCCATTAACCTTTTTTCTGAGAAATTACTGACCCTGAATATTGAAATCCACAAATGGATTCTTTTAACAACTATCCTGTCAGGATGCAACCTCTGTGTATTATGTGGCTTTTCGTCTGCAAATGCTTCCTCTTAATGCATCGATTACCTTAAAAAGTATTTATTTGAGTGACTTTCCCTTCATTTGGATTTTAGGAATATTTCTATCTTGGCTGTTTTAGGAAACCTCCAGTCAGAAGAATTTACAGTTCACTTATTTTTATAGCTGGTGGCAGCTATTTAAAACCTTGATTCTCACTCCTACCTGCTTGAGATCATCCCAAATCAATGATTCTTCTCATTTTTCCATAGACTTTTGTCTTAATCCTGTGCACTCAGTCTTAAGTAAGATATGTGTATCCTGACATATTTTTGCATGCTTCTGTCATCCCTGAGAAAATCTCTCCAGCTCTTTCCTAGCTCAGTGCAAAGCAGAGTTGCACCCCTGCCATTTAGCTTCCAGTGAGAGACTGAGTTGAGATAAAGCAGCCACACGCTTTTGATCTTACGCTGTTCGAACGGGAGCCCCTTTACTCCTGAGTGCAACACCTTTGTCTGTGCGATAGCCCTCCAGTGTTACCCTTAGAGGATGGGTCAGGATTGGCTCTGCTTCTAGAAAACACACCCAGCGGGTAGCCACAGCACAATGTCTGGGTTTGTGCATTGTTTTCAGGTGGTGCTGCCAACAACTTGGGACCCTAAAGCAGCCACCCTGTGGGGACCAGTCTCATCAGGGCTGCCCTGCCCAGTCCTCTGAGGAGATGTTCAGTGGTCAGGTCTCAGCAGATATGTTTGTCCTCATGATCTGTGCCACCTATCTTTAATTCTCTTCTTTATTTTCTATGATGGTAAAATGAAAAAAAAATACACAGAAAGACTTGTTATAATCAGCACTTAATTCCTATCAGTGAGTACGTTTCAAAAACCTTGGAATCTTGGGTGTCTATTTTCATGTGTGTGTGTGTCTGTGTGCAAACTAGGGGGTCAGCAGGGCACAGAGAAGAAAAAGGAGGTGCTGGAGACACTGGAGGGATATGGGAATATAATCAGACTGAAAAACAAATGCTTCCTTAAAGTCTTACTGGACAGCCAGCCCAGAAGCAAAATGAATCGCATTTCAGACTGCTCCCCTCTCCCACCTCACCCTAAACTGCTTGCAGTATTCTGACTCCTAACCCTGACTTATTGGTGACAAGTGATATTAGGCAGCCTGGTTTCTAGGTAGCAGGTTGGATTGCAGTGAAATGTCTCCGGAACACCTCGGCCTTTGTCAGAAAGCTAAAGAGAGCTGCCTCCAGGTGGTACCTGTAGCATTAGCAACATCATGGAGGTTTTGGTTGTATGAGGAACTGTGGGAGCTGGAAATCACCAAGGAAGAGTGCAGAGAAACACAAAGTGCTTGTGTGTGGCAGCAGCTAGGTATGGGATGAGACGGTTTCTGTCTCTTTATTATATGAAGCTGGGATTTGTCAATTTTGGTGCCATTGACTCCTTCGTGTGCCAGAAGCAGCCTTGAATGATCATGTTAGACCCAGGGGAAAAGGAAGGGAAGCTTCTCTACCAGAATAATATCTACAGAAAGTGAAGCCCAGAACCCACGAGTTAGTGGAGGAGACCAGGTTGGGGTGTGGGAGAGGAGCATTGAACAAAGGGAACAAGAGAAGAATGGAGAACAAATACTGTCTTACAAAGACAGAAGCAGTAACTAAAACAGTGTGAAAAATAATTCAGAACAAGAGACAAAATGCAGGAGAGAACAAGATTCAATCACTTGTTTATTAAGAGGTGGTACAAACAAGAGAAGATATGGTGAATGTGATTTCTGGTCCTGGCAAGGGCATGAACTCTGGCTTCAAAATGATACAGAGGGAACACTGCACAGAAAATGGTGCCCTGTGTCTCCCAAATTCATAATAAAACTGAGTCCTGGTCCAACCCAGGGTGGAAGCAGGGCAGGAAAGTGTCAGGGGGCAGAAGTTGGTAGCCCGAGGTCTGTGTGGCAGACTTACCTGCTCTGCGCTGGCAGAGATGGCCTTGGAAGACCTTTGTGGTGACCTGTTGTTTCTGGTCTGTTCTAGCTGGTGTTCAGAGAGTTGAGAAGGCACCTGGAAACTGTCTTTTCACACTGTTGCTGCGAGGATGGTATAGGGGAGAAGGAGGAGCTGATGGGGCATCAGAGCTTATCTCTACATCTCTGTTTCCTCTTTTATAAAAGGGTGAAATGTAGTATATCTAACTCAGAGAGCCTTTGTGAAGTGTAAGAGAATGCTAAATTAATTAAAGAAGGAGGCCGTTCAGCTGACCTGGCTCTAGTGCCGTTGTGCCTATGTAAGCAAATCAAAGTCTAAGCCTGTAAATGCCTCAAAGTTATGAAATCAAAATGCTGAGGGAAACCAGTCACAGATAGCCAGCTAGGCTGTAAGCTTCAGCCAATCAATAATTTTCTTACTTCGCTTCAGCACTTTATTTGCTTCTCCCCGAGCTCCTGTTAGTGGAACGCTGCTAACTACTTTCAGGTTGGCGCTGCGGAATTTGAATAGACTTTTGTTCAACTCTTAAAATGTCTATTGTGCCTCAGTTTACCTTTAATGCAGTAAGATTCCTGGCTCAATAAATGTCAGCTATTTTTTAGTACTCATACATGTGGCCTTTAAAAAATGTACACAAATATTTATATAACAATTTTATAAGTAAATATGTCAGTTACAAAATAGTACTCACAACAAAAAATATACACACACTAACATGGAATGGAGGAATTGCACTAAAATCTTAACAGTGCTTACTTTTGGAAAGTGGATTACTGCTAATTTACCTTTCTTGCCATGCTTGTCTGTATTTCTACAGTGAACACTGATTACTTTTGTAATGAGAACCGCATCATTCTTTAAACAGCTGTAAGAATCAATCCCAGCAAGGTCTGTTACCAGTCCTCTTTCTCACGCCTCCTCAAATACGGGCTCAAGCGGCTGTAACGTCTGTCCTTGCTCCCACCCTCCTCCTACTGTGGACTTATGTTAATTGGGAGCTTTATGGCCACTCCATGGATGCTTTCTGGGTCAGAGGGAGAAGCACGTTTGCATCCTGGTAAGAGCTAGGACAAGTTACTCTGTCCCATGTTTCTTACCTGTGCTTTAAGAAAGGCACTTGAAATTTATAACAGAAGACCTTACTTACTCGCACCTGGGCTGGTGAAGGAGCCAAGTTTGCAGACGGGCTTGGATCAGGCATGACTTCCCAAGATCTGGAATAGGAACGCTGATTATTTGGAGGACTGTCTCCTTGCACAGGTTTTATTAATCTGTGGGCATTGCCATAAAAAATTGGCTTTCAGCCAAGGCAACCTTCTCGGGGGGAATTTCAGTGGAGCAGCTGCTCTAGACTGGAAAGTGCCACTTTCCAACTGGGTTGCATATGAACCACCTCGGGATCGTGGGGAGTGCCTGATGGTGGAACGATGCTTTCTCTGGGCTCTGTTTGGAAATGGAAGATACCCTGTGGTGTTTGCATTGCCTCTCTTCTAGAATCCAATGACTAGCATTGTGTGATGTAGAATCTGGTGATTCTAGGTGTTGATAATGGCTTTGAGGAGCAGGGAGGAGAGGGTGGTGATGTGGCATCCAATTAGATAGCTACAGTACAATTGAAAATTAGCCGTAGAAGCAAAGGAAGAGTTAAGTTAGATGTCTGTACCTGTGAATTGCTCTTCACCTCGACTTAAGCACTGCTTCGTATTTTGATCTGCTCTGGCACATTTTGATTTTGGGCAGGGATTAAACCTCGTCCATGGTGCCAGAGGCTGTGTGTGTGTAATAGAGACATCACATACAGTGACAGGCTTGTAGAAAAAGCAGTCTGTACAGATACAGATCAAATAGGAGCATTTCCATTGAAAAGTGCAGCACAGCTTGCTTTTTGCATCCCAGTGGTAATATGGCTACTCAGGGTCACATTCAGCAGTGTCCAGGTGTGTATGACACTCAGTGATGCTGATGGGTGTTGGACCCAGCCACCTCTGGTAGCCTGGTTCTTAGGTAGACAGGCTGTATGGGGATGCTTCCTGAGCAGGGGGTCCAGGACTGGGAATACAGAGCCCTGGGAACAGGCATCCCAGGTTGTTCAAGCCTTGGGCACGATTCTGACCCTTTGTCAGAATCTGACAGTGTGTAACAACTGAAAGTTGAAGTGCAGGGATTATTCGCTCCCTTCATTCTTCATTCTTCTTCTGGCTATTGCCAGCTGGCTCTCAAGGTGCCCAGAAAGCAGAGGCAGGAGGGGAGGAAAGATGGGGCATGATTTCTCCTCTTTATTAGTAGTTCTGTTAAGAGGTATTTTGGTGAAACCAGTCATAGGAACAAACAAATGTTGGATAACTTGGGGTTTCAAATGCTCTCGGAGCTTCCATTTCTGCAGTGACTTATTGCTATTACAAGGGAACCCCTTTCTGGAATGAGGGTGTGGCCTATAGCCTTGAATTATATACTTGGGGGAAAATTTGCATTAGTCTATTTTCATGTCCAATTCGACTGATGAGCAGTTTGACCACTCCATGTTATTCCACTTTGATTTTTGCTGAGGCCCTTTAAATGTGCACTTGTGGACTGACTAAGAAATCCATATAAAACGTTCACTGCATGCCTACCATGCACCAAACCCTGAGCAGAGATACAGGGTGACCCAGCCATGTGCAGTTCTGTCTTTGTGGAATTTAATCCAATTAGGGGGACAGAAAATTAAGCAAATAATTAGGAGACAGTGTAGTAAGTGCTCTAATAAGGGAGGTCATTTGTGTCTGGGAGCATGTAGTAGGGACCTTGGAAGGATCAAAGAAGTTGTTCTGGTGGAACTGACTTCTAAGTTGATACCTAAAGATAAGTGGAATTAGGAAAGGGGAGTGGGGAGAGACCAGTGTTGTAAGCAGGGGGACCAGTCTGAGGAGCAGTCTGAGGACCACTTCATAATTCCTTTCTGCTGTGCAGATATATATGTATTAGGTGAGAAAGTGCTTCTCTGTAATAATCAGATGATTATTAACAGGTCTCTTACCAGGTAGACCTTCATTCATCTCCCTCTTGTGGCCGTGACCACTTGACTTGGTATTATGACTAACGTGCATCGCAGGCTCTGGAAAGCCTTCTGTTTCCTTGTGTTGCTCACATAGGGGTTTTGTAAGTGAGCCTGTTGAATGTTGAATCAAAGAATAAACTTAATCAAACAATGAGCATTGGAAATCAAGTCTATATCCCACAGCCAGAAGGGAAGGAAGTGAATCCTAATGTGTGACCTTGACTCTTCAGTGCTGCCTGGACATACCAGTGGCCAAGGTGGTCCTGACCTTCCTAGTTCTGGTTCTTGGCCACTCTCCACAGATCTGCTATCCTGCCTTCTTCTGTCAGGCTGACTGGGCTTAGGCTAGGATGGGCATGTTGGCCTACGCTCTTAAATATCTCACTTTTGCTACATTCAAGTTGTTACAATTGTAGGCCTGTGCATACATCACTCATTTAACAAATATTTCAGTTCCTCTTATTTCAACACAAGTGAGAGCTTCCTCTGCCCAGGCTCTGTGGTATGTGCTGACAATACAAGAATGCATAAGACAGGACCTCTGCCCTAGGCTACTGGCAAGTATCACCTGCCAAGGTTCAGCTGAGCCAGAGATGGTGGGGGTAGGGAGGAGTGGATGGATGGGAATTCCCAGCATTAAAATTTTAGGGAGCAGTTCTCCATGACATCAGAGGGGAATATTGTTGCCAAAAGATTGGCCTCTGTCTCTGATGAGCCAAATAACCCAGAGACAAGATCTTGGAGCTTAGAAGAAAAGAGGCAGCTTTATTCCTTTGCCAGGCAAAGGGGACTGCTGGCAGACTAGTGCCTTCAAAGCTGAGAGCCCATCTTAGGGTTGGGGCTTAGTGATTATATAGTGAACAAACTGGAGAGTAAAAGGGGATATTGATCAACAAGAGTCTCTGGTGAAGCTTCCTCCTGAATCTTGGTGGGTGTGTCCGGTGTCATGGGGCCATCCAGTGGTCTGGAGGGTCATCAGCCCACAACCTTCTTTATCAGTGCAACCTTCTTTATCTGATCAGACTCGTTAGGTGCCAGGAGGGACTTCGGAGGGTCTGGTCATTCTCCTGAGGTTGTTGTCCGGTAACTCCATTCCTAGGGGAATGACTCAGAATCCAAACATGATTGTAAATTTCAATTGCCAGAGTAAGGTAAAACAGACAGGGAAATTACGAACTCTGACTCTAACCCTAATTGTAACAGTGGGCCTGGGGCTGGGGACAGTGTCCGGTCAGTCATGATTCAGGAGCTTTTAAGATAACTTCCACAGGAAATAGGACCTGGTCCCTTAGGACATAATAAACTTTTTACCAACTTTCTTTCTTGCTCGTGGGTATGAAGCTGTTTATATTCTTCTAGACTGACTTCTCTTTTGGGCCTGAACTGAATGGGGCTGAGGTCATTGGGAGATTCACACCCACCAGATGTAGACTGGTTCTCTTCGTGGCTTGAAAGAATTGATGTGCCTTTGTGATATTGTGATATAGGAAGAAATATGTATTTGGCCTTTGTCCTCAGTTCTAGAGCTCCCAACTCTCTTGTTGTTTCCTGAGTGATAGAGATGATAGGAGCATCTTTTGTTTTAACATTTGGCCTTAGTCCTTAGTTCTTGACACAAGAACCTCTAAGACCCTTGGACTCTCTGGTGTGATTGGGTATGTTTTGTATGCTGATGAGATTGTTGGTGGCTGGGGGCACTTAGCTCCAGGATGAGGCTGGCTGCTGGAAAGACCAGTGCATGACTAAGAGGGTTGGAACTTTCATCCTCAGCCTCTGACCTCTGGGAAGGTCTGGAGATTGAGTTAATCATCAATAGCTGAGGATTTAATCATGCTTACTTAATGAACCCTCCATAAAAAGTCCTAAAGATGGGGTTTGGAGAGCTTCTGGGCAGTGAACACTTAAAAGTGCTGGGAGGTGGCCTGCCTGGACAGGGTACAGAAACTCTGTGCTCCTGACCCTGTAACTTGCCCTACGTATCTTCTCCATTTGGCTGTTTCTGAGTTGTATTTTTTTGGGAGGGGGAGGTAATTAGGTTTATTTATTTACTTACTTCTTTTTAGAGGAGGTACGGGGGATCGAACCCATTTCCTCGTGCATGCTAAGCATGTGCTCTACCACTTAGAGCTATACCTTCCCCATCTGAGTTGTATTTTTAAGAATAAACCACTAATAGTAAGTAAACCTTTCCTGAGTTCTGTGAGTCATTCTAGCAAATCATCAAATCTGAGGAGGCCATCATGAGAACCCAGATTTATAGGTGGTCAGTCAGAAGTTTGAGAGGCCAGGGCTTGTGGTTGGCATCTGAAGTGGGAGTAGTCTTGTGGGAGGGAGCTCTTAGCCTGTGGGGTCTGTTGAACTCTGGGCAGTTAGTGTCAGGATTGAATTGTAGACACCCAATTGTCTTTGGAGAAGTTGGAGAATTGGTTGGTGTGGGGAAACCCCCCACATATTTGGTGTCAGAAGATTTGTGAGTAAAAACAGTTTAGAACCTCCAGAAAGAACACTCAGATAATGCTGTAATATCACTTTCAAGTAAATATGTTTTTAAGAAATTTGGAGTCTATCAATTTGGAATTTGTGATTTTTTTGGAAAATTTAGGATAATTTGTATTTTCACATTACCTAAAAAAAAAGGAGGCTTGGACACAGGATAATACTGAAAATGCATAAATGATTAATAAACTGTCTTTAGCAACTCTAAAAGCAGGCAAAATTGACATACTAATTAAAAACGGTACTTATCTTTTCATGGGCTCTTCAAATTGAAGTCATGCTATTTTATCTATGGTTAAGACATTCTGGTGCCAACTTTTGGCAAAGGGAGACTTGAGATGACTAGTGCTGATTTCCAAGCTACAAATCACCTATGTGTTTTATACAAAGAGACAAATTAACAATGACATAAATCTAATGGGTTGTTTGTTTCCAGGGATATTGAAAGCTAGAAAACCATGGCAACCAATGTAGTCAGAGATGATGTGAAAGGAACTTATACTCTTGGTAAAAATGAATTGGAAAAAAAAAGGCATGAAAAGTCCTGAAACACTCACTAACAGTTCTAGGCAATTTAACTTTTCTTTTTTCATTCTGATGGCAGAGTTACATGCCAGCAGGAGTGGTAGTTACAGTGAAGGGTGTTGTTGCTTCCCCTACCACTCTTATTTTCTAATTGTAAGCTTAGTGGCAGAGGCCCAGTTAAAAGTTCATGGACATGTTTTATAGTGAAGGTAGTGATAATGGTAGCATATCAAAACTAAATGTGTGCTATGTACCCAAATCTCTCAGAGTCTCTCCTTATTAAAGTCATCTCTTAGGGTCCACATGAACTCTAGTAGGCTGTGAGAACAATTACTGTGTCCGTTCACTTACTGGTGAAAACCTCATGTGGCCAAAAATGGATTTATGAATGGTGAAATTGCTGCTTTGTTATTACTGTGTATACTCAGCCTTATTATAAATTGATTGATGCTTAATCAACTAGAGCAAACTACATCTATTCAACAAATAATGGTACAGACTTTCTGATTCAAAACAAAATGGTAATAGGACAAGTTCAAATGTCAGAAAGCTTGCCATTTTTAACTGAGATTCAGCCACTTTTCTTAAATAAACACTCCTTGGATCATTGCATGCCTTGAGTTAATTCATAGAATTCTGAAAAAGTTAATTTTGACTCTTTTCTTTGCCAGTGTTCTGGTTGCTTTTATGGAGGAATAGGTTTTTGGAGGTTCTAGTACCTAACTGAACTCAGGTTCACTTGCCCGACACACAGCAAAGCCAATCTCCTGACACTGGGTTGTGATGAAGGAAAGTACACTGTTTATTTTCAGATAGACAGGCAAGGAGAGTGGGCAACTTATGCTCAAAAGAGCTGGAACTCCTCAGTGGCTTTTAGGGAAAGGTTTTTCTTTTCTTTTTTTCTGTTTACTTTTTTCCATTCTTAAATTTGAATATAGTCAGTTTAAAATGTGTCAATTTCTGATGTACAGCAAGTTTCAGTCATATACATAAATTCATTTTCATATTCTTTTTCATTATACATTACTACAAGATATTGAATATAGTTCCCTGTGCTATACAGAAGAAACTTGTTATTTATATATTTTATATATAGTAGTTAGAATCTGCGAATCTCGAACTCCCAATTTATCCCTTACCACCCCCTTTCCCCCAGTAACCATAAGTTTGTTTTCTATGTCTGTGAATCTGTTTCTGTTTTGTAAACAAGTTCATTTGTGTCTTTTTTTTTTTTTTTTTAGATTCCACATGTAAGTCATATTATATGGTATCTTTCTTTCTCTTTCTGGCTTACTTCACTTAGAGTGATGCTCTCCAGGTCCATCCACTGTTGCTGCAAATGACATTACTTTATTATTTTTATGGCTGAATAGTATTCCACTGTATAAATATACCAAAACTTCTTTATCTAGTCATCTGTCAGTGGACATTTCGATTGTTTCCATGTCTTAGCTATTGTAAATTGTGCTGCTATGAACACTGAGGTGCATGTATCTTTTCAAATTAGAGTTCCCTCCTAATATATTCCCAGGAGTGGGATTGATGGATCATATGGTAAGTCTGTTTTTAGTCTTTTGAGGAATCTCTATACTGTTTTCCATAATGGTTGCACCAGACCATCTTACCAACAGTATAAGAGGGTTCTCTTTTCTCCACAGCCTCTCCAGCATTTATTGTTTGTGAGGTTTTGAATGATGGCCATTCTGACTGGTGTGAAGTGATACCTCATAGTAGTTTTGATTTGCATTTCTCTGATAATTAGTGATATTGAGCATTTTTTATGTGCCTATTGGCCATTTGTATGTCCATATTAGAGAATTGCTTTTTTAGGTCTTCTGCCCATTTTTGGATTGGGTTCTTTGATTTTTTGTTATTAAATTATATGAGCTGTTTATATATTATGAAAATTGCTATTTATATATTCTGCAAATTAAGCCATTGTCAGTTGCAGCTTTTGCAAAGATTTTCTCCCATTCTCTAGGTTGTCTTTTTGTTTTGTGTATAGTTTCCTTTGCTGTGCAAAAGCTTGTAAGTTTAATTATGTCCCCTTTGTTTATTTTTGCTTTTATTTCTATTCCCTGGGTAGATTGCCCTAGGGGAACATTGCTAAGATTTATGTCAGAGAATGTTATGCCTATGTTTTCTTCTAGGAGGTTTATAGTGTCTTGTCTTTTATTTAAGTCTTTAAATCTTTTTGAGTTTATTTTTGTATATGGTGTGAGGGAGTATTCTAACTTAATTGATTTACACATAGCTGTCCAGTTTTCCCAACACTGCTTGCTGAAGAGACCATCTTTTCTCCTTGGTATATTCTTTAGCAAGGGTTTTTAAAGGCAACATTAGGAGTAGGGCCATTGGGTGTGTAATCAGCTTGTGGACACTCTTCTGATTGATTGGTGGTGAGGTAACAGGGTGATGTTCTGGGAATTTCAATCATTAGTCTTCTGGTTTCAACCAGTCTGGGATCCATATGTTTGTGATCAGCATGTAATCAACAACTTCCACTGGGTGGGGGTTTTTGTTTCTGCAAAATGACTCAAAGATATGCATTAGATTGTTACCTACAACCCTTGAGGAGGAGCTGGGAGGCCTCTGACTATGTTTTATCCCTGAATTGTTCAAACCAGTATTACTTTACTTGCTTGACTGCTTTTCCTTTGTTTCTGCATTTTCTCCCTTCTCTAATCATTAACTGTTCGAGTCTGCTCTTTGGAACTCGAGGAGGGCCTAGGAGACTGAAGTTTTTACAAACAGGAAGCAGGTTACACGGAAGGGCTTGTAGCCAGGAAGGTCCCGCAAGGTCCTGCTAAATTTCAGTTCTTACTTGACCATTCTGGAAATGCTTCTTTCCAGTCCCTTCATTTTCACTTTGTACATTTATCACCATTAAGATCAGTGAGATTAAACAGACTCCTGTGTATTCACACAACTCTGCACACGTGGGACAGTGATCCTGGCTGGCTGGCTGGCATGAATGACCTACGGCAGTGAGTGTCTGAGTGGCTGCTATTTCAGCTGGAATTTTTCTTAACTTGGAGAGGAGCAAATGGTTAAATCATGGAAGGAGAGCAAAGGGAACACAACTAAACAGTGTGGTTGTGTGCATAGAGTTTCTGGTTAATTGTCAAATGAAGTACCTTAATTTTATGACATTTCAAAAAACTCCATTGTTACAGCTAATTTTTATTTCATTGCACAGTAGAAAAATATATCAGGCTGGTAAAATCCTTTCCCAGACTTTGATTTTAAAAGTAAATTCGGATGCTTATGCTTAGTGCTGGATTATACACTTATGCTCCCCCAAGTTTTTCCCCAGGGGCTTCTCTCTTCTTTGCTCTCCTCTTCACTGGCAATGGCTGAGGCTCAACCAGCGATCTCTGCCCCATGCTTCTCTTTTAGAGGACTGGAGTCTGGAGTAGAGAATTCAGACTGTATCATGTGAGCTGGGAAATACTTGCATAGATGACTAGTTTTTGCATTTACTAACTTCAAAGGATCAAATGAGAGGATCTAGAATGAAGGATAGTAGCTGTATAAGAAGGCTAGTTTGAGTTCAACATAGGGGGTTATTTCAGACAACAAAAGCTCTAAATCTGGCTTGATCCTCTGTTTTCCTCATTTTCTCTTTTTTCCTCATTTTGCCTGGTGGAGTTGGTTTTCCCTTCTGTGGCACTTAACATATTTCTGCCTTCCATCACGATCTCATTTCATTTTGGTATCTGTTTCATTTCATTATTTGCATTTGTTTTCATGTTTATTTAGTCTACTGGTTCTTACCCAGGGGAAATTTTGTCTCCCAAGGGACATTTGGCAATGTTTGGAAATACTTTTGGTTGGCACAGCTGGGGTGGGGATGCTACTGGCATCCAGAAAGGAGAGGCTACGGATATTACCAAATCCTGCACTGCACAGGAAGACTCTCCACAACAAAGAATTATCCTTCCCCAAATGTCAATAATGATGAGTTTGAGAAACCCTGCTCTAGTCCATGAGATTTGAGGGCAGGGGGCCTGTAGCTAGGTACATGAGACATAGTAAGTGATAAACCAAACAGTTGGTTAAAGAACAAAGTCTGTTTTTTTCTTATCACTTTTTACCATTGCAACCAGTGGTATGAGGGCTTGAAATTATGTATTTCTTTTTTTTTCTTTTCTTGTTTAGTCACTGAAAGAAAAATCCAGAAACATCAAACAATTTATTCCTATGAATAAACATCAAAAAACATGAAAAAAGCCAACCTGAGGGGTGCTAGGGGCAAGCCAGAAAAAGAAATTCATGTAACATTTCTTTAGAAAGGTGTCATTCAGTCTTAGCTGATGGGGCTGGCAGTCCTCACTCATCAGAATAGGCACGGTCTCTTATCTGAGTTTGTTTTACCCTTTGGTGTGACTTTGGGATGAGGACTTGATTTGCTGCTCTCTGTTATGGACAGTCTTGAGATAGCACAGTATGGAGAGACACAGAGAGCCAGGCAGCCAGTGCACAGACAGCAGAGGGATGGGAGGGAAGCTGTGAAAGGGAAGAGAAAGTTTCTGCATCCCTTTTATTCCCGTGTGAAAAGAAACCATGCTTTTGCTGTTTTGGGAGAAAAGATAAAGAGCACCGAGGAAGAGACAGCTTGATTCCCTGGGTCCCAGTGCCTCACTCACTAGCAGGCATCTCTGTGAAAGCAAACCGCAGCGGCCGGCCCACTCTTTCAGGTAGGGCTTTTGCAGAGAACGGGAGCAGAGGCCTGATGACTCACCCGCACCCTCCCTCTGTCGGTGTCCTGCTGGCTGTGTGCGTCCACAAAGCAAAAGCGCAGAACTCAGAAATGTCTGTTGAAGGGAGCTGGGCATAAAGGAATTAATCCATAAGTGATGCAGGGAGAGAAGTGGGCTCTTATAACAATCCAAGTAGTTACTATATATTAAGCATTTGTCTTTGCCAGGACTTTTGTTAATTATTGGTTTCATTTAATCCTCATATCATTCCTGTGAGTTAAGAAGGTTATTTTTTCCCCCTACAGATGACGTAATTTAAGTTCAGAGAGGTCAGCTAACTTGCTTAAGGTTTCGGATCTTGTGTGGTGGAGTTAGGATTTGAGCCTAGGTCCTTGCTGCACTGCTTCAAGGGGAGGGCTTCAGTTCCTATGAAACCTAGGAATGCAAGACAGAGGAGGAGGTAGAATTGAGTAAAGGGCTGCTTCAGCAAGCACCCTGCGTCCGCTCTTCCCAGCAAAAAACACCCTGGAAGGTGTTTTTTAGCTGCTTTTTTTAAAAAAATTGAAGTATAGTTGATTTACAATATTGTGTTAGTTTCAGGTGTAGAGCAAAGTGATTCAGTTATGCTTATACATGTATATATATATAAATCATATATGTATTCTTTTTCAGATTCTTTTCCATTATTCCATAATTACAAGTTGTTGAATATAGTTCCCTGTGCTGTACAGTCTTTGATTTTTATCTTAGCTCATTTTTAAATGAAGACAACAAAAGGATCAGTTGGCAGTGACAGAGTCCATTCTCTGTAATAAGAACTGTCACCACTTTACATATATGGTTTGTGACTCTTCAGGCCACAAACTGTGGTGAGGTCCCAATCGCTGCTGCCATCCATGTGTCAGAGACTGGTCCTCACTGGCTAATGAGAAAACCCAGCCTCCCTGTCAAATTCTCCAAGATTCTCTGTGAGTCTTGGGGTTTTGGATAGATCCTTACGCACATGGGGGCAGCTTCCTTGCAGCAGGCCACATTTCCTTCCTCTGTCTTTGCTCTGACCATCGTCTGGTTCTGTCAGTATGGTGCCATCCTGAAGAGTGTAGACCCTGGAGTCAGACTCCCACAAGTCATGTCCTGCCTCTGCCACTAACTCACTGAGAACCTGGATAGTTTGTTTGCGTCTACTTTCCTCATCTATAAAATGACAGTAATGATTGTGCCTGCATCACAAAGCCATAAGGATTAAATGAAACAATTCATTCGGAGTGCTTAGCATGCTATCTTGTAAACAGCCCTCCTTGAAGCTTAGCTATTTTAAGCTCCACCACATCTTCAGGCGTGGTACCTGCAGCAGTGTTTGGAATCCGCCCTGGGTAGAGCGCTCTTTAGAGAGCTATCTAGGGACACAGGAGGTTTCTGGATGTGGAGAGAAAGTAAGGGAAGATGGTGACTTCCAGCAAAATGGTCAGGGCTCCTCTCACCTTCTCTTGAAATCCTCCAGAATTTTGGAAAATTTTATTGGCCTAAAACTATGGGTTAAGTGTTTTTAATTAAACATTTCATGACAATGTTATATCTGCTTGTCTAAACATATAATTTGTGTTCTATGCCTGGGGTTTTCTGTTAAACTTTTTAACGTATGTTTTTGGGGAGGGCCCTTTTTTGTGATATTAATGAAAAAAAGTTAGGTTCTCAAAAATTTAAGCACAATTTGGAAATATAAACTCCTGATCTTTATCCCTAGAGATTCTGATTAAAGAGGTCGGGCAAGGCAGAGATAATTTTATTTTAACCAGTTTTAACAAATATTTCAGGCATCTTGGAGGTGGGTGGTCCAGAAAGTACTAAAACAGTATATAAAGTAAAGTTGGAAGAATTACTTATTTGGGAGAGGTTATCAAAATGTACATAATGGATAATCGTCATGGTTTCTGTGTTTCTCTTCAGAGGAATTTTTCAGTTTCTTTGGTGAAGTGAGACGTGGCACAGCTGAGTGGAGGAATTACCTTCACTCTCCCCTGGTCTTTTTAGGACTCTCATTCGATGCTTAATTGGGTGATACAGCCACACCCTTCCTACATCTTGAGCTGCAGAGTAATCAGTTTTGAAGTTGTTTCTGTCCACCACTCCTATCAATGGGGAGCAATAGGATTGAATGAACCTGAATTTTCACCCCAATGGGGGAAAATCGTTAACTCTAAAGACAGATTTAATGGAAACAGTATTTAATTCTGCTTACAATTATGTATCTCTGCCTCAGGCGGAATCAACTAGGGCTCTTATTTGCAAATAAGATAATGCATTCTATTCAATCCAAATGCAAAAGGGATTTATTAATGAATATAAAGAAGTTCACAGAACCTCCGGGTGGGCTTGGAGGCCCTGAAGTCAGGAACAGTGCTCAAAAACACCTCAGTCTGCTCCAGGGAGGACCCTGTCACCGTTGCTGTGGTGCCAGACGTAGCAGCCCATGCTGCAGGTGCTACCATGGGGCACCAGGACCACCATGTCTTCCACACTCCGAAATAGGGTGCTTCTCCTGCCACACTGCAAAAAGACAGATTCCTTGTGGAGCTTGCTTCCTAATATGTTTCTCTTCTCTCTTCAAAACTGAAGTTTCATGCAGGTGCATCTCATTATGGAATATGAGTCACACGTCTGCCTAGTGGGATGTTGAATCTGGCTCAAGCCAGCTCTGAGCAGTGACAGTTAAGTTTCATGGACTTTATAGGCCAGTTTTTAAACTGTTGGTAACTTGAAGTAGGCCACAGTAGGGGGGTTTACACCATGGAAGTTGGCAAGTGATACAAAGTAATGGAATTGAGAAATATTTGCCGTCATGTCATTGCAAAGGATGCTGGGTAGATTGATCTCACAGTTCCTTTGGGAAGGTGGACCTCATAGTGGGTGCAATTCTCTAGATAGGGGAATGCTATTTAAAATATGCCATATAGCAAGGTTTCCTCCAAGTGATTCCCTTGTCAGGGTATCTTTTGATGTCTGGTAATGTGGAGTGAAGTAGAACTGAGAGTGTGCTTCAGGTTAGAGCCAAAATTTTCATGTTTGTCTGCCCCACTGGGCACCCTGCCAAGCAACTGTGTTTCCCTGAAATTGCTCAGACTGTTTATTAAAGGGCAGAAGGGAACCATGTGGCCTAAGGAAACATCACTCTGAGGCCCTGGGCTATGACCATCCTGAGCATGGAAGTCTTCTAGTTTTGGGTCTCTGGGAATTATTTCTAGGAGGGATGTCAAGAGGATAGACTCCAAGATAAAAATGATGATAGAAATGGCCACACAGCAATGATGAGACAGATCCATCCCTAAAAAAAAAAAAGAGGAGGGACTTCGTTGGCAGATTCAGAAGTGAGAAATCCTATAGATGAAGACTCTCCATTGGGAATAAGGGAAATTGGGTTGGCGAGGGTGTGAACATTGAACTATAGTCGTCCCTCGGTTACTGCAGGGTATTGGTCCCATGCCCCTCCCAGGATACCAAAATCTGAGGATGCTCAAGTCCCTTATATGAAATGATGTAGTGTTTGCATATAACCTACACACATCCTTCTGTATACTTTAAATCAGCTCCTGATTACATATAATACGTAATACAATGTAAATGCTATGTAAATAGTTGCTGGTGTGCAGCACATCCAAGTTTTGCTTTTTGGAACTTTCTGGAAGTTTTTTTTCCCAAATACTTTTGATCCATGGTTTGTTGAATCTGCAGATGCAGAACCTGCCTATATGGAGGGCCAACTGTACATCTAGTCTTTAGTGAAGGGTGAGAAGATGTAGGTCCCATGCCCTTTTCCCTCCCACATCCTTATCTTCTCCAGGCACCAGGAAAACACCTGGGGTTTCAGGGAATTCAGGAGAAACAGCTCTAGCCCTGCCCGGGACAGGGAGCTCATCCTGACAGGCCAGACTTGCAGCAGGGCTGTCCCTCATTGAGATCTTCTCAGACACAAGCATTCCGGGGTCATTAGCCCTGCTGTGGACACAGAGAGTAGTGGCCAGGCTGCGGTGATGCCCCGCTGGGGATGGCCGAGATGTCTCTGGAGTCCGGGGGTAGAGACACGGCTGTAGGCTCAAGCAGAATGTTTGAAGGAGACTTTTGTGAAGAACACAAACCCTTCTCTTAGCCACAAAGGAACCTTAGTGACAGCACTGACAGCAGCTGCTGTGAGGGGTGCAGGGCAGGGCAGGCCACCCCGCCCAGCTGGTGCTGGAAGGTGACCCAGGGCACTGGTGGGGAGCCCCTGTTGGGTAACAGCCACTTCACCCACTGCCTATGTCCCTGAGTATACAAGTAATATGTGTTTTTGTAGAACGTTTAAAATACTAAGAAGTATAAAGAAAAAAGTTTTAAAATTAGTATTATCTCCCACCACCCACTTTAATACTTTTCCTTTTCCTTTTAGCCTTTTTGTCTTTTCCTTTCAGTCTTTTTTTCCCTGTGTGTTTCTGTTTTACATGTTGTTAATCTCATACTGTATGTTCTTAAGCTATATTTTTAACTGTATCACAAGTATTTCTCCATATTATATTTTTAATAGTCATCAGTTTAAATGATTGCATGATACCACATGTATGTACATATATGTACACACATATCTATTTTTCTATCTATTCCAATATAAATAAGGCTGGAATAAACATTCTTTGTACACATTTCTGATTGTTCCCTTAAGGTAGATTTCTAGAATAGAAATAAAATTAATAACTGTTTTAAAGACTGTTGATATGGCTTCCTCAACTAACTTCTTGAGTTACCATCTAGTTGAATATGTTGGGTACAGGCTAATATTGTGGTTAAGCACAGGCTTTAAAGTCAGAAAGAGGTGGATTTGGGCTCTAACCCTACCACTTCCCATCTGTCTCAACTTGGGCCTCTAACCCTTATTCCCTCTTCTGCCATGTGGGGATAGCAATGCCTGCCTTACAGTGTTGTTGTGTGGCTTAAATAAAATAATGCATTTAAAACCCTCAGCCCAGGAACTGGCCCATCTCGGCCATACTAGAGGCCTCCCGGACCAAACATACTTGTGGTCTTGCCTCTGATGGTGACTCGTGGTAGCCAGTCCTGCCCAAGCCCTGCCCGCTTGGTGCAGGTGTACCCTGACAGGTCCTTGCTGTCCTCACTTCCTACCCAGGGCTCTCTGACACCTGCAGTGGGCACTCCTGTGTATGCAGCTCAGAAGGGTGAGAGATTTAATGTCCTGCAGGCCAGCCCTTGACCACTGCGGGAATCCCGGGCCCTTTCTTCCCTGGGTGGATGGTCCTGAGGAGTGTCTCCTAGAGCTTCTCAGGAGGTCCTGTGAGATCAAGTGAGCAGTGGCCCCTGGCAGTTGCCAGTTCTACCCTGCAGCCTGGGATTGGCTTCCCCTGCTCCCAAGCCCCTCCTCTCTTCCACAGTCCTGCTCCCTCTGGCCCCATTCCCAAATAAACCACCAGCTGGTGAACCTCAGGCTCTGCTGATGGGGAAACTCCAGCTAAGACAGTAAACATCAGTAAATGTTGGCTTTGGTTAATATTGTAAAATAATATAATTTTGTATTTCCCTTGTGTAGCACGTTCTGCAGGAAATTCAGTTGCCTACCAAATATTTCTGAGACTTCCTAGAAATCCTCAGGTGCCCCAGCTTTTGTTATTTCTGCTGCTCCTCTTGCCTTCTCTACATCACTGCTCTGTCCTCCTCCAGCCTTCTCTGGTGGGCTTCTTCCCAAACTATGAACACACAGGCTCCCCTGCCCCAGTTCCACCCCATCTTTTTTGTTCCCCACGTGCCCTTACCCGAGAGCTTTGTGGATAACAGACAGGCATATGAAAGACCCATGGGGATCCTCTGACTTCATTCAATTAGGATATTTCCCTTTTTCTTGGAAAAGAGAATTAACAAACTATGGCTGTTAAGGAAATGATGCTAAAATCAGTGTGTCCTTTCCCAGAAGAGAATTCATGCATATTTTAATAAAGGGTGAGAAGGAATAACAGTTTCTGGAGGCAAAGGAGATAGTTGATTTATTTTCCCCCTTAGAGAGGATAGCTCAAGAGACCAGGCTTTTGTTCTCATTTTCATGGAAGTAACCTCAGATCCATCCTCCACGTTCCTATCACTCCCCTGGGCTTTTGTTCTAACTTCATTTCCTGAGAGGCTGACTGGAACCATGTTATAACTACTCTCTCCTTCCCCAGAGTTGCCCTCCGAAAACACAAATACTATAATTGCAGTCTGTGGCTTAAAACCTGTCGAGGGGTCCTTACTGTCCAGATAGTGAATGGTCTCTCCGTGGACCCCAGGGTTCCTTACAATCCAGCGTCTGCCTTTTCCCAGCACATCTCCCTCTGCTTCCACTCCTTACTCTGCACATAAGCCTCAGGTTCTCAGCATCAGCATCACTTGTGAACTTGGTAGAAATGCAAATTCGTGGGCCCACATCAGACCTATCCAATCAGAAGCTCTGGGGTGAGGCACAGCAATCTGTGTTTTAATAAACTCTCCAGGTGACTCCGTGCGTGCTCAAGGCTGAGAACTACCCACCTAAGCAGATAACCCCTAAGGTATCTGGAAATTCCTGTCCTTCAAGAGTCAATTTATCATCACCTCTTCCTTGAAGCCTTTCTGCCTTCATCTGACAGCATCAACCACTCCTTCCTTGGCGCCCACATGACACTTCCATTGAGAAGTGCCATACGATGTTTTCTAATTATTACAATTTACTTGTTCATTTCCCTGACTAGACTGTGAGATGCTTGCAATAGACACTCTGTAAAATCTTGCTGTAACTTTGACCCTCTCTGTCTCTACACACGTGCATACACAAACAGAGACGCATACACAAACAGAGATACATACACATACACACATTATCAATTCTAAAAGAAGGATATTGCAGGATAGAATAGGAAGCTGCTGGCCAAGTTCCTTGGCCATTTGCACCAACTGGGATCTGGGATCTTTTTTGACTGCCTCTCCCTGTACACCACCATGAGGTGGTAGAGCCAGTTTTGCCCCAGAAATTGAAGGAACAGATCCACCCTCAGCTCTTGAGAAAGGGGGCCTGTTGTCAGAAAATGGTACATATAGATGAGTAATTCCCTGTTTGCTCTATGACCCTGTCTTTTTTTTTTTTTTTAATAGCTTGTAGTTGATTTTCTTTTCTCTTCAGTCTTAAGGCTACAAAGACACCTTATTTAGTAAAACTTAAGTTATTTAAGAAACCTTGAAGTTGCCTGTTTTGGGACACTAGTCTGTGTGTAGTCTAGGAGCAGACCCTGCCTCTCCTCTGTTCGCTGAGAGTCAGTCTTGTCTAGAGACAGTTCTGCTCTGGACTCAGGAAAAGGGAGAGCCAGGGCAGATGGAGGGGCAAAGGCCCTGCCTTTACCTTCCTCTCCTGATGTCTCCACAGCTATAAAGAGGTCAGGTAGGGGCTTCCAGTATTCCTGGCAACCTGGAGGGAAGTCTGCTGCGTCTGTCTGGAGAGACAGATGTGTCTCAGATGGGAGGCAATTGCAGAGACATCCCACCTGGCTAATGGGCCAGGTCTCACTCTGTTTTCTTTCTCTAGATATGCCCCATGCCCAATATACAGCAAATTTGAAATGACTCATGGCTGAAGTTTTACAATTGTGAATTCCAGGGTTTGTGGGTACTACACCACACAAATTCATTTACCTTTTTTCAGCAGTTTGGATTGAATGCTAGACTTCCTTGAAAAGTCTTAATTTAAAAAGAGCAGTGAGCAGCCTGCAGCTGTATTACAGTTTTCCTCTAGGCCAGAAGCTTTCCTATAAACCATTTGATGAAGTAGCAGATGGCAAAGTTACAACCTTTGTCGCTCTAAGACTTAATAGAAACCACGATCATCTATGGTAATGGACTGCCTTGTAACCCAAATTGATGCTTTTATTGTACTCTGATGGGCTTGTCACTTGTTCTGCCTCTTTGTTAATTATGACAAAAGTCCCTATAATTATACATTTTCAACAATGAATCTTTGACCAGTATCCTTTAGATATAATTTGTGTAACTGAATACCCTTTTCTGAGTATCGCTTTAAGAACTAAAAGGAGGAAATAGATGACTCTGACAAATCCAGGGCAGTTCTGAGTAAGCATGAATTGGATTTTAATAGGCTGCAGTGAAAGAGCCTGAATATACTGGAATGCTTTATATTCAGCAGCGCTCACCCGGGTCCTGGCAGTCAGGAATTCTGGGACACAGACTGTCTCCAGTAAAACTCTGAGTTTATGCTTGTTGTGGGTCGATTAAGGGTTGACATGTTTATCATCCTATCAATGGAGTGATGTGATTATCACCTCAGCTTCTCCAGGCTGAAGTGATAGATCCCAAGGGTCACCTATTCCGTTTCTGTGGGACGCTGCCTTGATGTGGGCCCTGCACAGGTACGACCAATGAATAAATGCCACTCTGGTGGAAGGGAGCTGAGATTAATAGAAAAGCCTACCTTTTGTCAGATATTATAATCAGGAAGATGAAACTTTCATCTGTAATACAGTTTTTGCTTCTACTTCCTGGATGCTGCAATTATTGGCCTGGACAGAGGATGGGGACATGAATAATGCAGCTGCCCAGCTTAGCACAACACTCCATTCATCACTGCTGAAGGGCACAGTGTAACCCTCAGAACAGTCCGGGGAAGAGGGAGAGGGAGGGCCGTGCAGGTTCCTTGGGCCTGTGATTTACCAGCTCGGAGAGGATGTGAGCGCCTCCACATTAGAAGGGGCCATACTTTTTCACCTTTAATGTCTGTAATGATATTTATAATGTGACCATTGTGTGGGGCTGATTCATCACACGATTGACAAGTAGATGTATTCTAGGCAGGCATTTGATTTCAGATATATGTGCTCCTTGTTCCGGGGCCATCTCTACCCCCAACATTGAGTAGAAACTGACTCAGACTCATGATTCACAGTAAACTAGTTCCCCCTTTAATACACATACACCATTCCCTCTTTCAATGATGACATGATTACATTACATCATTGGTTTGAGGTTTGTAGAGAAAGGCTGTGAATCTGTTTTTATTATTTCCTAGTCAGTGCACAATATTCTGAAGAAGAATAGAGGAATGGAAACCTTTGTTTCAGGTCAGAATAAGTGCAAAAAGCTGAACTTTGGAAAAGGTAAAGACAATTAAATTTAAACTATGTTCCCAGGCAGGGACAGGGAGATGAAATAGTAACCAGTCTCCCTGATCTTTGTGCCCTAATCAGACTTCCCTGAGCTCAGGTGGCCCTAGGGAGCAGTGGGAGTTTAAGGCAGGGAAATGAAGGCAGTTCTGTTCCACGGTCTGGATCAACACTACAAGGGAGGGGATGGGGCCAGGTGTGGGGGATGGTGGGTTGACAAAAAGAAGACCTGTGACTTGGAGTCTACCAGATGGCACAGGGCAGAGCCCAGATCCCAAGACCATGGGCGACAGGATCAGGTCTAGGCACCACCACCCTGAAATCTGAAGCTGCTGTTGTACTGCCTGTCCCTGCCACACTGGACCTGGTCTGCACGTGGGTCGTCGGGTATTCCTGCTGGGAAGGGGTGGGGAAGGCAAAATCAGAAGAACAAGGCAGGAACTGATCTTTTGTGAAGTTTTTCTTGAAAGACTGTCATGGACTAATGCCCTAAAAAATCAGCTGACCATGGATTAAAAAGACATGTAGGGCAGTATGGGCAGTGATGGGTGGAGGACAGAAAACTGCAGAGAGTGGGTTCTCCAGCCCATCGAGCAATCACACGGCAAGACATGCCCTCTGATAGGTGAGCTTCGCCCGCTGGCTGTTGCTGTGTCTCGGGTGATCGGGTGACCTGACGCAGCTGAGACTCAGCTCTGTCCTGTTTCCTGGGCTCTCCAGCTCCTCAGAGGTGCGCTCGCCTGACGTGTCTCAGGCTGTCTTCTGTGCCAGCCCAGGAGACTGTAGAAGGTAGTTACCAAACAGGCCATTTCGAGGGGTTTATTTGTCTAGCGGACTTAACGGCTGCCAGTTTATTTTGGTTCCCTTGAGCTGAGAAGGTTCAGGTGGTGAGAAAGCACAGCAGGGTAGCACTCTGCACGTAGATTAGGAAGAGAAAAAGCCTCATTTTCTGTCTCCAGGAAGGACTCTTTCCTTTTTGTTGTCCTCTGAGGCCTAGAAGCTCCTCTTTTCAATGAGAATGGAGTCTTTTTTGTTGCTGTTGGTTTCTGTGCTCTGTGACTCAGCCCTGGTTGGAGCTGGAACTTGACATAAAGCCACAGTAGGCTGAGTCACATATGCCTAAGTCACATACCTTAGGCTTCCCCTGATGGTACCTTGTTTGGTGAGAATTATAACTGAAAGGGAAACATAGTCCCCCAGGCCAGAAACGCAGCTTAGAAATGCTCATTTGGGGAGGTTCTTTTTTGTTTGCCATTTAAATAAATCCACTGATATAGATCAGTATTTGTGAGCATTAGGGAAGACCAAGTAAACAAACAGAACTCTAAATATTTATTGCAAACAGAACCACTCTTGAGGTTTCCTGGTGGGACTGAGGAGTGGAGAGGGGTCATCATTTCCTGCACAGAGGAAATGGAGTGTTTCATTAGTTTTGATACAGACACATTTTTCTTTTAAAAATAGTGCTTAATCTTGCCAAATTTGTGCCTCTTACTAGGTATATGAAGCATCAAGAATATTAGGTACAAATAACAGCATTGAGATTAACTCACAACTGGGCCACGTGTTCTGCTGTTGGACATTAACAATCTCATAGGGCACTGACGTCAGACGAGGATGTTCTGTTACCGCAGTGAAGTGACAGAAAAAAACAAATGAGAGAACCTGATAACTTTGTCTACACACAGATACAGACAAACAACACAAATACCAGACATCCTTCTGTCTTGGCTACTGTGAGTGACTTTCACAGCTTTGGCCTCACAGATAAGATTTATTAGGAATTCAGTCTAGAATTGCTCTGCTCTCCTGATGGTATCCAATCCATAGCAGCATCCTGCTTCCTCTAAGCCTCCCCTGATCACTAACCCATGCCTAACTTCTGGAATGAATCCTTTCTCACTTTTACCGAGCTGCCCTGCAGTCCCGGTGCTGTGCGTCTCGCTCCCTGCCATGAGCACCAGACCCAGCTAGCTCACCTAGAGGTGTGTTCCTGGTGGTCTTCGGATGGAGGCCGTTGGTACTATTCACTGGTTTCTCAATAGCCAGTCCTTCCATCCCTTCTTTGCTGAAAACAAAACCATGATGTTTGGCTAGGAAACCCTCTTGTTCTTCAGGAAGGTCAGCCTCACTTCCAACCCAGAACACCTCATGGTTGGTCTTTGCAAATGTTAGGTTTAGGGGTGGGCATGGGAACCAAATCTGGTCATTGTGACCTGAGGGAAAATGGATTTATTGTGCTGTCTTCAAGCAGATATACATAAAAATTTTCTTAATGACATTTACTGTTTCCTTTCCAGTTTTACAAGCAATACAGTGCAAAATGTTCATTACAGACAACTAGAAATACAGAAAGGCATAAAGTAAAAATTAATAATCACCCATAATCTCCACCCCCCAGAGATAACCATCGTTAGCATTTTGATGTATTTATTCCCAGTGTCTACATATGTTTTTAACTGAAGTGTGATTTACCCCCTGACTATGTTAGTTCCAGTTGCACAACATAGTGATTTAATGTTTCTGTACATTACAAAATGATCACCATGATGTGTCTAGTTACCTCTGTCACCATACAAAGACATTACAATATAATTGACTGTATTCCCCACATTTTTCATTTCATCCCCATGACTTATTTCTGCTGTAACTGGAAGTTTGTACCTCTTAATTTCCCTCACCTATTTTACTCATCCTCCAACCCCTTCCCCTCTGGTAACCACCTATTTGCTCTCTGTATCTGAGTCTGTTCTGTTTTGTTTTGTTTGTTCATTTGTCTTTGTCTTTTAGATTCCACACATAAGTGAAATCATACAGTGATAGTTTTCCTCTGACTTATTAATGCCCTCTAGGTCCATCCTTGTTCTCACAAATAGTAAGATTTCATTCCTTTTTACGGCTGCAGAAATACATATTTCTAATGAATATATAACATTTAGCTGTGTGAAAGTCCTCAAAAAATTTAAAACATTTCACTTATGGCAGAGCCTAAAAGCTAAGAAACTTAGTGTCCTTTTACTTCTCATATCATTAATGATATCTTAAGATATTAAAACATAGTATTTTAGATCCATATTATTATTATTGGTTATGTCCTATTGCCTTTTTTAAAGGATTAATTTTGATATGTGTTCCATTTTATTGAACATATTCAAAACAATTTATCTTCCTCTTTCCCTTCCTTCCTCACTTCTTACTTTCTCCATTCCTCTTTTTTTTTCTCTTTCTCTCCTCCTTCCCTTTCTTTCCTCCTTCTCCTCCTTCCCCTTCTTGTTACATGGCTTACCAGCATTTCTTTAATGCTTTAATTTTTTTTCCCTTTCACATGAACAGTAAT
Source organism: Camelus bactrianus (assembly GCF_048773025.1). Classification (NCBI taxonomy): domain Eukaryota; kingdom Metazoa; phylum Chordata; class Mammalia; order Artiodactyla; family Camelidae; genus Camelus; species Camelus bactrianus. The sequence goes on from NC_133542.1 coordinate 10,068,465, forward strand.
TCTGGGTCACAATATTCTTTCCTTGAAACTCTGTTCATGTTGCTTCTTTATTTTTTGAATTATTGTTTTGGGAAAGACGTGTCATGCTAATCTGATATGTTTTTCTTTGAATGTACATCTTAATCTCCAAAAATATGTAAAAATTCTCTTTGAAAATCAGTTTGCTTCTTGAATAAATTGTAGAGTCAGTTGAACTACTCATGAAACTTCCAAAAAAAGATAGCAAAATATATTTCAAATGCTACATAATTAAAAGTATAATCCTTTCCAACGCTTGGTATTGTCAGCTCTTAAAATTTTAGCTATTCTGATGGGTATGTAGTGGTATCTCATTGTGACTTTAATTTGTGGGGTTTTTGGTGACTTGTGATGTTGAGCATCTTTTCATATGCTCATTGACCATTCCTGTCATTTCTCTTTTGAAATAATTGTTTAACTGTTTTGCTTTCTTTTTGTTGGCTTGCTTTTCTTCTTCTTATTGAATTGTAAGAGTTATTTTTTATTTAGATACAGTCTTAGCAGATATCTGCTTCACTTTAAGAAATTGAGTTGGAAATTGTAACCAAACATATGGGTATGCGTTAATAAGAAAGGACTTTATGTAACTGCAATCTGTGGCATACGTTCGTATGTAACACATGTGCTTTTCGTTCCTATTGCTGTGACAGATTGCCAACACAGTGGTTGAAAACAGCACAAATTTATTATCTTTCAAGGTCTATAGGTCACAAGTCTGAGAAGGATCTTACTGGGCTAAAATCAGAGTGTCAGCAGGGGCACTTATCTTCTGAAGTCTCTAGGAGATAATCCATTTCTTTGCCTTTTCTATCTTTTGGAGGGCTCCCAATCCCCTTGGCCATGGCTTTGTTCCTCCATCTTCTAAGACAGCGACATCAGGTGGAATCCTTCTCATGCTGTCATCTCTCTGATGGTTCCTCCTTTGCCATCCTCTTCTGCTTTTAAAGACCTTTGTGATTACATTGGGCCCTCCAGGATAATCTTCCTATGTTAAGAGCATCTGATTAACAACCTTAATTCCTCTTTGCCAGTGTAACATAACATACGAGCTCTGGGATTTAGGGTGTGGACATCTTTGTGAAGCTGTTGTTTGCTTACCACAGTAAGTATTATTAATTCTTAATATTCCTCCATATTTCTGTTTTTTTTTTAACCCATGAACTTCTGGCTTCAATTGCATCAGTAAGAGGCCTTCTACAGTGTCTGAGGAAATTTGACTGTGCAATAGAGGTGAATCTGAAATACCTTTGAGTTAGGAGGTTTACCCCATGCGAGTGAACAACTTGGGGTGGAGAGAAATTATTGCCCAACATCACTCTCTTGATTGGCTGTTATGAGAAAATGCCAGCTGCAAAGAAACCCCTCAAACCTTGAAGAAATTATTGTAGTGTTCAGTTAGTAATACTGAGCTGTTTGTTTTTCACATTAAAGTCTATTGTCGAGAGCTCACTGAACCAGAGCACATAGAGCTGACACGTGGTTAAAGGGTTAGTGTAAGAGCAACAAAAGCTCTCGGACACAATTTCTGAGTGCCAGGGAGGCTGTCCCTTCTGAGCTTTCATTCTGTCACTTGGAATAAGTGCTGCAGTCTGTACTCTGAAATTTCCCAGAGCCTGACAGGCAGCGTCCTCCTTGTGCTCAGGAGTCCAGTGGCAAATGGGAGGTGTGTGCACCGTATTCCCTCATCCACTTCTCAGGTTTGTTTAGGTGCCGTACAAAACTTCCTTCTTTCATCAGTCAAAAGAAAACAGCAACAGCAAAACTCACCTGTAAACTGATTCAGGAAAATTACTTCCTTTTGGCATCCCATTATTTTCCCAGATGTGTGGATCTCATTGTGGGCCCATTTGTTATTAATAAAACAGTCATCATACTCGCTTGCATATGGATTTCTTATCACTTTGGTTTACTATTGAAACAAAAGGCTACCCTTGAATGAGAGACTTCTAATGAAATATGAAAACCGTATTAGTGACTGTTCACTGAATCACTTTCGTGTAAGTGAGATTGGTGTTTGGTTTGGTAAATGTTGAGGGTACTAGTTACGGTGATTTTGAATGACCTCAGTGACTCTCTGAATTTGGGTAGGAACCCATCTGGTCCTTTGAAAAGTTCAGCATATGAGTCATTGCATATTCAGTAATCACTTGATAGATTCAAACTGTGACTAGCATTCACACCACTCAGAGGCCCTGATTTTCTGTTAGTTCTTTGCAGTTGGCAGTAGGTCTCAGAGCAGATGTTTTTTTCTTTGGCCTTGGTGCATGTGAAGTAGGAGGAGTGGGGGAAGTCTGATTTTCTATGTGAATCTTCATGGTTTTTAATCCAAAAAGAAAAGACCAAATACTTATGGAAAGCAGTGCAGAATCCTCACGGGATGCAGTTCATTTGAGTGAGTGAAAAATGAATTTGTAAGCTATTACATCAAAACTAAAATGAAAAAGATGATGTAATTCTCAGCAGAGCAAAGTTGATATTCTGGAAACTTTTATTTTTGTTTCAGTTGGAGTAACTAGAAGGTTCATTGGCATGCACACATAGGACTGTATCACTCACATGCCATTCTCTGGATCTGGTATCTCTTGATGCCAAAACCACATAGAATGCTTTTAAGATGGAGTCTAAAAAATACAGATACTAACTGACCTGTAATTAACAATGAAGTGTTACTTTTTTTGAGAGTCTCTCAATGCTATGACACAAGGCTCTCCTTATGTCTGCAGTCACTTATGTTAAACTAGTTTCTCATCTTATTTAAAAGTTGACAATCTCTATGAATATATATTTTGTTTAGCTCTTCCAATAATTCTGTGGGAGAGAGGGCAGATGGCTCCATTCTTCTATGGTAAATTAGGGGTCTGTTATGACCTGTGAAGATTCAGATTTTACCCTACCTTTAAGCTGACAAACTAGCCTGTTTATGTTCTCTGGATGCTGACAGCAGAAGTAAGACTCCCATGTCAGAGGTAAAGGCCACGCAGCAAACAGCATGAGAGTGTTGGTATCACATCTGTTTCTTCATGCCCTCTGAGTCCCATGGGATGACACAGATCGACCTGGCTGGATGCTGCCTGTGCAGCGGGTTGTGTCACAGAAGAGGAACGTACTGTTTTTATAGAGAGCGCTAAGCATACCTGCTCTTCGTCTGCGTGGAGACATTACCTTATCCTTCAAAGTTGCTTGTTGCAAAAACAGCCCTGAGAAGTGGCCCAGATAAAGAGCTCCCAGGGCCTTCTGTTCTTGGCACACTCAGAAAGGATGTGCAAGGGTGTTCAGGGCCCATGGGTATTGTCTGCTCAACAGAGTCAGTGTTGAGCTGATGCTCAAATCTGATGCTGGCTTCAGTACTTTTTCATTAATGTTAATTAATGTCAGTGTTAATATCCCTAATATTAATACCTATACCAAAATGAATTCTAAATATCAATACCAACAATTTATGGAAAGTGTTAACCCTACACCAGAGACTGTGGGTGCTAATTTATATGCATTATCACTGAAACTTGTCATATGTCTGTAGATAGGTTTTGTGTCCTCCTTTAAAAATTAGAAAACAGGCCCAATTAACTACATTTCCTATGTTCACACAGCTAGAAAATTGTAGACTCCAAAATGCATACTATTTTTAGAAGCCCAGACTGTCTCCTTTGTGGTTATAAATTTAGTGTCAACAGAAATTCTCTCGATCCAATTGTTTCCATCACAGCCTTGCGAGTCCTTGAAACACTCACTGTTAGAGATTTGGTCTTTTGCTTTAAGAATCTATTTCTTGTCAAAATTCCAGATTCCTTGGGAGAGGCAACAGTGTCACATCAGTCATTGTATCTTTTAGAGTGAACAACTGGAGAAGGTCCTTTCAAGTTTGTAAGTGCTGGTGGAGTTGGGGGCAGACAGAACGTGAGGATGTAGGTGTTGCTTTGGGAAGGGAATGTGACAACTAGGGGGAGAGGTCAAGGCCTGAGAGAAGGCTGGGCTATAAATGGGAGCACTGTCCACCTCAGCTTGTGGTCAGTGTGCTTCAGCTTCAGTTCAGCTGATTCTGACAGCCTCCAATCTCTATTCAGGCAGAGGCAGTTCTGTAGCCTCAAGGGTTTGGGCTCTGGGGCCAGAGTGTAATCCTAACTCATCTAATTCTCAGCTGTGTGATCTTGTATATTTTCCTAACCATGATGCCCCAGTTTCTTCATTTGTGAAATGGGGATGATAATAGGGTTGTTATGAAGATTAAATAACTTCTAGGGTTAAAGCACTTAGAAGAAACCTTGACATTTAGTAAGCATGGGACAAACGTAAACGCTATTATTGTATGTTCTTATTTAAGCCACATAAAGACTTTGTTTGGATTGAGACATAATATAGAAAATAAGAGTATTTTAAAAACATAACCTCCTTATTTTATTATAATGTCATGTTAATAGTGTCTTCTTTATGATTTTTGACTTGCATGAAAATCCAGAAATAACTGAGAAATGATCAGTTAGGTTCAATGGATTGTTAATGCCATTTACATAAAAATAATTATTTCCTGAATAAATCACAGCTAATTTGAGAATAAAATCAGTTGCAATTTCTTTGGTTACAAAAGCATTGCTTTATTGATTTGACATCTGGGAATTCCTATTTTGTATCAGTCCTGGGCTGGTTTCTAGGGAGAGCACCCCTGTGAAGATAATGTCACCCCTCTACAAGGAGCCTAGTCTAGTAGAAAATACCAAGAGATGAACAGATTAGTACTTTTAAAAATAAGAAAATTGTAAGAGACATAAAAACATAAAGAACGATGGAAAAAAATCACATATAATCTCACTTCCCAGAAGTAATTCACTCTAAAGTTTTGATTTTTTAAGTCTTTCCTTATATATTTTAACATATAAACTGAATATATGATTTGTATAAGGCTTTTTTCCTAACATTATATTGCATTCATTTTTTCATATGATTAAATAGTTTTAGGAAACATGATTTTAATGGCTGGGCTTACCTCATATGCACAGATCACAGTTCATTTCAGTATCACTCTCCTTGTTGTAAATTTAGGTTTCTAGTTTTTCACTAGACCATAGCTAAAACATGAGAACTACCTTCTATGAGTCTTTGTGTGAATCTCTGATGTTTTCTGTGGCATAATAACTCCTTAAAACAAATACAAATGATCCATAAACATCAAGAAGGGGGATTACTACTTTAAAAATTTGAAATAGATGCTGACAAATTCCTTGTAGAAAATTTTATCAATTTATACTATCATTAGTATAATCAAAAGTAAATTATTCTGCATTCTCAATAATACTGGTTTCATTTTATTTTGACCAATTCTTAAGGAAAAATCATAGTTTTCATTTCTTTGGTCATTAAGGTGAGTATTTTCTGTCCATTTGTGTTTTTATCTTAGTTAATTTTTGAATAAAATTGAGGTTTTCATTCCTTTTTGACCCTTTAAATTTCCTTTTTTTCTAAACTGCACATTAATGTTCTTTGTCAAGTTTTTCATTGCCATATTCATTTTTAATTGAAATTTATGTAATAAGAACATTAAAACTTTGCCATATTTGTAGAGAAGTTTCCTTCCATTTCGTTTTTTTGTTTTTGTTTTTGTTTTTTTTTTTTTTTTTGTCTAGTCTGCAGAGGGAAGAAAAGAACAAACTTACAGAGAAGCAATTGTGAGACTGTGCAGGTCCTGAGAGAGAGAAAAGACAGCCTGTAAGGTAGGTGTAATTCTTTCCCTTCTTACACAGATGAGGGAAAAGATGCTTAGAGAATCTGAGAATTTGTCAGTATGAGAGGCAGCCAGTAAGTCTGTGGGTTGCAGATCTCTCATGCCCACAATAACAATGTGGATAGGAATTGTAGAGGAGTGGGTCTGACATGATTACATTTACCTTTATTTATCATTGTATTATATTATTTCACTGGTTATAATTAACAAGTATTTATTATGTTTTCTCTTTGGAAAAAGGTAATTAAAAGAAGTGTAGTGGATGTAGTAAATGCTTCAGTGCATGTTTGTATCCTCATTTACTTGAAAAAAAATGTGTATTCTGCTGTAGATGTGTAGTGTTCTACACACGTCAGTTAGATTCTGTTAGCTGATGGGGCTGTTAGATTCTTCTGTGTCCTTACTGATTGTGAAGACTACTGTTTAGTAGTTCTGTCAGTTGTTGAGACAAGAGTGTTAAAGTCTCCAGTTACAGTTGTGAATTTGTCTACTTTTCCTTTCAGTTCTCTCAGTTCTTGTTACACTGATTTTGCAGCTGTTTTTTTTTGGTGTATACATGTTTAGGATTGCTCTATCTCTTTGATGGATCTACCCTTTTATCATTGTGTGATGTTCCACTTTGTTCTAGGTAATTTTCTTTTTTCTAAAGCCTACTTTTTCTGTTATTAATGTAGACACTTGATATATCTTTTCCCATCATTTTATATTCAATTAGTTATAATTGAAGTGAATTTTTCTAAGATAGCAGAGGACTTGTGTCATTTTTGTTTTTATCCATTCTTTCAATCTTTTTAATTATATATTTAGACTGTTTACATTTAATGTAATTTTTAATATGTTAGTTCTTAACCTTGCCATTTAGATATTTGCTTTCTGTTTTTCATTTCTCTATTTTCCTTTCCCTGCCTGCCTTTTTTGTGAGTCACGTGAACATATTGTAGAATTTTTGAATTTGATTCCATTTTGATTCAGGTATAGTGTTTTTGAGTGGACATTTTTGTATCGATCTTTTTCTTTTAGTGATTGTAGTTATGCATACAGAAATTATTCACAATCTATTGGTGTCAAAATTTTTGTAGTTCAAGTAAGTTTAGAAAATTTACCTCCATTTAGGTCTCTTTAACCTCCATTCCTATAATATAATATAGTATTTTATAATATAATATAGTCTTAAAATATAGGAAACTTAAATATGATATATTTAAAATTTTAAAACATAAGAAACTTAAAATATAGTATAATCTGAAAAAATAAGAAAAAAGACTCTGAAAGGTGGAGAGAAAAAGACAAGGCTATTTAGGGATCTTGGGACCCAAGGAATGAGACTGTGGTGAGTTCCCTGAGATTCCTTTTTGGCTCCCATATATTCCAGTTTGGGTGTTGGAGAAACCTGCACCCTGGAAAAGATCAATGGCTTCAGATTAAAAGCCCAAAGAAAAGCCTCCTCTCTCTAGGTGGGAAAAAAGCTACTTAGCAAGATAGAAAATTTTATGACATTAAGAAGCTTTCCAACCAAATATCATGGAAAAACACAGGTCCCCTGCTACCCTAGTCAGCAAGGACTGAGTGGAGAACCTAAATTTCCACTCTCATTTGGTAAAAATAAGACTTTATATTAAATTTATATTATATATAATATATATAGTATTCTGATATTATAATATGATTACTATTCTAAATTTGTTGAACTTTGTTTCATGTCTCAGAATATAACCTCTCTTGGTGACTGTTCTATGGGGACATGAAATTAAATTTTACTTTTGAGTGGAGTGTTCTGTATGTTATTCAAGTTTAGCTGTTTGATAGTGTTGTTTAGTTCTTCTGTAATCTTTAATGATATTGTGTTTACTTGTTTTATCAATTACTGAGGGCAATATTGAAATGTTAATCTGTAATTACGGATTTGTTGATTTTCTTTTAGCTCCTTTGGTTTTTGGCTCATGTATTTGAAGCTCTGTTGTTAGGTACATGCCTTCCTGGAGTGTCGACTTTATTATCATTATGTAGTGTCCCTAATTATCCCCAATATTGCTTTTTCTCCTGAGGCTTACTTTGATATTAATATAGTTCCTCCAGCTTTCATTTGTATGTTTGCATGGTACATCTTTCTCTATCCTTTTCCTTCTTACCTATACGTCTTTAAGCGTAAAGTAGATTTCTTGTTGATAGCACATATTTGAATCTTGCTTTTTAAAATCCAATTTGAAAATTGTTTTGAAAATTAAATTTACATTTGATGTTATTATTTGTATGATTGGATTAAAACTTACTGTTTTTTCTCCTAGCTGTTTGCCATTTCTTCTATCTGTTCTTTACTCCTCACTTTTCTCCCTAGAGCATTTTGCAATGTTTCTATTTTATCTTCTCTACCAACTGATTATTTATACTTCTCTTAAAATCTGTTTTAGTGGTTAACCTAGGGCTTATAATATGCATGTTTAACTAACAGCATTTTGAAATGATATAATACTGCTTTATGTGTGCTGAAAGGGCCTTCACATGTATATTCTCAATTCCTTCTTCCCATCCTTGTGCTATTGTCATACTTTTTATGTTTTCAAATGCTATTAACATAGAATGCATTACTACATTACTATAATTTTTGCTTTAGAGTAATTGAAAAATAAGAAAAATTTAATTTAATTTTATCTTCATTTATTCCATTTTCTTTCTTTCTTTTTTCTTTTCTTTTCTTTCTTTTCTTTTTTTTTTTTTTTTTTGGTAGATCCAGTTTTCAGTCTGATACATTATTTCTGCTTGAAGAAGTTTAACATTTCTTGTTAGATTTGTTGGCAATAAATTTCCTTAGTTTTTGTCTGAAAGGTGTTTTTCCTTCATTTTTGAAAGATATTTTTGTTGGATAAAGAATTCTGGGTTGACAGTTTTTCTTTTACCATTTAAATGATATTATCTTCTAGCTTGGATGTTTCTGATAAGAAGTTTTCTGTAATTCTTGTCTTTATTCCTCAGTATGTAATGTTTCTTTTATCTCTGACTGTTTTCAAGAATTTCTCATTGCCTTTGTTCTTAGCAGTTCAAATATGATAGGTCTAGAATTAAAAAATGTTTATCATGCTTGCTGTTCTCTGGACTTGGATCTGTTTGCTTCATAACTATCACTAATTTGGAAAACTCTTGTCCTTTATCTCTTCAAATACATTCTTCTGGACCTTTCTTTCTTTCTCATCCTCTGCAATATTGTTCAGAATCTCTTGGATGTTCTTTTAAAAAAATTTTTCTTTCCTTTTTTCTTGTTGAATTTCTGTTTGGGTAATTGTTGTTGACTTTTTTTCAAGTCTGTTTTTTCTTTCAAGTATAAGTCTACTGATGAGCAGTTGAAGGTGTTCTTTATCTCTGTTGCTGTTTTATTCATTTCCAGCATCTCTGTGGTGAAATTACCCCTCTGATCTTGGATGTCTTCTACCTTTTAAATTAGAAACTTTAACTTGTTAATCAAAAGTATTTTAAATTCTCTGCCAAATAGTTTCTTCTGCCTGGGGCAGAAGCTGGATTTTCATAGGGTTTTCAGTTGTGCTCAGAGTTGCTTATTCCTAAGTGAGTTTATAGAGAACCATCACAGACCAGCATGCTTAGCTGGCCAGCTTGTTGGGAGTGAAACTGAGATAATAGTAGAAACACTCTGGCAATCTCTTCATTAGGATTTTATTCTCACTAGAACACTTAAACCTGGTAAACCTAATTCCACAACTCTAAATTCATAAACTCTTCATCACAAGAGCTTTATTCCTCCTTTAGCTCTTAAATAAATGCTCTGAGCATTAATTTAAGTGTAACTTTTTAAGGAGTATATTATAGGTTCTTTTTGTCCTAATTTGTTAAGAATGTTTCTTTTTTTCCATCATAATCTTCCCTCACTAATTTCTACAGGCAGTATGTCTTTAGAAAATGCCCCTAAGTCTCCAGCACACGGCCAGACAACTAATACCAAGATTTTTTCAAAATACAGTAGTATTTGGACATAGGAAATAAGCTATGGTTACCAAAGGAGAAAGGGTGGGAGAAGAATAAATTAGGAGTTTGGGACTAACATATACACATTACTATATATAAAATAGATGAACAGGATTAACAGTAAGGACCTACTGTGTAGCACAGGAAACTATATTCAGTTTCTTGTAATAACGTATAATGCAAAAGAATCTGAAAAAAATATGTATGTATATGTATGAATCACTGCTGTGCATTTGAAACTAACATTGTAAATCAACTACACTTCAATAAAAATAAAATTTAAAAAAGACAAAATTACAGTGGTGTTTTTGGTTGCTGAAGAGTCAGCTGCAAAAATTCTGTGGGTGGCTTTGAAGCATAAACAGATACACACACAAATAATGTGACAGTTCTTTTAAAAAAGACCTTTAAAAGAATATTTTATTCATCTTGATATTGGGGAGTATGTTCTTATCAGTGACTTTTTTGACATGTGAATAATATAAGCTTTATTTCACAAGCTATTCACCCAGCTACCTGGCTGTCCACCCATTTATCCACTCATCCATTTCTTTAGTCAACAAACATCTTCTGAATGCCCATCTGCCAAACACTTCATGAATACGACAAAGATGCTTCTTGCAGGGAGCTTATCATTTACCAGGGGAGATAAGATGTAATAATAAGGAACAATAGTATATAATAAAGTGTGACATTGTTACTGCTCCCTGGAAGCAGAGCCTTTGTGGAACACCTGTTTGGCCTTTCAATTGCTAACTAATTTCCTGCCTGCCTTCTCACCTGTGCTCCAGTGCATGACACATCCTCACTCAGAATGAGACTGCTGGTGTTCCTTTCATGTTCTCTGGGGTTAAAAATTTCTCCCTGATGTACACGTACAATCCCAATAATATTTATGGGAGTTACTAGTACCAGCAGGAGGCTTTGCCCCTGAAGCTGTTGGAAGGCATTTGAACAGCTTTTCAGTGAAGATTAATGGTTACAGAAAAGAGAAAAAAAAAATCTTGGTCTGTCAGCTGGAAGTTAACTTGAAGGGATATAACAGAAGAAAGCCAGCAAGGATACTTCACAAGCGAGGTGTGTTCGAAGAGCTTATGTTGGAACTGAAGCTTTGATGAATTGCATGTATAATGCTACTGATGGGAAGATGTCAAAGTTTGTGGATAACAAACAGAGAAAATAATGAAGGTTACTATTTCAGAGTGCCAAAGCACACCAACAATCTGTTTGTCCAAGAGAATAGTAAGCGAATGCATTTCTTCGGGTTAAATTCATTTGCCAAGACTGACTTAGAAAGAAAGCTGCCCACGTGGAACTGTGCTGATGTGAAGGAGATGCAGATTATCTTTCCAGTAATGACTCAGGCTTTCCGACTTCCATAAGCACAGCAACCTGCAGTTAGAGGCGCACTTTCTCTGTTTTTGGTCCTCCCCGTCTCTCCGGGTGAGAATCTAGATAGACAAAAACAGTGAAGAATGAAGTACATAGAGCCTTGGTTTGGGAATTTTATTTCCCAGACACATTGTGTTTTGATCATTCCTCAAAAACACTGAGACAGATTTCACTAATGTCTCAATGAGAAGCTTATGCCTTCTTTGGCATAGGATCCTGTAAGGCTTTCTGTAAACTTTGATTCAACAACTTGGTGCTGTAGGCAGGATCCCTCTTTACCTCCCTCATCCTAGTGGTCTCGAATCTCAGACATCCTGCTGCCTTCCACATGACGGCAATCTGCAGAGAGGAGCCAGGCAGGATGTCATTATCTTTATGATTAAAACAGAGCTCTCTGTTACTTGCCTAGATATCAATATCGTCTACCTAGGAAAGCCATCACCCAAGACAGAGTCTGTAGCCAGAGGTCCTCATCCTTCTGGCACAGGCTGTCCTACTCCACTGTCCTGGAGGGAAGGCAGTGTCAGAGTGGGTCTGAGCAGACTGTACCTGCCCCTCTGAGATGGCCTGATGTCTGTGGTTTTTGACACATTTTTTTTTTTTAAATTTTAAATTCAGAGCAAAAAATCATTCCCGAGTAATACATTTGAAAATAAATGTTTCTGAAGCCTGGAAATCTGCATTTTCATTTGCACTTCATGAACCTTATTGAGGTTAATATTAGGTAGGGTTCGAATATCACATGCTATTAGAATCTAACTGCATGTGAGGAGAGAATTATACTTTTCGAGGTTTGTATTTGGGCAAAGCAAGATCTTGAATGATTGTATTTCCCTGGATATTTCAACAAGTAGTTGCTGTGACATATAAGAAGACTAGAAATTGTTTTGTAAGCATAATAAGCAAATTGTCATAACAACAATGATTATTTTGTACTACAATGATGTACAAATGTACAATGTAACAACAGTGATAATATTGTACTATATACTAAGACTTTTTAACATGCATTATCTCATTTAATTTTCACAACTCTTGAGTAAGTATTATTTTGGTGATACACATTTTATAGGCTTAAAAAACCACTAAGTGATTTGCCAAAATCACAGAATGTTGGAATTTAAAGCAAAGATGTATCCTCTTAGAGTCTCATTAAATATCCCTTAGCATTTACATTTTGCAATTTGTTGCTTGAACAATGGCCCAGAGCAGGATCAATCACACACAAGTACTTCCAGATGCTGGGAGGAATTGCAGAGTGTGGCAAGCATGCATTGCTTTGGGTACAATGAGTTCTTTCTCTTTGTTCAGAAGGTCATCTATGTCTGAGGTTCATATATCTTCAACTGAGGGCATATTAACAGAACAGCTAAAATGCTGACAGTAAAATTGGTGGTAAATGATAGGTCAAAGGATTATAATAGGGTAAATTAACTGCAAAATGAGAGAACAAGAAAGGTTAATTTTGCATTTTGGCATTGTTTTAAATTCCTTTCTATTCAATTTAGTTCCGCTCTGTTTTCTTTGAACGTTTTTGGCTACATTTGCTGCTCTCTACTTGAGAGGCTTGCTGATTGTAACTTCATGCCTTTCGTCAACTTACACTGAAATTTTGTATTTGTATTCCTGAGGTGCATTGAAATTTCAGATATTAATTTGCCTGCATTATTTCCACGTTACTTATCTTTTTCTTGGTTTTAGAAGACTTACAAAAATGGTAGTACCATTTACCAAAAAATGTTCAGCAAGTCCTTCTAACTGTTTAAAGGATGACTCTGAAAAGGATTTCCTTTTTCTTGTGGCTGAATAATATTCCATTGTGTGTGTGTGTGTCTAAATGTTTTTTTTTTGTTTGTTTTTTTGTTATATTCACTAGTTTATTTTTTTAGATTCCACATATAAGTGATAACAATCTGTTTTTGTCTTTCTCTGTCTCACTTATTTCACCAAGCATAATGCCATCCAGGTCCATTCATGTGGTTGCAAATGGCAAAGCTTCATTCTTTTTGTGGCTGAGTAATATTTCATTGTGTATATACACTAGATCTTCTTTGTCCATTCATCTGTTGATGGACATTTATGTTGTTTCCATGTCTTGGCTATTGAAAATAATGATTCTATGAAAATTGGGGTCCATGTATCTTTTCAAATTAGTGTTTTTGTTCTCTTCAGATATATACCCAGGAGTGGATTGCTGGGTCATATGGTAGTTCTATTTTTAGTTTAGTTTTTTTTTTTTTAGGACTTTCCATACTGTTTTCCATAGTGGCTGCACCAATTTACATTCCCACCAACAGCATACAAGGGATCTCTTTTAACTACATCCTCATGAACATTTGTTTGTGGTCTTTTTGGTGATAGCCATTCTTTTTTTTTTTTTTTTAACATTTTTTATTGATTTATAATCATTTTACAATGTTGTGTCAAATTCCAGTGTAGGTGATAGCCATTCTGACAGGTTTGAGGTGATACCTCATTGTGATTTTATTTTACATTTCTCTAATAATTAGTGATGTTGAACATCTTTTTATGTGCCTGTTGGCTATCTGTATGTCTTCTTTGGAAAAATGTCTATTTAGGTCTTCTGCGCATTTTTTAATCAGATTATTTGCTTTCTTGATATTGAGTTGTATGCACTGTTTATATATTTTGGGTATTAACCTCTTATTAGTCATGTCATATGCAGATATCTTCTCCATTCAGTAGATTGTCCTTTTGTTTTGTTGATGGTTTCCTTTGCTGTACGAAGGCTTTTAAATTTAGGTTCCATTTGTTTATTTTTGCTTTTGTTTCTTTTGCCTTAGCAGACAAATCAAAAAAGTATTGCTATAGTTTATGTCAAAGAGTATTCTATGTTTTCATATAGGAGTTTTATGGTTTCTGTTCTGGAATCCATTTTGAGTTTACTTTATATATGATGTAAAAAATTGTTCTAACTTTTTTCTTTTACACGTAGCTGTTCAGTTTTCCCAGCACCATTTATTCAGGAGACTGTCTTTTCTCCATTGTGTATTTTTGCCTTCTTTGTCATAGATTAATTGACTGTAACTGAATGAGTTTAGTTCTGGGCTCTCCATTCTGTTCCATTGATCTGTGTGTCTGTTTATGTGCTAGTAGTGTACTGTTTTGAATACTTTGTAGTATAGTTTGAAGTCAGGAAGCATGATACCTCCAGCTCTCCTCTTCTTTCTCAGGATGGTTTTGGCTATTCAGGATCTTTTGTGTTTCCATAGAAATTAAAAAAAAAATTTCTAATTCTGTAAAAAATGTCATAGGTATTTTGATAGGGATTGCATTGAATCTGTAGATTGCCTTGAGTGGTATGATCATTTTAACAATAGTCTTCGAATCCAGGAACACGATATATCTTTCCATCTGTTCATGTCATCTGTAATTTCTTTTATCAGTGTTGTAGTTCCAAATACATGTCTTTTACCTTCTTAGGTGGGTTTATTCCGAGGTATTTTATTCTTTTTGATGCGATGGTAAATATCTCCTTAATTTGTCTTTCGGATAATTCATTGTTAGTGTATAGAAATGCAACAGATTTCTGTATATTAATTTTGTATCCTGCAACTTTACTGAATATATTGATGAGCTCTAGTAGTTTTCTGGTGGTGACTTTAGGATTTTCCATGTATGGTATCATGTCATCTGCAAACAGTTACAGTTTTATTTTTCCTTTCCAATATAGATTTATTTCTTTGTCTTGTCTGATTGGTGGGGCTGGATTTCCAATACTATGTTGAATGAAAGTGAAAAGAGTGGGCATCCTTGTCTTGTTCCTGATCTTAGAGGAAATACTTTCAGCTTTTCACCATTGAATGTGATGTTAGCTGTGGGCTTATCATATATGGCCTTTATCATATTGAGGTATGTTCCTTCTGTACCTACTTTGTTGAGAGTTTTTATCACAAATGAATGTTGAATTTTGCCAAAAGCCTTTTCTGTATCTATTGAGGTGATTATGTGGTTTTATTCTTCAATTTGTTAATGTGGTTTTACCACACTGATTCATTTGTGGATATTGAATCATCCTTATGTCCCTGGGATAAATCCCACTTGATCATGGTGTATGATCCTTTCAGTGTATTGTTGGATTCAATTTGTTAATATTTTGTTGAGGATTTTTGCATCTCTGCTCATCAGTGATATTGGTCTGTAATTTTCTTTTTTGTGATATCTTTGTCTGATTTTGACATCAGAGTGATGCTGGTCTTTTACAAAAAAAACTTTTTGGTGGGGGAAGTAATTAGGTTTGTTTGTTTGTTTGTTTATATATTTATTTTAATGGAGGTACTGGGAATTGAACCCAGGATCTCATGCATGCTAAGCATGTGCTCTACCACTTAGCTATGCCCTCCCCCTGATGCTGGCCTTTTAGAATGAGTTCAGAAACATTTCTTCCTCTGCAATTTTTTGGAATATTTTGAGAAGGATAGGTGTTAACTTTTCTCTAAATGTTTGGTAGAATTCACCTGTGAATTCTGTGATGGTCCTGGATTTTTGTTTGTTGGGAGTTTTTAATTACTCATTCAGTTCCATTACTGGTAATTGGTCAGTTCATATTTTCTGTGTTTTCCTAGTTTAGTCTGGAGATTGTATGCTTATAGAAATTTGCCCATTTCTTCTAGGTTGTCCATTTATTGGAATATAGTTGTTTGTGGTCATCTCTTATGAGTCTTTGTATTTCTGTGGTATTGATTTAACTTCTTTTTCACTTTGATTTTTATTGATTTGGGCCCTCTCTCTTTTTTTCTTGATGAGTCTGGCTAAAGGCTTATCTCTTTTATTTATCTTTTCAAAGAACCAGCTCTTAGTTTCATTATGTTTTCTTTTTCTTTCTTTCTTTTTTTTTTTTTTTTTTGGTCTCTGTTTCATTTATTTCTACTTTGATTATTATGATTTCTTTCCTTCAATTAACTTTTTTTTTAAAAATTATTTTTCTAGTTCCTTTAGGTGTGAGATTAAGTTGTTTATTTGAGGTTTTTCTTCATTTGGAGGTGAGTTTGTATTGCTAAAATTTCCCTGTTAAAACTGCTTTTGCTGAGTCCCATAGATTTTGGATCATTGTATTTTCATTTTCTGTGGTCTCTAGGTATTTTTCTGATTTCCTCTTTGAGTTTTTCAGTGATCCATTGGTTGTTTAGTAGCATATTGTTTAGTCTCCATGTGTTTCTGTTTTTTGCATTTTTTTTTCTTGTGGTTGATTTCTACTTTCATAGTCTTGTGGTTGGAAAAGATGCTTAATATGATTTCAATTTACTTAAATTTATCAAGGGTTTTTTTGTGTGTGTCCTAGCATGTGATGTATTCGGGAGAATATTCCATGTGCACTTGAGAAGAATGTGTAGTGTACTGCTTTTGGGTGGATTTGTATGTATATTTTTAATGGCTGATTAATATTTCTATGCATGTGTTATATATTTATCATATTTTCTCTATACATTCATTCATTGAAGGACATTTAGGTTGTTTCTATATCTTGGCTGTTGTGAATAATGCTATAATAAACATGGGAGTATAGATATCTCTTCAAGATATTTAATTTATTGATAGAAATATTTTTGTAAATCGAATATTGGCAAGTATGTGAGAAAATGAATGCTTTTTTATTCTTCTGACGGGAATGGCTATAGGCATAAACTTTATGGAGGGAACCTGATAATGTGTGACAAAGTCCTTAACAGGTTCCTCAAAACCTGTAGGAGTTTATCCCATGAAAAAGCATCAGATATTTGATCAAAGATTTGTGATCTTTGACATAAGACATTTATCACATTATTTATAATAGTTAAAAATTGAAAGAAACCAAAACATCTAATACATGATAACATGCAAGTATTAAAAGTGATATTTTTGAAGATATTTAATAGGATATTAATGATATTAAAATTAAAACTACATATATAATTGGATAATTTTGAATTTATAGAAATGTTTCATATACACAAGTATACATACTATTTGAAGAAAGATGAGAACAAATACAGTGAAGTGTTTAAAGAGGTGGAAACAGTGTGTGTGATTTTAACGGTCTTTTTTTATTATGCTTGCTGTTCGTTCACTCCAGAATTGTTTGCAACGAGTATATAATATTTCATGATTAGTTAAATGTGTTATATTAAAAATAGCTTCGTAAGAATAGCAGTCTAATATTACTGTGTAGAAAGTATTTCTCCCAGGCACATTGAACTTTGAATAATGGTATATATAATTTAGAAAGCCAAGATGGGATTTTAAAATTTCTTTGGACTATTTGTTGGTCACTCAACAATAGAACATCCAACAGAACATGTGTGTCTCTAAAACCATACTAAAGTCCATGCATCTTCCTTGTTGTCCCTTTCCAGCAATGTAAGATAATTCTATTTGTGATTGCAAACAATTGTTTCATTAAAGTATCAGCCAGCCTTATATTCTTGAATAAATCAAAATTTTCAACATGAAGAGAGGTTAGTTCAGTCAAGTTATGCATCATACAGACATTGATGCCACAGGACCTGAGCATCTATCTATACCAGGGTCTGGTAGCTTTCATGAAGAGCAGGTTTGTTTGCAGCAATACATGATTCATTTAAGGAAATGTGGTGTTTTTAGACACACCCTCACAGACCGCGTGAATGACATTTTCAGTGCTGTCAGTGCATAACCTGAATAACCATCGACAGCAGCTTTGAATGCTCAGGAATTTCATTGTCAAACCTGAAATGGGACAACAACTCATGAGCACAGGTTTTAAAAAAATGGAAAGTATGTAACTGAAAATGGCCACAAATGAATTCGAAACATCTTTAGATTCTCAATTAAAGAACACATCACTTAAATTTTCTTTATGGTACTTAAGGATAGAGAGATGGACATAATCGTATGAATAGATCTGTATTCCTTTTCATATACATTAAACTTATTGTCTACATTAAAATATAATTGACTGCACTTTAGAATGAAAAGATGGTAATAGCTGGCACTTAATCATTAAAATATTATTTCTTCATTTTGATAGTGAGTAAACTGAGCCTCAGAAATGCTGATTAACTTGTTGAAGTTCACACAGCTCCCAAGCCTAGATTCTAATTCAGCTTTGTCTGCAAGCTACAGGCTTACCCTATGAACACTACATCCCTTTGAGGGAACTTGACCCTTTAAAGGGCACAGAATTGGGTCTTCAACCTGCCCAAAGAGCCCTGCTTCTCCAAGGATGAGCTCAAGACCAAGGTCACCCAGGGGGAAGCAGGGATAATAGTCTTGATTCTGCCACCTGTGGCTGCGAGAAATTTTCCAGGGAAAAGTTGGGTCAGATTTTCTGGTTTGATTGAGTCAGTAGAGACTGTGCTAGGGGCAAAGGGGAGCCATCTTCATTTCCATGTTTGCAGCCTGGCCTCCCAGTTAGGACCTTTCTGCTCATGGAGGCAGATCTTGCCAGATCATGAAGGCTTCATCTGGGAAGGAAATTATCTAGGGTTCTTGAATTTACTCGGTTCTTGAATTTACTCTGTTCCTTGGGTCAGTGGTGCTGAACTGGTTGGACTTAGATTTCGTGTATTAGGGACACAGAGTTTTCCTGGTGACAAGTGAAAATATTAAGACTATGCCACTTCTCTGTTCCCGTGTTCACTGGTAAGTGTGACAGGCACACTGTAACCCTGCAGCCTGGGAAGGGTCACTGTGTACCCGATATTTCTCCTAATCATCACCCCGTTGCTCACATCCTGCTCTTTTCCTGCCAACGTTACTTGCCAGGGATTATCTGCTGGCTCTCTGCCCTGATGCCTTCCAGTGCCCGGTGCTGCATATGCTGAGGGGTCTGCTCTTGCTGCAGTGGGAGGCCCGGATGCACCTCTGCCAAGGCCACATAAAGAGGTCCAGGGACACGCAGAGCAAGAAGCAAGCCAGCCAGGGATCCTGCACGCAGCACAGCTGAGCACCCTGGCTAAAGCCTGGGGCCTGCGCTGATCTCACTCAAGAGTTAAAAATCCAGTAAAAAGGGGTTTTGGTACTCCTTCCTCCTTCCTCTCCCTTCTCAACAAGTAGATTGATTTGTAGGACATGAAACATGCTAGTTGAAAATTACCACTTTGGGTGACATCAGGAGTCTTCCCTTAATTTGTGAAACCCTTGTTTCCAGAAATAAGGCATGTTTTGTGGTCAGTAATGGCTTTCAAATAGCTGAATAAATCAGAACCTGTATTGTTTCTTCTTTATTAAAAAGCTTACCTTGGCAAGAACCAATTTGATTATGACCACAGTGGTGCAGAGGAAAATTAACCCCTATTTTACATTGAAAGAACTCCAATATATAAGTTCAGCCATATTATGTGATTCTCATTGTTTAGAGAGATCAAAATAGTGATTCATTTGTGGATTATTCCTTGGTTGATAGGAAGCTATCTTGGAGGCATTTTTAAAAATAATATATTCAAGGGAAAAATTGGCTGTTGTATACTATCTACTAATAAGAAAAGGATGATAGATTAAACAAGAGTTACTTTCCCAGGGAAACTGTTAAATATTTATGTAGGACACAGCAAACAAGCACAATAAGAATGAGTTTTGGCAAGTTAACAGCACAATTTGTCTTTAAAGTGCTTTATAAAAATAAGCTAATTAATCCTCCCACCCTCTGTATAATAAAGTGGAAAAATTGTTACCCTTCCTTTTTTGTTGTTCATCAGCTTAGTTTAATTTGAATAACTTTCAGTTTGAATGCCGTTTTCATCCTCCTTGTTGTCTTCCTCAGTGATAGATTTATTACTGCCTCCTGGAGACCCAAAGATGAGACTGAGTCAGATGGAGCTGGCCAGTCGCTGCTTGAGAGCTTATCTGTGACTTTCTGAAGGTGTAAGTGAGTCGGAGCTTCCCGGAGGACCATGGCTCCAGGCAGGCGGACAGTCCCTATGGTACGTTTCTCACTGCAGGGAAAGGTGAAAGTTAGATTCAATACAAGTGATTTCCATGATTGCAGTAAACCGTTCAAGCATTCTCCTGCCGACGGCCTACCTTACATTTACATAAACTGACTGTGGCCGTTTATCAACTTAACAACTTTATCAACTCTTTCTCGCAGTTTTACTGAGATATAACTGACATATAACATTGTATTAGTTTAAGGTATACAACATGATGGCTTGATATATGCATGTATTAAAAATGAATAATTATAGTTTCTCCTTGTGATGAGAACTTTTAAGATTTACTGTTTTAGCAACTTTCAGATACATAGTATTGTTAACAATAGTCAGCAGGCTGTACATTAAATCCACAGGACTCTTTTATTTTATAAATGGAGGTTTGTACTTTTCGATTACCTTTCTACATATCTCTTGCCTCCCCAACCCCTGGCAACCCCTGACCTTTGGCAACCATGGCAACCATGAATCTCTTCTATGATTTGATTTTTTAGATTCAGCGTGTATAATGAGATCTTATAGTATTTATCTTTAGCTGTCTGACTTATTTCACTTCGTATAATGACCTTAAGGTCCATCCATATTGTTGTAAATGGCAGAATTTCCTTGTTTGTAATGGCTGCATAATATTCCTCTGTGTGTGTGTGTGTGTGTGTGTGTGTGTGTGTGTGTGTGTGTGACACACATAGAGAGAGAGAGAGAGAGGTTTTCTTTATCCATTCACCCATCACGGGACACTTCAGTTGTTTCCATGCCTTGGCCACAGTAAATAATGTTGCAGAGAATATGGGAATACAGATATTTCTTTGAGATAGTGATTTCATTTCCTTTGGATATATACCCAGGAGTGGGATTGCTGGATTATGTGGTGGTCCTATTTTAAATTTTTCCATATGGGGTAACTTTTCATATTTATATAATTTTAAATATACCTGGAAGAATCACAAGAACAGTATAAAGAACGCCTCTAGATTCTCTACTTCAGTTATGCCAGTTGTTTATATTTTACACCATTTGCTTTATCATATTCTCTCCTCTCTATTGCTCTCGTTCTCTTTCCTTTTTTTTCTGAATGTGGGAAATGGATAAGACATAACCTGATTTTCTCAGAGTTCTGAGTATGTAAGTGCTCAATATTTAGAAGATTGGTATATGCTGAAAATAATAGTATTGGCTTGTTTTCAAGACAAGTCTTTAAATAGCAGTAATGTTTAATAGAGCCAAATAATTCAAGAATAAAAAAGCGTGCATTTTGCATTTGAAGTAAATCTCTTACATTTAGGGCTAATTCTGCCACATAGTAGGTATTTAAGTATTCAGTGAATAAATGATTATAAATTATTTAAAAGCATAAATATTGCAAAATTGTATTTCTTCTTAACACACGTTCTTTCTGCAACAAGGAGATGGATGAGAGTAACTTTTATTCTGTCATTTAGAACATGAGTGTTTAACCCTCCAAACTTGCTTAATAATGCAAGCCACAAACTATAAGTTATCTTTATATTAGTGAATTAAAATGTGTTTTTATTAGCTTCTGCTTAAGCTTAATTCTGAAAAAAGTCATCACAACTGTGTTAAGTCTTAAGTTAACTTCTATTAGTTTGGATTTGGAATCAGGGAATGCATGTGTCTTTAAGAAAGAAGAATACTATGAAATAAAAAGTCTTAAATCTTAAGATAAATCTGAAAGGATCTGAATCAAGAATTTTCTTGTCATTACATCATCATTTTTGGTGAGGAAAATGGGGTGGGGTTACTTGTGCTAATGTCTTTTTTGAGAGAAATCTGTAATCAGTTGGATTGTAGAGACAGTTTGGGGTCAAGGCGCCTATTTGGCATTCTACTTTCCTTCCAAATAGATAGCAATATTTTATTGTTGACATAATTCATCTATATTGTCATAAGAAGTTAAAATATCATTAGATGAACATTCTGATTATGTCTATATGATCAGATTCAAGAAGACACTGTGTTATTTGTGGTGGAGACATCTGTAATGATTAATTTTATTTGTCACCTTGGCTGGGCCACGGGGTGCCCAAACATTTGGCCAAACAGTGTTCTGAGTGAGTCTATGAGGGTGTTTCTGGAGAGACTAACATCTAAATTGGTAGACTGAGTAGAACAGATTGCCTTCCCTAATGTTGGTGTGCCTCATCCAATCGAATAGAATAAGGAAGTTGGATAAGAGGGAACTTTACCTCCTGACTGTTGAGGTGGACATTGGTCTCCTGCCCTCGAACAG
Source organism: Camelus bactrianus (assembly GCF_048773025.1). Lineage (NCBI taxonomy): Eukaryota > Metazoa > Chordata > Mammalia > Artiodactyla > Camelidae > Camelus > Camelus bactrianus. Next base: position 10,090,720 of record NC_133542.1, read on the forward strand.
GAATGTACATTAGTTCTCCTTGTTCTCAGGCCTTCAGACTGGAACTACGGCATTGGCTCTTCTGAGCCTCCAGCATGGTGACTATAGGTCCTGAGACTTCTCAGCCTCCATAATTGTGCGAGCCAGTTCCTTATAACATACAGCCAGCTATCTATCTATCTATCTATCTATCTATCTATCTATCTATCTATCTATCTATCTATCTATCTATCTGCCTATCAATCAATCTATCAACCAATCATCACCTGGAATCAATATCCTATTGATATGGCTTCTCTGCAGAACCCGGACCAGCTTTAACATCCTTTAGGGCACCTTCTCATTTCAATCACTCCTTCTTCTTTGGCATCTGCCTTCCAACCTGCATTGATGGGTCCTATAGCCATTTTCTCCTATTTGACTCCACCTCGCAGACACAGTTGAGTAGCCCAGAGGTGGACATCTGGCTCCAGGTGGGCCTTTCAGATGATTTATCTCAAGAATTTGAAATTAATTCTAAGAAGGAGGGAGAAAGCATAGTTTCCTACTTGGCCGGCATGTGACATTTAGACTTGGGAGCTGTGGGTGGCTGTTTTCTGGCATGTGGTGGAGAAGCAGAGAAAGCTATTCTGCAAAGAGAACAGAAAGTGTCACTGCTGAAGAACAACGAAGGGGCCCTGACCTTCTGAATGAACTTCTCATTCCTCTTCCCATCACTTCCTCAAGCCTGGATGCTTCTTGCCTTTGGTTTCTTGTAATACCCCTGTATCAGACCCCTTCCCCTCCACCATGTATTTTATCTTTTACTTATGTTAGTTGAAGTTATTTTTATGTACTTGCATTGGTAGGCTAACTAATACACTGGCCTGGCCCATTTTTTTACTTCTGCTTGCTTGTTAACTAGAGGTGGTGAGAAAGTCAAAAGAAAAGGTGGGGTGGGGATCTGTTCAGGTGTAGCTCACTGAGAAGCAGCCACAAAACAGTCAGTTCTAATTGGAAACCTGCATTTTCATGAAACAACCTAAAGAGTAGCATTAGTTTCTACATTAAGAAAATAATGCTCAAGCCAGAATGTATTACTTATTTTTGAAATGTTGATTTGATACTGTCAGAAGAGACAACAACTACACTGCAAGAATGAATCTTCTCTGTAAATCATTTGGCATCATGAATTCAGGGTTAAGGTTTGTTTCTTTGTCAAAGGACTACTCAGTAATTGTGAACATGTACAGACATCCTTCTAAAGTGTTAGGACAACACTCAAAATTCGCTGTGAGAAGTACCTGCAGTCCTCACCGTGGGATTAAATAAGATACGTGCTCAGCACCTGGCACATAGTGAAGATTCTGTAAATGTCAGCTATTATCTTCAGATTTAGAAGAAAGCAGCTCAAGTGTTCACTCACTTATCTTTGCAATCCCATGTGATTCTTACCAGGTGCAATTTAAGCCTTGTTATTTTACTCTGAACCTGTCTGTATGGAGAAGTACCATAATGGATGTGAAGTAAAGCACAGGGCTTCTTGTCAGCATCTAAACAATGGCATTCCTGCCGCAGGATCTCCAGAGCAGGGCAGTTGAAGACAAGGACATAGCATCATTTCTTTCAGTAGCAAAATGAGAGTAGGATTTTGGTGTCCAACTCCAACATCCTAGAACTTCAAGACCCACAAATGCTGTACTTAGTCCTTGCCAGTTCCTCCTTCTGCTGGTTCATTATTGATGGTTATGAATGAAGCTGCCAAAGAGAGGAGGGAAGGGAAAAGTGGGCAGAATTCTTGTTAAGATATTTCTGTTTCTGGCAAATCACTCCTTGGTTATGTAGAGCAACACATTTATCTGGAGGCCTTTTTAAAAAAAGTGAATGTTGCCTTATAACGAATACTAAATAAAACCAATAGATTCCAGATTAATTTTTAATGAGTAGTGGTTGTGTTCTGCATGTAATAATATTGAAATTAATGCATAATTAAAGTAGATTTGTACAGAATAGTTCACTAGAGAGTTGAGTAGTGTAGAACAAAATTGAACATCTCCGAAGGCGACCCACAGCTCTGTATTCAGAATTTTCAGACACAGAGAGAGGTTAGTGTTTCCTTGTGGCAAAGTCACACTTCCCAGAGGCAGTGGAGATTGTCGAGAACTTTGGCCAGGGCTAAAACCTTCCATGTTAGTTCATAGCAGGTGGCACTGGACACTAATTAGGACCAAATTGGCATATGTCACAGCCTTGCCCAGAGTTCTGTCAACCTCACAGTGATTTTTTCTTCTATAATTTCACTGGCTAATGATTTTCACCTTTCTTAAGGCAGGTTGTTGGGTCAGACCTTGTCATTTGGAAGAAGTAAGCAAGTAGTGCTGCCAATCCACATAGCTTTCAATGTAATTTGAGCTTATTATATTGTAGATATTACATTGGGATAATGGACACTCCCCAAATGACAGGGAAATACACTGGGGGTTCAGCTCCTTGCTCTGCAGCTCCACTGCAGTTGCCTTCATGAAAGCTGTTACCCCTCTGGCCCAGGAAAGTGAGGAAGAGGAGGAACTAGGAGGATGTGAAGCTGGCAAAGTTAACAATCCAGCTGTCCCACTTTCTTGCAGAGCCTGCTTAGAGAAGAGTCCTCCAGGGCAGAGCCTCTTAAATTTTAAGGGGGTATGCAAATTACCTGAGGATCTTGTTAAAAAGGGAGATTACATTCTCTTTCTAACTTACTTCACTTCAAATGACAATCTCCAGGTCCATCTATGTTGCTGCAAATGGCATTATTTTATTCTTTTCTATGGCTGAGTAGTATTCCATTGTATAAATATACCACAGCTTCTTTATCCAGTCACCTGGAGACTGTCATTCTTAGTGAAGTAAGTCAGAAAGAGAAAGAAAAATACAATATGATATTGTTTATATGTGGAATCTAAAAAAAAAAAAAGAAGGACGGAAATGAATGTATCTAAAAAACAGAAACAAACTCACAGACATAGAGAACAAACTCATGGTTACCAGAGAGTAAAAGAGGTGGGAAGGAATAAATTGGAAATTCAAAATTTACACCTCTTGGGGAATGATGGAAATGTTAGTTATCTTGATTGTGATGGTGGTTTCATTGCTGTATAGATCTATCAAAATTCATCAAATTGTACATCTGAAGTATGTGTAGTTTACTGTACAGGAATCATAGCACAATAGAGGTGTTTTAAAAAAGGGAGATTACGATTCAGTAGTTCCAGGGTGTGGCATGTGATTCTGCATTTCTAACTGGCTTCCAGGATGTGCTGCTCCAAGGACCACACTCTGAGTTGCACGGGGCTGACATGGTCTCTGCCTTCCACTTCGTCTGTGCTCCAATCTAGAGTCTAGACCGAGACCCCAGACTGATGGCGGAATTCACAGGGACTCTGCGGGAGAGAATTTCCTTTACTCTTTTACTCCTCTCTTGGCAAAGCTGTTGAGATAGACAGGGTTTTTGCCTAGGGTTCATGGATTACCCTGTGGATGAAATGTCTAAAACTATTTCCCATTTCTTGATAACAAATCACTTATTTTTTAAAAAATCATTTATTTTTGTTCTGAAATAATTTACATAACTTACTTATCTAGCTCTAAAATAAAAAAAACCTCCTACTTTCATTTTTGCTGTCAAAGTTTCCCCAGAAGACAGAACACTTTTATATAGTCAAAAGCTAGTTTTGCCTTCACCAAACTGAGAATACAGTATCTTTTCTCCACCTACCCACCTCCTCCCCAGGGATACTGTGAACATCCATATAGATTTTCCAGACCAACCACTGACTGGTCCTGGAGGAAACTAAACCTGTATTATAGTTTCAGAGAAATGGGTGAAAGGTCTGTTCTTTATTTAATAAAAACATCAATTCTGAGCCCACAAGTTGCTTTTGCCTTTCTCCCTAAAAAGGACAAGACAAGTATGATAATAGGCAGAATTCCATATCAGTACTGAAATCAGGGAAGGGAAAGTAAACATAAAAACATAAAAAAAACAGATGGAGGAGGGCTGAAGATAAACAGGTGCTTCCCATAAGCACAAAGGAGGAGCCACTGCAGAAGTGACCAGGTGATCCTAGTCTCAAGCTCTGAAGTGACTGTGGGAGTTGGTCAGTTTGTTGGGGGGCATAGGGTTGCACTCTAGAACGTAGGCTGTTTCTGTCCATCTACAGAGATATTTTCACAGATTATGCTAAACTAGAAGTCTAGGGCAAGTGAAGGCTTTACAAAATATGAGAGATGCTGGTGTAGTTTAATGTAACTGTGATTAGGAAGGATTCTGAAGAATGATTGGAAGGGAAGGGAAAGACATCGAGATAGACGAATAGGTAAACATGGAGTGATGAGTGGGGTGTGCGTGTCTGTGTCTGGTGGGGTGTGTGTGTGTTTAAGATCACTGACAGTTTCTCAGAAAGAAGGTTAAAAAGAGACAATGCCATAATAATTAGACTTCAGGAGTCTGGCTCTTCTTAGAGTTATTAGAATAAGATACAAGCTTGATCAGTATTCCTACTGGGCCTTTTGCTTAGCTTCCAGTGAAGGGTTTTATTTCCCTGAAATATGATTCCAATATGATGATCATAAGCCTTGGTTAATTTTAAGACATTTCTCTTCACTTATGAAAAAGGGCTCATCAGCAGTCCCTGCCAAAAATTCATTAAAATACCTTTTAAGCTCCCCTTTAAGGTCATTTTCAGTATTCTTTGCACTGTTAATTAGAAAACTGCAGTTTCCTTTTTTGCTACCAGAAACTCTCTCCAGTAGCATCTTTGACTCTGGCATTTTGCTGACTGCCTTGTTTCCCTGAATTTGACTCTAACAGAATAAATGGCTCTGTTTTTGCTTTGCTGTATATTCTTTAGCTATTGGTTTTGCAGCCTCGATCGCTGATAATCCTGAAGCTGTCATTTATTAATTTATTGAGATGCTCTTCACATTCTCCACAGAGTCAGAGAAGATGCCAATTAAATTTGTTACTGCAAAAGTGAGATCACAGAAAATGCATTTATATGTTCACAGTACTAACTTCCATCACATTGGATCCCAGTTTCCTGAAAGTACAAAGTGTCTTACATGTAAATTCAATATATACTTATTGCTGCATCTTTGCTGACATTCAGCAAATAACATTCAGTTATTGCCTTCAAGAAAACGTGTAGATGAAAAATGTAAACTTTATGTTGTATGTATGAGAGAGATTTCCCGAAGAGGACTCAGGAAACCTAGCGTCTAGTCCCAGTAATGGGCCTTGTTTCCACAGCAAGTCAGGGGCAAACACTAAGCCTGAGCTTACGAAACCTGGCCATGCCTCAAAATTACCTGGGGACTCTAAAAATACTGCTTCCTGGACCTGACTCAAAACCTAGCTAATCAGCCTCTCTAGTGTTGGGGCCCAGGAATCTCTATGTATGTAAATCTCCCTAGAGATTCTGATACCATTATTCCTCTGAACACTGTTTGACAGTCAGTATCTTATCCGGGGAATATACAGAAATATTAAAGTATTGTTTAATATAGGCAAAGGTGCTGGTCTAACCAGGACCAGTCCCTTGAGTCTGAGGTGGATGGAGGTGGAACACCTTTTCACCTGTGGATGAGGGATGTGAATTCAGTAGATAGAGGCTGAGGATTCTATCTGGGAAAATGATTAGATTTCAACTGGAATAAAGTCCAAAGCTGGTAATAGAGAAGCAGTGAAGGGTGGGAACAGTGCTGCCATGCTGTATAACTTCAGTTGCAGTTGTATTAGTTATCCATTGCTGTGTAACAAATCACCCCCCACTTAGCAGCTTAAAGCAACAGATAACTATTTTATCACAGTTTCTGTGGGTCAGACATCTGAGTCTCTCATGTGGTTGCTTTCAAGCTGTTGATTGGGGCTGGAGTCATCTTAAAGCTTGATCTTCTAGGCTCATTTTTGGTGCCTGTTGGCAGGCCTCAGAAAGTCTCCTTCCAAGCTCACTCACATGATTGCTGGCAGGCCTTGGTTCTGGGCCATTAGGTGTGGCAGTTGGCTTTTCCACAGCCAGTGACTATAGAGAGAGAGGAGAGAAGAGAGAGTAGGAGGAGCGAGGGGGAGTAAAGAGGAGAGAGAGAGAAAGAAAGAGAGAGAGAGAGGGAATATCCTTCAGATAGAAGCTGTAAAAGTCTTATTCTAACCTAATCTTTGAAGTGACATCCTGTCACTTCTGTGTGTTCTGCTATCATAAGTGCATCGCTAAGTCCCACCCGTACCCAAGAGCGGGGGACTTAAGTACTTTAAGAGAAGAGTAGCAGTGAATTTGTAAACCTTTCTTTAAAACCTCCACAATAGACTGTTTCCTCCCTCCCCTAGTTGTGCAGTGCACAGCTTACACAGCTGCACATGGAAGTCCTGGATGAAAACAGAAAGATCAAGAACTAGGAGTAGAAGATGAGAAAAACCTGAGATTACTCAGAGAAATTCTGGCTAAGAAGCAGGGATGTATGTGAAGCAGTGGAGCACAGTGGGTAAGGGCTTCATGTTCAGCTTACCTGGTGTGATTCACAGAGCTTCCACTCTCTAGCTCTTGCCAGTAAGTCTCCTCAACCTCTGTTTTATTGGGATGTAATTGACAGTAATTTAACATCTTAAGTTTCAGGGTTTTTTAAAAAAATCTGTATAAAAGGGTAATAAATGGGCAATAAATTTGCCAGCCCCCTAAGGTCACTTTTCATATTTAATTTTTCCATGAGCTCTTTTAGTGCCACCACTACATCATGTCTCAGATCAACCCACTTTTCTGCATCCCGCTGCCACCTCCCTAGGCCAAGCCTCTGCCATCTCTGACCTGGGTGGCAGTAATGGCCTCCTCGCCAGTTTCCCTACTTCCACTCTTGCTTTTCTAAAGTTCATTCCCCACACAGAAATCAGAATCATCTTTAAAGAGTACAAGTCAGATCATGCCATACCTCTGCTTAAAACATTCAGTGCTTTCATGTGTTTTTAAAACAGATCAAAATTCCTTGCCATGAATAACAAGGCTCTGCATCATCTGACTGCTGCCTAGCTTTCTAGACTCACTGTGGACCACTCTATCTCTGGTGTCTTTTCTGCTCATCTAGCAAGCAGGCTGTTTCCTACCTCAGGGCCTTTGCACTTGTTCTCTCTGTCTAGGACCTTCCATGGCCATATCCTTCATGTTCTTCAGGCCTCAGCTTGGACGTCACCACCCCAGAACATCTCCCCTGATCATGCTCTCTAATGTGGACATTCCCTTCTCGAGGCACTTTTCTCTCTTTAATTATTTTCCTTCCAGGTACCATCATTATCTGCAATCATCTTGGTATTTTTTTCTTATCACTGTCTCTACCCACCTGAAAAGTACACTCCATGAGGAAAGTGCTCTATTTGGTTTGCTTTTTGTTGTATCCTTAGGGGTTAATCCCATTCCTGGATTATAATAAACTCTCAATAAACAGTTATTGGATGAATGAATAAAAGAGAAAACATATTAAATGTTTAGCACAGTGCCTGGCACATAATAGATGCCAATCTATGTTAGATAATCACATATTGGATATATTATCTATTTCACAGCTCTGGTGGAGCGATCAGTTGCAGTAATATGTGAAAGGCACCAGCTGCAGCTCCTGGTGCACTGAGTCATCAGCCACCCTGTGTGGGATGCCTAGTGTTGTGTTCATGTAATGGGGACGGAAAAGGATTGACATTTGGCTATTCAACATCTATTTATTTGGGAGCCTGTAGATATTTGACTTTTCTGATAACTGGGTCTTCAAACATTCACACTACTGTTATTCAAATTTTAAAATCCAAAGCTACCAAGCATTGTGCTCCATGTAGAGAAGTGTGAGACAGGTGAGCATATTGTTCTGGGCACAGTTTTTTCCATGAAGTAGGTTTAACTAAATAGACCTTATTGTTGGAAGCGTCATTAACTCAGTATTGCCTTAGCTTGCCCTCCCTACACTTGACAAAATCAATCTTGTCTGTGCTAGAATATCTGTTCTCTTGTAACAGTGATGAAACAGGATGATAAAGGTTTTAGATAATGTCAGAAAAACTATCAGCTGAAAAAAAAATTCCTGAACTCTAAGGGCCGCTACTGGCAGGACATTCATCCTGGGAGAGTCACCCCACCGCGGCACCCTGGCGCCACATCTTTCAGACCCTCTCTTGGCAAAGAGCCTGGCATGTGGACAATGCTTGTAAATGTTACAATAAAGGAAAAGTGAGTTAAGGTCTGGGCCCCCATCTTATGCACAGTCTGGGGGGAAGGAATATGTGATCGAAGGCTTTGAGTGTGTTCAGGCTCCAAATCACTATCCTGAGTAACCTAAGACAAGTTACTTAGTGCCCCTGAGGTTGGATTCTGAATCTGTAACGTGGGAAAATGCTGTTAATTTTGTGGGACTGGTCAACAACTGGGAGATGATGGTGCTAGTTGAATGCAGCTGATTGGCTGGCCTCAGAAAATTAGCCTGCTTTTTCATCTTTTCCAATCTTTTGAGGCACTCTACAGCTAAAGGAGACCCACAAGCAATAGAGCGGCCTACAGTCTCTACACGCTCTGTTTCCCAGAAGATAAATCCCAGACTTTTTGATTGTATGCATTTTAATATTATTCAAAATATGAAGCAAAAATAGGAGGTGGCTTATACAATAAATGTAGTCCCTGCTAAACATTTTGTAATTCCCTTCTGCAAAAGTAAGTAGAGTCCCTCTTAGGTTCCCAGCCTGTGCCCTGGTAATGGGGGAAGGGCTCATCCAGCCTGCTGTCCTTCCAGCTTCTTCCTTCTAGAAGGGACCTCCTTCAGCAGTTACGATGAGACAACGTGGATGAGTAGGTGCTTCTTCCTTGTCTCAAGTGAGCAATGTGTATTTCTGAGGGTGTTTAGCCTGGGTGATTTCTACTTTAACCGAGTCTCTGCCTCACCCAGGAGTACTTACCTCAAACATCCCTCATGCTGGATAACGATGTGGTCAGCAAGGGTGGCCTTTGAATGAAGAAGACTTCTGCTGGGGTTTCAGACTATGCTGATAGTTCCCAGCAGTCTTCTGTACTTGAAAGAAAACAAATTTGACTTGTAAATTGTTTTTTAAATTTCAATTCTGAAACTAGTTTGTAATTGAATTTATTCCATCAATTCACAAACATTTGTGGAGTCCTTCCATGTGCCAGGCCTTGTGCTAGGATCTTGGGACTAAAGAGGTGAAAGGACCTGCTCCCAGCCTTGAAAGCTTCAGCCAGGAAGGAAGAGGCCAGCTCATGTAAGACAATCTCCGACAGAGTCAGAGGAGAGGACACAGTTAGAAAGCAGAGGGGAGGTAATTCTTCCTAGGCGGGTAGGTACTAGGAACTGAGCGTGAAGAGTTGCTGTGTTAATTATCTACCACCAAACTTGTGGCTTCCAACATTTATCATAGTTTCTGTGGGTCAGGAGTCTGGGCATGATATACCGTGTGGTTCTTGCTCAGAGTTTGCCACGAGGCTGCAGTCGACGCGTCCGCTGGGGCTGCAGTCATCCTGAGTGCTTGGCTGGGGAGGGCCCTGCCCCCACGCTCACCCGTGGGGTTGTTGGAAAGGTTCAGTTCCTTTCAGGCTGTTGGACGGAGGGCCTCGTCAAGGCAGACTTGATGGCGGAAGAGGAGAGGCATGTCCGAGGAAGAGGGACCCAGATGAGCTCAGCCATGACAGCACGAGCAAGGCCTGATGGGAGAACCTCGGCATTTGGGTGGAGCACAGGGTGTAGGGGTAGGATAGATGAGGGGATGGTCGTGGATGAGAGTGAGGCTGCAAAGACAGGGAAAATACAGGTTATGGAGGGCTTTGTATAGAGAAATGGAGGAGCTTGAACTTTACCCCAAGGTGCTGGGAAACCAGTTAGGGTTTTTAAGGAGAGTCAAGGTTTCCTAGTTACTGTGGGAAGATCACTCTTTTGGCAGTGTTGATAAAGGGCTCATTTATTCCACTTACAACTGATCCCATTAGGCTCTCATAATCAACGTGCATCTCAGCTTTTCTGGTCGTGCAGAAGCAAGCAGTTTGAGGCTATCCAATGAGCCATTAATCATCTGTCCCTAGATTATGGGGCCTGGGTGTGGTGCAGGTCGAGAGATGGTGGAAGACTGGGTGGCTGATCTCTTTTTCTTACCCAGGAAAACTGGGAAAACTTAGATCAGGAGCAGTCGCTGGTTCATCCCCTAGGGGGATAAAATGCAGTTAGCTTTTACAGCTTGCTCACTTCCGCCCCGCTGATTCAGAACCTTCCCGCTGACCCTGTTTTGAAGCTTACTGTGCTGTAGTTGGAAAGTTTTGAAAAGCCATTAGCAAAGGTCTAAAAGACAATAAATATGGGTGTACTCTGGTGGCCTTTTAGAGGTTTAGTTTTTGAAACAGAACACAGTAAAGCATCATGCCTCAGTTTCTTGTTTGTAAAGCAAGTCTTGAACATGGTGAGTTTCATGTTCTGATCTTTTCTCTAAGAGATACAATTACTTAGAAATCTGCTTGTTTACTTTACTTCTGAGATGAATCTTAGGGCAGGCTCTGTTCTTCCCATTTCAGCCTTACATGAATTTTTTGATGCTTTGGGGTCATATCATTGTGGAGAAAGGCTTTTTCTTCTTGTATCATTGCAAAATGTGTAGAGAAGCAGTTGCTCAGATAACATGGGAACTTGTAAATGCATTTCCTTCCCACTGTACTACCAAGAGGCTGAAGGAACTTTTTTCATTTTCCAGGAGAGACATTGCCATTTCCAACAGGGAGTATATAATGCATGAAACCAGGAAGAGCTTTGAGTAACAGAGCAGCCTGTCCCACTGTTGTCAGTCAGCTGAGAGGTGAGAAGAGGCCATGCTGGCACTGAGTTTGCTTGGAGTCAGCTCTGCCCCCTTGAGCTGCTCCCGGCACAGGGCGGTGCTGAGGCTGCGCAGTGCGGTGGCCAGTCCACGTGTGAACTTCTAAACTTAGAGGTGGCCTGTGTGGTTCAAGGGACTCTCTATATTTACCATGACCCACGGGGGTTTCTTGAACTTGTCACATGAAGAAGGCAGAAGAATTTGTAGGGAAGGATTAAGACTTATTCTGCAAAGAGAACTACATATAATTTGTCATACATCTGTATTCACAAAAGGAAAATGTGGGCTTTGGAGATGCTGCGGGTCCTCCTCAGTAGGAAGGTGATGAGGGTCTCCAACCGGTGCAAAAGGTAAATCGAGGGGGTCTCGCATATATTTTTAATGATTTATTTTTAAGCTGGGTGATTAATATACAGGTGTTCACTATATTATTTTCTTATACTTTTTTTTGGCAAAAAGAAAGTTGGCAATGGAATATTTAAATAGGTTTATTGAGGTTGATATACATAACTGTACACATTTAGAGTATACAGTCTGAAAAGTTTGACACATGTGTACACCTGTGAAACCAGCACCGCAATCAAGAAAATGAGTATGTCCACCATCCTTAAGAATTTCTTTATGCGCCTCTGTAATCTGCCTCTTCTGACCCTCCACACTGTTTCCACCCTTCCCAACCGTTGATTCCCTTTCTGTCACTATAGATTAGTTTGCAATTCCGAGAATTTTCTATAAGTGGAACCATATGGTATGTATTCCATGTTGGTTCATTTCTTTCACTCAGCATATTTATTTTAAGATTCATCAATGCTGTTGCATGAAGCAGTAGTTACCTCTTTGCTGAGTAGGATTCCCTTGTATGGATACACCATGATTTGTTTACTCATTCACCTGCTGATGGACATTAGGTTGCTTCCAGGTTTTGGTTACCATAAATCAAGCTGCTATCAACATTCTTGTACAAGTTTATGCTTTTGTGTATGTGTACATATGCTTCCATTTCTCTTGAGTAAATACCTAGGAATGGAATGACTGGATCATCTGGTAGTGTATATTTAGTTTTTTTAAGAAAATACCAAACTGTTTTCCAAAGTAGTTGTACTATTTTACATTCCCACCAAGAGGGTTTGGGAGTTCTGTTTCCTCCACATCCTCTCTAATGCTTTGTATGGTCAGGCTTTTTACTTTTAGCCATTCTAATAGGTGTATAGTAATATCACTGTGGTTTTAATATGCATTTCCTCCATGAGCAGTGACGTTGAGCACCTTTTCGTGTACTTGTCATCTATCTATCTATCTATCTATCTATCTATCTATCTAATTTGTAAAAGTGCGTGTTCAAATCTTTTCCCCATTTAAAAAGTTGGGCTGTTTGTTTTCTTGTTTGGTTTTAATAGTTCTTTGTATTTTCTAGATGTAAGTTCTTTATCAGGTATATAATTTGCAGAACCTTCCTTCCAGCTAATGACTTGCCATTTTATTCTCTTTACAGTGTCTTCTGAGGAGTAGAAGTTTTAATTTAATTTAATTTAATGTTATTTTTGGAGGTTGGATTTATCTTTATTTTATTTTTAAAAATTATAGTTGATTTACAATATTATATTAGTTTCACATGTACAACATAGTGATTCAGTATTTTTATAGTTTACACTTCACTTGAAGTTATTATAAAATACTGGCTATATTCCCTGTGCTGCATAATATATCTTTTTAGCTTGTTTATGTTATACATAGTAGTTTGTACCTCTTAATCCCCTACCCCTATTTTGCCCCTCCCCTTCCATCTCCCCACTGATAATCATTAGTTGGTTTTCTATGAGTCTGTTTGTTTTGTTATATTCATTTGTTTTATTTTTTATATATCTCATATAAGTGATAACATGTGGTATTTATCTTTCTCTGACTTATTTCACTAAGCATAATACCTTTCAGGTCCATCCATGTTGTTGGAAAAGGCAAAATTCCATTCTTTTTAATGGCAGAGTAATATTCCATTGTATGTATATACCACTTCTTTATCCATTTATCTGCTGATGGATACTTACGCTGCTTCTATATCTTAGCTATTGTATATAATGCTGCTATGAACAATGGGATACATGTATCTTTTCAAATTAGTGTTTTCATTTTCTTTGGGTATATGCTCAGGAATGGAATTGCCAGATCATATGGTAGTTCTATTTTTAGTTTCTTTAGGAACCTCCATACTGTTTTCCATAGTGGCTGCACCAATTTATATTCCCACCAGCAGTGTACAAGGGTTCCCTTTTCTCCACATCCTTGCCACCATTTGTTATTTGTAGTTTTTTGATGATAGCCATTCTGACAGATATTAGGTGAAATTAAAACATTTTCTCACATCATATACAAAGAGTAAACTCAAATGGATTAAAGACCTAAATGTAAGACCAGAAACCATAAAACTCCTAGAAGAAACCATAGGCAGAACACTCTTTGACATAAATCATAGCAGTATTTTTTTTGGATCTCTCTCCTCAGGCAAAAGAAACAAAAGCAAAAATAAATAAATGATACCTAATTAAACTTAAAAGCTTTTGCACAGTAAAGGAAACCATTGACAAAATGAAAAGAAAGCCTACCAAATGGGAGAAAATATTTTCAAATGATATGACTGATAAGGGGTTAATATCCAAAATCTATAAACAGCTCATACAACTCAATACCAAAAAACAAAACAATTCAATTGAAAAATGGGCACACATGAATAGACATTTTCCAAAGAAGATGTACAAAGGGCTCACAGGTACATGAAAAGATGCTGAATATTGCTAATTATTATGAAAATGCAAATTAATAGTAAAGACTTTAGATGTGAAGTCCAGTTTATGAATTTGTTCTTTTACGTATAATGATTTTGGTAATGTAGCTAAGAAATCTTTGCCAAACCCAAGGTCTCAGTGATTTTTTTTTCTATGCCTTTGTGTCTAGAAGTTTTATAGCTTTTAGTCTTTATCTTTAGATCTGTGGTCCATTTTGAGTTTTTTATGTGATATGAAGTATAGCTCCAGGTTCAATTAAAAAAATTTTTTTTGACATTTGTTGAAAAGTTCATTCATTGCCACCTACGTGATTTCAAATTTTTCTTTCCCTATGTGGCATGTCTATTTTTCCTCTTAATGTTATCTTTTACAGTACAATAGTTATCAATTTTGATGCAGTCACATTTGCCAATTTTGTGTTTTAAGGTTTGTAATTTTGGAATTGTATTTAAGAAATCTTTGCTGCTTAAAAATTTCTTGTCTAGGATTGAATTTCCATCTTTTAGTTTTCTGTCCACTGTATGATAATCAAATATGCAAACATGTATGAAATATTCTTAGTGTATGGAATATACAAATATAATGAAGAAAATATATATTATTTCAGAAATTTAAGAGAGCTGCGAGTGGCAAATTAGTGACAGAAGGAATTTTAAAACTTTTGAAACTTTCCTGGTAAGAGGGAAGAAAAGAAGAAAAAATTGCCATGGAATTTTGTTTTTGTTTTTTTTGAGAACAGAAGAATAGTGGTAGAGATGGGATAAAGCTTAGCATCAGGTGCTAAGCACGTGGTGTGTATACTTGGACTTGAAAGATCAACCATAAATTCTCGGTGATCATCACCTTATTCTGTGAAAAATTACTGGGGATTATTTTGGGTATAGAAAATAACCCCTCATAATCCTCCTCCTACAGCTACCCAGCAAATACCCAGTTTGGGACCCGTGGGACTGTTTAGCTCCCCTCCTCTTACGTGCAGGGGACTCTCGGTCAGTGCTTTTACTGCTTCAAATCATCACTGCTTTCCTTAGGCTCTCTCACTAACCCGCCCATCTCCTTGGGTTTCAACAGCTGCCTCACTTTCTGCTTAATAGAAGCCATCAAATGTGCTCCTGTCTCCTGAACCTAAACACGTATCTATATTCACAGCTATCCCCCCATCTTTTCCTCCAGTTCCAGAAAAAATGAATAATTTCTTCTCTCGTTCCAGGTCACTCCCCACCTCCCTTTGCCCTTGACACCCCTTTGCCTTGATTCCAAGATGACCTTCCTTTGACATTCCCTCTGTCTCGTGTCCTCAGTGCTGCGTGTCCACTGGGCCGTTCTTGCAGTGAATAAACATGTTCCTGGCTCTCTTACCCTAAAAATATTTCTCCATTGGACCCTGAGTTTCCATTCATTTTTATTTTGCTTCCTATATTATCCATGTTTGCTGAAAGGGTAGTATTGCTATCCCTGCTTCTCGTATTCCAGCTTCCTCTTCCCTCTACTGTGCCTTGAGCACGCTACTGAGACTGCTCTCCCTAAGGCCGTATCTAATGGACATTTTTCAGGACTATTTTACTGGACTTCTCTGTTGCATTTACTTCTTTTTAAAAACTCTACACCCTTCGGTACTGCTGAAATTTTACTTTCTTGTGTCCTAATCTACTTCTCAGACTATTTCTAGATTGCATAATAAATTTTGTCTTTTTTTTAAATGTGACTCATCTAAATTGAATGATAAATATATGCACACTGTAACTATTTTTTGTTTCTTTGTTAAACTTTTAGATTGGGTACTCAAATGAAAATCTTATTGTTAACTTTGTTTTTTTATTTTAGTAGGTGTTATGTTCTAATTTCATTCAATTAACTTTTTAGTTAACATTAGCCTAGCTGAGAAAGTATCCTTTTGAATCTGTTTACCTGTTTTCTTTGCAAGAATCTGGATGGTCATTAAATCTGTGCACTGAAACAGCGAATTCAGAGTATTCAACTCATAGGATAGAAATATATAGTGCTGTGCTTTAAAATTATGCAAACCTTAGAAATCTGTAAATGAGAATTGAATTTGGAGCCTGGAGGTAGAAAATGTGATTAAAGAGAATATGAGAGCTTCTGAGGGTTTTGTTTTCTGGGCAGGAGTTAAAAATAAAAGACAAATCTTACTTGCTTTTTTCTCTACCACATAAAAAGGCATCACAAAGGCTTAGAAATACAGAGTTGCTTTTGGCATTTAAATAGATTCTTGGTGTATAGTATACTAATCCTTGTTTAAGTCAGCAAAGGAGTGTGGAGGCACAAAATTAAGGATAAATTCTTCATATATATGATTTTTCTGCTTTGATAGAACAGAGAGAAAATATTAAATATGAACATATCTTTTTCCATCAGTATTCTTTTTTTTTTTTTTTTTTTTACCAGATACAATGAACCTCTTAAAAATCTAGTCTAATTTAAACCACCTTTGGTCATTTAAAAAAATGTCAGAGGTCATTTCATTTATTCAAAAATTTCAAATATATATACTTTTTTTTGTTTTAAAGAAACCTATCTAAATGACTTAACAAGAAGTCTGTGAAGATTTATGCAGGATGAAGGAATCGTGTTTATATTTATTCTTTATTTTATCACCAGAGATTTTGTTTCCTTTCACTTGCTCACATGAAATATGGCTGGTTGATGCCCCATAAAGAGGGCTAGCCTTCAGCAACTGAGAGGAGAGTGGCAGCCTGCCTGACTAATGGTCGGTTAAAGTCTCTGATGCACAGGGATCAAATTAAATAAGGCTCTGTGTTGTCAAGATTTAGAATCTACTGATGCACCAACATTTATTCATCTGCTTTTTATTTAGCTTTGAAGGCCTGCAGGTCAGCTGCCTCTGATTCTTTTGGTGGCCTTCCAGGGCAAGGGAGGCTGAAGGGACAGGCGCAGTACAGTGTCCCTAGGTGGCAGTCTTGGATGGATAAACCCCCTCTCTCAATTGTAAGCACCAGTTGTTTTTTTATTCCTTTCTCTCTCTCTGTCTCTCCCCCTCTTCTGTTCTCTTTCTCTCTTTCCCTTTTTCTTTCTAACCAGCCATTCCCAAGAAACATTTTATTTATGTCTTTATGAACATATATATTATTAAACACTTTATTTCCAGCCCAGGAGTTGTGGGGAGGTTTCTGAATGCTGTAGCAGCAGGAGCGATGATTCCCCTAAACACTTCATAAATGTACATAAAAGGTGATGAATTTAAAAAATCAAACACAAGGCCCCCACCAAAAAGAAAATTACTTAAAATAACCAAAGACCCAAGGCGAGTATAGCCCATCCTGCACTCCCTAGGGAAAAAGTGATTGGCAAAACTGACTGCTTTTGCTTCCTCACTGGTCAAGAGGGGAATGTTCCCTGTTGCTGGAGCAGACAGCTCAGGCTGAGATCTGAAAACCTCCCCTTGGCTGTTTTGCTTTTAACCTAGGAGGAGCGCGCCGTTGTTAGCCTTGCTGACGGTGTTACGGACAGGGCATGAGGACGAAGGAGCCCTGCCTGCTCTTCCAGGGCCGCGTGGCTAAGGCCAGGAGGGAGAGTCGCCCTAATCAGTAAACATGGTTGTGCTAACCCTGGAGGCTGGATGCAAGTGGGGGCTGACCGGGGCCAGTGCATCGTTTACTCTGTCCTCAGAATTGTGCTGCAAGTTATAGATGCGTCACGAGTTCCAGTAACTTGCCAAGGCTGTGTAGCTTGCGGTCATCAGAGAAAAGACTCAGATCCAAGTCTATTTCATGCCTAGACCTAAATGCCTTCTAGGCTGCCTCCAGGTTAATTGCCTCAGACTTTGCGCCTGGTTCCTTTTCTTTCCTCCCATTGATTCCATTCTCCACAGTTTACGTCTCATTTCCCTATTCTTGCACCTCATTTCACATCTCCCGGATCTTTACCAGGTTCCCATTTCACCACTGCCATGACCCTAGATATTATCGACCTCAAAGTTGTTTTAATTTTCACAGCTTTGGTTATTAGTGAGGAGAGCGCTGAGAAAAGAAACATCACCTTTTTTGTGAGCAGCCTGCTCAGGTGCTCTCCCTATTTTTCCACCCATTGGGAAGTCCTCTTTGTTAATTTCTGTAAGTTTTTTTTTTAATATATATTAAGTACATTATCTCTTTGTCACATATGTTTCAAGTCTTTTATAAAATAATTGTCATTTTTTTTTTAGTTTGCTTATGGAAGCTATTTTTCCACGTGGAAGATTTAAATCTTTATAAACTTGAACCTGTTTCTGCTATGATTCCTCGCTTTGTTGTCTGCCTTCCACAGGCTTCTTCACTTCAGGATCATAAAATATATTTTAGTATATTTTTTCCTTTTCTTTTCAAGACCACTTTATTGAGGTATAATTGACATACAAAAAGCTGCACATATTTAATGTATAAAACAATGAGTTTGGAGATAAGTATTTACATGTGAAACTGTCGTCATAATCTCTGTAATAAACATATCCATCCCCTCCAAAAATTTTCTCTTACCTTCTTGATTTATTATTATTCTTATTACTTTCTGGTGATAAGAGCACAACACAAGATCTTAGCAGATTATTAAGTATATAATACAGCCTTGTTTACTAACAGCGCTGCCCTGTGCAGCACCTCTCTAGAATTCATTCATCTTGTGTAACTGAAACTTTGTATCCTTTGCATGGAATTTTCTTCTTCATTGTTAACTTAAAAATTTTTAATCCAATTATTATTATTTTTTGGTATGAGGTAAGAAGGAAATGTAACCTCATACCATTTTGAGAATAATACATCTTTTGAAATAATAAACATGAATGCAATAAGTACCAGGCACATAGTAACAGGCTATGAGTAGGCACTGTTTTTATTCCCATTTTTCAGCGGAAGAAACTGATGCACAGAAAGTCACAGAAATATTATGTGATTTACCCAAGTTTAAGTAATAGTATTTGGCTTTACAAATCATGGAAGTCAGTCTCTTTCAGCAGATAATCTGACCGGAGAGACCGGCTGAAGATTTAGAACTTTATGCTAAGTGATTTAAGTAGGATAACATTTTCCTCATAATTATATTTTTTTATCTTTGTTTTCCCTTATAAACATTTAAAAAATAGGACAAAACTATGTACTATCAGATGGAATTATGAGAGAAATAAAGATGTTAAAAGTTAAAGTCTAAAGACAATCATTAAATACAAATATAAGTGTACAAATATAAATCTGTGTTCCCAGCGCACCTAGTACATCTGAGAGTGCTCCACCCATCCCTATAAAGCATGGATCTGTGATATTTTGGAAGCCCTACTCATCCATTTTTGGAGCCCTTCCTGCAGGGTGAGGTGAGGGTGCCGACCACTGACTCTCTTACCCCTGCTCCGTCTGTGACAAACAGCCTAGATCTCCTGGTGTTTGGGATGCAGTGTGTTGCTTTGGAGCCTGCCTAAGCTCACTCCCCTAAACTAATCTCACATGTTTCAGGCTCATTAACTCTATACTCTAACAAGTTAAGTTCATCTGAGTTACATTTGTTAATTTGCTCTGTTACGGAATGGCTCACACTGTGTGTGTGACTCCCCCCTGGTGGCCTGAGAGAATGCTTGTAGTTTATCATCTGTGAGTCCTTTCACCGAGGGGAAAGATTTGTCTTCTTGAGTTTTACCCATAACACCGGACTTCATCTTTCTGTACTTGACTTCCTGCATCCAGAAGGAACTTTTGAATAAAGTGAAACCATCAAAGCAGTAGAGAAAACCAGTGCACTCTGGGGGACCTGGTGCTAACATATGGATGTTACTGGTCAAAATTAGGAAGTAACTTGTTTTGAACAAAAGCAATAGTCAAGTCAGCATCTCTTGTGATTCAAACAGAATTATTTCAAGTTCTGCAGGACTTTGTGTTTTAAGAATCAGGTATTTCACAAAAAGGAAGCCGAGACACATATCAAGTAAAATAGTATTTTACGACTACTTCAGTAATGCGTATGTTTGCTGGAGTGAGTTCTGAAAGTGGTCTGGCTTTTGTTTGATGGCCAAACCTAAATTCCATGTTAAAATCTGGTCTCCTATTGAATTTGAGTTCTGGTCCCGGAGGTGATATTGGGCGTGGCCTGAGATCAGACAGACTCTTGTTTTGAGCTATAGAATCTGGTAATTGTTCCTTCATAGCTTTCTCTGTGCTGCATCTCTCTCTTGCTCCCCTACACACACACACACACACACACACACACAGCCACAGAGTGAAGTGAGGTAACAGGACCAATTTCTAAGGTAACCGTCTTAGGTGTCTTGCAGGAAAAAAACCCACTTTGGAGAAAAATCAAACATTCCTTAGTTTTCAGCAATGCCCAAGGCTGAATAGAAGTTTTTAGGGAAGAGACAGAAGTGTAGTAGATAAAGACATTTGACGGAAACTCTGAACCTTGCCCGACTTGGGAATTCTCTGTGAGGACTTTAGAAGCCTGGGTGTATCAGAGATCCAGCAAGCATGGGAGATGAAACAGCTGGACTCAGGGATTCATGCAATCAGAGAAAGTTACAGACTCAGGAAGGGGAGAAATAAGGAGGATTGGGACCAGGGCACCACAGAGCTATTTTCATTATCTCTACTTAACTAAGAGTTTTTCCTAGTTTTTAAGCGAGGAAAAGATAGAAGCCAACACCCAAACCACACTACCTATTCCACGTAGTTAACTGCGCTTGAGTTAACTGGTAAATTGTCAGGTTTAAGCCACTGTTTGGGGGGGTGTCACTTAACACCTTATACTTTCTTTAGTGGCTATAAAATTCTTAGTAGAGTAATTCTCTCTATATTGTTGAAGAGACATGTAGAACGTGGTAAAATCTCTGCTGATAATGTTATGCAAGATTCTTGAGGACAGAGCAGGTCAGCATCCAGAGGATGGTGCCTACTTAAGGCCCGTTCCTTGGTTTAGTTTAGAAGGAGAAAGAGTTGTATGGCATTACGGGCAGTGAAGAGACTTTAGCTCTCATATCTAACCAAACCTTCGAATATTAAGGAATTTAAGGTCAGGACAGTAAATGACTCGTCCAAGGCCACCAAGGGAACAGAACAGGGCCAGGACCTGTATGTAAATCTCCAGGCCCTACTCCCTGGTTCTTCACCATCTGCTTTGTGATTTCACTGAATTTGCTTGTTCTGGCAAGGTGGAAAATCTCTCCTAATCTGCTTCCGAAATAAAATTTTCTCTGCCATTTGCAACACTCCAGAGAATAGAAACATAACAAAATCATTGTTTTGCATTAATACTTCCATTTTCAGCCATCCTGGCAATCAATCAGAACTTTTATCTTCTTGCCTGAAGAGACAAGGACATTTAATTCACAGCAATTTCCTTCCTCCTTTCTCTCAGCGACTCTGTTAAATAAAACATGATGGATCACACTCTGCATTTGCATGCCAGCTCAATCAGGGATGGAGCTCTGCTGGAACGGACAGGATGCCACCCTTGCCAAAACCTGGCAGAGGGGTCATGGAGGTTAGTGCTGGGAAGTGCTCAAATTCTGCACAAGTGAACATTTTTCACTCAAGGAAACGGGCCCAGTTCACAGCCAGAATGAGAACTGGAAGCTGTGCTAAAAATTAATAAATAAATTCTTACTTATGATCAACAAAGATCATAGTCCTACCTAATAAAAGCTTTTTTGGGTGGGAGGGGGATAACACTTGAATCTTAGAGAACTGAGCTGGGGCATAATCTGGCCAAGTATTCACATTGCTATACTGGTCATTTCAGATAATTCCCTCCTTCCCATAACAATTAAAACAGAATTTTTTTGAATCTCTGCATTTATAGAGACTGATCATCTTTCCTCTTCTTCAGAGTGCCCAGGGATGCTTGCCTTGTATGTGTTTTAGAGCAACCCAGTGCACCTTGCCATCTTTTTGCATATGGAGCTATTGATCAGTGTTGACAGGACCAGAAGGGTGTTATCCAGTCCAGCCTGCTGGTTTTGTGCAGACAGAGGATAACTTCTGTATTATTTTCTACAGGGAGTTTATGGTTTGTTTAATCTCAAGGTAAAATGATGAGGCGTTGACTTGAATGCAGGTCTCCTGCCACTAAGTGACAAAGCTGTTTTTATTCATTCATTTATTCATTTAAGAGATCTTATTCTGTGCTGGGACTGTAAAGATGAACAAGATATAGTAGCCCCCACAAGAAATTTACAGGCTGGTGAGGGATTATAGATCAGTTAACAATGATCATATGCAGTGTGCTAAGTACCATTGTGGAAGGAATATGAGATTCTTTGGGAGCACATAGGGGAGGTTCATAATGTAATTTGAAGGATTTAGGGAAATTGTTAATCTCCTTAATCCTTCCATAATGCAATTTAAAGAAAGTGTTCCAGAGAAAGTAAAATCTAAACTGCAATGTGAAGGATGGAGTGGAGTTAGCTTACTGAACGAGTCGGGGGTCTAGGCAGGGGGTATAATCTGAGGTGAAGAAGCCTGGCTCATTCATGGAAAAACATGCCATTTCTGTACAGGATGACTGTATATTGACAATGGTGAGAGAAGACACTGGGAAGAGAAATTGTTTAGGCTTCATAAACCACGTTAAAGATTTTGAACTTGCTTTTTATTGCAATGGGAAAGTGTTGAAAAATTACCAGAACATGAATGACAAATACATTTAGGCTGCAGAGCAATTACTCAGGCAAGTACGGATGATAGATTAGATAAAATCAAGGGAACAGACACCACCGCTATCACAGCCTAGAATCTGTCTACAAAGTCTTTAGTCACAATTGATCAGAAAGAAACTTATTTAGGAAATGAGCAAATGTGGAATTTCTACTGACTTGGTCACCAAATTTCATAGTCTTTCCTGGTTCCAAAAGTAGGATTCCCCAGTGTTAACTTCCTGAGTGGGGTAAGGTTGTGCCCGTCACTGTGGCCTCTTTGTTACATCGAGACTCATAGCTGCTTCACTTCTTACACCAGGCAGCCTGCAGCTCTTACTGGGTCTCCAGTTCCCCCTGCATGCTGGCTGGTGGTTACAGTTTTGGTAGCAGTGCTAACAGCTCGAGCAATAAGCTTCCTCATCCAGGGTTCCCTGAGAAGGCGCTGTCTTTCACAGTCTTAGTTTATAAGTTCTTGGATATTCAGAGATTCATCTGCAGTTCATCTAGCACAGTACTTTCCCCCTCTCTTGACATTCCCTATTATTGTTTCTTACTCATGGTCTTTGATTTTAATTCCCTGTTCACTTAGGGCAGTAGGCTGTATGTGATCCCAGGCCTGTGGGCCCACCAGTGACTTTGCAAAGATCGGTCATCATTTTCCAGGGGTGCCTGGCTCTGTACCTTGGGGTCCTCCAGTCCACTTTAGCAGGCGTTATGCTGACTGAGTGTATCTGGAAGAGAAACAGTCTCCATTCCCTTCTCTGAGTAACAAAGGGAAAGTAGGAAACAGTTATCTTGGTGGCTTGCTCCTTTCTGCCCATGACAGGCCCGCCGTCTTGCCACGTCTAGTCCAGGCCTCACGGTGGCAGAGACCAGCACTGCTCTCAGGAATTATCCTCACACGAACCACGTCAGGGGGCTGTCTGGCCCCACTCACTTCCAATCCAGCGTGAGTTTGAATTTAGAGGCCAATTAGAGCACTTCTAAAGTCAAGAGACAGTGGCTTATACATATTCCAGGAGGAACTTCAAGAGTAAGCTGCCCAGGAGTGGGTGCTGGTGGGGCTGAGGAAGGCTTTGGAACTGCTGGGACCTCCTTCTCCCATGACTTCTTTCATTTCAGGCAATTTTCGGTATTGAACAGGAAGTGTTAACTCCTTCCTTCCATCGTAGGTGTTCACGCTGAACCTCGAGTTTATCAGATCTCAGTACTCACACCACTTGCCATGGTACTGTCTCGCAAAATCATTAATCCAGTGTTTATTGACCTAGGTCCCAGAAATGCCCCAGAACATGCCCTGCTGTCCCCAAGGAAGCCTTCAGGCAAAGCCATCCTGGGGTCCCATGCCTGTTTTCCCAGAATCTGTGATGTTTGTTTGGCTAACATTTCCTGAGTTGTGTTAAGCTGCCAAAGAAGTGAATGGCTCAGAAATCTTCCCTTGCAGTTTGTGCCTTGCAGTGTCCCAGTGCTGGTACAGTGTTGTGGGTGGGTAGGGAGGAAACCTGCCACTTGGAGACCAGAGGTGGCACCAGGCACTCGGCTGGCAGGGGCCTATCAAGGTGAAGGTGATGGATGGGTTTGCATAAGGGAGGTAGTGATTTTAATAAGGATTATCTGAGTTAGCTCGGAATAACCAGCTGCCTATCTCCACAGGGAGCACCATTTGACATAAATGAAGACAAGGACAATGATCAAGTCTGAAAGAGAGTTAATTGAAAAGGAGTAGCATGCTCTGATCTGCAGATTGAGCTCCTTAGGAGGATTCAGCTAAGCCAGAGTGAGTCAAATGATTTTACATGCAGCAGTGTCCCTGGGAGATGCAGATAACATAACTTGATTGACCTCGAATCGGGAAAAGGCCAACATCACAGCAGCTCAAAGGGTGTTAGTTTCCTGGGGATGCGCCTCTTAATTGCAGTGTTCATTAAAATGGTGCTTTGTTTCCCCCCTTTTAGAGCTAGACACGCTTTTAAAAAACTATCAAAGGAAAGGAGAATGAAAGAATGGGATGTTCGGTATTTGACCCTTTTTCATCTTCCAGCCAAATATCTCAGCCTTTGGATTGAAAGATAAAGAAGTTTGGCTGAGGACCTGTTTCTCCATTAATTCTCCTGGGAACCAAGAACCTGTCTGAGCTAAGCCAGGATTGATTTGGTCTTGATGATTATGAGCTACATACCATATATTCTCTTTTATGTAACTCAAATCTCTGCTCAAGTGTCATCTCTTCAGACAGGCTGTGCAGGACCACCACCCCATCCACATTAGTGCCCCCATCATTTTCTATCCATCATGTCCCCGATGCACTTCTCTTTATGCTATTTAATATGCTGTAATTATATTACATACTTACTTGTTTTTCTTTCTACCCTGGATGGCTGTGACCTGCATGAAGGCAGGGACTTTGTTTAATTTACTACTGTGTCTTCAGTGCCTATAATAGTGCTTGGCACTGTTAAAATGAATGACCAAGTACCTTGGGCAAGAATTTTCATGTTTATTTCTAGTATGCTATATTCACTTTTTTCCTTGTTTGGAAAACCATGCTATCATAGATTTTAAAGTTATTTTATGATGAAACAATAATAACAAAGAGATAAAAGTACCACTGGCAATGAACAACAGAAAAGCTAGTCATAATGCGTGAGAGAAACACCAAAACTTAACAGCTGAAGAAATAGAGTGTCACAGAAATGAGCAGCCTAATATAAATATACCACAAAAATGATTTAGGTGGAGTGAACAATGTAGGAGCTGTAGCATTAAATTTCATCATACAGTTGGTATGTATGATTCTGTTAGATTGATCAACTCTGATGAATGAACTCAGTGACTAGCCATGACTTTTTTTTAATTGAAATCTTTATTGAGATAATTACAGACTCACATGCAGTGGTAAGAATGAGTAAAGAAAGATCCTGGGAGCCTTAATGCCAGCAGAGCTGGTCAAGTACCCTGTGTCTTTAAGGGCAGAGCCACACTGTTAATTTTTAAGAAATGAAAAGGGGAGAGTTCTGACCCAAGATGGCCTCAGAGGAGGCTCCTGAGCTCTCCTCCTCCCATGCACACAAAATCTACAGCTACCCAAGGAGCAGTTCCCTCTAAAAGAAAGCCAGAAACCAGTTGAGCAACTTCTACATGTCATAAATGAGAAAATACCCATGTCGAAAAGGGTAGGAAAGGCTGAGACGCACTCTCACTCAAAACCCCACCCCGGGCACAGGGACCCACAACTGGGTGGGAATTTGCAAATCCCAGGTTCTCCCTGAGGAGTGAAGGGTTTGGACCCAACGGGTAGCATCCCAGCTTTTAAGACTGCCACCTTGAGGCTTGTTTCCCAGCTCAGAAAACCAACAGGACCTGGCATCTCAGAGACTCACAAGACCATAACAAACTAAGAAAGTTTTTAAAGGTGTCACTGTAACTGTCTACCCTCTCCACCACCCCTCCAGAACTCAGCACAGATAGATCAGACCAAAAACCCTACCTCTGTTTTTTCCCTGAAAGAGGCCTTTTCATACCTTGGAAGCTACTGCCTACAGATCAGGCTGCTAATTCTAGGGGCTGACTGAGCTCCTCCCCTAGACTGGGAGCCTGGAGGGTGAGCACCATCTCTGAGTGAGCTCTCTGGCCCACTCTAGGACGCTGCTGTCTCCACCATGTTTGCCAATAGTGACTGCTATTTTTAAAATCTATGATCATTGGTCATTTTGTTTTTTGTCTCTTTGTTTTAGACCAGTGTTTCTCAGCTCTGGCTGCCTATAACACTTGAGTCCCTGATTGAATGACTCACTCCCCAGGCAGTTCTGAATTTCAGCCATGGTTGACAGCCACTGTTTGGGGTAGGATGGTAGCTGATGCAGGAACAAACTGCTAAGTTACTGATTTGGTTCAGGAGCTCATAGTAAAGGATGACATCAAATCAGAACAACCACCCAAATAGCCAAATCAGCTGACAAGTATTACTTAATGAGCCTTGCAGATAATCAAGGCTCACTGTATTTCCCATGTCATTATTTCAAAGCTATGTCTGTCAGAGGGCTGGTGAGTCTGGACAACGCAGCTTGGTTGCAAAGTCCTGAGTCCCTGTTTAGAGTCACAAGCTTAATGTGCATCTGAGTTGTCAGCAATAGATGCATAGCTTCTTGGCAAACTAGGCATATTGTGTGTGTGTGTGTGTGTGTGTGTGTGTGTGTGTGAATTACACCTTTGGTTTTGAGATAACTGTAGATTCCCATGCAGTCATAAGAAACAGTATAAAGGGATATTCTATATCCTTTACCCAGGCTATAGGACAATGTTATAACCAGGATCTGGGCACTGATGCAGGTGAGGTGCAGAACATTTCCATCGTCACAGGGAATCCCGCACGTTGCTCTCTTTTATTCACACTCGCTTCCCTTCCACGGCAATGCCTTCCTTAACACCTGGCCACCACTGAACTGGTCTTCATTTCTGTAATTTTGTCACTTCCAGAATGTCACCTAAGTGGAATCATATAGTATGTAACTATTTGGGAACTTTTTTCCCACTCAGCACAATTCTCTTTTGATTCATTTGGTGTGTTGTATGTATCAATGGCTTACTCCTTTTTATTTCTGAGTAGCATTTCATAGTATGGATGCATCATAGTTTGACCATTCACCCACTGAAGAACACCTGGGTTGGTTGCAGCTTTTGCAAAGGAAGCTGTGATAACATTCATGTATATATATTGTTTGTGAGCATACCTCCATTTCTCTGCGATAGGAGTGCTATTGTTGGGTGATTTGAAAGTTTAATTTAGTTTTTTTTTTTTTTGCAAAACTGACAAACTGTTTTCCAGAAGGGCTGTACCATTTTACATTCACACCAGCAACATATAAATGACTCTGTCTACATCCTCCCCTGCACTGGGTGTGGCCACTGTTTTTTGTTTTAGCTATTCTGATAGACATGTAGTGATAACTCAACATGGTTTTAACTTCGTTTCCCTAATGGCTAGTGATGAAGATCTTTTCATGTGCTGATCTGCTATCTGTATATTTTGGTTGAAATGTCTGCTTATACTTTTGCCCATTTCTGATTGGATTGTTTTCTTTTTTTTTTTTAACGTTGAAATTTGTGAATTCATTATACGCTTGTCCTTTGTGGTTTGGACATACTTTCTCCTGGTCTGTAGCTTGTCTTTTCATTCTCTGAACACGGTCTTTTGCAGAGCAAAGTTTTTTTTTTTTTTTTTTTAATGTTAATGATGTCCACCCTATCAAGTTTCCTTTCATAGATCATGCTTTTGGTATCAAGTCAATTTACTCTTTGCCTAGACCTGTATTCCAATTATTTTCTCCTGTTTTTTTTTCCTAAAACTATGCAGCTTTACAATTTATATTTGAGTCTGTGATCCATTTTGAGTTAATTTTTAAGTTTCTTTTTATTTTTTATTTAGCTGACAGATGTTCAATTGTTTTAGTATCATTTATTTAAAAGGCAATCCATCCTCTATTGAACTGCTTTTGTACCTTTGTCAAAAATCAGTTGGGCATATTTGCGTGAGTCTGTTTCTGGGCTCTCTGTTTTGTCTGATTGGCCTTTGTGTTTATTCCTTTGGTGATATCATTGTCCTGATTACTGCAGCTAAATGATAAATCTTGAAATTAGATAGATGAATTCTTCATACTGTATTTATTTATAACATTTTTATTGATTTATAATCATTTTACAATGTTGTGTCAAATTCCAGTGACAATTTTTCAGTTATACATGAATATATATATATTCATAGTCATATTTTTTTCTCTGAGAACTACCATAAGATCGTGTATGTATTTCCCTGTGCTATACAGTATAATCTTGTTTATCTATTCTACAATTTTGAAATCGCAGTCTATCACTTCCCACCCCCCGCCCCCTTGGCAACCACAATTTTGTATTCTATGTCTCTATGTCTATGAATCAATTTCTGTTTTGTATTTATGCTTTTTTTTTTTTTTTTTAGATTCCACATATGAGCAATCTCATATGGTATTTTTCTTTCTCTTTCTGGTTTATTTCACTTAGAATGACATTCTCTAGGAGCATCCATGTTGCTGCAAATGGTGTTATGTTGTTGGTTTTTTTGGCTGAGTAGTATTCCGTTGTATAAATACACCACATCTTCTTTATCCAGTCATCCATTGGTGGACATTTAGGCTATTTCCATGTCTTGGTTATTGTAGATAATGCTGCTATGAACATTGGAGTTCAGGTGTCATCCTGAAGTAGGGTTCCTTCTGGATATAAGCCCAGGAGCGGAATTCCTGGGTCATACGGTAAGTCTATCCCTAGTTTTTTGAGGAATCTCCATACTGTATTCCACAGTGGCTGCACCAAACTGCATTCCCACCATCAGTGTAGGAGAGTTCCCTTTTCTCCACAGCCTCTCCAGCATTTGTCATTTGTGGACTTTTGAATGATGGCCATTCTGACTGGTGTGAGGTGATATCTCATTGTAGTTTTGATTTGCATTTCTCTGATAATTAGTGATATTGAGTATTTTTTCTTGTGTCTATTGATCATTTGTATGTCTTCCTTGGAGAATTGCTTGTTTAGGTCTTCTGCCCATTTTTGGATTGGGTTGTTTCTTTCTTGTTAAGTCATATGAGCTGCTTATATATTCTGGAGATCAAGCCTTTGTCGGTTTCATTTGCAAAAATTTTCTCCTGTTCTGTAGGTTGTCTTTTTGTTTTACTTCTGGTTTCCTTTGCTGTGCAGAAACTTGTAAGTTTCATGAGGTCTCATTTGTTTATTCTTGCTTTTATTTCTATTGCTTGAGTAGACTGTTCTAGGAGAACATTTTTGAGATGAAAGTCAGATAATGTTTTGCCTATATTTTCTTCTAGGAGGTTTATTGTATCTTGTCTTATGTTTAAGTCTTTGATCCATTTTGAGTTGATTTTTGTGTGTGGTGTAAGGGAGTGTTCTAGCTTCATTGATTTACATGCTGCTGTCCAGCTCTCCCAGCACCATTTGCTGAAGAGACTGTCTTTATTTCATTGTATTTTCTTGCCTCCTTTGTCGAACATGAGCTGACCAAAAGTTTGTGGGTTCATTTCTGGGCTCTCTATTCTGTTCCATTGGTTTATATGTCTGTTTTTTGTACCAAAACCATACTGTCTTGATGACTGTAGCTCTGTAGTATTGTCTGAAGTCTGGGAGAGTTATTCCTCCAGCCTCTCTCTTTCTCTTCAGTAATTCTTTGGCAATTCTAGGTCTTTGATGGTTCCATATAAATTTTATTATGATTTGTTGTAGTTCTGTGAAATATGTCCTGGGGAATTTGATAGGGATTGCATTAAATCTGTAGATTGCCTTGGGCAGTGTGACCATTTTAACAGTATTGATTCTTCCAATCCAAGAGCATGGGATATCTTTTCATTTTTTAAAGTCTTCTTTAATTTCCTTCATCAATGGTTTATAGTTTCCTGTTTATAATTCTTTCACCTCCTTGGTTAGATTTATTCCTAGATATTTTATTACTTTGGGTGCTATTTTATTTTATTTTTTTTAACATTTTTTGTTGATTTATGGGTGCTATTTTAAAGAGGACTGTTTCTTTACTTTCTTTTTCTGTTGATTCATCATTAGTGTAAAGAAATGCAACTGATTTTTGAACATTAATTTTGTAACCTGATACCTTGCTGAATTCTTTGATCAGCCCTAGTAGCTTTTGTGTGGACCTTTTAGAGTTTTCTCTATATAGTAACATGTCATCAGCATATAGTGACACTTTTACCTCTGCTTTTCCAATTTGGATCCCTTTTATTTCTCTCTCTTGCCTGATTGCTGTGGCTAGGACTTCCAGGACTATGTTGAATAGGAGTGGTGATAGTGGGCATCCTTGTCTTGTCCCAGACTTTAGTGGGAAGCTTTTGAGTTTCTCACCATTGAGTACTGTGCTGGCTGTAGGTTTGTCATATATAGCTTTTATGATGTTGATATATGTTCCCTCTATACCCACTTTGGTGAAAGTTTTTATCATAAATGGGTGTTGAATTTTATCAAATGCTTTTTCTGCATCGATTGAGATGATCATGTGGTTTTTGACCTTTCTCTTGTTGATGTGATGTATTACATTTATTGATTTGCATATGTTGAACCACCCTTGTGTCCCTGGGATGAACTCCACTTGGTCATGATGTATAATCTTTTTTTATGTGTTGTTGGATTCTATTTGCTAAAATTTTGGTGAGGATTTTGGCATCTATGTTCATCAGTGATATTGGCTATAATTCTCTGTTTTGGTGGTGTCTTTGCCTGGTTTTGGTATCATACTTTATTTTTTTGTTTTCAAAATTGTTTTACTCTTCTAGTTCTTTTGTCTTTCTATATAAATTTTAGAATAATCCTGTCTGTATCTACAAAAGATATTGCCAGAATTTTGATAGAAATTTTGTTAAACCTATATATTAATTTGGGGGAAATTGACATCTTTATTATGTTTAGTCTTCTAATCCATGAATACTGTTTGTCTCTCCATTTATTCAAATCTGTCTTCCTTTCCCTCCCTCCCTTCCTTCTTTCCTCCTTTTGTTTCTTCTCTTCTTTCTCTTTTTTTTCCATCAGTGGTGTATGGTTTTCAGCATGCATATCCTGCACATGTTTTGTTAGAGTTACATATAAGTATTTCATTTTTTGAACAACTGGAAATGGCAGTGAAATTTTAGTTTCAGGTCTACACACTCATTGCTAACATATAAAAATATAATAGTTCTTTGTTTTCTTGTATTTTGTGACCTTTCTGAACTCATTTATTCTATGATTTTTGTCTTTTGTAGATTCCTTGGCATTTTCTATGTAGAGAATCATGTGATCTGCAAACACTTTCATTTCTTCCTGTCTGATCTGCATGCCTTTTACTTATTTTTCTTGCCTTCTGGCACTGGCTAGAATTTCTACTGTATGAAATACCAGTGATAAGAGTAGACGTCCTTGAATTGTTCTCAGTCTTCTGAAGAAAGCGTTCAGTCTTTACCATAAAGTATATTGTTAGCTGCACGTTTTTTGGCAGATGCCTTTCATCAAGTTCCTAGATTTCTAAAAAGTTTTTTTAAAAATTATAAATGTGTGTTGAATTTTTCAGTTGGTTTTTCTGCATCATTGATATGACTATGTGATTTTTTTCGTCTTTAGTTTGCTAATATGGTAGATTACATTGACTGAATTTCAAATATTGAAACTTATAGGTCGAGGTGGTGATGCAGGTGTTAAGTGTCCTCATTACCAGGCAGCAGGGATGAAACGCCCAGCTTCCTCCTTGGCCTTCTCTCACATCACCCTGGTGGGGTGTTGGGTCCCCTGGTGGCAGCCTCCCAAGGGTGGGAGTGTTAACTCCACTCAGATTTTGCTGGTGTGACTGGAGGTGGGGCCACAGTTTTGTTTTTGTTTTTGTGTTTTTTGTGGTGTTTGGCTTTAACAGAGTGGTTATCTAACACTCCTAGTATGCTGCCCCTGATCTGGTCCTTTGGCTGAGAGAGCAGGCTTCTTACTATTACTTCTTTGTACTTGTTGATGTTTCTGGGTCGCCAGCTTCTTCAGCTTGGGATGCTTGAGGCAAAAAGAAGATCCAGGGAACTCACACCATTTTCTTCCCTCATTCAGTTGAGCCTAATTGGTCTTTCTTCTCTCCACTTTTCAGAGTCGGCTTGAGTCTGTTGTATATATGATGTCCAGAGTCTTTTAGTTGTACTTAGCGGGAGGAATAGGGAAAAGCACGTTTACTCCATCTTCTCAGAAGTGGAAGCATATATTTTTAGATGTTGTTGTGTTGGAGGCATTAGACTGAAGTAGTCAGATTGAGACATGTACGTATATACCGTGACTCCCCTTCCTCATTGTTCTAGATGACGGAAGTACTGTTTGCCCGCTTTAGTAAATGAAATCTTGATGAAATATTTTTTATTACCAACAATATTGAGTATTTTGTTTCACATGTTTCAAGTGAAACAAGTAATCTCTCTCTAGAATTATCTCTTATTATTTGTTATTTTGTTACTTTTCCATGTGACCCCAAATTGGGGCTTTTGTGTGGCAAGAGTGAAGGTTTTAGGGAAGGCATAGCTCTTTTTGTGGGAACTTTCCTTGGGGATGGATCTTAGAGAAAAGTTAGGGAAGGGGGAAGGAGACAGGCATTCTGTAGACTACATGTTAGGTGCCTGGAACAGGTTATCTCATTTAATCTTCCAGCTGTATTGTTATCATTTGTAGTTTTCAGCTGGGACCATGGCTTAGAGGGTTTAAGATGATTTAAGTAGATGTGTCAGGGTTGTTACCTAAGCCTGCATCCTGACAACAACTGTAGCTCTTCTCCCAACCTGCCTTCACCAGGTCATGAGATCATCACACATTTATATTGGAATTTACATCGTGCCTGTTCCAAAGGATACACTGTAGATAAGACAGTGTCGGTGAAATGAGATCTGTGGTCACACTGCCAGCGGACTTCAGTGACTGTCATGTGCACTTTGGAAAGTGACATCCAGCCAATGGAATATGACATTTCTCTTTCCTAATATTTTAGCCTAGGCAACCGGATTCATGGAAAAACTTCCAAGGAGGAGTATGGGCTGAGGATTTTTGGGAGAAAGAAAAATTATCAAAAGATGACAATGAAAGAATAAGGATAGAGAACTCTGTGTCTCAGTAAAGCGCCACTAGCAGTGCAGCCGAAGAAACCTTTTAGTCGCTAAAAATGAGAGAGTATTTTGATACAGTCAAGTGTCTCCCAAAGATAAATGTGGCAAATAATGGAAATGGATAAATTAGGTAATATACTTTTGGTTCAAAATAGAAGTATCTATATAAAATACAAAAATTATATGATATGGGACTCAGTAATGTAGGCTAAGATACTGTAGATTCAAGAACTAATATTAACGTCCTTATTTTGGAGATGCCTGCTGAAGTATTTTGATGTTAAATGACATGATGTCTGCAACTGACCTTCAGTTGTTCAGCAAAAAAAGCCACTTGGCATATTTTATTCTCATGTTCATTTTACTTTGTTGCCATCTTCTCTGTTGGGCACAGTGCCTAGGGCCCAAAATACTCTTAAGGATCCACAAAAATATTTTTAAAATGTTCTTTAAAATCAAAACACAAAAAATGAATTTCTTGATCAAAGAAGTATTTTAACATGTAATATTAAAAATTCACCTTTATGCCAACACAGCCATAAAGTATAGTGTTTAATCTGTCTTCATGGAGGAAGAGGCACACCCCTGGGGCCCATGAAAGCCATCAAGTGGCCATAGTTGCCACCGTTAGAATGTAAACTCCATGAGGGCAGAGATCAATGGGCTTGGTCCCTTGGGCCTCGTGGGCAGTCAGCGCAGTGCCTGGTGTGGGCGTAGTCTCAGTTAGAATTTGTTGGTTGAGTGAAAGGATCACTTTGCCTCGAGTTCTGTGAACGTTGGATGTAGTCTTCTGTTAAAGAGTGTTAAACACTCTTCTAATTAGCCGAGTATACACTATTCTCGGATTATCAAACGTTTTGAATTGTCAACATCTCTTTCACTCTTTATTACTATGGAACTTTGAGAAATGACTGCATAGGAGGAAGGAATGATCAGTGATTGAGAAATCATCTGTTGAGCACTCACTGTGTGGTAGTCAGTGATCGACATTTTGGGCATTCTTTTTACAGGCTTTGAACCCAGTATATCTGCCTGTAGGAGGAAAAGACATGGCGGTTTTACTAATATTGTTCTGTAGATAATTTGCATACAGTAGTAGCAGCCAGAAGCATTTGTTGGCACTTATGTGCCAAATAATGTACTCAGAAACGCTTTATGGGAATGACCTCAGATTATCCTCATACAAGGTCTCAGATATAAAAGCTAAAAGTACCTCCCTTTATAGATGAGCAGACGGGGGACCACGAGGTTCAGCAACTCCCCAATATCACATGGTGGATGACAAAGTGGCCAGGTGGGGACTTGAAGCCAGGTCACCTGATTTAGAAGCACTTTCTGTCTTGCCTGCCTCCCTCTGTTCTGTCTCCCATGTGTGTCTCAGCTGCTAGTGTCTCGAGCAAGCTACCTTTGCAAGCCTGGGGATTTGCACTTGTGTGCATGCCCAGTTCTGGATTAACAGTAGTCACACCTGGGACTGAGGTATCTGAGACCACCTTGCGATTCTAGGAAAGAGAAATGGATGTGGAGGAGAAAGCTGTATAGACATTTTTGCCACAATCCGATGCCCTGGAGTCTGTGCCCTGATGGGGAGACCGTGATGCCATGCAGGTTGTGCTGTGATGACCCCCTCCCATGGACCTGTTGGCCCAGCTGCAGCAGGCAGCGAGAGAGCCCAACTCATGTTCCATCAGGCTTAACCTGCTTTCCAGCTTTTCTGTCCCTAGGACAGGGCAGAGCCCCAAATTTCGGTCTTCTAACCTGAAGTCTTTGTGTAGGAGGTAGACAAGAGCTGCCTTTGACAGTAAGGTACCCTAAGGCCAACTGGGGCTGTGGCTGTGAGAGGCCTGAGTGCACCTACTGTGGGAAAAAACTAGGGGGTATCCATGAACCACGGGTGGCCTGGAAGCCCTCATCTGCTAAGAGAATGCACAGAACAGTCGTATTAAGGGAGATGGACAGAACAGCTACTGCATTGTGTCCCTGCAAGGGCCTTCTGAGGAACGGTTTGTTTTATCATCTAAGAGATGGGTAGACATGCGGGGCCTGTATTTAGGCCATGAGTGGACACAGAATGAGAGAGTGAGTGAAAAAGTCTTTCCCTCTGGGGGATTGCTCTTCTCCCCTAGGGGCTCTGTCAGTCTTTATCTTTCCTTCTCTGACCTCGTGTGTTTGCTGGCTTTGTTACAGACTGCAGAGCCCTGAGAGAGCTCACGGCCCAACCAGGGCAGCAGAACAAGTGCGCAGCTTGTTAGAGTGGAGGGCCACACGGCGGGCAGCGGGGCTGTGAAGCAGGGTTACGGGAGCAGGATCGGGACAGTAACTGACTTACCCAGGGTGCAAGCTGAGGATAAGGATCTTGAGAAGGAGATTGTTTGAGCTTGCCTTTAAAGGAGTATGAGTTCGCCGGCTGACTGCAGGGCAGAGCATTCCAGGGAGAAGGTGGACACACGTGAGGTTGCTGACTAGGGGAGAAGTATGTCCGCCACTGGAAACTGCAGGAAGTTCCAAATGGTGGCATTGTAGGCCGCACAGGAAGATGGGTGGTGAGGCAGGAAAGGTGGAAGCAGGCCGATGAGGAAGCAGTGTATGTAGGGATTTGCTGTCAATTCCATAAAGCTGAAGAGCCACTGAGGAACTTTCAGCAGAGCTGCGTCTGACTTTTTGGAAGATCCCGGGGACAGATGAGTGTGGAGTAAGACAGAGGGAAGGAATCTGCTGGACACCGTTGCAGGAGCTGCTGCAACACTCCAGGATTTAGAGGGGCTGGAAAGCTACTCTAGGGGGAGTCCTGTTGTGCCAGTCTCAGATGGGGGAATAAAGAATGTCCCAGGCAGAGGAGGCAACATGATGGAAGGGCTCCACACTCAAGGGAACACTGGGCAGAGCAGGCAGTCCAGTGTGCACGAGGCACTGGAGATGTCAAGGAATTAATGGGAGACAAGGCTGGAAGTGTAGGTTGGAGGAAAATAGGTGAAATGCAGAAGGCTTTTAACGACTAATAGGAGCTAGTGCAGGGCAGGCAGGAAAGGGCAGCATTCCAGGTAACGGTCAGCTATTCTAAAGAAGTGACATCATCAGATCTGTGTCATGGAACAGTGGATCTCTAAAATGCATGGGGAGAAGCTGCAGTTAGACAGAGAAGGAGGAGGAGGAGGAGGGAGAAGAGGAGGAGGAGGAAGGATTCTACTGCAGTAACTTAGGAGATGATGAGGCCCCACACCGGGGCTCTGTCTGTAAGGATCGTTTTCATGGGACAAATGTTCGATACTTTATGTGGCAACATAATACCTCAGCGATGCCTCTTCAGCAGAAGCTTTCTTCCCAGAGGCAGAGTTTAAGGACACATGGGCATGGATTATAGGAATTAGAAGGGAGTTTGCTCATTGTGTCTGTTTGTAGTTCTGGTATCCGAGATGGAAAAATGATCATTAGCATCCATATCCATCAAAATAGCAAAATCTCAAACTTCATTGCATAGAAATGAGAAATCAACTTTCAATTCATAGATTTCTGTTTCAGTTTGTTTGTTTGTTTGTTTTTAAACAGAGCATGTGACTGGTCCAGTTTGATGTGCCCCTTGGAATTGAAAGGGGTTAGGATCCAAAAACTCTCCTTTCATTCTTTCACTCTTCTGCGTTTGTATGGCCTTGCATGTGTGTATGTGAGTTTGGGGGGGTATCTGTTCCCCAGGAGGTGGCTACATGGGAGTGGATGATGTAGTGATTTGTTCCTGGAAGAACACATGTCGATGGATGTGAACACAGAGCTCCCAGCGCTGAACGTGCTCTTTGTTTACCAGAGCGCTTTGCACGCAGGCTTGGATTTTATAGGCAATTTTGTTTTAGTAGGAGAATAAAATTTCACAAGATATGCCTCCAACTGACTTTTGCCAGAAATTCACCTCTATTTGAACTGTGCAATCTTCCTTAAAATTCCAGGAGAGGTTTTAGTACAGAGTAACTCTTAGTTATGACATGACACAACCACAGTACACAGGACATCCAGACGCTCCCTCATGGGTTCTTCAGGCTTAAAGATTGCTTCTTAGCCTTTTTACATATAAGTAGCAGCAGGAGTCAGGTCAGTATTTCTCTGTTCCCAAGGGCCCCCTTTTTTATTTTTTTTTTTGGCCCTGATATGCATTAGGAATACAAACTTGCTTCACAAAATAGAATATGAAATAGTGTGGGAGATTAGGTGAATGTTCCCATTTCTTCACACCCTCCCTTCACTCCTTCACCCATCCTTTGTTGTGTGACTCACAGAACGTCTCACCAGAGAGTGTGGTAACCTTCCCCATTCCTTGGTTTGTGATGATGTCCAGTTCTGAGAAGAGGCCTTAAAAGATATTGTGTGGTTCTTCTCCCATTACTTACACTTCTGTCATTGTTTCCGAGCAGAACACATTCCAGGTAGTGATTGGTCCAAGGGGAAGGCAAGATGCTGGGAACTGACCTGTACCCACCCTGTATCCTGAAGCAGAGCTTTCCTGGACTGCTTTCAGCTCTGTGAGAAAAACAAATAAACATTTGTTGTTGTAAGCCACTACAATTTTTAGAATTTCTGAACTTCCTCTACTGGCCTCATTGTGGGTCTGCACAAGCAGAGTTATACCAAGTGTTACCTCTAATCTGTGTGCCTGGACTTCAGTGTCTACTTGCTGGTTAAGTCACCACGACTCTCAATCAAATCCACTGACTATTCCAAAGTACAATAATTTTTAAGTATTCATGATTTGAACTTTCAAAGCTAAATTCAAGCCTAAAATATATAAAATTTTCTATAACTTGGAGAAATATCAAATGACTGTTATAGGGAAAAGAAACTCTGGAGTGGTCCAGGAGCCCACAATCTTTGAGTTTTATTCACCTTGGTCTAGTGGTGGGCGTCTCAGATTGTGTGGCACAGACATCGTACAGGAGGAGAATGCGATGTCAGAAGTCCAGTTCTAGTCTAGTCTACTTGCTGAGACATCTTGGCATTTAACTTCTTTGAGTCAGTTTCTTCATCTGAAAAATATGTTTGCTCCAGGGACCAGAGAGTATTACTATGTGATCACATCAGATGGAGGCCCTTGAAAGCTCTCGAATGTAGTACAAATGTCAGATACACTAGTTCTCGTTATCATATATTCTCAGAGGGGGTTTTGCTGTTAAGAAATGTCCTTCCTGTGTTGTGAATGCTGTGGCTGTCACTCATCCCAATGTGCATTTCCAGATCAGGAGCTCTGCTTCCTGCGTTCTGCTTCCCAGTTATTTTCTAAGTATGAGTGTGTTTTTTGTCCTTTGTTCCACCTGGCATGTTGCTTGATTGATCTTACAGAATCTTTTTTTCACATTCTCATCTGTTTCAGAGTGAGAAGAACCAAGCTTGGGTTTTCCTATCATGGACAAAAAAGGTTTCAACCTGTCAATTAGTTGATATTTTTAGAATAGGTAGAAACATTTCTAAATTAAGGAGTGCAGAACATTAAGAGATTTTTGATTATTTGAAAGGATTTCAGTGTTAGAGAGTCTCATCTCAGTTTTCACAAATCTCTAACCTTGTCATCATTTATGGGTACGTGTTAATTTTCTTGTCTTTATCTCCATATGCTGCCTGCTTATAGGGTGAGCCCTGTCCCATTCCCTACTTAGGACATTACTACTCTGAATACTCTGACATCAACTTATATGTTTGCTTGTGTACTCCTGCCTATCATTAATAATAGTGACAACAACAACAATAAGTAACTTAGTGATTAAAAGTACAAGCTTTGCAATCAGATTGCTTTTCTTCAAATTAAAGCTTTGCTTCTTAGCAGCTGTGTGAGCTCAATATCTTGGTGCCTCAGTTTCACCATCTGTAAAATAGTAGTAATGATAGTGTATTTACCTTACAAGATTGTTTTAAGGAGTACACGAGCTAATACATGTAACATGTGTGTAGTTTGTTTTTCCATCAGCTGTCCATTAAAATGAAAGACGATCAAACACATGAGATATTGAGCTGAGTCCCCAGAAAGGTATTGGCTCAGCAGTAGGGCAAAATGTACACTAAAGGCATTTTGTGTTCACAATATGAAAATAAAAATCAACTTCAAAGAATCAAACTAATTCCCAGTAATGTAACTGCACTTCTGAACAAAGTCCCTAAATATTGAAAATTACACAAACTACAACAACAAAAAACCCCAAACCATCCAAGCCAGCAGCATGTAACTCAAAATGTCTGGAATCCTGTCTGCAATCCAATAAAAAACTACCAGCTGTGGAAATAAACAGGAGAATTTTATCCATAGCCAGAAGAAAAATTATTCTATAGAAATATATCTATAAATGACAAGAATGAAGATTGATGGAAGTAGTAGACAAGGTGTTAAAACATTTATTATAAATATATATGTTTAAGAAAGAAAAGAAAAACATGAGCAAGTCAAAGGGAGATGTGGAAGAAATAGAGAAGACTCAAGTTGAATTTCTAAAGGTGGAGTATACATTGTCTAAAGTGAAAATTACACTGGATAGGTTAATTGAAGATAAGACATTGCAGAAGAAGAGATTAGTGAATTTGAAAATACACTAGTAGAAATTATTCAAAGTGCTAAATTCCCAGGGGAATTTACTACATTGGTTCTCATGTCAAGGATGTTGAGTAACTAGGGAAATTTCTCAATATGTGTACTTCCAAATATTCCAAAGTAAAAGGTGAAAGTGTGATACTGACTGTAACTAGCAAGCTCCTTTTGAGGAGGTTAAGCTAGGATATACTATTTCTGGAACTCCAAACTGATACAGTTGCAGAACTTAGAAAATCCCCATGGTGAGGAGTTAGTATGTCCTGTAAGGAGACTTTTGGTCCTGGGCTGGTCTCTGTAAAATTGTGCTTCTTGAATAAGCCTTTAGGTAGATTTTGGGTGGCAGTGGGCTACTCAAAACTTGTTTTATTGAGGACAAGGAAGAGGAAGTGATCTGTGTAGGAGTGGGTAGATGTGGAATTATTACCCAGGTCTGACTGTACTGCCCCACAGCCACCTACCAAATGCACCTATTTGATAAAATAAAGGAAGCCACTTTTCAAACCTTCAGTGGCAAGTGCATTTGGCAGAATGATTAAATTTTTCATTAAAAATCCTTTGTTCCCTGGAAATACAAACTTTCTAGAAACACTAGTTATTCCATTGCTGCTGTTTTGCCAAGATTCCTTCCTGACTGCTTTGGCACTTTTCCAGAGACTTTGCTTTCGTAATTCAAAAATCCATCTTAATTCATAGCCTTTTATCATTAGTAAGATCTGCTTCTCTTCAGGTTATGTTTGTCAGAATTTCCTTTTTCCTGTGTTGCTGCTCTCTCCTGGTTCATATTCTTCTTTGGTCAGGCAGTCAGTTTGCCTCTGATTATTCTATATGGATCTCTTCCCTTCACCAGCGCTATTTCCTCTCTTATCTTTCTTCATTGGAATTTAAATAAATGTATCCCAATTACAGAGAGAGTAATCTTCATTCTCAAATCAAAACTTATTAAATCCAAGTGATCCATTCAGCCAAGTTTCAACAAGAGATAGAAAAAGGTTTATAATCCAGATGCTTATTATGATGCATAACTTACATATCATGTGTATCAGAAGTGTAATTAAATTGCATGTTATTTACTGACTTCATCGTTATAGCTGCATGAACGAGGATTAATCACTCAGTCACTTTTAACCATATTTAATTTATAAACTGTCGTGCCCCAAAATTTACTTCCATGCTTCAATTTCTGTAAAATGGTGCTAAAACCCCAGAGGAAGGAAAAGATGATAAAGCCTGCATCTGTGATTACAGGATTATTTACAGGGTGAGTCTGGGTTTCTGGTACTTCTGAATTCAAAGTTGTATAGATTATGTAACAGCATTACTATTTTTTTTTTTTGGTAGGAGAAGGTAATTTCATTGATTGACTTATTTTTAAATATTTTTTTAAATGGAGGGACTGGAGTTTGAACCTAGGACCTCGTGTGTGCTAAGCACTCACTCTGCCACTGAGCTATCCCCTCCTGCCAACAGCAATACTCTTAATCACTCTCTCTGAGGCCACTGGAGAATTGCCTTTGAGCTCAGTGCTTGTGCTAATTATTGTAAATCTTCTCTTGTGAGAAATAGAAACAATCATTATTTGAATTTCTTAGGAATTTGGTGAATATCACCCAAAATCAGAAGAAAGGGGTAGAAATAGCAAGCTCTAAGGCTGTGGCATGACAGCACTGGAACGGCCTTAGGGAGTGTTGGACTGATGCTACTGATGCCCACTCTTTGTCCTCTTTTTGTAGGTGGGTAAGCTGTGAAATTCCAGAGAGCTGTGTTGATGCCTCCCAAAGGCCACTGGAGGCATGTTAAGTCATGAGAAGTTCATTTTATTACCTGATGCAACAAGGGAGACTGACCTGATGGGCAAGCATGGACCTCAGAATAAGAGGGTGGAGGACGATTTGTTAGAGTTTGGCTTTATGTTGGATGACTTGAAGGAAGGTTCAAGGAGGCAGGAGTTTCCTGTGGATAGGATAGGTACTATCAGGGAGTGGGGGTAATTCTATTTGTTGCATCTCAGCTGCAGGAGGAATAGAGTGGGCATAAAGCTGCAATTGATAGAAAAGCATTGGGCGCTCATGATAGCTGGGGGAAGATGTTTGGATATATCAATGGTTTGCATGTTGTTCTTATGCTTCTCTGGGAGCAGATGTGATTACAAAGCGCTCTTGTGTTTTTCGCACTCCATCACAGTCCTAGAATGACCTCAGCTGACGTTGGTGCTCTGTGACATGTTTCATGTTCAGTTGGAGAACACCACTGTCTTGCTGTGTCAGGCCAGCTCTCAGCTGACAGCTATCAAGGCTTCTGTATTGTTTCTCATGAAGACACCCAAAATGGGAAGACAGGGAGTGGAAGTGTCCAGGCTTGAATGTAGATCTGTTGACTTCTAGCACAGAAGCCTTTTCGTTAATGCATGCCAGACCACAGCAATCTGTAATGTGGGAAAATAGTAAAGTGGACAGTACACGGAGTTTGGAATTCAATAGAATCAGGTCCAGATCCTGGCTCTGCCACTTACCTGATGTCTCTGAATTTCTCTTTCCTCAGCGAGGCCACTGAATATCTTTAGATGAGTGCTGTTTTCCAATTCTGTGTTGTTAATTTTTCAAAAGGATCCGAAAAATAAGAATTTTTTTCAGGAAAAAAAATACAACATATGCTGACCTATTCTGCAGGCTTTTAATTTAAAGTAGATTTAGATTTTTTTTAATCCTGTAGCTTTTGAAATCTTAAATCAGTACTGGTAAATAGCTGATATTATCAGTCCTTGGAATGTAATGAGATAATTTCCTGAATGTTGAGTGTAGGGGGAAAAAAAACACAGTGTATTTTTCCTCTTGCCCAGTTTTAAGGCAATTATAAGGAGATAATACCTAAGGTTAGTAAAGTTGTACTTTTCCTATTAAGCTTAAATTGGGAGTATTTATCTGTCCTTTGCGACACTCAAGTAAAAAATCTTGAGGATGATCTCCCTAATCTCCCTTGTTTTGTGTTTCACTTCAACTCTTGAATATTGATCATGAGATTTACGTTTCTATAAGGTGTTTACAAAGGCTATTTTGGGTTTCTTCAAAGGACACAATTTAGGGAAAGCAAAACAATAGCAACAAATACATAAATGAAATAAGGTTAGAAAGCAATATGTCTTTCTAACATGTTGTTTTCTAACAATTGTTTCTAACAATTGTTTTCAAATAAAATGTTCCTGTAAGTTAATATGAAGAAAACCATACACATTTTCCAGAAGCCTTAGTTTCACTGTAACATTTCTTATCCTGGGATGAAATGTGGAAAAAGATTTCAAATTTCAGAAGAAAAACTAAATTGTATAAATAAGGAAAATTGTATTCAAACAGATAAAATTGGCAAGTGGAATTTCTAGAAGATATAAGTTACAAATAGAAAGTCTCTCAACTTTACATTATAATCAAAGGATTGTCATGTTGACACAGGGGTTGGTTGGCTCAGAGAGTTTTGAGGAAGGATTTGGAAGCAGTCACTAGGAAATGGAAGCCAAGGACACACCCCCACAGCTCTTCCAAACACAGAAATGCTGAGTGAAATGTACAAGCACAGGAAACATTAAGATAGTGTCAGTCTCAAAGGTGAGGAAGAGAAATTCTGTTTCCACACACTGAGAGGAACTCAAGCCAGAACAGTGAGCTAAAAACTAAAGTGTAATGCACCTTGCGGCTGTGGGGGAAAGACCCAGGGAGGTAAATGTGGAACTCCTTATGAGGTTTTCTCTTATGAGT
Source organism: Camelus bactrianus (assembly GCF_048773025.1). Lineage (NCBI taxonomy): Eukaryota > Metazoa > Chordata > Mammalia > Artiodactyla > Camelidae > Camelus > Camelus bactrianus. The sequence continues at coordinate 10,133,911 of NC_133542.1, forward strand.
AAAAAACTCCCACTAAAGATGTCAAAAACTGTCAAGAATTGTTTTGAGGAAACAAGTCATTGTACAAAAGCCAATACAGTTAACAAATGGATGTATAAACAGCCCAAGAATTTCCAATAATGAGCAATCTAGGTAATATTCTAAAATAAGTATTTTAAAGGAATGTTCAGAGATGAAAGATAGAAACTATAATGTAAGAACAGGACATTATGAAAAAAGAAAAAGTTTACTTAAAAGAACTGTTACTGAACTTGGGTTCAGCTGCTCCCTGGTCAAAAGCCAATGATTCAAGAAGCAAGTGTCAGTATATAGAAAAGAAGCTTTAGTCAGAAAAGCTGACAATCTGGGGAAGTAGTGGACTCATGTCCAGAAACTGTCTCCAAAGATTCTGCTCAGCCCTACAGTTTTTAAAGGAAAAAATGGGGGGAAGAATCTCAGTGACTCTCAGAGGCAGAGGTTGGCTTCTGCACCATTCTCCATCATGCACAGACTGGCTGACTCAATTTGCAGATGTTATGTTGCCCCGTGATCTGCCTGCAGGACTGCTAACGGGGCTCTAGTGGGTAGAGAGTGAACCATTCTTTACCTGATAGTTCTTCATTCCTCTTTGTATCTAGGGAAAGAATCAACAGTGTAGGCAAGGCATGGTGTGCATCCAGGGGAGCTTATGGTGGGGGTTAATTTCAGTTGCTTAGTGATCTCATTCCTATAATTAGGTTCTTTTAAGGTTAGAGGGGGAAAGAAATGGGTGAACAGGAAAGGGACAAAAGAGCTGATTCAGAAGCAAGCAGGGATTATCAAAATAAAAGATAAATGAATAGACTTTAAGTTTGAAGGTAACAACAACAATACCAATAACAACAACAACATATTTGGGAGTTTAAAAGCAAGGTGGGACTAAAATACAGATGCTCCTAACGGTGAGTTCTCCTATATCGTAATCACGATGAGACATAAGTAAACAAACTCGACAACAGTCATTTGCATGAAAGAACAGATTGTGTTGTATTTATACAATGGCATAATTAAATGGTGTGGTTAAAAACGAGTAAGATCAATATGTGGTAATATGGACAGAATTCTTTTTTGGAAAAAGCATCAGTGGGAGTGAAAAGAAGTTGCAAACCATTGCATATGGCATGATGCCTTTCATGCCAATTTGATAAATCCATAATTTAAGACAATATGCTTATGGATAGATAATAAGGAGTTAAAATACAACAACATGGAGGGAGAGAATACACACAAGCGGTTTAAACAGTGATAGCAGGTACTTGGGGGAAAGATGGAGAGAAACTGAACTTGGGCCATTTTCCATTGGAACTCTGTGTCTGCAGTGTTTATTTATATTAAAAATGGAAGCAAAAATAACAGTTGTTATGTTCCTTGAAGAGGGGTATTTTTTTAATGATACTTCCTGTATTTTTGATGTGTTTAAAATTTTTCCACAATTAAAACTATAGGAAAAAATAAAAAAATTTGAAAAAATGAACAATTTTCAGATGAACATGGGGTTTATCAAATCTGATAGTCTCTGTGCTTCCCTAAATATGGGAGTGAATCTAAGCGAGAAGCACATTTTTGAAGACCAGTGAGGTTGCCAAATAGATAAAAGTTCTTCTGGTGAATTCATGCAGCCTGAGTATGTGGTAAGAAGATATTATCTTCTAATTTTTTTCTCTTCTTTCTTTGAAATACAATTGACATGCGGCGCTATGAAGTTTTAGACATACAGCACAGTGATTTGACTTACTACCATCATGAAACGATGATCACATTAAGCTTAGTGAACATTCATCATCTCATATAGACACAAAATTAAAGAAATAGAAAAAATATTTCCCCTATGATGAGAACCCTTACGATTTAATCTCTTAAGAGCTTTCATATGTAATATACTGTAGTGTTAATTATAATTATATTTATCATGTGGTACCCCTGGTATCACTAGTATTTATATTATAGCTGGGAGTTTGAACCTTTGGACCACCTTCATCCAGTTCCCCTCGCCCCCATGTCTGGTAACCACCAATCTGATCTTAGAAGAGATTACCTTTAAATGTAATGTTTCTCTGTCTGTACCCTGTCACCCCCTCACCTTTCTTAGCCTTGTTGACAAGTCTTTTCCAACATAAATAGAAGTACATGTGAGAGAAAAATGTAAGTGGTAACATCTGAGAGGCAGGGTGCTCCTGTAAAGTTCTTTTAGTTCTCATAGAGAACAGAGTTTCTCTTGGCCTCTGGTTTTCGGTACAAGGTGGTAATGACAACAGGTAAAAGCTAAGGAAGAGCCAATTAGAGCTGTGTGGATTCTGATCATAGTAGAATGAAGCCATTTGAAGGATCTATTGTTATTCAGCGTCAGTAGAGGAAAAACTTCAAAATTCATTGACCAAAGAAGAACAGTGTGTGACACCCAGGAAGGATGTTTCTATACTAAGAGAAAATAGAGAATTGTAATTAAATCATATTAGTCAATAATTTAAGAGACAAGTTTAACACATCCTTTGCTTTTGATGTTAACTAGAGTTTAACGTTTTAATTGCCCCAATTGGATGTGAAATGATGCAAATTTAATCCTGCAACTGTTCTTTCCAGTTTTCTTTACCTGATAAGTCTTTCATGGGTCTCCAGCATGAGGTTTTCTTTTTGAAATATTTATGATTGTGCCAAATATGTGTAGATTTCTTTAAAAAAATCTCATTTTTCAAAGTGATTGAAAGTTAGAATAGGCCCCATTAAAATTCTGGAATAAAACTTGTCATTAAGTATAGTGATCTGTGTGCTGAATACCAAAGGACGCAGCAGTTACAGGCTGATGGCTTGGAGCCTAGGCTTAGGCAGAGTAACAAGGCTTCTGTGACTGAAACACGAGTTAAGCTGCAGTTATAGAAAGTCAAAGGGAAGATCACTTGCATGTATGAGAAATAGAATGAGGCAGTTTTTTTAAACATCTTTTCAGATTCAGGTTGATCCAATGAATATAAAAAAGAAAAAAAAAGTGCTTGGGTCTTAGAATGGAGAATAATAGAGTATACAATAACACAAAGAGATGATTTGGGCATACATACATTTCATAGGATAAAGTCTTCATTTCTTCCTGGATGGGTGTTGCGTAGTGAAGTTGTTCTAAGCAGAGTAGAATGGAAGGGGGATTGACACTGTAGAGGAGCAAAATTTGCCACCCCAAAGTTTGTCCCTTTGGCATGAGGATTAATTTAGGCTATTTTTAAAGCCCTTAAATTCAGGAAGAACCTTTGACCTTCCCCCTAATTGCCTGAAAGAATGCAAACAGAGGACGTGTTCCAGGAAGGGAGCCATCACCATAGGTAACTATAGTGTGAACTAGATGTGTGGACAGGGAGGAACCTAGCAAAGTCTGTTGAAATTCCTCTCTGTGTCCCACTGTCTCTGCATGGCCCAGCAAATGTTTGTTTACCAAACTTCTGCTTTTCCATCTCCATGTGCATTGCCTTCCTCCGCTTTGAAGTCCCAAACCACCACCTCCAACATCCTCTTTTGTCTTTAGCTGAAGATGAAATTTAAAGTGAGGGTTTTGGCCATTATGGCGAGTGACTCAGTTCTTCTGGGTTTCTCCCATGTATACATGTTATTAAACTTTTGTTTGATTTAATTCTGTTGACCTGTCTCCTACCAATTTAACTCTTAGACCTGCTGGAAGAACCTAGAAAGGGAGAGGGAAATTTCTTCCTCCCTGACAGTAGCTCCTCTGGAATTAGGCTTGAAGTAGCCAGAATTGATGTACTGAATGCCCTTTAATGTTCTTGACCAATGCCTGGAAAAATGATGTAGAGAACGATCTTGAACAGACAGAATTTAATTACACATTGGGTTTTAAGGAATCTACACATAAACATCCCTTGTCGTCTCTCATGTTTCTCTCTTGATACCCAACCTTTTTAAAATGCGCTTAAGGGTGGCCCTGAGATACTATCTGCGGGTTCTTTGTTCCATGCTGCTGTGACCTCTGTTATAACAACTTTGTCATTTAAATTCTAGAAAGAGAATCTGGGGTCCTAATTATTGTGGGAGCTGGGCGGATGGGGTAGAGCTTGGGTATAAAAATGCTGATATGTAAACCAGTTCTAAAGAGAGGATGTGAGGGGATGTCTCATTTTGGGAATCAAATCTATAATAAAATTCACTGTCTAACTGAGGAGAAATTGTCCAGAGGAGATATTTTTGTGTAAACTTTCTACATTTAGCTATTATTCCTGCCCCTGGTTTCATTGCTGGTGAGCTGGGTGGCTGTCAGGCTGAGTTCCAAGGCCCGAAGGCTATTCATGCTCCTTTCCTTGGACTCACCCTGACCTTGGCATCTAAAGAGAATATGAAAATGAATATATGTACATATATGCATGACTAAGGACATAATACTGTACACCAGAGATGGACACACTGTAACTGTACTTCAATAAAAGAAAGAAATGAAGAGAGATGGTGAACAGAAGCCACCACAAACTGCCAGTCAAGTGTAGGGAGAAACCAGCTCCAGCTTGACGGGGGAGGCCCCTCCCCTCTCCCCTCAGAGACTCGTCCCTTAGTCAGATGTGAAGGGGCGAGTGTTGGTTACTGATGTACGAAGACTCTTATCCTCACATCAGGGTGAAAAGGTGGGGAAAAACCAACATTACTCCTCATTTCGCAGATGTTAATGGAAGCACTATATTGTGTAAGGCAATGTGCGAGGCCCTGTTGCCAGGAGAAGAAATTACAATCTAGTAAAGACTAGAGAATATTGAGGTTTTCAGAAGGTCGATACTTCCTAAGCCATTTCTCAAATCAAGTTCTGAACCAATGAAGAGAGATTAAAAAAAACTGTGGAGATAAGATGAAAATACCAGCATTGGTATGATGGAGTTGTTGAAGAAGGTGGCTTTGAGGTGAAGCACCAATGGGATTCCTAGTAACAATCTCAGAATTAGACAGAGGTGTCCTCCAGCACAGCCTCCTGCATTTCCTGCGAGGATGGGGCCCCTGTGAGCCTGCAGTGTAGACGGGTAGCTCTCAGCCTGTGCCTCCTGCAGGACTGAACCTCAAGAATGGAGCTACGCACGTCCAACTCTACCCACCAGATAAATGCTTTCTCTTCCCATAGAGGCATATGTTATCAAGAAGTATATTTTTAATTTAATCTTTCAGGTGTTGTTTTGTGGTGTCTCCCAAATAAGATACATGAAATCAATAAGTTTTGGGTCTGCCAAAAATTTTTATTGCTTAGTATCTTTTTTTTGCCTGTCGTCCTTCGGTTTCTGCTGACCCCCCGGTAGAGCTCTTCCATCAGTTCAGCGTCTAACCCGGGACTTGATGCTCCCGTCATTGTGCTTCACGTCTTCCACGTAATATGCCTCATATTTAGAATCCTCCTTCCATGAACTTTCGGGTCGTGGTCCCAATTCTGTCATTCCACCCTCAGTAATAGTCTTTAATTGCAGTTCACGTGGGAAGACTCTGAGTGTTTTATGCGGCTGATCTTACGGGTTCTCCTGTGGCTTTCAGGGGTGCTGCTCAGGAGTTTCCTGGTTCCTCGTTCCCTCTGCAGGGATCACTTCAGTCTGCTCTCTGACATCTTTCCTCTCTTCCTTTGCTCGATTTTGTTCAGCAAAAGGTGATCTTTCTAATTTAGTAACGTCAAAACAATTAAACACACACAGGGAACTATATTCAGTATCTTGTAGTAACCTATAATGAAAAAATATGAAAATGAACATATGTATGTAAATGTATGACTGAAGTATTATGCTGTACACCAGAAAATGACACATTGTAAACTGACTATACTTACTGACTGTACATCAAAAAAAAACCCCAGACAATTAACAGTTCCCTGTTTAAACATTATTCCTGAGTCTTGTCTGCCTATTGGCACCATCCAGGAGCTTTAAAAACACTGATGCAAGATCCCACTCACCCACAGAGATTCTGATTTATTTGGTCTGGGGTGCGGTCCTCCAGTAATTCTAAGTACATCAATGTTTGTGAGTCACTAAACTAAAATGTGTTCCCCTTTCTCTAATAATTTCTTTAGGAGCAGGTTGAATCTTTTGCAGTCTGTATGCCTCTACTCTGACATTTTGGTTCTGATTTTTTCCTTCTCTATTTAGTTTGTCTTCCATAACATCTCAACCATAACCAGCCCCTTCAGTAATTCTCTCTCTTGCTGTGTCTTAACCAGTATGCTTTTCTTTATTTGATTTTCATTCTTCATTTGTTCCTGTTCTAATAGAAAGACTGGAGCAATCCAAGAAGTTGCTGTATTTTCTTTATCATAAGGATCCCATGTCTCTTCACTTGGTAGTGAACAAAATCTTCTCTTCTTCAGGTGAAGCTTAATTTGGATCCACAATCTAAAGCCAGTTTCTACCCAAATGTTTGGGTGGTTCGTAGGCCTCTGGGCAAATTCCATGAATTAAGATTATTTTCCCTGTAGTCTTCTTCTGATTCCTGAATGAGATGTGGGTTTAGGACTGTGGGCCACTCCCTTAATGTCTACCCAGACCTGGTACTAACATTCTAGCTGGACCCTTACTAGTGCCCTGTAGAATGCTGGTGCCCAACACACCTGTCTGTGAAATGGTAAAATAAAATACTTTGCCTATCCGTCAGTGCTTTAGGGAGGCTCACCCTACTACAACACGGTACTCAACATGAAGCCAAGCCACGCATGTGGAATTCGAGGTCAGACTGCAGCGGCCTCCGTGTGAGGCCCCCATGGCCGAGCTCTGGGCTTGTTGCTACGGCCTGGTGCCTGCAGCTCGGCCCGTGTGAAAGACCCACCTGCCTGTGGTTGGAGCCATCGTGAGCTTGATGACCTGACAGGGTTCCAGCACTGCGTGATGATCACGTGCTAAAGGCTAAATTTTAAAGCCAGCAGTTCAGAATGTATCAGCAGGAAACAAACAAAAAACCGAGCAAAACAGAGTAAACCAAAACCCCCCAAAACAAACAAACACCCCCCCAAGTCCCATGGCACAGTGTGGGCTGTGAAACCAGGTGTCTAGAAATAATCTCTCAGGCCACAGCATATGCCTCACTCTCCAGGTATTATTTTACTCTCCGAGTTGCACTCTCTGTCTGTTTCTCCTGGTCCTTGAACTAGGGCATTAGAAGGATATCTAACATTTCCTTTGTCCACTCAGTTAGAGACAAAGGAATCAGACAGAAGGATATCAAAATACCAACTCATTACTAATAGGGCTTTTGGAAAATTTGAGTTAGTTGTATGACAGTCATGTTCTTTTTAATGCTGCATCCCAGAATTGATAGGTTCATCTAATCACAGACAACTTAAAAAAGGCACAGGGAACTCTTGACGAGCGAAGCAGTCGGCTTCTGCAAAACAGAAGAGCAGACCACACCCTGTGCTTCCCGAAGCCTGGCTGGCTCAACTTAAGTTTTATCCCAAATTCATCAATTATGTTGTCACTCTTTCAAGGATAGCTCACTAACAGAAGTCCCTCAATATGAGAACAGGAAACCAGTGGGGAGGAGGCTTCCCCCAACAGAGGAGATCACAGTGGACACAAATGCCCATTACACCAGCAAGGGTGAGTGACAGCATGAAAACAAACTCTGCTGCCTTGGTTCTGAGGAAGAAAGAAGGATTCATGATTATTACCATGAAAAAGACAACTCTTGCATTAGATCTTAAAGGGTAAGAGACACAGCACCAAACAGGGGAGTTGTAGAGGCTTCTGTGGCAGAAACATTGCAAAAGAGTAGGACAGAAAAGTTGAAGATGAAGTGAGTCATCTCAGTTCTGTCATCACTGCTTTCCTTCATGGAACAACGTGCATCCCTGTGTTCACCACATACCTCTGAAAAGAAGCACAAATTACCTTTAATGCACACATGTTAAACCTTGTAAACATGTAATTGGGGAAAACACCATCATCGCATGGCTCTTCAATGATATTAAAATCCTTTAGACTGCACACACTCAAAGATAGTACAATGGTAGCCCTCCTTACAATCTTTAGTTAGCTAGCTGTCAGAAAAATAAATCTATTTATTATGCAAGTTTAATTCATTAAAAATTCATCTCAAGTGAGAGTCAGGAATGAGCACAGTAGAATGCTAATAATCTTTAAAGGTAATACCTTCGGATAATGACTGTCACTGTCAGGTCTGGCCTGGATCTTGGGCTCCACTGCTCTGCACTTCCCATAAACAAAACATCTGGCTGCAGCCTGTGGGATATCACTTACACCGAATCTCTGTGACTTAAAACGGAGGTGGCCACGTGGGTAATGAGACCTGGATGGTTCCCATTCTGATAACTGAGCTTTTGCCTGTCAGTCTCAAAATCTGGCCTCCACGTAGGACCCGGGCTTCTGAGAGGAGGGGCCTGCTTTCCACCTGTGCATCTTCTCCCCAGGAGCAAGTCACAGTACCTCCGTCAGCCCCATCATTGGTACTATTTTAAACATGAGAAAACCTCCCTCTCAGGGACTGTGATGAAGATTAAATGAGATGTAATGCACTAGGTAAACCCCTACTGTCCTTCCTCCTCTTCCTAGGCATTTACTGGAGAAGGCCAAATATTATATTTATCATCCGAAGGATCTAGGTCACTTGGTGACAGATCTGTTCAGCCATCTGCTATAGCATTTAGAAGCTCCAAATAAACAACCAATGCAGGGCACATCCCAGGGAAATGCACTACAGCTCTCACATGATGTTGGATGACCCTCTGAATGGTAACAAGATTCCCCAAGAGGATTTAAGAGCATGCAGACATTTCTGTGGAGCTAGTTACAAAAATGTCTTATATGAACCACAGATTTGCCTTATCTGGCTGTTTTGTACTATTTTACTCCACTGTATACACACCCAGTGGCTAATTATGTAAACTCTGGCGCCTACTAACTGACGGAGTGACGTTTAGCAAGTTACTTATTCTCTCTGAATCTCAGGCAGCTCATTTGAAAATACAATTACAGCCTATATCTCAAAGAATGATTGAAGATAAAATGAGATGATGGATCTAAAGCAGCAGTTCTCAAGCATTTTTGGCCCCAAACTCCTTTAACCCTTAAAAATTACTGGGAATCGTATCATATGTCCGCTGTCCAGAAACTCCACTCTTTCGACTCCTTTTCTGATGCAAGTAAGGGTGATGCTGTCTTCCTGCTGGCACTGAGGATTATATCCATATAAAAATTCAACAGAGAAACGGCAGGAAAACCCTTACTGTTGTCCAAGGGATCTCTGATGATTACAATAAAAAGAAACTAGTGAAGGCGTTTAAGAAGAAATTTGCCTGCAATGGTACTGTAATCGAGCACCCAGAATACGGAGAAGTGATTCAGCTACAGGGTGACCAGCGCAGGAACATAGGTCAGTTCCTGCTAGAGACTGGACTGGCTAAGGTCGACCAGCTGAAGGTTCATGGATTTTAAGTGCTTTTGGCTCAATGAAACTTAAGTGAGGATTTCCTTGCAATGAGTGGAATTTCCCTTCTGTCCCTTGTCACAAGCTTAAAAACCTCAGAGCTTGTATCATGTAACCATTTGGGGTCTGCTTTTAACTTGGACTGGTGTAACTCCTTCATGCAATAAACTGAAAAGAGCCAAGAAAATAAGCAATAATAAACCCACTACATGTTAACACAAATGATACATTTTAATTAAAATAAGTCTATTAAAAAAAGTTTAGAGAGTAGGATTGTATATTTCACTGATGTCTTTGATGCCTCAAAGACAGCTGGATTCTCTTGCATACCTCTGTGTGTGATCTGTTGACATGTGGGTGAAGTACATGAAGGGAAGGTAGCCCCACACAGATACGTAGTTGGAAAAGAGAAGAATGCTCTTAAAGCCTTTTCTAAAAGTTATTATGGGTATGGTCTTTTGATATGCCACCCAAGCTCAACAAGTGGTAGATTATGAGAAGACCAGTTGCAGTCAGGAATCTTAAACCACATCAGTGAGCATTCTGTACTGTGTAATGCTCAGGGTAATTGTCTGCCTTGCACTTGGAACGCATCATTCACCTGGTTAGGACTTTAAGCATCATGTGTGAGTTGGCTGGAAAATTTTGGCTTACTGAGTTGTGCAGGTCTTCCAAATACTGACACATTCTGTCATAGGATATCCAACAGCAAACAAACAAAATCACATTTGTTGTACGCACACCTATTGGATAGGAAGTCTTTAAGTGTCAGAAAGCTGTCAAGCTCATGATGGCAAACACAAGTCTTCAGTATTCTAATTTTCACTTGAAAGTTCAGTTTTCATCAGTGGCCACAAATACTGTTAGTTGTTTTTCTTAAAGTGACAGGTTCACTTTGTTCATTTTCAAAAGAGTATCTGCCACATACCCACGCCTGAAAACCATTGTTTGTGTTCTGGCTATTCATTCAGGTAAATATGTCCCGTGAAAGAGGTGGCACATACAGCTTGCACCTCAAATAACCACACGAGTGCTTTTCCTTGAGACAGCGGTAATCCGGAATTCGGTAGATGGCAGATGGACTTTATGTGTACTTCCCATTTAATCATATAGTATATTAAAAAGATGGGCACTCAAGAGGTAAAATTTAAGAAACCTAATCATGTGTACTGCTTCATTAAAAACAATCTTAAGTGAGGCTGGCTTTTATTTGTAACGTTTTTCTTACAAGTGCATGGCTGTGAAGAGTAATGTTATTAGTGTATATTTTTATTTTGGTGCCGGTGCCTTGATTCATGCTAAGGTTCCATCCGTTTTTCCTTGAGTAACCTTTTTTTTTTTTTTTAAATTGAAGCACAGTCAGTTACAATGTGTCAGTTTCTGGTGTACAGCACAATGTCCCAGTCATTCATATATATACATGTATTCCTTTTCATATTCTTTTTCATTAAAGGTTATTACAAGATATTGAATATAGTTCCCTGTGCTATACAGAAAAAAATTTTTTAAATCTATTTTTATATATGTTGGCTATCCCTGATTAATCTTACACCATCAGTACAAATGCCAGCAAAATAAAGAAGAACATGTAACTTAGCATTATTATGAAAGTAGTTTTGACTTTGTAGAATCCTTGAAACTATCTTGAGGCTCCTAGAGGTCCTTGTACCAGACTTTGAACAGCTAATACCTGCTTTAGATATTATTACCTGGCCTAATACAGAGTAGGCCCTCAGTAAGGAACATCAATTCCGTTAAAAAGTAAATATTTTGTGAAGTGAGTATGTGTGTGCGCCTGTGTGTCAGCCTGTGGTGTGGAGGGTTGATGTATGAGAGTATGATGGCATACTCTCATCATGGGTCTAGGTGAAAGGCCCTCTCTCCAAGCTTCTGTGTTTCAGTAACTTTAACCTCTTCCTTTTGTTCCCCTGGCCCTAGGACTGGTAGTTGCTCCCTGTAGTTACACTTTTTGTGGTTACAAAACTACTCCCTTTGTGCCTTTTCAGGTAACCTGCTCTTGGTGTGAAAATAAAGAAAAATTTCCCAGATGAGAACAAATAGAGGCTATTTACTCAATCATCCACTGTCACTTGCATCTTACAGCGTCTTGAAGACAGAAAGGTGAGTAGGAAAGCATTACAGTGAAAAACAAAAGGAGAGCTTTGGGCGTACTGTGATTGGAGGTTGTCTGTACGAAGAAGCTGGAAGTGGGCCAGCTAGAAGTAGGGATCTTATGTGGTTGATTTTGAGGGCAATTTGCCTTTCTCTGGTTGGTCCTGAGTTGGAAGCAGGGCCAAAAGTATGGAAGCTGGTTGTCACTGAACAACCCCTGACTGTACTTGGTTGATTGCTGTAGAAGTTGTGGCATCAGTTTCATTGTCATATATGGTTTGGCCATTGTCTCCTTGTGTATTCAACTGCTCACTGGTTAACAATTCTTTATATTAAGTTCTCTCTTTTAAAATAACTGCTATGTTCACTGTTGCCTACTTGGACACTGGTAAAATTACTAAGCTGTGTGTAAAAAGTTAATGAGCCTATGTATAGTTAACCTTAAAAAGTTGCTTACAATATAGTAAAATGATTGAGTAAACTACTGGATAACTATTTAAATGATTAAAATCCACCACAAAGTTCTCCATAAAGATAAAAATGTTAGAAAAGATGAAGGAAGGTACAATGCTAGGGTGATAGAAAAGAGAAAGAATGTCCACTCCAAAACACGTCTTTTTGGCATGAGGATTAATGTAGGCTGATTATTTTTAAGAAACAGAAGAGTCAGGAAATTTTTCTTGTTACCTTCCCCTTACTGCCCAAAAGAGTTTAGGTAAGAGGTCTGTTCTGGGAATAGAGCTATCACCAGACACATATCCAAAGTATCCTGGCTAGGTCTGGTGGGGCGGACTTGGCCGGGCCTGGAGAGCAGAGTGTTGTGTGCCCCACTGTCTCCACAGGGCCCAGCAAACATTTGTTTAACAAACATTTACTTTTCCATCTCTGTGTGCATTGCCTTCCTCCCCTTTGTAGTCCCAGACCACTACCCCCAACATCCTCTTTTGTCTTTAGCTGAAGATGTATTTAAGGTGAGGGTCTCAGCCATTTTGACAAGTTACTCAGCATTCCTGGATCTCTCATGTGCTATTGAACTTGTTTGTTTTTCTCCTATTAATCCATCTGCCAGTTTAATTCATGACCAGCCAGAAGAACCTAGAAGGGGAGAGGAAAATTTCTTCTTCCCTGACAGTGGCCAATTCAGGTTTGCCAGGAAGTAAGGAGTTTCTGGAGTGCATGATGTCCAGTGCTAACACTGGGACAGTCCAGGTGAACTGGGGCAACTGGCTGCCCGATGACAGTGCTCAAAGCTGTGCTTCATTAACAAACATTCCTCATTTTCCCCCGCCCAAACAAGACAATATACTCCAACCAGTAAGAGCAGCATTCTGTTTCTGATTCACTGTGGGAGGGGAAAATCAAACCCCTGTGAAAAATTAATAAACAGAAACCCCAATTAAAGAGTTGGGGAACCAGAGGGGTAGCTCTCACACCCTATGAGGTTAGCAGAGCCAAACAGGAAGAAGAAAAACTCCTCTTCTTTCCTGACAAGGACTCAGCCAATGAAAAGTCGGGGGCTCTTTGTTTACTAGAGCCCTCCCAGCCTCCGTTCCCTCTCTGTAAAAGTGTTTCCTTCCCTTGTGATGGGGGACTTGGCTGTCGCTTGCCATCATGGTTGCAGACTCCAAATTTCAGCTGTCTGCTGATCCCCAATTAGCCTATACTTGCCAGAGAAGTATTTGGCAGTCTATTTATTTTGGGTCAATGTACCAAACTTGGCTGAGTGAGAGACCATGAGTAGTTTCATAGTCTACCCTCCACTGAGAGTGTCCCTCTTTTCCCGGGTAAACAGGGATCGGAGTTTGGAGGAGATAAATTATTTTCTTAATCCAGTCAGTCATTACAGGTATTATTTAAACAGCCTGTGCCTCTTCCGCACTGCGTATGATTCAATTTACCAAAATAGTTAAAAAAAAAAAGCTTTCAGGAACACAATACTAGTTTTAGAAATAGGAAATGCTCCCCGCCCCTACTCCTTCTCATAATGCTGCCTGAGGATGATTACAAACATTCACAGGTGATATTCAATTAGGCAAGAATCTGTATTTGTTCCAAAACAATTGAAATGGAGACAAACACAAAGAGGACATTTTCTCTAGCTTCGTAACAGAGGGCAATGTAATTCTGAAAGCTTGCACGTATTGATTGAACTGCTGGCCTCTAGATACTTACCAGATGAATGAAACCAATGAAAAGGGCACTCACTGTTCACATGTCCCAGTATGAGAGAACAAGTATTAATAAAGGGAGAGAGCTAACGTTAGGAAACGATACATCCCCCTGAAGACTGCATTTACTGAAAATGTTTTATAACATAGGGTTGTAGGTTATTAGCCTTAAACAATACTTGGCTTAGAAGAGAGTGAGGTCAGAGGGAGCCGCTTGCAGGGGAGAGTGCCTCCAGATGCTGCTTTGGAGAGAGACATCAGCTCAGCTGCCTGCAGCAGAACTGGGTCCTATGGGGGCTTCTAACCTGGGGAGAGGCTCTCGTAGGGCTGCGGATGTGTGTAGATGTCAGCTTGTCAGTTTGAGGTCTCCCACTACTTCTCTTCAGTCTCCACTTTTCTAGGTGATAGGGCTTTTCAGCTGTTCCAGGTGGTGTTCTACCTACAGACGACCAAAATGTTGCCTGCAGGCGGGCCTGCCTTGTGTAATGGGAGTTTATATCCAAAATTCATACATGGAAAGAAAAGAAAAAAGAATACCTGAAGATCATGTGCAGTCTCTTAAAAGAAGTGTCTGTCTCTGACATATAGCATATAAGACCACTGTCTCACCTTGCAGTGTGTTAAGTGACCAGCTAAGGAGATGAGTTAGGAAGAAGAGGCATTAATAATTTTTTTAGATTGTCAGTTTCTTTGGGTGGTACACTAGGTTTTACAGACATTAGTGATTTTAGTCTTTACAAAATTCTTATGATAATATCTGTGATTAAAAGGGTGAGTAGACCGAGGCTTTGAGAGGGTAACTTGTCCAAGGCTGTTCAGATTGCTGTGGATCGGCTTTGTCCATTCGGTCTGTCTTAACTATTAGGTTCTTTCTGATAAATCATGGTAGTTACAGTCAAAGAAAAAATTGCATGGGACAAAACAGGCAAGGAAGATATTATTCAAGGCTTTTACGATAGTTGTGGGAAACCACAACTATGTCTAAGCTCAACTCTGAGGCAACAGAGAGCTAGAGTAGGAGGATCGGTCATCTGTGTTTGCTAATTGGCTTTATCCAAAGGAAAAGTAAACTTTTTTTGTGTCTTCATGACAGGAGGTAATTTTGCAACTTGGAATGAGCTGCCTGCCAAAGTTAGGTTCATACCCTCGTACACAGACTGGGAGATGGGGGCTCTAGAATTCTCAGTGACTGCATTTCAGAAGGGTGGCTCCCAGGTCTCTGAGAAAGCTATTCCTGGGTTGTATAACTGGCAAGAAGCTTTTGAAAAGATTTACATATCAAAAATAAACGGAAAGAATATACAGTGGCAGGGTTTTGGCTGACTTTCTTTACTTCCATATTCTCATGAGAAACCATTTCTAGAGTCGTTTGCTATTTATGAGCTGTTAGTATTATCAACAAAAAATCCATTTCTAACATTCATTGAGCCAGTTGGCTGAGTTTCTTGTGTAGCAGGTGATAAAGATGACTCAGGCAGTTGTAGCTGTGTTTTAGAATGTGGTGTTTCTGATTAAATGGTAGCAGATGATATCAAGAGTATGAGTTGATCAAGGAAACTGATTTCCTTCACCCTCTTAAGTCCTTTGTTTCCTTTAATCTCCTTGGCAAACCATCAGCAAAACCTGTTGGATCTACCTGTAAAACCTAGCTCAGTTCCTTCTAGTTATTTCCATCTTCCACTGTTACTGTCCAGTCCAGGTATCATCCTGGCTTGCTTGGACTAAAGCAATCACCTCTCAACTGGCTGTTCCTCATTCTGTTGGCCCTTGCATCTAATCTCCACAGAGGAGCCAGAGGAATCAGAAAAATGTGTATTAATCATGTCAGTCTTATTTAAAACCCTCCAGTGCCTTCCCTTTTCACTTAGAACAAAAATACAGATATTTTTGCCTTCTTGCCCCTTCTTAGAGAAGTTACCCCGGCCGCTCTCTCTGATCTCTCTGATTTTATTCTATCCTCTCCTTCCCACAATAGGCCAAAATCTTACTGTCCATTCTGTTTCTTAAACATGTCACTTTTCCCCCCAAACACTTACATTTGCTCATGAGGCAAAAATCCTCAGAATCATCACTGACTTTTCTCTTTCTGCTGTACCTCACTTCCATTCTATCAATACATTTTATCACCTTTACTCTGAAAGTTGGTTCATCCTCTAAGCACTTTTTACACCTTCTATCCTAGCATCCTGGTCCAAGCCATCATCATCTTTTGCCTTGGTCATTGTCATAGCTTCTTACCAGGTCTCACACTCTACAGTATAATCAGCAGAATGGCCAGAGTCAGTCTGTTACACACATCTCCTGTTGCATCATCCTCTGCCCCAAACCTTCCCATCTTGTTACCCTCTGCTCCAAACCTTCCCTTCTCACCCACAGTGAGAAGGGTAATGCCCCATATGAACCAACATTCCCCTCCACCCTAATATTATGGCCCCTCATTCTGCCTGTCATCCATTTGCACTCCAGTTAAATGAACCTAATTGTGGTTCCTTTATTATTTCTGTCACCTCTCTCTCAGGGCCTCTGCACCTTCTCCCTGAAGTGTTCTTCCCCAAAATATTCACACAGTTTTCCCCCTATTTCTTTCAAATCCTTGTTCAGATGTCAACAGATAAGTGAGAAGTCTGACCAATCCTGTTTAAAATAGAAAACAGTTGCCTGATCACCTTTTATCCAGTACATATACCCAGTAACTCCTGGTTCTCTAATATGACTTTTATCCCTTATTCTGCTTAATTTTTCCTCTTAGAATGTCTACTATTTGACATATTATATATTTACCTATTTGTTTCGGTTTATACTTTATTCCCTTTCAGTGAGGTAGATGTTCAGTGAATACATGGACTTTCCCTGTTTTGCTTATGCTTTATGTCCTTTACCTACAACATCACCCAAACCTAGTAGGCACTCAGTGTTTACTTGTTCAATGAATGAATATACCACTGGACTTTTCAAATATGTGAACCTTTTGCTTGGTTAAATCAATCTAAATTGCATTTTTATCCTTTACAATAAGGTTCCTCAATGTAGCACTATTGATATATTATGCCATATAATTCTTTGTTGTGGGGGGCTGCCTTGTGCATTGCATGGTGTTGCATGGCATGTCTTCCCTCTACTCACTAGATGTCAGTAGCAAGCCCCCAGTTGTGACAACTAAAAATGCCTCCAGACATTGTCAAATACCCATTGGGGAGCAAATCTGCTTTCCTTGTTGAGACTCAATTCAAATATGATCTCCATCAAGATTTGATGGATTTTCTCTCAGTCTGAATTAGGGACCTTTTATCTGTACTTTCATAGAAATTTGTGTTTATGTCCATCTGTGTGTGTGTACTTGGATGTATGTGCTTGTGATTGTTTTGTGTATGTCTGTATAGTAATCTTCTCCTTAATTGTCTAGACCAATTGAGTAACACCCTTGAATGCAAGAATTGTGGCCTTTAACCTCTGTATCTCGTGTATTTAACATTATTCTAGTACATGAATAAATGTTCTTGAATGACTGAGTGAATGAATGGCACTCATTTTCCTGGCTAGTAAAGCCACTGAACACAGATTTGATATAGGCCTCCCCATTCTGGTAGTCAAGAAATCAACTAAGGCTTTGACAATCCTGTGATAAATAAACAGAACTATGGAGGAGAAAATTCTGAGAAATAAAGGGCAGTGAAGATTAGAGCTGAATGCCCACTCTAGGGAAGTAACTTGTATCAAAGAGAATCATTCAGAAGTCAGTGCAAACATGGGTACTGTGGGTTATTTGAATAATTTAGGCATTTCTTCATCTAATGCACCAGGGGTGGGCAATTTTCTGCTCTGTTTTTCCAGAACATGAGATGAAGCTCTCACTGACATTATTTCTACTTCCAAAAATGTTCCTGAAAGGGAAATCTGAAATAAGTGATACAAAAACAAGCTTGTGACTCATTTGTTTTAGATATTGCGGAGCTATTTAAATGAGAATAACAGCAATTTGATTCTCTCATTTGGACTATTTCACTGAAGTAGGATGTGAAATTTTGTATTTTGTTTTTGAAATTCTTATGGTTTTTCTGGTTTGATATTCTTTCCTGCTTTGCAAAAAATAAATAAATAAAGCTTGCCTACCTTATTCTGCATTATTTTTTCAAATGTCCAAATAGATTTAGGATTGTGATAATAACTGGAGCAAAAATTAAATTGAACTAATTTTAAAATCACATAGCAAGCTTTCTAATATTTTCATCTAGAGAGATGTAAGTATGCATATTATCAGGCAAAAGAGGAATCTGCTGTGTATGTACAATATATTTCTGGTGATAAACATTGATGGGAGTAGAACATGTAAGCCTTCCTTTAACCTTGAACTCAAATACTTCACATACATTCTATGGGAAAGCTGAGTGGAAGAGGATTAAAAAATGCCTGCAAAATATGTGGAGTAGTTTTTGCTCATCAAGAATGAAGAGCTTAACCTCATATCCTTCCCACCCCTGGAAATGTCAGGGAGCATTTTCACATGTCTATCATCACTTTATCCTTAGAAAAGCCTGTGGCAGAGACAAGACATACTGTTGTCCCTATTTTATAGTAAAGGAAAGTGATGTCCAGTGATTAAATGACTTCAATAAAGCCATGGCTCTGGTAAGGATGTATCCCTTTAGCAGAAAGCAGCTATCTAGTCCTGCTTTTTGAGGAAGACTGAGTTTACCTGTTGCCCAAATTCATCTACAATTGGAGTGATCTTCTCTGCAGAACCCTCAGGAGGGTCATTGATGTTCATAACCAGATTTCATGAGGTGCAGAGAAATTATGAGAGAGGATCACAATGGCAGAGGTCCGTACACATACAAAGAATCTGTTATTTACAATAGCCAAGACATGGAAGCAACCTAAATGTCCATTGACAGATGACTGGATAAAGAAGATGTGGTATATTTATACAATGGAATATTACTCAGCCATAAAAAAGAATTAAATACTGTCATTTGCAGCAACATAGATGGATCTGGGGATCATCATTCTAAGTGAAATAAGCCAGAAAGAGAAAGAAAAATACCATATGATGTCACTTATATGTGGAATCTAAAATAATGATACAAATGAACTTATTTACAAACCAGACAGACTCACAGACATAGAAAAACTATGGTTACCAAAGGGGAAAGAGGGGAGGAATAAATTAGGAGTTTCGGATTAACATATACACACTATGATATATAAAATAGATAGTCAACAAGGACCTACTGTATAGCACAGGGAACTATATTCAATATCTTGTAATAACCTATGATAGAAAAGAATCTGAAAAAGAATATATACTAGCACAACATTGTAAATCAACTA
The DNA here is from genome assembly GCF_048773025.1 of Camelus bactrianus. Classification (NCBI taxonomy): domain Eukaryota; kingdom Metazoa; phylum Chordata; class Mammalia; order Artiodactyla; family Camelidae; genus Camelus; species Camelus bactrianus. The sequence continues at coordinate 10,152,933 of NC_133542.1, forward strand.
TGCTTCCAAAAAAAAAAAAAAAAAAAAAAGAATCTCCTGGAAACATGAGTGAATCATTGTCGATTGCCTCTTCCAAATTTGTGCTTTAGAATATGCCTTTGAAGGAGAAGAGATTGGATGACTCATTTCTTTTGATGATGAGTGTATTCTCCTTTAGTGAATTAAAGTCTTAATGGCTTAAGTTTAGTGTAACATCAAGCTACCATCTCCAGATGGAATCAGGAATGACAGCCCAAGAATCATGATTCTGTTTTTGGTTCCCCCACTCCCTTCTATATATTTCTATGCAGTAACTTACTGCAAAGTTCTTCAAATGAAAATCGGTGCATGGAGCTGGGATGCTGAAAACACTAGGCTGACTTGAAAGAAGAAAGAAAAGTAGTTTGGCTCTCTACTGACTCCTGCTGCAAAGAAAAGAAAATCTGGTGGGCCAGCCCCAACCTACAGAATGCTTGGGAACAAGAGTGAGCACAGAGGAGCTTGAGCACTCCCAGCTGTCATCAGCAAGTTCCGACCTGAGTATTTCTTCCTTCAGGTTCTGCTGTGAATTCAGCTGGAGAAGTGGTACCAAGGGGCCTGCACTCTCCTGCCTCCTCTAGTTACTCCCAATTCTATCCTGAAACAAGCTGAACCTTCCAGAGGTGAACTATTTGGAAAACTTTTGTTACGCTCCTTATTACATAGTTTTACCACGTTTTAATGTTATCTCTCATACTTTATCAAATGCCAACAACAGCAGCAAAAACAACGAGAACTCAAAGTAGCCAAGTGAAACTTGTGACCACTGTTGCTGTAAAGTGATGATATACTATTTCCATCATTTACTCCTGGCATTTCTTTACTATCTTAGGCAGTGATGAGCAGATAGTAACTGCTTAGTAAATATTTGTTGAATGAAAGAATAAATGGGTTAGTAGCAGAGTCTCCTGATATTTCAGACACTGCCTTGTGTCCTGGGGTGTTTTCGTAAGGAAAACACACAAGGTCTGTCCCTTGGCGAACTTTGGAGTCTAGGATACACCCATTGATGATCATACACGTATAATTCATGATTAGAACTGTGAAGGAAAATTACCTCCTTGAGAAAGTTTTCTGTATTCTTTAGAAATAGGAAAGGTTTTTTTGCCTTGAAGAATTGATTTGATTCTCCTTATACAATTGATCAAAATTGATCAATTTCCTCTTTTCTTTCTGTTTGTCAAGAAACTCAGAACTAATTTGAGTCTAATTTCAGAATTTATGTTTTATGTGTTCTCATTTTTATTGATCTGCATATTCTAGTCATTCATTTATTCATTCCATAAATGCTTACTGAATACCTACTAATGTACCTGCCTGCATGTGTATGCCAGGCGGACAGTATTAAACAGAACAAACATGGTCCTTGCCCTTGTAGAGGTTACTATACAGAGGGAAGAAAGGAAATTAAATAGTAATTACCTTAAAAAGTACAGTAACCACATGTGAAAAGCCTTATGGGGTGGGGTGGTTAGAAGCACAGTGCTGTGGGAGAGAGGAACAGAGCAGGAGAAGGAAGACTTTCTCCAAGGAACTGACATTTAAATGGAGAACTGAAAAAGGAAGTATGTAGATGATGAGAAGGGGTGTGTGTGTGTGTGTAGGGGAGGTGGCTTGAGAGTTGGGAGAGTGGAGGGCCCCGTAAACCAGTGGAGGCAAAGGAAGCATAAAGTCTCTTGCTGTGGGAAGATCTACTCTAATAACTAAAAGGAAGCCCAGTGGGTTAATGCGTTTTGAGCTAAAAAGGAGAGAGGGGCACTAGATGGCATAGGAGCTTGTGCAAATCTTGGAAGCCTACTTCAAGGATTTGATTTTTATCTTAAGATCATTAAAAAGCTATTAAAGTTTTTCATGGGAAAAGTGACATGATTAAAATGCATTTTATTATGTTTACTCTCTCAGCTGCCTGTGAAGTAGATTAGAAAAAAACAAGTGGAGAATAAAAAAACAATTGTATTAAAAATATTGATATCAACCATTCTTGTGTTTGTTTAAGACTTTCACTAGTGTGTATAATGTAGCCTTTTTGTTTAAATTTATACTTTTTATTACCATAAGGATCATTCTCTTGTCGTCTTTTAGTTGTTTTAAATAGGCCATTTAAACAGGTCATTGGATGTTGTCAGGGATTTTTCTGAGAGACTTTGAAGGTAGATGACTGAAAGGAGGGAAGAGTAATGGGAAATAAGAAAAGGTGTGGGGAAAAAAGAGGCTGAAAGCACCAAAAGGATTTTTCTATACGTTTGTTAGTGGCTGGCCTCACATACCTGAGCTTGACTGGGGATGTCCTCCTTCTCATGTTTGTTCTCCTGGGTGTATGAAAGCCTCATTAGTGGTAGGACATCAAAGTATGTTTGTAGAATTAATTAGCTAATTAAGACATTCTTATCTTTTCCAAAAGTCGGTGCACCCATAAAGGAAGCTGTATCGGAAGCATTTTCTTCTTTCCTTTCCCGCTGACTTCTCTCCCCGTTAGAGCAGAGATGACTGTGAGTGTGTGATGCCACAGATCTCATCATCTGTTTTGGTGGGAAGGGCAGTAAAGCAATTAATACAGCTGTATGTCCTTTTCCTTTTCCCATCATGGAATTGATTGTGTTTCTGTCGGTTCATTTTTGGTGTAACTTCACAAAGGCTCCTAGCTTGAAAAGAAGCCATCTCTGAAGTTGGCAATGCTGAAATTCCATGATGGTTTCCTTAAGACTGACATAGAGGGTGCCTGCACATGGATTCCTGTTTGCAGCAAAGGCAGAAGAGAATGTCATCTACACTTCAGTCATGCTGTCACTTCGGTGGCTCAGTTGCTCTGATGATAGCTCTAACTGGCTGATTAGTCCCTCGCAAGTATTTGTCTCTCAGTGAAGCCATTCCCCTCTCATTGGGGCCATGCGCAGGGGTGGACAAGAAGTGCCCCAGGCTGTCTTTCAATGTTTGATCACAGCCTGAGCATCCAGCAAAAACCTTTACAAATGCACTGCATCTACTTCACACATAAAGTGCCAGCAGCTTAATTAAGATGCTAATGACTGTGCTGATGACTCCAGCGTAAAGATGCTGGACTGCTGCTAAGAAGGAAATGTTTCTCCACTGCCAGATCTGTTTAGAGTAGTTCAAGGAGCTGGACATTTTGTTTCCCTTGCTCAATACAGAAAGACATTTTATTTTTATTTTATTCATTTATTTTCTATTCAAGTATAGTTGATCTACAATATTGTGGTAGTTTCTGATGTACAGCAAAAAGGTTAAGTTATATATATATAAAACATATATATATATACACACACACACATATATATATATACATATAACATATATATATATACACACACACACACACATACACACACACACATATTCTTTTTTGTATTCTTTTCCATTATGTTTTATAACAGGATACTGAGTATGGTTCCCTGTGCTATGCAGTAGGACCTTGTTGTTTATCTGTTTTATGTATAGTAATGTGTATCTGCTAATCCCCAAAATCCTAGTTTATTCTTTCTCCTCCCCTTTCACCTTTGGTAACCATAAGTTTGTTTTCTATGTCTATGAATCTAGTTCTGCAGAAAGTCAAATTCTGTTTTTTCAGCACTGAAGGCTGTAATAGCTGTGATGGGTCAGATATGGAAATGGAGTGTTCTGAATGCCATCTCAATGTCTTTGCTCCAGCTGCATGAAGGAGCTGCTCCTGACCTCCTGCCTCATCCCAAGTTCTCTGAGAGAGGACGTTCAGGAATCTTTTCTGGATCCCAGGCCTTCTTATAGGCCATTCCTTTGTGCTCTCTTATTACTCAGATCCTCTCTAGTGGCTCATTTGTTTCCAGGAAGCTGTGCCTTACTCCAAAATATGTTCCTTCAATGGCACAATAAATTTTTCAATAGAAAGTTTTATTGATATAAGTTTATTATGAAGTTCCCATCCTCATATTGTAATCTTCCCATCCTCACCCCACACCTGCTCCTTCACCAGTCTTCAGTGGTGCCTGCATCCACCATCAAGGCAGAAACAGGCATGCCATCCTCGACACCTCTCTTTTCCACTCCTCATATCTGACCATCAAATCTTGTTAAGTGTAATTTTAATATATCTCTTAAATCTGAGCTTTTCTTCGTTTCCATGGTTACTACTCTATTTCAAGACCCTTTCTTCCAGTTGGACTAATATAGTGGCTTCCTCATGGGTTAATGTCTGTATCTAATAATGTGGAGTTTGCCAAGACAATTATAACACCAGTAAATAGGTAGGAAATATAGTTTAAAATATTCCCAGGAATAAACTTAATGACAGATGTTCATATTTTTGCATAAATTAAACCTCAAAGCCTTATTGGAATATTGAAAATGTGTAAGAAATATTGAGTCTGTGCAGACCTGTGGCATTCTCTTAGATGTGCTAGGCATCTAGTCTCTCTCTGTTTTATAGTTCTAGCTCAATCCCAATTAAAATGCCATGATGACCCAGTTTTAGATTACACAATAAGTATGTCAAATTGGACACAAACAGCTCTACACGCAAGCAAGTGCTAGTGAAAATAAGCCAAAGACAAGCAAATGCTGCTGAAAATAAACCAAAGAATATCTGGAAATACTGCTAAGCTCAAAAACGAGAGAAATCACCATGAGACAAAAATGAAGAAAACACGTGACATCAGAGCTGTGAGAAAGGGCTTCTGCCACTGTCTCCATGGGGATATCAAAAATGTATTGCAGTCTTAACAGCTTGGCTCTGTGTTTTAGATACACACAAAAGGAGGAATTTTTAACTATAACTCTTACATGCCTCAGGAACTAGTACTAAGCTTCTTGCCTAAAGCCAGAATCATCAAGAACTGCCTCATCCCTGAAATAAACACCAGAAAAGCTCCATCCTCAGCCTCTAGGAAGTAGCAAGAACATTTACATTCCATTAGCTTGTCCATGGGGGAAATGCCCTTGAAAAATGAGAACTTTGGGATTGTAACAGATGCATGTGAGGGGTCAAGAAATTAAGAGCTAGTGACATACCTGTGACGTGCAGTGCTGAGCAAGAAACTGCCATGTCAGACATTTTCTCAGTCCAGACCATAATTGACTTACCAGAAAAGGAATACAGAATGACAGGATGAAGATGAGCTCCTGGTGAAAGTGTTTGAATCACACAGACTAAACTACAGTAGGAGAGAGTCACAGATCCAGTAAGTGAAGAATTTAGATGCTTAGAACTAGAAATAACAAAACAGTCTGAAAAAGATTCACAGTGTTTATTTAAACTATTCAAAGAAATAAAGAGCAGTAGTCATAAGACAGGAACCAGAAAAGTGTGAAAGAATTAGGAAGTTTAAAAGGGTCTATAATATAAAAATATTCTGAATGCAAAGACTGAATGGTAAACTGGACAGCTGAAAAGAGAATGCATGAACTGGACAGTAAGTTTGAGGAAATCACTTGGACTGCACCACTGGGAGAGAAAATGATGGAAAACATGAAAATACTAGTTACAGAATGTGGAAGCCAGAATGAGAGCCAATATGTGTCTAAAGGGTGATATTTTAATTAGTCATGGTTAGGTTTTCTAAAGCTGAAAAAAACCATAAATTCTCAAATTGAAAGAGTACTTTGAGTTTCAGGCAAGAAAAAAATGAAAACAAATTTCACACAAAGAAATCTTGGTAAAATGGCATGATTTCAAAAACAAAATTCTTATAAAAGCTATCAGAAAGAAAAGATTACTTACAAGAATTAACTTTAAATTGACAACACACTTCTCATCAGTAATAGCAGATCTCAAAATATAATGGGTTTATAGCCTCAAAATGCTGAAGGAAAATACCGTTGAATGATAATTTTGATTTTTAAATTAAATGTGTGTGATTTGGTTAAAATCAAGTCTGAATAGTCTAGGTTATTCTGTGGATTTAAAAGAGGTCTCTGTCGTCTAACACAATGAAAGTTTATTTCTCCTGTGTCACTGTCAACCATCTCAAATATTTAGAGAAAGCACCAGGCAAGCAGTATTGGGTGAAGACCAAGGCCAGGAAAACTTTCCTCCTGGAAGAGCTGATTGAATACAGGGAGACTAGTTCTGGACCAGGCCATTTGTAAAACCACAGAGCCAGTGTGATTATCAGCACTGTGACAGAGGTGTTACTGTGTTATATATGAAGAGTAAATTTGAAGTATTGGAGTATTAACAATGCAAAATAATCTTTCAACAGAGGAACCTGATACAGTGTGACTTGTATCACCACTTAGGGTAATAACGTACCTCTCAAATTTTTATAGATTCAAGTCTCCTGAAATATACTCATGCAAGTTTATCTCCCAACTCAAGCCCTGCCCCACCTTAATACAAAATATTCCAGGACTGGTTTTCTGTTATAGTGCATAGCATCCATGTGCTGGGGGCTTATAGCCCTCATACCACGGCCTGGTTGGAGGCAGAGAGGAAAGAGAGGGGGGTGCATACTAAAGACCAGTCAGGGTCTGAGCTGTATTCATATTTCATTTGTGGTTGCTTAGACCCAAAGTGCAAAAGGAGAATCAAACTCTGTATTATTTGATTCAAAAATAGAAGTGTTTCTGACAGAGGAAGGGAAATAGAATGTGTACCCTGAGCTATTGTTAATGCTAGGATGAATAAAATATTTGCATTTCTGCCTAACTCATCTTTAAGTCATACTTTTCCTACCGAATTTAAAGCTGTTGTCAATAAGTAAAAATAGATACACGGCTTTCTGCTGTCTATGGTGAACAAGGAATCTTCAGGGTTGTCCTGAATATAATCAGATCTATGTAAGCTAGTGTCATAAATGCACAGCCATCCTCAGCACAGCTGGATTCCATGCAACACATTATGCCATTGGCCCTGTGGTTTTACAGATGGCCTGGCCCGGAGCTAGCCTTGTATTCAATCATCATGGTGAGGAGTTACATTTGCCTAGGCTTTGCCTTCCCCATCCACTGCCTGTCTGGGGGAATAAGTCACCCCCTTCCCCTTACAAATCTAATGGGAGAATGTCAACCCTGATATGAAGTCAAGAATCAGTATAGATTCACATTAGGACATTGTGTCTTGCCAGGATGCATAAAAGCCCATTGTATTTTTTAGTTCCTAATGCAGATCTCGAAAATGAATAAAATTGTTGAGAATATTGGATTCACAGAAATCTCTGAATCAGGTTTATGGATGCCAGCATTGTGATTATGGTGTCATCACTTGACAGTCACAGAGATGAATTTTAAGAATTGCCACCAGAGCATATTGCACATTACAGTTTTTTTTCCTATTATCTTGAATCATCTCAGAAAGCTTGTTAATTACTTAAGCTACCCCAAGCTTGTTTGGATAGAAAATTACCTGAAACTTATTAGCTCATCCCTCTCTCAGCATGGCCAGTTATTCAGACTCAGTATCAGTTCCAGAAAAGTTATTTTTTAGGATGTCATTCAATATTTCATCAGTTCCCAGCAAACTTGGTGCCTTGGAAATATCCTCCATAATCTTTCTCCCCGCTGAAGTGTGTGTAAACAAAACTAATTCCTTGTTAGATGCTGATTGCAACTACCATATGACTGTGCCTCTGAAACTTTCTGACAACATGACCCATGTGTCAAGGTCTTTCCTTAACTGTCTGGTTATCCTAACGGGAGGATTATTTTTTCCTTCCTCCTGCCGACAGCACCCAGTGCATTTTGTAAGCTAAACACCTGCTATAAAAATGTCTTCAGTATCACTGAAGATGACCAGCAATGGTCCAGCAATAATAGTTGTAACACGTAGCCCTGCAGAAGCATCATCAGTATTGGTTGTGTGAGGCTGGAAATAATCCCTCACCTTTGGTATATTTCTGAATTATCTCATTTTACATGGATTAATTCAGAAATATACCAGAGTTGAAAAACCTTCTGGAAAAGAAACAAACCCAAGTGACATTGATTAATGTTTATACTCATATGAATATCTCTGAAAGCCTTGGGGTATGTGTAAGGGGTAAATGCAAAAGTTCAAGGAAGAACTTTAAGCGTTGTTGGGAGAGAATTTAGACTGAGAAGGAGATCGGTTCTAAGCTGAACTCACGTCTTTAGGATTGTTGGAGAATAATGGTTCTGCATGCAGTGTTGGGGCTCTTAATTTATCCTGACCCAGGGTAATGGACACTGAGGTGTGCTGCTGAGGCCCTTCACTGCAAGACCACCCCCTAAGTGACAAAATATTGATGGCTAAGAACTCACAGCTGAGTCTGCTTCCTAGCTCTACTCTTGGCACCAAATATCCTGAGTTGCATCCCGCTATGGAAATTGCCCTCAGCAGAGGGGGCCTGCCTCGGTCAAGGCTATACTCTGGTCCCTATGGGACTGGCTGAGGCTTCTGTTGAAATACACCTTAGTTCATTTTCTCTCTTTGTGCAATCCCATTTCCTTCACCTCCCTGTAGGTGATAAGGGACCAGGAGATCACAGTCCCCAGTAGACTTCCTGTACCAAATCTCTGGACCTGAATTAGGTGCATCATGCTGCTAATCTGGAGTTGTACAGATAATATTTTTATAGCAGATAATTTAGTCATGTACTCAGGCAACTCTTACACTTGGGAAAGGGGAACACTCAGATATTTCAAGAGCTGTTGGACATAGAGTCTCAGCTGATATTGATACAGGGCACCCAGTGTCATCACAATCCCCCATTTAGAATCAGAGCAGAGGTGGGCCAGGTAATAAATAAATAATGTTCTGGCCCAAGTTTGTCAAAAATTGTGTCCACTAGGGGCCATGGACCAGTGGTTATTACCCACTCCCTAGATGTAAAGTTGGAATGGATGTACTTGATATTTGGCAGAACAACAACTTTAGTTTCTTGGCCTGCATAAGACCAGCTTCCTCCTCTGCCTAGTCTTGGTTTACCCTCTCCTCTGTCGGGCACTGGTGTGCTGGTAACTGTTCAACAATGGAAGCTCCCAGTTGGGGAGGGTGGTAATCGGGAAGGAGGGAAACCCTTCTTTGTTGCATCTGTCAGTTTCCAAGATATAGATTCCCACCATGGCCAGCTTTAAACTACCAACTTGACATCATTGAACACGGCTGGAAGCGATGCACAAAATTTCTTCTTGCAGGTTGGTACAGGTTGGTTCCAGCACACCCCTGCTGGTGTTGCTTCTGAGTATGCTCAATAAGCCCCCAGTATGAAAGTGTCTGTCTCAGAGTCTGTTTCTGAAAAAAACCTATCCAAAGCATCCAGCAGCTTTTCATTATGTATACAATCTGGTGGAACATATAGAAATCCAATACATCTCGGAGTCCAAGCAACCATACTTTGGGAACTTGTCTTCAGGAGCTCCATGCAAGGCAGGGATATTCATTTCCAGACCCATTTTAGTGGAGTGACAGGTGGTGATTCCAAATGAAGCATCTGTGACATTGGTGTGTGGACTGTGTGGAGAAACGTGCCAGGCATGGCATGTGTCCTGGTAAAGTAGTAGGTGATGAGTCTGGTGCAAGTGTGGGTTTGTGGCCTGAGCCAGCAATGGGACATTAGAGCTGCCAGATGTTCAAAGATGGTGTGAAGTTACAGGCAACAGCATGTGATACTGGCTGGAAAAATTTAGTGCTGAGATCTGGGGATTTTGTATTCTACCTTGGTAATAGTAACTATGTTCCAGGTTTTGTGCTATGCTTTTTATATACATATAAATACATACTGTAATATATTTATTACATAATCTATGATACATATACCACAATCCTGAGAACAACCCTGAAGTGTGGGTGGAATCATTGCCATTTTATAGATATAGAAACAAAGATTGAAGAAAGTTAAGTGATGTTAAGTCAAGTGAGCTATATATTCCCTAAAATAATAAAGGAAGAAAAAAACAGAATGACTAAAGAAAAGCAAGTTTAAATGTCTGAAATTTCTTTGATTATTATTTAATTCTTTATAAAATTTATATTTAGAAAAATATATTTTATTACATAAGTAAAAGCCATTTTGCTGTGCTACACCGGGTCTGGGTAGGGTGGCAGTGGGAAAACCAGTCCTTGTCAAGGCCCTGAACAGTCCTGAGTTCAGTTTCTCATTGATTTGCCTTCCTAAGATCACCAGGGTGGCATTTTGTCTTGGGAGAGTAGTCAATCTGCATCCATCAAATTGATAATAGGTGTCTTTACAATAGAATATAAATAGATTGATTACTATTTTGGAGAAATAACAGCCTAGAATACACGTAACTGTGGATCAGTTCACTCTCTTTGCCTTAGGAGCAATTATTTGAGAAACAAAATCAACTTCAGATGATAGTATTTGGTAAGTAGAGGGTCAAAATAAATATAGCAGGGTGGTTTTATTTCACTTTATATGCTATAAATTATAATTCATGTAATTATAATGAACTAGAATTATCTTATCAGCCAGAGAACTTCTCCCCTGATCAATCTGTTTGGAGCACATTCTTCAGTATCCACATGCAAATACCCGTTTAATTACCCAAGTCATTGGCATTATCACATCCAGCATTATAGCTTATATTTCATTAATTACTCTTTAAATTGACAATTTCCCCACTGGATTAGAAGTTAGTATAACCTCATTAGCATTATATTTACAAGTCATATTTAAATGAGGTTTCCTTATGGGAAGATAATTTCTTATGGATGGTCCTATACAGGTACAGAAATCTTGTGATCTTCTAATAAAAGATTAAAAAGGTGATTTGAAAACATGAGGCATTGTGTAAATACAATATGCCACTCATTCACCCCTCTGTTCTATAATCTAAGAATGTTGTAGACTGAATCTTGTGTTTATTTGAAAGATTTCTTTTCCCCTTTACTCTAAAGTCTTTTCATTTGCTATGTTAAATATCACCATGAAATCAATAATAAATATAATGAAGAATGTTAACAAAGCAAGATGTGCAGTGCCTCGTATGACTTGGTAAGTACTTACTTGTTGATCTTTACTAAATGACATTTCAATGGATCACCCCGTTCTGTGGAAGTAGTTAGTTTTCTATGGTATGACATCTGCAAAAATGGGTCCTACTTTCCTTGCACAGAAAAAAAGAGATGAGTATTACCTAGATTTTCACAGCAGAAAATAACATTTAATTTGAAATTTCACTAGCTACTGTAAAAGCCTATATCTCTGACATTCATGATTGAAATGGTAGGTTGTTTTTCCCTTGAATTGTTAATTCTGACAACATGCTTTTCCACGTGTGTGAGTTTTGCTATGAAAGTAACATATTGCCCAAAGAGTACCATGCAGTGATGTGTTCTACTCATTTCACCTTTGTGCCCCACTATACCCCCTTTAAGAAAACCAGTATAACAGTTTTTGAGTTTATAAATAGATGAATTAAGAAATAAATTTATAAAGTGAATTATGAGGTAATCTAGAGCACTTACAACCTAAATTGATTCATAAAATTTAATTTCCACTAGTTTTCCATACACTCAGGCATGCCACCAGGTGACACAGGACTAAAGGGAATAAAAGATAAAATTCTAGTGAGAAAAATTGAAAGTATAACCAAATATAGATGAGTAGCTTGACTGATTGAGATGAGGAGAGTTATTTCTCTATGTGAAAAGGTCTTTCCACTAGTTTGCCATTGTAAAAAATGATGTAGTTGTATAATTACATGCTCTTCACTTAAACACATGCAAAAATAGAAAAAAAATAAGTTTTCTGCATTTTTAATTAATAATGTCAATTGGACATGCCCTTTTGTTATATGAACATCCATTTTTGTGGAAATATTATGGACATAGAAAAACATGATTACTCATTACATGTCAATTAGGCAGTAGGTATTGGAAATATTATTCATAATAAGAAACAAAATAAATTAAAAATGCATCTTATGATTGATTTTTGCTCTTAGTTGGATTCTTTCTAAGACTTAGTATATTACATAGGATTTTAAAAAATTGTCCATTTTTAGTGATCAGCAGACTGAAACTCTCGGGTCTTAAAGGACTTGCCTTAGGATCCACAGCCCATAATAGTAGAGGCTTTCCTTCACTGTATGCTACCTCCAACTGTAAAGAATGCTGAGAGCATAAGCAACTTGTCTTGCCAAGTTTACAGAGCAGAGTGGTGGCATAAAGTCATAAAACTTTGAGTATTTAGAAAAAGAAAGTCATAAGACTTAGACCATTTAGAAAACATTTTCTAGCAAAACCCTTTGTATAGGCATAATCCACGTCTGTAGTCTGTTCACAACAGAGTCCCGAAATACTCATTTTAAGTTCTGTGGCTTCATCCTTCTGTGCCTAACACAGAACTCTAAGAATATCATCCTTTTCTCCTGAGGCCAAATTTAGCCTTGGGTGCTTTGCTGGCGTGTTCTGCACTCCCATCATTGGAGTGGAGTTGGCATAAAATGATGCATTTGAGAAGCAGCCACTGTGCCTCTTCGCCTTCCTCTGATGGTGTTTCCCTGCAGCACCTCCTTCTGGGCACTGCATACCGCACACTGTGGAAGCTCAACACATGAGCAAGTTGCCTCAGCTGAATCTAAACACCAGACTGTTTGACCATGGAAACTATATGCCAAGGATGCCTGAGCCTGTAAAGTGATAGATGGCTGGCTTTAAAAAATAGATTTTTAATCTCACCAGGCACTATTTAAGTCAACTTGGTAGTATTTGATGGCTGGGCTGATTTTGGTATTTTAGTCATTCAAAAAGTGTCAGCTTCTTGCCTTGTGGCTATGGAGTTTAGAATTTACGTATATAATTTTTAGATTTTAAGATGAGAATTTGTTCTTTTTACATTCTTATAAAACCACATTAAAATACCCTAATATTTTAGATAATAATTTTGGAAACATTGATAATAAACTACTAAACTTAAGATAGAATGCTCTTATTTATTTTTAGGAATGCTTCTATTTTTTAAGAATCTAAAATAAATTCTTAAAAAATTTTTTTATTGTGTATTCTTTAAATTCTGTAATGCTTTGCAATTTTAAAATTTCACACATATCATATAATCCTATAATAACCCCTTTTTTTATCCCCTACCACTGTATTGCCCCTCCCTGCTTCCCTTTCCCACTGGTAACCACTAGTTTGTTCTCTATATCTGTGAGTCTGCTTCTTTTTGTTTAATTCACTAGTTTGTTGTATTTTTTAGATTCCACATGTAAGTGGTATCATAAAGTATTTGTCTTTCTCTAACTTATTTTACTTAGCATAACGCTCTCCAATTCTATCCATGATGCTTCCAGTGGCAAAATCTCAGGAATATTTCTATTTAGCAAGCATCCAATCTAACATTCTAATAATCGCCCCATATTGATTATAATCCTGGAACAATATGCTGTTGGCAGTTTGGAGGAATAAAATATGAAACTAAATGTGATTGGAAGTTAACTGACCATCTTCATCTTGGGTGTAGGAAAATCATTAATCAGCTATTATCTTAAAGACACATTAGTGGTTTAAGTGAGAAACAATTTTTATATTTAACGGTCCCTGTTAGCAATCTGCAGTTACAGTCTAGTTAGTCTGTGCCGGGTGATACTTTCTTCATTACTGTTTTGTTTTTTGCATGGAAATTGCTTTTCCCGGTGTATAGCTTGACTATAGGAAGTAATGTGGCATCACTTAAGATTTGAATCTTCATAATTTCTTCTTTTCTCAGTCAAACCTGACTTTCTTTTTGATTGTTGTTTTTCTTTGAATACAGAACCAAAGCATGTTTATATTTAAAAATTTGTAATTGCAGAAAAACTAAAAATAAAAGTGAAAATAAATGCCCCAATTTGCTACCAACCATTCAGAGGTAATCATTGGAATACTATGATATTTGTCATCTGGTAATGTCTTTTATGGAACATTTTATTTTTTAATAAAAATGGATCTTAGCATATTAACTTTTAGGGCATCTTTTTTTTTCTCAGTTGTCAAACTTTTTAGAATCAGTGGATATAATTCAACTTGGTTAATTTTAATGGCTGAAAATTTGGGCATACTGTGGAAATTCAAGCAAAGACTGGATGTGGTAAGCATTATGGACATAAAAGAAAGGAAGATATAAGGAAGGAACAACAACAAAAAACCCCAGAGATCGTGGCTATACATGTATCCGGGCAGGACCCTATGGGGCCTTCATGGGACACACCTGTCCTCCACATTCTCAGCTGTAGCTCCTATCCAAAGTATCTAGATAACAATATCTGATGCACACTCCCTGAGTCGTTTCACAGATGCTAAAACCACCACCAAATAGAAGAAATTAACTGCTTGATGATCATGAGCCCCCAGACCTATGGGCAACTAATGGCTGATAATGTTAATCCCCCGTTATCTCAACATCAGTCAGAGAACTGTGCACGAGCTGATCACCTGCACATACACCCCCCACACCCCCCGGCTTTTAAAAATGCTTTGCTGAAACCTTTCAGGGATTTCGGGGAGTTATGAGCACGAGCCACCTGTTCTCCGTGCTCGGCCCGGCAGGACACCTTTCTCTGCTCCAAACTCTGACATTTTGGCTTGTTTGGCCTCACTGTGTCTCCAGCACAGGAACTTGCATTTGGTAACATGCATAGGGATCTGGGTGTAGAGGACATAGTTCTAGCTCAGCAAGTGCTGGAATTTTTGAGCCTTCAAAGTTTTCTCCTTACGTTTGTATGCTGTCTGGTTATAGCATAGCTGTAATCTCTCTTGGAGTCCCGTCGCACGCAGCTAGAGGGATGCTGTCAGCATTTTACCTAGACACCTCCTTGCTCAAGTTCGTGAACTCATCAGGTACATTCTTTATCTTCCAAGTTATTATAGGTAGTATTTTAAAACAAGCTTTTGTCTCTACATAACATGCTTTGTCATTTACTAGCTTCCTTTAACAGTTTTCTCATTATTTTTCATTTTCTTCATTCTCCTTTGATGTGTTTGCTAATTTCCACTTAGCCCCAAAGGCAGAGCTACATGTTATAGGCTATACTTTTTTTCTTATTAATATCTGTATAAGCAGCCATTTCCACAGTAATACTTCATGAAACACAAGCACAACATTTTAGTAACATTTAGTAAAAATATTTTTTCCCTCATATGATTGGCTATTCCAGGTTTTTTGCATTTCTATGTAAATTTTAGCACTAGCTTGCCAGTTTTGACAAAAAGCTTTATAGGATTTTGATTGGGATTGCATCAACCCTATAGACCAATTTAGGGAAAATTGATATCTTAATAATACTGAGTCTTCTCATTCATTAACATGGTATAACTTTCCATTTATTTAGTCTTCTTTAATTTCTCTCAGTAATGTTGTATAGTTTTCAGTGTAGGATTCCTGCTCATGTTTTGTTAAAATTTATATTTTGAAGATGCTATTATACCTAGTATTTTAAAATTTCATTTTTAAATAATTAATTAATAATCTGTAGAAATTTAATTAATTTTGTATATTCATTTTTTGTCCAGTGACATCGGAAAATTCACTTATTAATTTAGTAAGTTTTTGTCAGAATCTATCAGTATTTTTACTTGCATGCTAGTGTAATTTGTGGATAAAGATATTACTTCTTCTTTTAGATATTTATTGAAGACTGTGAGTGTAGTGCTGTTCATGTAAGTATAATTATGAGAATTCTCTGAGTTTTCACCAGTCCCCAGATTCCCTACTAATATTATCATCTGATTTTTCTCTGGGATTTATAGTCTCATTTTGAATTTAGGAAAATGGAAGTAGGGCATGGGTGAGTTTACATCCCTTTGGCACCTTGACAGGCACAGAAGAACAGTTACATGATTTTCTGATTGACACAATCCCTTGTTTTCTGGGTCAGAAACAGACAGTTTGAAGGAACAGATATGTTCGTGCCTGTATTTTTAGGTTGTCTTTTTATTTTCCCATAAATTGAAGCCAGTGTATGTCATTCACTGAATTCTGAATTGTTTTTCCAAACCTAGCTCTGTCAGCCTTGCAGTTATTGTCAATCCCTCCAAGATTATAGTGTTAGATGGTCTGATAGTTATGCTTTTCTTTTTGGTTGTGGCTATTTATTTATTTTTTCTGTCTTTGAGTATTTTAGTGAAAAGTTGAAAGGAGCTGCATTGGAAATTGCTAAGCCAGTTGCCAGAATGAACTAGAAATACTACCTTTTTTTTCCATTGAAAATGAAATCCCCAGGGCCAATTAATTCACCAATATGTTCCAGTTCATTTGTGTTTCAAGATGAGACAATATTAACTTTTGCATCAGATGTTTTATTTCTAACAACTTTCCTGTTGGTAAAAGACTGAGTACCTTGTGGCAGCCTAGAGCAGGCAGCCCCCAAATGTGCCTCACTGGCATATTGATTACTTTAAGTTAAAGTTACTTAAGAAACAGCAGATGCAAGGGGGACACTCTGACCTTCCTCTCCATCTCCCTGAAAGCAGGAAATAAATCTCTCCTGTGGAAGGTATCCTCCCTGCATCTGAAGGTAGAAGGACACCCTTATCTCCAGAGACAGGGAACTCGGGCAAAGAAGCCTGTATGAACAAACCTTGACACTTCTTGCATTTACTGCCCCAAGCCCAAGCTCTATTTAGAGCCTTTCCTAATTAAGCACTCAAAGCACAAGTTTCCTTGTTCTGTCAGTTCCTCACAAATTGATTGCTTTTGGTCTAGGAAGCATAAAACTGTTTTCTTTGGCCACTTCTTTCTTCTTCTCATTTTGTAGAAATAAGACCTCCATGCTTGAATTAAAATTGGTTTCTTTTTCTCCTGTTAATTTGCCTTTGTCATTTTTTTTTATGAATCCAGCCACAAGAACTCAAGAGCTGTAGAGGGGGAAATCCCGCCCTCCCCCCCTTTTTCCTTATTGTTTGTTACATTTGTGCTTCTTACAGAAGTAGAAGCACTTTGCTGGTATAGTACGAGCTGGGGTGTGAATTGCCCATGTGTTCCGTAAGTCTTCCAAGAGCCTCAGGGGCTTCCTGGGAGTGGTAGGGTGGAGCATGTTGGCAACAATATTGTATGCAATTACTGTTTCTTCACATCTTGCTCTGGCAGGATATTTGAGGAAATGTATCTTACAGAGAACTTTTAAAAATACTTTTTATTATAAGATTATGTTACCAATCTAATTCAGAAAATTGATGCAATATTCTTAATTTTGTAATGTCATATGATGCTAGAGAATTCTGCTAAAGCTCTTTTTTTGGTTATCTGGAAATTCTCTAATGTACTGCAGTCTCCTGGCAGTAGGGGGTTGAGAAATGAGAGAGTGGGGGCAGGAAGAGGAGAAAGTGTGAGCGGTCCTGCTCCCAGAGTCCTCTGCCAACTTGTCAGCCATGGACTCTGACTCTGCCACTGCTTCACCTGGGGCTCTGTGTCCCAAGGAACTGAGTGTGCAAGAACCCTGTAAATTGCATGTTTTTATGCATGTGTTTTCTCCTAAATATTGCCCCTAGCATTATCTCTTAAAAATAGTTGGCATCTTCTATAGTATTTGGAAGGAATGTGACTCTTGTTCTCATTAGTAACCAGCTAAAAGTGGAAATATCTGAAAGAGGGAATCACAGAAGGTTGATCTTCAAGGCACTGAGATGTTGAATGGCACACTTCATTTATACGCCACAATGTTATGTGTGAAACCTAATCAAAATGGCAACATGTCAAGGCAGGGTTGCAGCATTATTTAGTGATCTATCATCATTTGTAATTTCTGTTTAGTTTAACAAACTCAGTATAAAATATTATTTTAATGGTATTCTGCTTCTGTAACCAATTATTTCCAAGGTAGTGAAACTTTAGTCACGATGAACTGCACCCACAGGAAGTAATGTGCTCAGGGAAGTTGCATTTGCTAGATACTTGAAAGATGATCTGCCCCTGCAGCTCAGTCACACTGTCTTTCTTGGTGTTCCTCTCACATTTCAATCTGCCTGTCTGTAGTGGAGATTGTGCATCGTCTCTTCCCTCTTCCTGGACACCATTTCCCTAGAACATCACCAAAATCATCACTGTGTCACTTCATCCAGGTCTCTGCCCAGCTGGCGCTGATACTGAACCAGGTTCATTTACCCAATGCACAGCAAAACAAATGCTCAGATGCCAAGATTCACATCAGGGAGAAGGTTTATTCACAAGGCAGCCAAGATAGGAGATGGGAGAACAAATCTGAAGTCCACCTCCTCAAAGATAGGGTTTAAGGATATTTATGGGATGAAGAGGAAGGGAAAGGTGATTGGAGGTAAAGAAAAGTGAGGTATTCAGTGGTCTGTACAAGCATCATCTAGCTTCATGGCTCTTCATAAGGTACATGTTCAGAAAATGATGGTGTTATCATATTTTGAAGGTGGAGTTTTTGCCCTTTGACATCAAAAGGTCATCTATCAGAAGGTCACTCATGCAGGTCCGGTTGAATGGTCAGTGTTCTCAACTATTCTGAACTGGGCAAGAACTAGTTCCAAGTTCCTGAAAAATAATTTAAGCAACCACTACTATAGTGACCCATATGTCAGAGATGTTACCTATGAGGAAGCTAGTAGGAGTTTAAAATCAACTGAAAGCAAGTGAGTTAAAGCAGGAAAGGCAGATTAGGATTGGCAGCCTCATCAGTTTAACCCTCCATTTCAGCACCGCTACCTCAGACAGGTCTTCCTTGGCAACCCTATTTCACATTATACCCCATCTTCCTCTCTTTCCTCTTCTATGGGTCTTATTTTCTTTGCAGCATTATTACTGCTTATATTTTTGCCCATTTATTGATGGATCATTTGCCTGTTTTATGCACTAAAATATAAGCTCTGTGATGACAAGAACTTTGTTTTGTTCACTCTGCAAGGCTGAAGGCCTAGAATAGTGCCTGGCACATCACAGGCAGGAGGTAGTTTTTGTTTTTGTTTTTTTTTAATAATAACTGAATGAATGACATCTTCCTTGATTTTTCTATCTAGGTCAGCATCTTCATTTCCATGTTTTGTAGAATTTATTACAGTCATAAAATGCATATTAATGGTAATCTCTCTCTTTCCATGTATGTGTATACACACACACACACACACACACACACACAAACTTCCCCTATTCTGTGTAATATGTACTTCAAATAACAGAATTCTAAGCAAGACGGGAGCTTTTTCTCTCTCATGTAATAGTGTGTAAGTCAGCAGTCCTGGGGCTGGCAGAGCTGTCTTTATCCATGAGGTCATCCAGGGACACACAGCTCCTTCTGTCTTGTTACTTGACCATATGGAGACATAGCCCTGCTGTGCCCTTCAGGTAATCATCATGTACACATGCCTACCTGCAGGAAGGGGGCAGAAATAAGGGAAGGGCAAACCCTCTTCTCCTTTTATAATAGTGTGAAAATTTCCAGCTGCAAGGGGGTCTGGGAAATAATAGTGTTTATTCTGCCCAGACAAAAACTCATTTTCATGGAAGATGAAAGAGATGATATTGGAGGACACAGGAAGCAGGCCATGCTATTTTCCTTTTGTGTAATAATTTAGTTAATGTTCCTGTCTCCCACTGATCTGTGAGCACTGGTGATTTTTCTCTCCTTTTTATCCTTGGCTTCTCCTAGCACAGTGCCATATGTAGTGTCACTCAGTGACTATACACTTAAATGATGATCTTATCACTCACCATCTATGTAGTTAAATAATCGTTTTCTTGATGATGCAGTTCTCAGCCAGGCATGCCCATTTATCCCCAGGAGGAACTTTTTCAGGAGGAGAAATGTAGGAAGATGATTCCATTACTCTAGGTGGGAGGAGAGGGAGTAATCTAAAAAAAGACAAATGAACTTGTTTACAAAAAAAAAAAACAGTCTCACAGACATAGAATACAAACTCATGGTTACCAGGGGGGAAAGAAGTTGAGAAAGGATAAATTAGGAGTTCAAGATTTGCAGATACTTACTACTATATATAAAATAGAGATAAATAACAAGTTTATACTGTATGGCACAGGTTACTATATTCAATATCTTGTAGTAATTTATGAAATTATGAAAAAGAATATGAAAATGAATATATGTATATTCATGTATGACTGAAGCATTATGCTGTACACCAGAAACTGACACAACTTTATAAACTGACCACATGTCAATAAAAAAAAACCCAAAACAGCAGACATAGGAAAAGCTCTGAAAACTGAGTAGAAGTTACCCTTTTATAAGATACATTTATATTTATAAGGATATTTGTAAGGGTGACTCCCTCTCTGTACTTGGAAGATGATGCTGACTAAAATCTCTAGAAACTCTTAGAGTGGAGAAGACAGTGACCTAAATTTGCATAACAACCATACCTATGATCAACTGTATTTTCCTGATAGCCTCCCCTAATCTCCCCACTCCTTAACAACTTCTTTTATCTTTAGCTGGAGATGGTATTGAAGGTAGTAACTTGGGCCATTTTAAGGCATTACTCAGTCTTCTGGGTATCTCCCCTATATACAGGAGGTTTACATATTATTAAAGTTCTGTTTGTTTTTATTACAGGGATGGCTCAGCCAAGAACCTAGAAGGGTAGAGGGAAAATTGTTTTTCCTCCCCAACATTAAAAAAGCCTATTTTTCTTTGAGGACTTTATCTACCAAAAATAATAACAAGAGTGAGCATTGATCTTTAAAAGAAAAAAGAAAAAAGCAGAATCTTTTTAAAAATGGTGGTGTTAACTTGAACAGGAAAAAAAATGACAAAGACAAAGGGCACTTTAACTATCAGGCCTTCATCATCATAATAAGATTCATTTGGCTTTGCCTAAGGTGAAAGCAATTTTGCCTCTTACTTTGAGTCTCACGGTAAAAAACTGCAATGTGAAAAGGTCACGTTCACAACAGATGTACCAAGGATGAAAAGTGAACAACAGTAATGCTGTATTGTTTTGCTAAAGTCTTCTGTGAATTGAAAGTAGCAAAATTTGTGACCAAATGTGTGCTTTGCCATGTCAGAATAATATCAATAGATGAATCAGAAAATCCTAAAAAAAAAAAAAAATAAAGGTTGGATTCTATTTAAGTTGAAATATATTTTACCAAATTCTAATATATTGCAGGATCCACTTTTATGCTTCTCCTCTTACTTAAGCAAAATACTTATTTTATGGGTTAAAATTTAGTCTGGGACAGATGGGCCTTATATGATAGGCTAACTACTTGGGAAATTTGTTTGGAAGGAAATGATAAACCATGTAAGAGTCCAGAGGAGTCAAATAGTAAGAGTTTGGTTTCAAAAAAGTTGCTCTGAGAAATTAGGGAGATATATGTGTGGGAGACTGGTGGTAGGGAGTGAGATTTATGGCAGGGGGATTTGACATTTGAAATCAGGTGTTCGTTCTCCCTATATTAATGTGTTTGTTAAACTGCTCATAATGTTTGACCTCCTCCTCTTCCTTCTTGCTCTTTTGTTTTCAAATTGCAATTGCCCTTCTAAGAGGGATTATTTTTTCTTAAAACCTTTGCTCTGCTGGTGACAGAGCTTCTAAGGATCAGGACTAAGGACAGATTTGAGTCACTACCACTGTGTCGGGATCAAAATCCTTGTTCCTCACCAACAACTAGAACTTTGTATTGGATTAAACTCCTTGTGCCAGGCCCTTCTTACATAGGTTGGGGTTTTTTTTGTTTTTGGTTTTTTTTTTTTTTTTGGCAAAGAGCTTTCAGGTTCCTGCTTACAGACCAATCAGTTTGCCAAACCTGCTCAGATATGTCTGAACCCCAGGAACTGATACAGCTCTAAGGCTTTCTCAGGGGGTCCTGGGCCCTGTAAATAGGATTCTGACAGATCTATCTTATCAGTTTGCTAAACATGCCTGAGCCTGTCTGAATCGCAGCAGTGAGCATGAGTGTCTCAAACTGAGTTCTTTGCTATATTCAGCAGAGGTGGTTAAAATAAAATAAAAAACAAAATTGATTATTTTTGTATCAAATTTAATACCAGTTGATTGGTTTTTCACATAATTGATCTTCAGAAGAACATTGTTAGGTACACACATTTCTTATGAAGGCATGTCTTATCCTCCTATTTCAAAGCCAAAAAAATAGTAGGACATGGGAAGTAACTGAGAGACAAGGATAGAAAGCAGCTTTCTGATCATCGAAAGAAAAGGTAATAGGATTTTGTCACTGCAGAAATAAGGGGAGATGTATGTGAAAAGATATGGAGGTAATTGAGAACCGAAGGGACTGAGGAGCAGAAGAGGAAACCCTACTGGAATCCAGGATTGATATGAGGTTTCCGGGGATAGAAATACAACAAAACAGCATAGTTCTGAATTTTTTTCCAACACGAATTAGAGAAAAAAATCCCAAACCCAAGTGCGTAAAGATCATTAAGTCAAAACATATATCTGTTACATTGGACTGATTTGGAGAACTCTAGGGTTTGTTAATACTTAAGGTAACCCTCTATATGACACTGTAGTGAATGTAAGATACATCATTGTTTTATGCATCATTAAATTTTTTAAAATGCTGCCAATTAAATATAGCAAGTTAGCAATCATAACATGCATCTTAATTTCAGAAATGATACAATATTTAAAAATACAAATCTCAGAAGAATTGAATGTCATGAATTATACCCTCCAAATATATTTTTCTGTGGCTGATAAAATCTGTGCCCACTCGCTGATGAAGTTCATTGTACAGAGGACAATCTTATCTATCTGATTAAGGATCTTGATCACTTGCTATGTGACAATCTGGGAAAAGTATGAAATTTATAATCTGTCACAAGAAAAGCATGGTACTTTAATAGTTGGGGTATTTCACTCCCAAGAAATATTTTATGTAAGTTACATCAAGGGAAATATCCCAAGTATGTAGTTTATAAAATTTTTTTACTAATATGTTTCCTAATAATTTTGCATGCCTGCTTCCTTGCAATATTCTATTAAAGAGTAGAAGAAACATGTTTACAAGTACTCTGATGAGAAAGGAGATGTTTTTATTGGATAATATCTCATAAAAGAGAAACTCAATTACTAAGTCATGTACAGGAACTTAACAAAGAAAGAACCTCTCTTTGGGTTTTCCCTTGAAATAAGGAATGGTCTCTAGTCTGCTTGGATATATTTAAAAATTCAAAGTCAAGACATGGAAACAGCCTAAATGTCCATCAACAGATGACTGGATAAAGAAGATGTGGTATATTTATACAATGGAATACTATTCAGCCATAAAAACCGACAACATAATGCCATTTTGCAGCAACATGGATGCTCTGGGAGAATGTCATTCTAAGTGAAGTAAGCCAGAAAGAGAAACAATACCATATGAGATCGTTCATATGTGGAATCTAAAAAAAAAAAAAAAAAAAACATAAGTACAAAACAGAAACAGACTCATAGACATAGAATACAAAATTGTGGTTGCCAAGGGGGAGGGGTGTGGGAAGGGATAGACTGGGAGTTCAAAAATTGTAGATACTGACAGGCATATGCAGAATAGATAAAAAAGATTATACTGTATAGCACAGGGAAATATATACAAGATCTTGTGTTAGCTCACAGTGAAAAAGAATGTGACAATGAATGTATGTATGTTCATGTATAACTGAAAAATTGTGCTCTACACTGGAATTTGACACAACATTGTAAAATAACTATAACTCAATAAAAAGTTAAAACAATTCAAGGAAAATAACAAAACCAGCAAAAGTCTGAGAAACTAATGTGGGAATAATCCTTGATTAAAATTTAATGCTAATGTTGACAGAAAGTAAGATCAAGTCAGTAACACACATGTCTGATCCATGTTTCATAATGAACAACTCACTGTCTTGTTTAATTAACTTTGTAAGAAGAAAAAAGCATACACGACTCTGGCTAAGAAACCTTCCAGAACAAGTGAGGATTGTACTTTACTAGGAATCTCAAGACCTATGTTCCAGTTGTAGATCTGCTGATAAGTAATTATATGACACACAAAATTCAACTTAATTTAGACTTTAGTTTCTTCTGTAAAATGAACAAACTAAATGAAGTGACATGATGTGTTAAAAAAAATCCCTTTCTACTCAAATAATTAAAAACATAAAGAGGCAGTAAAGAAATGATCCTATTATCAGACTGACTAAATTTTGTAACATGAAGTTAGTATAAAATATGCATAATATATTTTGAAACAAATATCTGATAACTCTCGCTTCTCAGCAACCCCACCCCATCATCCCCTCCATCATTTTCTACTTACAAAGTAGAAGGATTTTGTTGAAAACACATGAGAAATCAGGGAGATTTCCCCTTTCCAGTGTGGTGGAGGACCTGGCAGCCTGTCCAGTCTTCCTGTGAGGGAAAAATAGTTGAACTCAAAAAAAAAAAATAATCTGTTTGAAGGGATCCATGAACTACAAAGAAAAAGGAGCTAAAATCCTGGAGAAATGGAAACTGAGGAGTGTGGGCATGACATTCTGTGCTGCTTTAATTCTAAAATGAAGAGAGGAAGAGGCAGAGAATCCAAGTAGGAAGCCACGCAAGGAACAGTGGGTAAGCAGAATTTTCAGTGGTCTTACAAGATTGGGAAGACAAGGATGAGAGATCGTGACTACCACCATGCCATCCAAACCAAGATTCCAGAAAAAATGGAAGCGCCTAGAAGCTGGCCCAAACTCAACACTGCTTTTCACCTGGAGGTATTTGGTGATTAGTATGTGACCTATGTCTGTGATAAGGCAGGTGGAAGGCTCAGGTAAGAGGCTGAGAAACTGGGTAGAGCCTTAAGGTCTCATGTCCTGGGGAGATGAAAAATAGGCCTTAGGAACTCCAAGGACTAGGGACCCATGCAAATCCCAGGACCAATTTACAGGTAAGTCTAAATGAGTTTTACCTGTGAAGAATAATAAAAATAAGGTAACACTGGGTTACATATGTGTGTTAAATATATAATTAAATATATAACCTATATTATATATGTTTCTTGTGTCATTAAAATATATGACAGCAATAACCCAAGATATGAGAGATGTATGGAGTTATAGTTCTCAGGTCATAGCATTGTTAGGCAGGTGACATAAGTCCTAATGTGGATTAGATCATAATAAGTCAAGGAAGCTCATTTTAATCTCTAAGATATCATTAAATAATAAATAAACAAACTAATCAAGGAGAAATTTGGCATAGAAAAATATTTGATTATGTTCAAAGGAGACAAGAAAAGAGTAAAAAGAATCCGAGAACCTATAAAATAACTGTAACTGGTAGATTTAAGTCCAAATAATATGATAATTATTTTAAATGCCAGAAGACTAAATGATCCCATTGAATGCACTCAACCTTGTTGTTTTTTAGGGAAACAAAAGGTAAAACTTTAATGTCACAATTAGATACGATTACAACACACTAGAATGACTGAAATGAAAGACTGGTGATAATAAGAGCTGGTGAAGATGGGGAGTCACTGGAGCTGGTGGGGATTTAAGTTGGTAGAACCACTTGGAAAATTGTTTAGCAGTATCTAATAGATGTGGATATACTCTTACTATTCAATCCAACAATTTCACCCCGAAGTATACACCCAAGAGGAACAGAAGCACGCATATGTGCAACAAAAACATGTACAAGAGTTTTCACAGCAGCATATGTTAATAGCCTCAAACTGGAAATACCTAAAGGTCATTTAACAGTAAAGTAGACATATGAAAGTTGATACATTGAGACAACGAAATAAATACACAGCATTGAGAACATATGAGTTACTGCTCGATAACACGATTGACTCTCAGAAAACTTAATGTTGAAAGAATAAAGCCAATGAATACATGATGCACAATGATATTTATAAGGCATTAATAATACACAAAGTTACTGTATGATGATGGAAGTTAAGATAATGATGACTTCTGGTAGCAGTGTTAATGACTTGGACTCTAAGAAGGTGGGCTTCTTGGCTGCTAGTAATAGTCTGTTTTGATCTTGGTGGTAATTACATGGATGTGTTCACTTTGTCTCTTATACTTGGATAAAATATCTAAAAGCCTCAATAGATTCTAGCTAACAGGGTGACAGAATTTATCTTTATATCCTCAAAGGAAATGTCAAATAGAAACTGAAGATTCATAAAGGAAATAGTAGCTGCCTCCAGTTTTACCTTTAAATAAAATATATGAAATGTCTTTGAATGTGAGACAATAAATTAGATTAAAAGAGTCAAGTTGCAATTAAAATCTGAAGATTAACCACCTATGTACAGTATAAATCAAGGTAGAGAGTTTGATTATTTGACAAGAAATAGTCTAGATGTAATGAACTTTGAGATGGTAAAGTGTCAGAAATGACTACAGACATTGATGTAAACGTCTGCAAGGTATGTGGAGTGAGACACTTTCTTTTATTCCAAGTGGAGGGAAGAATTGCTTAGTTTCTTTATTGGTGTGAAATATATGGTGCACTTAGATTTTTTTCAAACCACACTTGAGAGATGTGTTAAATATATTTCTGTTCAAACTGATTTCTGAATAGTAATCTAGCAAAATACTCCCCCATCATGTGTGTGTGGGAGATGTGCAGAATATCAAAACCCTTTCCTATAAACCTAAAGCAGTGTCCTGGGTGATGTCTTTCAGCTCTTGGGTGGGGGGCATGATTGGTTTCTGGTTGATGGCCTTTGGTCGTGTCACCAGCATACAAGGCTGAACTGTATCATGGCAACAATTATTGATTAATGAGTTATGCTGGCATTCATTGAAAAATGAATGATGTCAGGTATTTAACCAACAGCATCCACTGAAGTGTTAAAGTTACAAATACCATAGAGAAATCAAACAAGGGAAAGAATTTTGATTTCCTGCAAATGTAAATGTAAATACCAATAATTCTTAATAGTCTTTAAAAATGTTTTGTAGTTGATGAAAATAATCTTTTGGTGATTTGTAATTATGAGAAGCTACAAATGAATGTCTATTTCTGAAGGAGAATATAATAGAGATAGACAGACAGACGGACTCAATCTCATGGAAGAATTTAAAGTGGAAAACTGGAAACATTTTATTTCCCTCCATATTCTGGTAAAGTGTTACACATTTGTGTGCATGTATCTTCTATTTTCTCTTTCAGGGGGAAAAATGTAAAGGCAATTATTTTCTACTCTTATCTGAATGGCTTTAAAAATACGAGAGAAAGATGAGAGGAGAAAACCCATCTTTTCAGACTATGAAAAGTGAATGTCATTTGTTCTGAGCGCTTGTCCGATCATCCCTTTTGCCGTGCGTGTCGAATCTCCCACTTCTTCCTCATCTTCATGTCCACCATTCTGGCAAACCGCCATAAGCTCCCACCTCAGATCTTGCCAGAATCTTCTAACAATTTTGTCCAGTTGGCTTTACCCCTCCTTAATCCTTTCTCTACTCTAGGGCACAAGTAATCATTTTACTGCCAAAGGGCATCCTGGAATTCTCTTGCTTAATACTCTTAACTGGAGTCGCATTGCGATGAGGATGGAAACCACATACACGGTGCGCCCTCCACAGGCCCGGGTGGTGTGGTCCCTGACTCCTCCTCCAGCTTCACCTCCCAGAGCCCTCCCCTCCTCAGGCTGCTCCAGCCACAGCCACCTTCTTCCAGGTTTTCATGTGCTTGGGACTCTTTCTTGCCCCAGGGAGTTTGGTCATACTTGGGACAGTATACCTCCTATTCGTTTCTCATCTGCCAGTGCAAGTCTGGTCTCTCTACAAACTACTTTTTCATTATAACACATAGTATATGCATTCCTATGTTTATTCCTTTCAAATCTACCTGTTCTTCTAATAGCACATTCCATGAGGGAACAAGGAGCATGATTATTTTGATTTTTCATTATGTTTGCAGTGTCTAAGACAATGCCAGGCAGATAACAAGTTTTCAATAGGTTAAATAAATGAATAAATCTGATACAAAAATATCAATCAGAAAGCAAAATGACTAGTTTTATCTTGTTATCTATTCACTTAGGGTTTTAATTCAGATTTATTTCTAATATATGTAAAAATACTTCCTGTTTCTTCTCCATTTAACTCCAGTAGTTTAGAATTTTGAAAGTAGAAGGGAGGTAAATATTGTTAAATTTAAATTTACCATTTTATAGATAAGGGAAACACTGACCTACTTGGACCTATCCCATACCAATATCTTTATGGAATTTATTGTGTTATTTATCCATGGTGTCCCCACTTGAGTTTTTGTGGAGGATTAGGGCAATTGCAGTATGACTTTTCCATATTATAGCATGATATTTATTCTATAGGATGCAATGTATTTAGGGAACAGATTGACTTCTGTGTATTCAGACATAAGACAAAGCATCATGCCTTAAAAACAGTGTTTCACAACAGACAAACGATTAGAATGTAAACACTTTTCCAGATCATACATATCAAGGCTTTTAGGCATAATCTGTTTTCATTAATTCATGCTGAACAGTCACAATTAAATCAGACAGTTCCTTTCCAGGTGTTTTCCAAGTTGTCTTTTATTGATGTTTTGATTATACCTTTTTATGATTTCCCTAATACTTAGGCAGTGTTTGTACATTTCCTTTAAAATGCATCATTTTCATGGTGGAGCTTCAGAGCTGCTGTGCATAGAATAGGATTGTTCTTTGAAACTCTGGGCTGCTCACATGAGGGTTTCTGGACAAGAAATTGGTGGGGGGGCTCGGGTTCTTCCCCTTCCACCCAAGGGTTTAGCATATCATCTCAGCATTCTTCAGAACCTGTGGCTTTTTCCCCATTATGAAATCCCATAACATCCCATGCTCTCTCTTCACCTGTGCACAGGCTGCTTTTGCTGTCAGTATATTACCTCCATCTGCTCCATTGTTCAGAGCTAAATCTTAACTCTGCTTTGGGTCAGGACATACTGTCCTGATGACTGGGAGGCCGGATTAGATGCCCCTCAAACACATTCTCAGAGCTCTCATACCATCTCCATCACAGTATCTAAGTGTACTGTGATGTCAGTCACTTTTCTGCACGTCCCAAGTTGTACTGAGGACGTGATCTGAGTCTGTTGCTCACCCAATACTTAATACAGTGCCTAACATGTTGCTCGGTAAACATTTGTTGTGTGAAGAAATTGAAGCTTAACAACATAATTGAAAAAGAGCATGTAAAAATACCAAAATTCAGCCTACATTTTATAGAAATAAATGTCCTGCAGAGAAGCATGAAGTGAGCCTTCTTTTTTGAGTTTAAAATAATGTTAAAAGGGCAGCGGCCGTAACAAAATTCACTAATATCTCTTGTTAGGACTTAATGACTCACAGGATTTATATTTGACACCAAAGTCAATCTAAAAATCATAAGTTAAAGTAAAACGTATTTTTTTAGATCAGACTGATAGAAGTATAAGACCAGAATAGAAATTATTTTAGGTTCTCATCAGTCTGATATTCTTTAACTTTTATGTTTCCCAACCTAGAGAAAAACCTGGAAAGCAAGAATTCACTAGCATTTTAATAATCATTTTTCACTCTCTTGTCCACAGTTGGTACAGGGTGGACCTTACTATCACTTCTTTTTGTGTCTGTGATGGTGTGTTAGAGCTAGGCTGACCATGTATTCCAGTTTTCCCCTGTTATCCTGAACTAATTTTTGACAATGTACCCTTTTTAATCTCAAAAGTGTCATTAATTGGATGACAAAATACATAGTCATTCCAGTTACAAAATCAGAACTAAAAAAAGTGGCTGAATTTTTTCCCTTTATTCTTCCTACATGATCTTTTGCTGATAGGGAGGGGAGGTGGATCAGTAGAAGGGCTGGTGAGCGGTATCTCACTCTGCCAATAGTATGAGCTCTTTGATGCATTAAGTACTTTAAGGAGAGGCAGGGATGGACGAGAGAGCTGGTGGCTTGCTCCAGACTTTGCCTGTGTCTGTCTAGGCTGGACAGTAAGTGGCCGTGGTCTCACACAACACTCGTTTGGCATCTTTCATGTGCAGGAGAGAGTGTGTGGAAGATTGAGAAGAAAGAACTTTTATTGATCACGTGATATGCTCTGTGCCAGTCATTCACCGTGGACTGGGTCTTTTGCATTCATTACCTCATTCAGTTTTCTGAACAGCTCTCTGAGGTAGAAATGTTTGTGCTAGGTTTACGGATGAGGAAACTAAGGTTTAGCCAAGTGAGGCAAATTTCCAATGGCCACGTGCATTAGTAAACTAGTATTTGAACACAAGTTTTCTCACCTTGGGACCTGCATGTGCAGAGATGGGTGGTACTAAGTGTAAGTGACTCATGTAAATGTATTTGCCAAGTTTCCTTCTAGCAGAACGAAGTGTGCTAGGCACAAATTGGTACTTTAGTTTTACCTTTGTTTGAATTTCTGTTAATTTCCCTGAGAATGAGGATTTTTCCCTAGGAGGCACAATGTGGCCTTGGAGGCCTGAGCTGCCTGGCCACCACCTCCTGCTCTAGACTAATCTCACTCCAAACACACACTTCACTCTGTGTTCCAGCCACAACAGGAGTCTCTCCATCCTGGGACCAAACTTGTTCTCTGTCTATTCCATGTGAGTGTGCACAGTGTTCCTTTCACCAGAAAGTCTCTGTTGCTGCCAGGCTCTCCCTGAGTTATTGCTTCCCCAGCAGGGTCTCTTCTGGGTTCTCAGACCCAGTAGTCCTTCTGTCACTGAGGTGCATCACTCCTGCAATTTCTTATCAGATTTTCAGCAGCAAAGGTGACAGGGTTTGTACAAGACTCCACCATATTGCTAGTACTCAGCACAGATCCTGCACATTGAATGCACACATGTAAAAGCCAGGATTAAATATCAGTATTCCACCTGCTTGAATATGGTTTCGTTACTGTCTGACAATACATTCATCTCTGAAGTGTAACCAAACACCTTTTGTAAAAATTTTAAGCATTAAACATGTTTATGAAAACAAACAGAACCAAAAAGATTTAGCTGCATATGTTGGAAAGACGTTGCACTTATTTGGGTCCCTGAAGATAGAAAGAAATGCATAATAAGCCCCTCTGTTACTATGGAA
This sequence comes from Camelus bactrianus, assembly GCF_048773025.1. NCBI lineage: Eukaryota > Metazoa > Chordata > Mammalia > Artiodactyla > Camelidae > Camelus > Camelus bactrianus. The sequence goes on from NC_133542.1 coordinate 10,183,842, forward strand.
TTGTTTTATTTGCAATTCGGTTCACCAAAAGCTTAATTAGTGCTCTTTAGAGCAAAGAAGTAAAGCCTGCTATAGCTCACTATCTATCCATAGCAAAATTAAAAAGAAAACCATAAGGTGTGAAGACTTGGAGACACTTAGAGTGTATCAATTATTTATATTAACATTGGTTATCTGATTAAAAGGCAGGGTAAGGGCTATGGGGGAATTGTAGGGTTCATGTAATTTATCCCTAATTATTCTAATTTACTGTATTTAAGACACTGAAATAGTCCTGAGAGAAAGCAGTAATGTCTCTTAATATCAACTGAGGTGGGGGGAGAGTTATCTTTAATTTTTAGCTTTATTTACTGTGACTTTTCAATATGACACAAAGACTGATCCTGACTTGTAAGTTTTTTAAATGATGGCTTTTAGGACTTCTAACACGGAACTGGATAAATCACAATCCAAACTTATAACATTTAAGTTAAAGTATTTACACATTCTGAAAATCTGTCTCATCATTACTACACGTGAACTCTATCAATATCATGACTTACAGAAAAAGGGCACCTTTACTATGCATTTTCATTATGTCAAGAGTGGAGAAAATACAAAGAAATATGTATGAATTAGCTGTCTTCTCTGTGGAGGTCATTCCCAGGTGGTGATAAGGCTTTAGAAGGCAGAAATCACAATAGATATAAAAAAGTATGATATTTATTATTTAACAGCCCCACCAGAACTATCAAAGTAATGCCATGCTACGTTTCTGTCATGTAGTTATTACAGGTTGGATGTCTTCAATTGAAAGAAGCACAGTTTAAAACGCAAGTCCGCACCATTATTACTAAATGCAGGTTATGTTCCCACTCAACCCACTGCCTCTGGGACTTGGGAGTCTCGGAAGCTGAAAAAACTTCAGGGCACCTGTCAGTGGTGTAGGCACAGCATGGAAATATGACCAATCTATGATTATTCAAAGACCTTTCAGAGAAAGGTAAATTGAGCTTTATTTAAATTCATGAGGTATTTTTACAACTTCTGCTTGTCTGAGTAGTGTTAATTACCGGCAAGTCAGAGAAAAGCTATGTTTTTAATCTTTCCTTTCCCAGACCATCCAAAGCAACATCAGGTAGAATGTCTATCTTTTGAATCTTTTTTCACTGTGAGACATAAGCTGTAGAGAGAGGGTATGCAACATAAATGCACGTTGTAAATAATAATAGTGGACAGTTAGCACCAATATAAGCACCACCCAGTGCTTCTGAAACCTTCCATCATCTCCTTCAATCCTCCTCTCCTCTCTGGATAATTATTGTCTCGGATTTTGTGTATTCATTCATTTACTTTTCTTTATCTGTTCACCAGAAATGTAGGGAAGCCTGGGATAATATTGTGCAGGTTTAATGATTTTGAACTTCAGAAGAATGGAAATGTAATATGTATACAGTAATTTGCTTTTTTTCACCCACTCAACATTGTGTTTTTGAGATCAATCCATCCTGATATGTGTAGATTAATTATTTCTTTTCACTACAACCCATTATGTGAATACGCAAAATCCATTGTGTGAATTATTCAAATACAATTGCATACATTTCATTGTATGAATATACCACAGTTTATTTGTCCATTTTACTGTTGCTGAAAATTTGAGCTGTTTCTAGTTTTCCTTTTAGAACAAGGCAACTATAACCACTCAGATCATTTCTGTACACACCCCTGGTGCACACATGAGGGTTTTCCAGATCAGGACTTTAATAGCTAAGAGTGGAACTTCTGAGTTGCTGGGAATATGATTGTTCAGCTTTACTTTGGAGTGTCCAATTGTTCTCTAAATTGGCTTTTACCAATTCCCACATTAATTAGCACTGCACAACTGTTTCCATTGTTTCATACACTCGGTAAACAATATTCTCATTTTTCCAGTGGACTGAAAGTTATCCAAGAGAGATAAAATTTACATATAGTGTTGTCAGGGATGAATTCAAATTAGTGCTGTATATTTTGCAAGAACAATCTCTATTTTTGAATTCAGAACTACATCTGCACTTGATTATAAAATTGCTCTCTGCTCATGGCATCAGGGTGAGTCTATAAATAAACTATTCACTGATTAAACAGAAGAAAAGTGAGTTAAGATATATTATACACCAAGACACCAAAATCTTTCTGTTTACAGTTAAATCCAAAAATTATAGACAATTGCTGGGGGAGAACTCACACTTTATATGTCAGAAATATGTAATTAAGTAGCAAGATATTTTTAACAGGAAATGTATTTCAGTAGGTTGATTTTGTTCATGTAGCTACTGAGAAGGAAGGACACACAAGAAAAGTGTTATTTATGAACTGCAGTCCATAAGTTGATGCTTCAGTCTTTGTAGTCTTTACATGTGTGTAAATTTGTATGTCTGTCTCTGTGTATATGTATGTATGTGTATATTTTGTCAGATGGAGGAACAATACCAGCAGAGATGCTTTATATCAAGTCGATGAGGCATGTAATTTATTTACCGAATCTGTAACAGGGTAATTGATAATATGTAGTTTATCATCTGCTAATTTGGCACTTTGAATCACTTCAGTATTAGCCCTAAACATGGGTCTAAGTCTTCCAGTTGTGAGATAGAGAGTATAATTAGCAGTTATCTAATAACTATGATCTCTATGTCTAGCTCAGTATATGGGCACATTATGTTACATCATATGAATAATCTGTAACTCAATAGCAAAAGCACAAACAGTCTGATTAAAAAGTGGGTAGAGGGTCTGAATAGACATTTTTTCCAAAGAAGATGTATGGATGGACAACAGGTACGAGAGAAGGTGTTCAACATCACTAATCATCAGGGAAGTACAAATCAAAATGACAATGATCTCACCTTACACCTGTTAGAATGGCTATTATCAAAAAGATAAGAAAGAACAAGTGTTGACAATTGTTTTTTTTACTTTATGCAAAAGCTTTATTTTAAAAAGTTCAGTGATCTCATAAATAGAGACACAAAGTGGAAGTTTCACTCATAAATCTCCTTAGTTGTTGCCTTCATAAGATGTGGGGAAAGAGAACCCTTGTGCACTGTTGATGGGAATGTAGTTGGTGCAGACACTATGGAGGTTCCTCAAAAAATTAAAAATAGAACTACCATATGATCTGGCAGCTTCACTTCTGAGTATTTATCTGATGGAAATGAAAGTACTAACTCAGAAAGATACACGCACCCTCATGTTCTCTGCAGCATTATTTACAGTAGCCAGGACATGGAAACAACCTAAGTGCCCATCAGTGGATGAATGGATGAAGGAAAGGTAGTAGATCCATACATACAATGGAATTTACATAGCTATAAAAAGAAGGAAATCTTGCCATTTGTGACAACATGAATAATCTTGAGGACATTATACTAAGTGAAATAAGTCAGACAGAAAGACAAACACCAGACAATCTCATTTATATATGGAATCTAAAAACAAACAAACAAAAAAATTGGTCATTGTCAGAGGTGGGTGGTGGTGGTGAGGTAGGTGAAATGGGTAAAGGGGTCAAAATGTACAAACTTCAAATTATAAAATAAGTCATAGGGATGTAATGTGCAGCATGGTGACTACAGTTAATAATATTGTATATTTGAAAGTTGCTAAGATAGTAGATCTTAAAAGTTCTCATCACATGAAAAAATATTGTTTACTATGTGTGGTGAGCAATGTTAACTAGACTTATTGTAGCAGTGAATTTGCAATATATACAAATATTGAGTCATTATGTTGTATACCTTATATTATTTGTTGTATAACATATAATGTGCTATATGTCAATTACATCTCAAAAAAAGAATATTATTGTGACACTTGACAAACTTTGAATGAGATCTGATAGCAATAATGCATTAAGGTTAATTTTCTGATTTTGTTTGTATTGTTGGCATAGATAAGAACGTCTTTATTTGTAGGAAATCCACATCAACGTTTTCATGGTACTAGGGAATGAGATGGGTATTTTATTCTCAAATGATTAAGGAAAAATAGTTACTTCTGCCATACTTGTAACTTTTTTTGAACTTTCTGATTATTTTCAAAAATATTAAGAAAAAGCATACTACTAAAAAAAGCTCACTACCAGAAAAGAGATAAAATATTCATGTTACATCTTCCTGTTAATTCACTAAATGTATTTTAATGAGTATAGTATCTATTTAAACATATGTTGATTGAACTATTTATGAGAGTACTTTTAACAGTGAGAAAATTGCCAAAGCTCCCCAGAGACCAAAGTGGTATTTCTTTCTCTTCACTTCTGTTAGGTGTAAAACTCTCAAAATACCAAGCTGCGTTTTGGCAAGCCTTGCAGTGAGAAAGGCACGCCACTGCAGTTTATGCCTGCTATGGTTGAGAGCAGTTTATTATATTCCTTTTAATTGAGGGGTTTCCAAATGTTAGATTGCAACCCACTCTAGATGTTGAAGTTTTATTTTTATATTTTTAAGTGTCTTTCTCTGGCTGTACTTCACATTTTGCCCTATTCGTCTCTACAGCTTTGGCTGGATTCCCAGGCGTGGGGGGTGGTGTTGGCGGCAATACCGTGCGGCAGTGCCCTTTCCCGTAATTCACTGCACACTTAATCAGAATCTACTCTTCCCCCAGCCTCTTGAATCCCAAGCCTGATGGAAAATGAAAATTTGTTTCCTGTCAACACAGCAAAATCTCATTCACCTTTAAAGGCTTGTCACTAAGCTTCTTCCAAGACTTTCTAAAAGTCACTCCACTTCCACCACCCCCGCACTCACAATCATGCCCCATCACTTCCCGAGGCTTCCGTTGGTGTGGATACTCCCTTCTTCTGAGCCTACGTCATAGATTTTAGTTTCTCTACTTTAGCGCTTGGCTCAACCCACTCTACTCTCTGAGTCTTTGTGAAGAATTTGCATATTGAAGGGAGGAGAGAGCATGGTTGTTGTTTAAGGAAATTCTCTGGCCCCTGGGGTAGGGCAAAGGAAGGCAGTTACTTCAGAGCAGTCACTCCTTTCAAGCGTCCAGTCCTCAGCTTTGCAGGTGCAGAGTCCAGTGTCATCAGGGTCCCAGGTGGATTTTTCCCTCATAGGTGGCTTTTGGTAACCAGATGGTCACACAGGGAGCACTGTTAATTCATTATTTCTCAGCGAAAACTAACAAAATCATCAAGATCAGAATGTTTCCAGCAGCGGGAAGGGTATAGCTCAGTGGAAGAGCATGTGCTTAGCATGCGTGAGGTCCTGTGTTCAATCCCCAATACCTCCAATTAAAAATTAAAATAAATAAATAAATAAACTTAATCACCTCCCCCCACTTGAAAAAAAGAAAGAATGTTTCCAACAACCTTAAGAGCACACTTCTCCCTCTATTAAGGTTCCAAGAACTATAGTCAGTGGCTTGTTGACAGTGAGTTGAACCCCTTGGCAGCTAATGGCCCCAGATAATGATAATTGAATGTATCTACCTGCACTGTGGGGCTGGATCTGACTCAGGGTCACATTCTTGTCCTTGCTGGATTAGTCTCTTTCCTCCAGGGCAGGACGGGATAGATATCACCAAGTTCTACCTCACTGATCTAATTCTCTCATGGTTCCATACTAAATAAATCCTTTTTGTTGATTTTTTTCTTCTTCAACTACTTTTCCTTTTGTTAATTAATTTCAAAACATTACATTCAGCTAGAATTTAGTCCTGCTTTACCTGTATTAAACCTAGAAATTTTGTCTGAGGGTTAATTCTGCTTGTAGGCGATCTCCCTCAAGAATGGATTTTAAGTATTTCTTTCTTGGTTCTGAGATTATGTCACCCTTATCCTTTCTCAAATATTACATACAGTTGGCCCTCCATATCCACAGGCTCCACATCCACAGAGTCAACCAACTTCAGATGGAAAATAATTGAAAAAAAAATTCCTGGAGTTTTCAAAAAGCAAAACTTGAATTTGCTGTGCTCCAGCAACTGTGCAACTATTTATAGTATTTACATTGTATTTACAGCTGTTTACATAGTATTTACATTGTATTTACAGCTGTTTACATAGCATTTAAATTTTATTGGGTATTATTAATAATCTGGAGATGATTTAAAGTATATGTATGGGAGGATGTGCTTAGGTTATGTGCAAATACTACATCATTTTATAAGGCACTTGAATGTCTGTGGAGTCTGATTATCTATAAAGGGTCCTGGAACCAATCAATCCACCATGGATATAAAAGGAAGACTGTATATACATTTTCCACTAATTGCATTAAAAGTTCCATAGGTAGGAATTACATTTAGGAATTGCAATTTAACTGTTACCTGTGCCTTGCTGTACACACTTAGCAAAATGACTTGCATGTGCTAGGTGCTGAAAATTAATTTTAAAAGTTTTTAGTAGCCAGATCTCTCAGTGAAAATAATGGACTGCAAAATGAAAACAAAACAAATTAGAAATAATAAAATCCAGAATACAGTTCTTTCTGAAAAAAAAAAAATCTTATATTTCTAGGTTCCTGTATGCTTATTCTCTGTTTGAATAGCTATTTTACAAAATTAGAATAATGAGAGTAGGTACAGTTTTGTACTCTTATTTCTGCTTTTTTCTCATTCAGTTACATCAAAAATATTTCTGAAGTGTCATAAATTTTTATAATTATTTTAATAGTTGCATAATATTCCATGGAGTGGAAATGTCATAATTTGCATAACTATTATTACATTTTTAAACAGTAGTTTAGTTTCCAGCTTTCATTACTGTAAAGAACACTGCAACAAATATCTTCATATCCATAGATATTTATTTTTAGATTCTTTCTTTGGTATATATATATATATATATATATATATATATATATATATATGCAAAAGTATGAGTTTCCATGCAATTGAATTATGAAAGAATTAAGAAAGTTGCTGTAAATGAGCTGTGAATTTGTTTCTTTTTTAAAAAAAATGTTTTTATTGAAGTATAGTCGATTTACAATGTTGTGTTAATCGAGAGTAGGTTTCCCATAGGCAGAAGTTGTATGTGAGTTAGGCCCTGACAAGTCTGCTGCAGAAAGACAGAGACACTCATCCACCCTTGAAGGAGCCTCCCTCAGTTTCTCAGCTTAAGTTAAAGGCAGTAAGGCCTCTGAACTGGCTGGTTCCTCGCTCTGTGAGATGATATCTCACCACCAAACTTTAGTCTTGCTTGCATGAAAAACCACAAAGACAAGAAACCTGCGTGGACTCACTCACTTGTATCTTTAAATTCTGACTCATCATTTCACCACGTGTTTGCTGCTTTGAAAATAAATCCCGGTGAACTCAGCGTGAGGGAGGCTAAGACATGTTTCCCACCAGTGTTGAATGTGGAGCAGGCTCTGTGCCTGGCCCAGCTCAGGGTATCATTTTATGACAGCAGGATGACATTGTAACAGTGTTGGGAGACTGAATGCTTTATTGAACCTCAGCTACCCTTCCCACAAGATTCCTAAGAGAGGGAGGGAGATGTACAAAGATGCAAAGAAAGCAGCATGCAGCAGGAGATTTGTCTCTAAACTCAGAATCAGAGCTCTGGTAATCCAGGAGGGGTTGGCGAATAGCTTCATAAGAAATCTCAGGACTGCTGCTCCAGCCTGAGCAGACATGAAGCCCTATTTATTATTACTTAAACTGAATGAGACTAAAAAATAAAGCAAGTGTCTGCCAATGTGTCAGGCATTTTTATCTGTTATCTTTCTCTCCCTTTGAAAAACAGAAGCACTAATTATACCAATCTTTGGAATTCAGATGGTACCTACATTTATATCATCTATATCTATGTCTACATGTTTATCTATATTTACATATTCAAAGTGAATCATAATGGACTTTCTATTTAATATCATCCTCTTTCCATAATTAATTGTAGAACTTTTCCCATTACAATCGATAAGGTTGTTTTTCTTTTCTACTGAGAACTATGCTATTTTTATTTTGATTTATCTTATTTCCCCAGGGTAATCCTTCAAGAAATATTTTCAAAAAGTAGAGTGAGTGTTATATTTTCTGAATCCTGATATGTCTGAATATGCCTTTTTTTTTTTTGGCCCATGGACATGAATAAATCTCTCTGGGTACAACCCCATAATCACAATGCTTTTTATCCAGAACTCCGTAGCATTGCTACATTGTTTTCTAGCATTAATCTTTTAGATGAGATGATAAAGACAGCCTAATTTTCTTTCTTTTGTAGACAACCTATTTTGCTTTTCTTTATGCAAGCTTGTGGGATTTCTTTCATTGTTGCAGTTCAGAATTTTCCCTAGGAGATATCTAAGTGTACACTTTCTATCAATATTTATACTCTGCCCTCAGAGGGGGCCCTTTCTACCTAAAGATCCAAGCTCACATTTCCTTTTATTATTTTATTTATGATTACTTCTCCTTTATATACCAGGTTTCTCCTTTGCCTTCTCATTCTGGAAATGCTCTTTTAGGACCATGGGAGAGATGGTCAGCATTATTGCTAGTGTTGTTATGGAAGGAGTTTCCATGCTCTTTTAATTGTCTTTCTAAACTTGGATGTGCCCTGTCCTCTGAGTTCCAGAGCTTTCATGCTCATGGAGAGTTGGAGAGGATTTTTTTCATTCAAGTATAGTTGATTTACAGTGTTGTGTTAGTTTCAGGTGTACAGCAAAGTGATTTAATTATACATATGCATGTATATATATATATTCTTTTTCAGATTTTTCATTGTATTTTATAGGTTATTATAAGGTATTTAATATATTTCCCTGTGCTATAAAATAGGTCCTTGTTGTTTATCTATTTTATATATAGTAGTGTATATATGTTAATCCCAAACTCCCAGTTTATCCCTCTCTCCAAACCTGTCCCCCTTTGGTAACCATAGTTTGTTTTCTGTGTGAGTCTATTTCCATTTTATAAATGAGTTCATTTGTGTCATTTTTTTTAGATTCCACATATAAGAGATATCATACGATATTTGTCTTTCTGTCTGACTTACTTCACCTACTATGATAATTGCTAGGTCCCTACATGTTGCTGTAAATGTCATTATTTCCTTCTTTTTATGGCTGAGTAATATTCCATTATAATATTCCATGGACTTATCCAGTCATCTATAAATAGACATTTATGTTGCTTCCATGTCTTGGCTATTGTAAATAGTGCTGCTATGAACATTGGGGTACATGTCTCTATTCAGTTATAGTTTTCTCTGAATGTATGCCCTGGAGGGACTTCTGAATCATATGGCATTCTATTTTTAGTTTTTTAAGAAGCCTCCATATTGTTACCCACAGTGGCTGCACCAACTTATATTCCAACCAGCAGTGTAGGAGGGTTCCTTTTTCTCTGTACTCTTTCAAGCATTTATTATTTGTAGACTTTTTAATGATGGCCATTCTCACTGGTGTGAGGTGATACCTCATTGTAGTTTTAGTTTACATTGAAGAGAATTTCAAAAATATCTGTATATTGAATACCAGAAATTTCTTAGAAAAAATTTTAATTTACTGTATTATTATTATTATTTGACTAGATATGAGCTAAAAGGAACCAGTCACTAATTATAACTGATGTCTTTTCCCTCCGTTTGGTATAATCATCTCTTGAGTCAGTAATATCTAGGACATGGAACTTCACTAAGAATCTTCGTGAGAGTGGCATTTCATGTGTAATAACTTTAATAAATAAATCTGCCTTGTTGAAAAATGTTTGTATTCCTAACACCCTGTAGTGATCAGATCATATCAATCTTCTGTATTAATAACAATAATGTATATATACATGCATATATATACATTTATTCTAGATAAGCTAATTTAATATCGTCTTAGAAAGTTATCTTCCTTGAACCACATTTTTTTGCCTTTGCTATTGAAAAGAACACATTTCTAAATAATCTACATAATAGTAATATACAGATTGTTTCTATACACCTTAGATTAGTGATTCTCAACCTTGTTTGTTTATTAGACTCACTGGAACACTTTAAAAATTACCATCATTTGTGCCATATCCCAGAGCAGTTAAACCTCTGGAGCTGGGAGCTGTGCTTCACCATGTTTCACAAGTGCTTCAGATTATTTTAATATGCACCTTTTTGTTAAGAACCACTGCTTTAGTAAAACAGGAAAAGCATTGACTAGGCATTTGTTTGATTACTTGATCTTATGCATGGTACTGTTATGGTGGCCACAAGTAGGAAGCACATGGGAAACAAGATTAGTAGTGCACTGGGCTCTAGACCAAACCACTTACAAAGGTTTGCAGCAGCCATGCAGAGCCACGCAGAGTGATGTGAAGCCATGCAGATCTGTGCAGACCAATGCACGTGTGTCAGAAGGACCTGCATCCTTGGATGCAAGCCTATCACTCAGGAAAAATGGCACACGGGAAATTGAATATTATACCTGGTGTTTATTCACATGTGAAGATGACTTTATTCTAGGAAACACCTCTGAAACATAACGTGGGCTGTTAACTCCAAAGGATCAGTTATAATTATAAACTCTACTTCAAAATTTCACATCATAGTTGGCTCATCCTGAGAATTTCGGCACTTAAAAAATTTCAGATCAAAACTGAGGACAGAATAGAATATAGTTTTCTTTATCATATCAATAGGGATATATATATATATTTCCTAGACATACCAGATATATTAATTCCTAAATTCCTAGACATACCAGGCATATAATTCCTGGACATATTGGCCTAACTGAATATTTTAGCTTTTTGAAATTTTTAACTACTAAAACAGCATTGTGATGCTTGCAACATAAATGTATGTATAATGATATATGCCTATTATATTACAATATATTTATAGCTGAAATGTGCTCACTAATACCATTACTACTACTATTGCTGTTACTACTACTACTGTTACTAATGGCAAAAATAATAAGAGCAGACACTTAGGTAGCACATACTATTTGCCAGGCGTTACTCTAAGCACTTTCACGTATTAATTCTGTTAATCCCCCAGTGGTCCTCTGTGGATGGTATTACTATGATCCTCATTTTACAGATAAGGAAACAGAGGCATAGAGAGCTCAATGACTTTGCAAGGTTGAGTGCAGGAGTCAGGATTCAAACCTGTGCTCTTCACTGCTGTGTGCTCCATGTAAGTTATAGTTAAGTAGGTAACTATATCCTAATTAGGAACATAAAATAAGATTTAAAGAGCTTGGAAAAGAGAGTAGAAAAATGTACCAGGAGAAAGGATCTCAAAGAAAATAAATGAAAGAATGACTGCCTTGGGATGTGTGGATTTGAGTTTCAAGGAACTAAATCAGATTACAACTGAATTCGATATTAAGACCTGGGAAGTAGGACAATGAAACACTTCATTTATTGGGCTACAGACTGTAATAAAACAACTAGCTATTCAAGTGAACCAGTTTTTAATTCCAAAGCAATGTGTTTGGGCTTGTTAATTGCAGTTGTTATATGAGCTATTGAATTATGTATAATAGTATAAATTTTTACAAGAGTGGAATAAATTCAGAGTGTAAACAAGTATTGATGTCTTGACAAAATATTCCTTGTTTCTGTCATAACATTTCCCCATATCTTCTATTTAATCTACAGGTATCAAAGTGCATCTCTCTCTTTTTTTTCTTGCTTTTTTGGGGGGTGTGGGTAATTAGGTTTATTTATTTATTTAAATGGAGGCACTGGGGATTGAACCCAGGACCTCATGCACGCTAAGCACTACACTCTACCACTGAGCTATACCCTCCCCCTGGTCTCTCTTTATTATTAAGTTGATCTCACTTTGTTTAAGTACAATAATTTTGTCTACATCTTTGCTGAGTGTACATTTAAGTTATTACATATGACAGCTATAAAAAAAGATATATGATGAATTCAGTGATTAATTAAGATGACAAATCAAATACCTGTGTACCCTCTACCAATTTGAAGGAAAAGGGTATCACTAATACAATTGTAACCCCTTCTGTGCTGTTTCTTGCCCTCCTGCTTCCCTCCTGCTCCCAAGGGTAAATAGTATTCTGAATTTTATGTCTATCACACTCTTGATTTTACAAGTGTATGTGTGTATTATATATATATTATATATATAATATATAGTATAAACATTATATTGTTAATTTTTGTTGAGTTATGAAATCCAGGTAAATGGTACCATACTATCATACTATATGAATTCTGCATTTTGCCTTTTCCAATCTACCATATATTTTTTGAGATATTTCCATGTTCATATGTCTAACATGTATATTAATTTTTACTCTTTTATGCTATTCTACTCCATGAATATATAAATATAAATAATTTACTCATTTTCCTTTTCATGACTAATAAGCTTGTTTCTAGTTTTTCTCTGTCACATATGATGCTGTTATTATCTTTCCTGTTCATGTGAAAAAATTTCTAGGGGTGGAATTGATGGGCAATAGCAAAGGCACATTGTGAAACTTTACACAGTAACTCCCATTTGCTTAACAGAGTCATTGAAACGATTAACATTCACACTGTGATGAAAAATTCACTTTATTCCACATCGTTAACAGTAGGCAGCAGTGTCAGAGTTTTAATCTTTGCCAGTCTACCCAAAATCAAACTTTACCTTATTTTGATTTTCAATTGCTTACTTAGATATTAATATTATGTTTACTGGTCACATGTGTTTCTTTTTTGGTGAAACATCTTTTCTTATCTTTTGCCTCTATTTCTGATGTCTTTTTCTTATTATTTTGTAGGAGTTCTTTATATATTCTAGAAATATAGTATTTGTCTATTTTAAGGGTTTTAAATATTTTGTTTTATTTTTCACCTCTTTATGTTGTCATTTGAAGAAGAGAAATTTTCAATTTTGTGATAGTCAAATTTATCAATCTTTGTAGTTTATGATTTTATGCCACAATATTTTATGCTATAATATTTTTAATACTATTTCTAATTATAAAATGTAATGCATATCCATTATTGGAGATGTGGAAAGTGAACAAAAGCACAAAGAAAGAATAAGAAAGAAAAAAAAAGATGAGGGATAGGAGAAGAATAGGGCATGAAAATTTAAATTTTAGTTATTATAATAAATAGGGAACTTTATGTTTTTACAGGTATAGTGATAGTTCAACTCAAATTTCTCACAAAAGTCTTTGAAACACTTTTATACTGAACAGTTAAGATTTTTCTAAATTATTGATTTGAATTCTATGTTTTTTTAAGGCTATTTACCACTTGCCCATCAAATTTAAATCATGTTTTCCTATTTGTTTTAATTCTCTGGTCGTTTATGATATAAAGATATTTAAATTTTTAGAACTCAGAATTCAAATCTATGAATCACTTTTGTTGTAAATGGATTTTCAAATTTAGAAAGTTCTAGGATGTCTCAGGGCCAGTTAATGATTGTTTATCCTTTATTCTACACTTGCTACACTATGCCATGTGTGCACACACACACATGCACACACATACTCTTTTAATGGGACTAAAAATTTAGTGCGTTCTGTTATTTAACTTGAAGTTTGAACACCAAACACTTATTGAATAAGCTATAACACTTTCCAAGATTATATTTTTTACATAATCAAGTTCCTATATGTCCTATGATTTGCTTTAGGTTTGTCTAACTCATGCATGTGTCTGATATTTTTGGCTTTTGACTAAAAGTCTACACTCTTATATTTGAATTGTTGAATTTCATTATATGTTTCACTTATTCAGTTTCCTAAGCTTATGATGATGTAGCTTTTCATATATTTAAGATCCTTAAAATTTGAAACAAATATCTAAGGGAAAAAGACACTTGCTTCACTGACTTGATATATAAGTTATATTATTATTTGATTTTAGTCTATTGATTCAAATGTTAATCTCACCCAAAAACAACCTCATCACCACACCCAGAAAAATGATTGAATGAATATCTGAGCATCCCATGACCCAGTGAAATTGACACTTAAAATTATTTTAACCATCACAAGAATTTATCATTTCCCCACTTTGTACCTGCTGCAAGAAGGTTGCATAAAACCTCATGGACGGTCAGCTTTCTTAGTTTATTCTGATATTTCAAATTATGATTCCAGCTCAAAAGTATATTGATCAGATATTTCAAAACTGTTAAATTGGTTTGCTACGAGGAATTCCTATTTCAGAGCCATTATCTGTCCCTGAATTCTTGGATATTCTGAAGCAAAAGGAGATATATACTGCAGCACTACAGATCAGCTAGAAGCAATAGGGCTGTCAAACCTTTTGAAAAGGTATGGTGGGGAACTGGAAGTGTCAAAGAAGAAATGAGAAAACAACGTTTCTGCTAGAGCAGTTGACACTTTGAAACCTATATTTCTCCTTGGGGAAGTCCCTATGGCTTCTAATTATAATCAAAATTGTTCTTAGTGAGGGAATGGAAGGAAGGTGAAGAAATGAGGTATTAAAACCTTTGTCAACTCAGTCTCAAGTGAGTGATGCTCATAGAGCACCTGGAGAACAGATTCTTTGAAAGTCTGCTACATTTTACATGCTTATGTAATATATCATATGTTTTCCCCCAAGCAATTTAATTTGAATAGTTGAAATCAAAGTCTTTTGGAGAAACTCAAACGTCAAAATGTTAAAATTCATCTCAGATATATCAGTCTAAAGAGGAAAGCAAGACTCAAATTCATTTGATTTCATTCACCTATTCAACAAACATTTATTTCCAACATGAATAACATTGTTTTATGCCCCCCCCACCAAATCTGTGGGATGAAAGAGAGGAAAAGAGAGAAAGAGTAAGGATGTGAAAGCGAGGTATAGAAGTACACGGAAATATGATAAATTGCTAGCAAAAATTTGTTATAATGGTTTGTTGGGGAACAACATTAAGAGAATCAGAGAGGTCATCTTACTCTTCACTTAAATAAGAGTATATATAAATATATATATATGTATTTATTATTTACTATGTGTGAGGCACTGTGCTGGGTACAAAGAGAGCCAATGGTAAATAAGACAGCCATGTTTTATGACATCATGGGGCTGAGGTAGCAACTAATTTTATTAAACTGTGAGATGGTTTTACTGCATGCCGTTATCCTAATTGAATGCTATCTTTTGCTTTTATGATCATACCAATATTAAAAACATTTAGATTTTCTTAGAACTCTTTAGAAATAAAAATGTAGAAAATCAGCATTGGTGGGAAATACGTAGTTTCTAAGAAATATTTTAGGAAAAATTTTCACTATGATTTATGATGTAAATACTCATCTACGTTAGTGATACACAAGTCCCATGACTCTCCATTTATCTTTTGTCTGATGCATTTTGGATGAGACAGAACATTTTCAAATTGTTTCATTGGAGCATTTCATGCTGTTTTTCTTCTCAGTTGTTTAATTCACTCCACTCAATCACTAACTTACTCATTGATTCAATACAGGTTGATTGATTGGTATGTGTATGGTTCCTTAATAGGAGCTGCAGAAAAGAGGAATCAAACATTAATAAGACATAAATCCAATCTTATGAAACTTATTGACCAGTCATGTAATGAAAAGACATGTACTCAAGATATAATTATGAAAGAAGGGTTAAAGGCCATAAAAGAAGAATGGGTAGAGTTCTATTTCTGTTCATGCAACTTCAGGGAGCGTGGCTTTTGACATAGTACCTGAAGGCTAGTCACTGTTTCGGCAAATGGAGGAGAGGAGGAGAGCCCTCTACGTGGAAAGAACAATGAAAACCAAAAAACGGTGTTGTGGCAAGCAGCAGTCAGCTTGTCAGCTTTGTAGTGCATTCAGTCATTAATGGCATAAATCAGAGAGAAGACTGGTAAAACTGGGGACAGACTTGAAGGCCTTAAATAATATCTCAAGAAGCTTTTTGTTTATTTTCAATAGGAAGCTGGTGAAGTTTTTTTTTTTTTTAACAACAGCATCTTTAGCCTGAATGACTAAAGAGATATTGCTGCCATTACCCGAAGTAGTGGGTACAGGGGATGTACCCATTTGGGAAGCTGTGTACATGTTAAGGAATGGGTTCTGGTGAGTGTTTCTTGGGGTGTTCTATCCAGGCAGGTGGAGATGCAACACTAGAATTCACAAGAGAGGCAAGAGCTGTGGCAGTAAGCACTAGAGTCACTATCACTAACACAGATGTGTGAATGAAAATTGTTGCCTGCCGTATCAGTGAATACAGGATGTTGCAGCCATCGTCATGACAGCCGCCCCATGATGAGCCCTGAGGTGTGGGAACTCAGATTGGAGACAATCAGGCTCCCCACTGCCAAGCCCTCAGCCACTGCAGCCGCCCGTAGTGTTGCCCCCTGAGGGGACACAGGATGGGAAGCAGAGGACACTGGCCCTAGGGTAGCTAAGGTGCATGTCAAAGGAGTGATTTCAAGGAGCCCAGACTCTTGCATCTTCCCATGCATAAAAAAGTGCTAAATTCATTGACTTGAGATATCTGGGCTTCTTTAATTAACAGTAATCTTTTGATATTCCGACTACCTTGTCTTTATTGCAAAAACCCCTGTGTATCCAGGTGCCTCCCTTCCCTCTTTGGAGCAGCCCCTCAGAGCTATTCTGAGAGGCTGCCTCCTGAGCTTGAGGTCCTCAGAAAGTCCACCACATAAAACCTAATTCCCAACGTTTACGTTGTGCTTTTTTTTTTCCTTCATTCAGCAGGTTCTAGTGTTGAAATGATGAAATTAGATGAGATTTCCAAAGAACAAAGGGAGTTTAGATGGGGAAGGTGGAAGTGTCTAGGGTATAACTCTGAAATAGGAAGGCAATAAAATGATGATCTACAGTTAGAAAATGGGAAGAGAAAAACAGACCCCAGGAAACAGAGCAGTAGTTGCATCGTTAGAAAGAGAAACAGAAAAGTAGAGAAGCATTATTTCATGGAAGGTAAGAAAGAA
This sequence comes from Camelus bactrianus, assembly GCF_048773025.1. Classification (NCBI taxonomy): domain Eukaryota; kingdom Metazoa; phylum Chordata; class Mammalia; order Artiodactyla; family Camelidae; genus Camelus; species Camelus bactrianus. The sequence continues at coordinate 10,200,706 of NC_133542.1, forward strand.
AAATGTGATGAAAAAGGAAAGGTCACATGCATCAAAGAGATCAAGGTGAAGCAGCACCAAGGCAGTATTTATATATGAACTTGTAGATGAGCATTTTTACTAATGAATTACACACAAACTTAAGTCACAGATGTTAAAATATGTTACTCTTGAAGTGCAGCAATCTATACTCCACTCACAGAAAGAACAGTGGCTGTCTGGGTGGAGGATGTAATATTTATTTACCTCTGCACTTGGATCCTATTGTGACTCTAAAACTCACTCAAAGTTATGTGCTCTGTTTGGTCGAATGAAGTATTTGGAATAAATATCCAGTGCTTTGGTAGGACAAGAGAAAGGGCCATCTTTGGTGTATGTTGGACATGCGGGTGAGTGTGGGGGTGGAGAGTGTGTTTCATTCCCTTGGGCACAGTCTCCTCTTTCCATTCCCTTCTACGTGTCCTTTCTCAAGCTAAGAAGTAAAGAACTAACTGTAACATTTGCAAATGACAGTAGGCAACTGAGGTGCCATTGAAACACTTTTTATGTTAACAAAATTTCACTCTTTCATGATATCTATTTTTCATAATTTTTATATTTTACCATAAGTAGTGGCACAAAATTAAATAAAATGGGGTGAAAAATGAAAATCAGGTACACTTAGCAGTGAACAAAATTGATTGAATCACATATAACGTTGAAAATAAGTTTAATAGATTATGACCGAAAATAATAAATGCCATTTTTTCAATTTTCTAGTTCCTAATTATATTTTTTTTGATTGACAGCTTAAGTATTTTTCCTCTTGCTACCCCTTGACACTTGTGAAGTAGAACTCTGCCATGCTGAGTTTTCCAAAATTGAGATTGAAGGTAAAAGGGCTGTATTCGCCCACTTAACCTTCTGAGTGCCCACCTGCTTAGCTTGGATTTGCTCCAGATGCCAAATTAAGGTCCTCCCATAACAATGGTATAAACAAAGTAGAAACTTATTTCTCTATAAGAAAGTCCAGAAGTAGGAAGTCAACATCAGATTGTACAAGATCCAGTCTCTCAGAAAACTAAGATCTTTCTATTTTATTCCCCAATTCACATGACTTGTATTCTCAAGTCACTTTCTAGGACCTGTGGCTGCTTGAGGGTCACTTTATTAGTATTTCTGGCAGCAGAAAGGGGGGAGAGGGGAGAAGATGCACCCTTCCTTTTAAGAAGTTCGAGAAATATTCACAACATTTCTCTTCCTTTTAAGAAGTTTGAGAAGTATTCACAACATTTCCTAAATTTTCTCGGCCAGAACTTGGTCACATGTCCACACTTGGCTTTAAAAGAAGCTGGAAAATACAGTCTTTTAGGTGTGTGGCAATCTCTCTTTAAACTACAGCCAGAGAAGTCATGTTGTTTTCCTACACAAAATCTTTATCATAGACTTCCCTTTAATAATGAATCAATTGTAATCCCTCACTTTGATGTTTAAACTCTTCTTTTTTATATTATTATTATTTTTAATACATATTTTTATTGAAGTTAGTCAGTTTACAATGTTGTGTCAATTTCTGTTGTACAGCATAATGCTTCAGTCATACATGAACATACATATATTCATTTTCATATTTTTTCACCGTAAGTTACTATAAGATATTGAATATAGTCCCCTGTGCTGTACAGTATGAACTTGTTAATAAACCCAAACATCTAGTTCCAAATTCATTTTGCATTGCTCTTACACACACATTTCAACCATATTAAACTCAAGAATGTTTTATAAATACATCTTCTGTTTTCTGTATTTTGTACTATTTTCTTTGTGTTTTTTCTCACCTAGAGTTGTCTCTTTCTGTCATTGCTTACTGAAATCTTACTTGTCTAGTAAGGCCAATGAGAAATACCACATCTTTAAAATTTCTCTCCTAATTCCTGAATAGTATGGAAGTTTTACTCCTTTGATTTCTCATAGCATTTGATTTGTGTCTCTTTCATGACATTTTATATAGTTTACCACTTATATTCCATTTGGACTTCCCTTAAGTTCCCTGTAGACAGTAAGCTCCTTGGACTGACAAAGATGTATCTCATCTCATTTATTTCCATACATACTCTCTGAAGCACCTAGTTTCTGATCTCTGCATCAGAAGTACACAGAATAGAGTCTTAATATTTAATGGAAATTAAATTTCCACAGAAGTTTATGCCTATTTCTTAAGCACTATGGAAAAGAGCACAATTTTACAGAGAACAATTTCCAGAATTAAGATCACGACATGTTTGAAGTATGCATTTGGGAAATAGAGCAGAGGACCAAGCATGGCCTGATGAAAGTGGGTAAGGGCCACAGCAGAGCTGACTGTGCTTATCCTTAGGGGACAGAGAGGACTGTCTTTGCATGTGGAACCGAAAATTTCAGGGAAGGTATTCCAGTGTGTTGGTTGGAGAACCTAGCCTTTCTCTCATCACTTCATTTAGAAAGAGGTCTTCCCTGACCCGACATGATTATTACAGGATATGAGCTCAGAATATGACACTTGGAGCCCTGTGAAGTGCCTTGTGAATTCCCAAGAGAAAGTGTTATTAGAGCAGACCCACCCTAGTTTTCCTGTAGATTTGATATTTCATATAATAGTCACTTAAGAGAATTGTGCTCTCTATTTACAACGGGAGAAAAAACTTTATTCTACTTGTGGTAGATAGATTACTGTAAAAGAGAATTCTGGCTCAAATGTTTCTTGTGTGGGAAAGAATGGCAGCCAGTTTCCTGCAGGAGAACCGGCTTTTTCTGTCAGCACAGTAGGTGACGGATCTAGATTTAAGTCTCTGCTCTACCACTTGGTGAGCTTGGGAAAGTTGCTTAAATCTTTGCGGTCTAAATGATATGTGCTGTTATATACCACCTGGCATTATAATAGGTTTAGTTATTTATAAATATTGGGTGCTGTGGATTAAAACCAAAACTGTATCACAGAATTGCTGAGCTAAGGTGTCTGGAAGGCCAGAGGGACAGTTTCTAAGAGAACTGACAAAATAAAAGATCTTTGGTGGATTCAGACTCTATTGGACCAGCTGTCTGTACTATCCACTCCCCAGAAACAGGAACTCTTTTCCATGGACATAGGCAGCACTGTGGAGCAGACATCCTCTCTCCTGGCAGGAAACTCTTAGGAAAGAAAAGAGAGGAGGTGCTGAGGCCAGTTTACCTAGTTTATTCTTTCCTTACTTATCATTTGAGATAGAGGGGCCATGAGAGACCAGGAGTGTCACCATAATTCTGCTCCCTTGATGAGAAGCTTTTCATTCTAATATTCCCCCAACATTGTATTCTTTTAACCCATTGGACTTAGTCACCCAATGATACAGTTAAGCAGAATGTGGTTATTAGCCAACTCAATCCCAGGGGTGGGCAATCCTCATTCCCAGCACAGTTCTCTTCCCAACTTCATGGGCTCCCTCCCTCAGGACCCACCACTGCTCCCTTGGATCCTTACTGCCGAGACCACTGGTGGGCATTATAGACTTTTCTGCAGTGATTCAGACCTCTCCAGAGTGGTTCAGGAGAATATGTTATTAAATCAACACCATGATTTACAGGCTGAAATTTCATACCCTATTCTATATCTCATCCAAAGTATATGTAGCCATACTGTCCAATGTATCATATAAAAAGTTCTGCATTGAGGATGAGTGCTATCATGAAACACACAAACACACAAATACCTTTTGCCAACAGAATACCACTAACACAAGTCACCCCAAATTTGTCCTCTGCACTTATTAAATTCCCTGGAAGAAATTAAAGCTCAAAAATAGAATCCTTTTACAAATGAGGTCAAAGATTATAATTTCAAAAATATCCAATCTGAAATAAAATTGTATTGCTCTCATAAGTCTAAAGGCCAGAATTTTAGCTTAAATTAAAATCCTACATCATTCTCTCTACTCTGTTATTTTGTTCATTCTTAGCTAGAGTTTCTCCATGCCTGGAAAAACTTTGGAATCTGTCAGCAGCTACAGTCTAGAATATATCATTGGAATAGACATTGTGTTAGGGCCTCAGCAATTGTGTTAACACAATGGATTCAACGTTAGTCCTGCCAGTTTGTTTCATGGCTTTGGATAAAGTTTGTCAGTGCAACTCTGATGGGCTTGATCAATAACAGAAAAACTTGAACCTCATTAGTGCCTGGTAGAGAGGTGGGAATCAGTTACCTGGCTTTTCAAGGTAGCAAATACTGTCCCATGTTCTAAGACACAGTAGATCTGTAGTCACCTGTTCCCTGTAGTTGAATCTTCTCATGGGGATCAGTTCTGTACTTCGTTCTCATTTCTGCTCAGAGGTCACCTCTTCAGAGAGAGAGATTCTGTCTCCATCTCAAATCACCCTGAACCCATCGCTTTCTTTTTAGCACATGTCATTGTCTGAGATTATATGTATATCTCTGCCTGTCTTACTTGCTACTAGAATATAAATAAGGGGATGGACATTGTTGTCTTACCCTTGGTGCATCCCCAGTGATGAGAGAAACTCTCTGGGCCTAAGAGTCAACCAATCAGTGTTTGTGAAATAAACAAGTAGACTAAAAGCACAAGTGTCCTGAGACCCTCCCACTCAGCTCTGTTCAGAAAAAACTGCCTCTAAATTCTGGTTTTAATTTTTCTGGTGATTATTTGAATTTCTCAATATATGAACTTAGGGAATGATTTTGATTCCTTCATCTAAGTAACGAGGAGTTTTAGCTCAGTTTTGCTGTGCACCCATCTCCTGAGTGTTATTAGTAATAGTACTTTGAAGACTTCGTATTATGTACTAAAAACTATTTTCCTCATTATGGCAGATCTTATTAAGTGACTCCCTTAATACCCATTTTCTCTTCAGCCTTGGCTGTGCCCTCTTCGTCTGTCTGGAATATGAACATAAATATGGGATGTGGGTGGGGGACAGCAGGCATTCTGTGACCCTGTTAGAGAAGAAAGACAGAAGGGTCTCAGCTCTTCATGAAATTGTTGACCAGATGTACCAGCCCAGGACTGAGGCAGACACACTCACATGTGTTCTCCTTTCTCTGAATCCTTGTTTTCCTGTAACTTATAGTTGAATACATTACTATTGATAAATTGTTTAGTCAACTTTGGGCCATAATTCTTGACACTCCATTATGCAAAATGAGTAAAAAAAAAGGTTCCTACATTACTCTCCTGCTTTCTCCTTTGCTAGCTTCTCTCAGCTTTGTCATTATTTTGCTATCAGAGTTTATAACTCTTACATGCTGTTCTATTATGGTAATTAATTCTCCTAGGATGTGCTTTCAGAGTTAATCTAAAATTTGATAAATAATGAACAGCAATATAATTATGTAAATATCAGTCACAATTAGAAACTCATATTATGATTGGACTCAGAGACAAAAAAAATTATAAGCCACAAAACCTGTATAGCTCAAAGAAGAATCTTTAATTATAGTCAGATGTAGTCTTAAAATTCACTAAATCATGTTTTATTTGGTTTGTTTCATATTCGGGCCTTCTTTTATGGATATTTTTCCTAAAGTTTTTGTCTTTTCTTGTTATCATTTAAAATACTTTATCATATCATTATTTTTTAACCCAGTTTCTTAAATCAAACTCCTTATTGGATATGTTTTTAAAATTATTTCCAAACTTACCCATAGAAATATACAAGTTCATTCTCCCAAGACTAGTACCCAACACTGCCCTTTCTCTCCTCATCTCCCACCAGGGATTTAAAAAAAAAAATTTGTCTAATTGATATATGTAAAAAATATTTCAAAATTGAATTGACTTGATTACCAGTAATTCTAAACATTTTTCTTATTGTTTCATTTATTCTTTCTTTTATGAATTCTGTGTTCCTGGCCTGTGTGCATTTTGCTGTTAAGATAGCCATGGTTTTCCTGCCATATTTATAGTTCATTTATTTTGATTTTGGTATATGAACATTATCATTTTATTACAAATTACTTTCTCAGTTTGCTCTTTGTTTTCTGTTTTTATGGTGGATTTGTTTTACTGTGTTAAAGATGTTATTTATACAATAGTTTTAATGTAGAAGTTGGTTAAATAAAGAAAAACTCTTCCCTATGTGACCTCTGTCTCGATGTCATTCTAGGTGAACTTGAAAGTTAACTCTGTTAGGTTATGTACTAATGTTACTTAAGTGATTTATCACACAAGTATTAATTGTGCTTCAGTTATGTGCTGAACAGTATTTTCACATAGAAAATAAAGAGGTATAAGCCAATGTGTCATTGCTCTCATGAAGCATACAGTCAAAATTAAATTTAAAATTAAATTTAAATTTCTTATTCAAAGGTCTCAAGTTTGTTTATGAACATCTGTCTTTCTAGGTAATCGAAACAGGTACTTGAGTTTAGGCTTAAGATCATTAAACATATGGAAAAAATATTACCCTCCAGCTGTCTCCTGTATCAATTTCTGTCAGCTGTTTTGATCCACAGTTATGAGTGTTAACTAATCCTGCAAATACTTTCTTAGGGCAATCAGGTGTCAAAATTGTAAAGGTTATATATATTTAAAGGTTATGTATAATATATTTTCATTTCTCTTCTCCACCGTTAAAAAAAATCATGCAGAAATATATGTATATATCCTTGTACTCTTACAACACTGTTTTATTTCACGTTCTGTAAAATAATTTTCCATGTTATGGTGTGTATATTTGGTATCCTTTTGCTTTGTTTAAAGAAGTTAAATTTTAGTAGAAAAATACCTTCTGTCTTAATAAAGAACTATGTAATGTCTATTAGTTTTTTGCTTCTTATACTTTAAAGTTTCTTTGGTTAGTTTGAGATTATAAATGCTTAGAGATATCAGGAAATACATTATGTAAATGTCTCTAAAATATGATTGGCAAGCACTGTAATGTAGAAGGGGCACAAATGGTTTTAGAATCAAATACGTAGGTGAGTTTCTGCCTTGAGGTCTCCATGACTTGCTTGATGAGATAATTTCCTTAATGTGTTGCCTATAAAATAGAGGTAATGGTAATAACTCTCATATAAACATTATGTAAAGGCTAAATAAGAAAAGGCATCAAGAGTTTAGGACAAAGCCTAGAAAATATGCAGTAGCATACTCACATTTATTATTTGTATTATTAATTTTAATAAGTGTATAGTTGTGAAATAGGTCTCATTATGATTTACCTTGATTAACTCCAAATTCTTCATGAACATAATATCCAGGAAAAAGTCACCTTATGGCTCTAATATATCATTTCACTAACTTAAAAAGCAAATATTTTATTTGGACAAAAAATGGGAGAAAGCTTTAATCTGAAAATGCACCAAATAGGTTTTCTCCCTACATGCATATTTTATTAAAACTGGTCATTCCTATGGATTTTTATTATGAACACCAAATAAAGTAAACATTCCACCATTGCAAACAAATTTATCATTACATTGCCCTTTAATGTATGTAATGGTGTGATGACTTTGAACAATTGGTAACTAAGTTTTTCTTTCAGTAGTTTTCACAGAGGTAAACATAAGATAAATGCTTTCTATTTTGTAAAGGAAATGTTTCCTTCTTGTAAAATATTTTTGACTAGTAAATTTCACAAAAATAATGAAGTTACTGAACCACCGTATAGAGTAACTGTCTTAATTTTCTTATTTACATTTTCACAGTATACTTCATACTTTCTTTGATTGCTAATTTTTCATTGTATTTCTCCTAGTAACTAAAAGATATGCTCAAACAAAAAATTTTAGTGGAACTGGCACTAATGTAGCAAGAAACATGGTCCATGATGGTAGCCCAGATCATTTGAGTGGAGATTCAAATTTTAAAGACAAAATTGAATGAATTCAGATACCAAAAAGCTTGTTAGGATTTTAAAGTTAGTAATTTCTTCCATGAGCTACTATTAAAAAAATGAATGTTTGAAATATAATTTGTGGATTGAGGAAACATTCTTATGTTAAGTGATGAATTAAGAATGTGTTATACAAGCAGGAAGACTTGACTTGGAATTTAACAAATGCAGGTATCACTGAATCTCTTCTTGGAGGTGATATTCCAGGCCTTTCTCTGAGCTGGGAAAAACCTGTTTTGAGAGAGCACGAATACTTGAGAATTTTAATGATTACTCTATTGAGACTGAATAATAAGTTGATGAAATAATTTTTGCTCTGGAAATGTTATGGACACTTGTTTCAGTCATGTAAATGTCTAATAGGGTTGTGGCACTTGGAATGAAAGAGTGTGGAAATATATGAAGAGTAAATTCCTGTTACTTTGTGACTTTAACAGACAGGTAAGACCAGAAAGCAATCAAAGAATGTAAAAAATAGATGAAAAGTAGCATGTTGTGTTAGTTGAGGGGAGAATATTCTGGTGACGATTTCTGTAGGACAGATTACTCCAAAAATAAGTAACGTATGACAATGACCATTTTTTTTATGCACAGATTCTGTGAATCAGCAATTTGGACAGGGTCCAGTAGGATAGCTTTATTCCGCCCTTGGGGTCTCAAAGTCTGGAGGCTGGAATCACCAGAAGACTCATTCACTCACAAGTCTGGTTCTTGGTCTGGGATGACTGGAAGAGTAGGACTGCCAACTTTAAAGTCTGCACGTAGCCTTTCCACATGTCTTGGCTTCCTCACAGCGTGGCAGCTCTAGGTAGTCACACTTTCCACACATTGGCTCAGAGCTCCAAGTATGAGCATGCCAGGGAATGAGACAGAAGCTACAACACATTTGATGACATAACATCAGAGTCACACAGTGTCACTTCTTCTGTGCTCAGTTGACCAAAGCAGTGACAAGTTTTCCTGAATTCAAGTGTAGAATACACAGCACTTTTCAGTGAGAGGAATGCAAAGGTGTATAGAAGAGACCAGGAGATGGGGAAATTTGGGGTCATATTTAAAATACCTTTATGTTTTAGAAAGCTTTAGACATTCAAAAATTTTAACGCTATTTTTGATCCTAGAACAGAAGATTAAATTTTATAATAATTAATATATAAATATAAATATACATTTATATTAAAAATATATATTTTTCCTAAACAGGAAGTGTTGCTACCAGAGTAGCAAGCAGCTGTTTGGCTTCTCCACCAAGAAACACATGAAAAAGTGAAGTTAAACTTCAGATGAGTGAAAATGTTCTGACACTAAGAGCTGCTGGGCTTTGGGGTGGGGGGCTGAAAGAGTCTGCAGATCCAGAAGCACAGACTGAAGAACGGGTCTTTTCCCATTCTTTAACTGCTTTACAGGGGAAGAGAAAATACATCATCTGTCTTGTGCTGCATCCCTCACATTGGCGTTACTAAATGGTAAGAAAAAGCATCGTTTCATGTTTGTGCCTAAAAGAAGAAACGCATTTTTCTGTATTTTTTCTAAATTAGTAGTGATTTTTAAAGAACTCACCACTTGTTTTTTTTTTTTTTTTTTTTTTTGGGACAGCTAATTATCACCTGATAAGAAAACACAGACTATTGTCCCTCCAAGGCTCCAGTTTCACTTAGCTTTGCAAGGTGAGGCAATTAATGCATGCAAAAAAGAAACCAGACTGCCTGCAGTTTTCATGTAGAGAGACCGTAGTTTATAGTGGCAAAGTCAAGTGCTTTCTAAGGTGAAGCTCTGGTGACTTCTGGGGATGAGGTGGAGACCTGAGTTTTTCTGGGGGAAGTCTTGTGGGGGGGATGTGGAATAGGGCTAGGAGCATGCCAGTGGGACCACTCCTGGGACATACTGAGAGGCACTGCTCTTAATTTTGAGATAAAAAAGCTTGGGGAAATCAAAGCCCTCTTAAAGCACTTGTCTTGGTTTTTCCCTCCTATGACAAAGACTGATCCCAGGACTCTGGGATCTCCTAAAGAAACAAAACCTTGTGGGAAGTCCATTTTATTTGGTGGTGAAGGAAACACCTGCCCATCCTTGAGCCTCAGGATGGGGAGGGAGAGGGCACGGGCTTATTCTTTCTGTGTCATTTTTTGTATTCATATAAACCATGCTGAAACTGTACAGCCATTACTCTTACTAACACTTTTGTCAGTAGAGTTGACCATTTATTTATTGAAATTAGTCTGTGAAGATATTTGAGCAAAAATTGAAATGTATGGAGTAGGAGAAAATGGTTTGTGTGTTGGATAGACTTACATTGGAATTCTCATTTGTCACCTACTCACTGTGTAGCTGAGCAATGCACTTAACCTCCCTGACCCTCTGTTTCCTTTTCTGTAAATATCACAGAAGTTTGTAATATGGATTAAAATGAAAAGTATGAAAAGGGCTTGGCTTATAATAATAGAAACTTAATAATGCATATTACTTGCCTTATTCTTTCAGATATAAGTGCTTGTATACTAATTTTTAAAAACAATCACAGAGTTGGGTAACTATTACAGATAAAGAGATAAGTGTGAACCTTAATAATTAAAACAAAGCCATTCTGAGTCAGATTCTTTAATGCCTCAAAAAAAGTTAATTGTTTTAAATTATATCAACATTTTATTTTTGTTTTCTGAGATTTCCATTCACTTTCAGGGCCTTGACATAATCCATCATTGACAGACAGTTTTATTTCCAATATTTAACAAGTGTAAATTAATAACAGAAATGAGTCATGATGCTTTCACATGTCATTTTGGCAATGTTCTTACTCTAATTATAAATGAATAGATATTTTTGGTCTTCATCTATTAGAAGTAAAACACTTTCCTTTTCATCTTACTTAATTGTTTTGGAGGGAGGATGAGTATCAAACATTCATATTTTTACCATTTTTCATTGTTTTTAGGATGATGTTAACTAGATGAGAAATTTTCCTCTCATTGCCATGCACTGAGGATCCTAGAAACAAAATGAAAAGAATCAGCCATGATATTGTGAGATATCTTCAGAAATTCTGTCTAGCAAAGTTGTGTGGCTTATTAATTTGTCTTTCATGAATATAGACCATGATTTAAATTTCCATTGCTTTTCTTGAATTGTTCTATTGACCAGCATGGTTTGAACACTTATATTCAGATTTTTTTTTCAATAAATACTGTAGTACTGCATGATCTGTAGTTGGTTGAATCTGCAGATGTAGAACTGCAGATTCAGAGGGCTGACTGTGGAACTTCAACATTTGCAGATTTTGGTGTCCTTGGTGGGTCCTGGAGCCAATCTCCCATAGGTACTGAGGGATGACTATATATAAAAATGAAAATTAAAATATTAAGAGAGAAACAACCATAAATGGACTAGTTTGCAAAAGCAAATCATCTTGGTGTAAACTCTCCAAGGCACATCAATTTGAAATTTCAAACACTTTAGATGAAGAGAAGATTCTTAACTTCCAGGGATGAAAAAAGTAGGTGACACATAGAGGAAAATGAATCAGAATAGCTTTGTCCTTCCCAGTAACACCCCTGGAAGGTACTTAGGCAGGTTTCAGCCTTGTGAAGGGAGTTTATTTCTCACTACAATTCTATATGCAGCCAAACTGTCAGTGCAGTCAGTAGGTAGAGTAAAAACATGAAGCTCCTAGAGGACAAGAGTGAGATAAGAGAGAGGAACACATAGGACATAGGAAACAATGTCTGCAACACAGGAGAGAAGTCAGGGACTCTCCAAGATGGTCATGATGGAGGGGACAGCATGATAGCTTGTGTTAGGACTAGGGAGAGATGAGTTCTGATTACAGCACCAAAAGACCCTCTGGAATAGACCCAGGACACTGAAACTGATAGAATACTAATGTATTTCACTCTCTTGAGGGAAAATTAGACTGCTAAAAGATGAAATGTCAAAAAAAATCAAAATATCAAAAAGATGAATATCAAAAAAAAAAAGAAAGAAAATGAAAAAAAAGGAGGGGTGATGGAGAGAGAGCAGTGATTATCTCGTCTGCAGGAAGGAAAGGTAGCCGTGGCTGACTGCAGTTAGTAAAAGCACTTACATGTCATACTCATACTAACACTCAAAATTGGTAAGACCAATGCTGGCAATTTGGGAGGTTACAAAGGGAAGGAATACTAGTTCTCTGTTACTGAGTAACAAAATACTCAAATTTAGTCTTCAAACAATGCACTTGTACTACCTCACAGTTCCCGTGAGTCAGGAGTGCAGGCGGAACTTAGCTGGCTGCTTTGATTGGGGGTCTCACAAGGCTTCAGTCAAGGCTGAAGTTCCATCAAGGCTGGGCTGTATTGTCATCTGGGGAAAGACCGGGTTCTAAGCTCCCTCAGGTAGTTGGAAGAGTTCATTTCTTGCGCCTGTAGATCTCATGGTGCTTGCTTCTTTTAAGGTCAGTAAGAAAACGTCTCTGACCTTTGGGAGTGCCCCAGTCCCTCTCTCAAAGGATTTTACCCAATTAAGTCCAGCCTACTCAGGACATTCTTCCTTTTGATGAACTCAAATTCTACTAATTTGAGGCTTTAATCACATCAGTAAAAATCCTTCAGCTTTGCCATATTCTGTGGACTTGAAGCAGGTCATAAGTTCTGCCTGCACTTGGGGAGGGGTTGTGTAGGGTTTATGACTCATAGGGGGTCACCTTAGGGTGTGTTTGCCACAAAAGGGTTTGTATATGGGTGTGTGAGGAATGCAGAGGGAAGAAAGTAGGCTTAAATTCTCACTCTCTATGGTGACAAGTCAATATTGATAATGCTTAAAACTGAAGAAATCAGTTAGCAATATTAAGAGATCTAGAAAGTACCATAATAATGTGCTAAAAGAGGGGAGGGTGGTTTGTTTGAAAAGATGGTTATGGAGGGCAGTGAACTGCTACTTCTCACAGGAAAATATACATAATCCTACGACTCTTTTAAAGTAGTGACTACGTAAGTTTGATAAAAATAAAAACATGAAGGAAGAGAGTAAGAGACTTTTCAGGAGTTCAGGAACGACCCAAGTTCTTACCGAAAAAGTGCCCTTCAAGTTACAGGCAGAATAAATGTTCAACAAGACTTTTTAGTGCAGCTGCAGAATACCATAAAAGTACAGAAGTTTCTTATATGGATTAAGACAAAAAATATGAAAAATACTTGGAAGATAAAAGGAGACACTTAATATCAAGGGTGACGAAGAAATCTTTAAAGTTATCACACAGAAAATCTGTAAAGAGATGGCAAGTAGAGTAGGTCTCTCCATAAAATGTGTCAAAAGAAAATGGAGAAGCATGTGAAACATGTCTGAAAACTGTCAGTCTATCATTTTACAATTATATAAACTAGAATACAAGACTTTCTTCAGGTTTTTCTTACCAGATTCAAGTTCATATACCTTAAATTTATTTTAGCTTATAAAATTCTGATGCTCTGATCACCCAAACAGACATTTTCGTGCATGCATTTCACAGTAAGATTGTGATTTATTTAGTTCTCATGAGGATCTTAAGCTTTTACGTTCTCTAATATGTTGTGTGTGTGTGTGTGTTTGACCTTGAAATGACCGAGTTCTTTAGCTTCAGTGTCTCTCAGTTAATTAGTGTATATATTTAAATACGTAGCCTGACCTCAGCTATTGCCTGGCATTTTTATGTATTACATAGTAGATTCATTTAGAGTTTTGTATAACCATTTCCCTTTGGCAATTCAGAAATGTATAACATGTTTCCTTTTTCTCTACTTTCAGGGCTTAAGGAGGTTCTACTTAGAGATCAAAGAGATGGACTACACTGGTGAGCAGGAGGAGAGGGGATACGAAGTCAGCAATTAAGACGGATTTCTCAGAAACGAGTAAGTGTGACTCCATTACTTTTAGGAGTCTGTGTTTGATTGTTTGATAAAGGAAAACTAAGTCATGACTTTTTTCTGTAGATTAGAAGTCTTCTCTAAATTTTTTGTTGTAGAAATTGATAGCTATATGTAAAACATGGATCTAATTTCAATATCTAAGCACATTTTATTTTTTATTTTTTTAAACATTTTTTATTGATTTATAATCATTTTACAATGTTGTGTCAAATTCCAGGGTTCAGCACAATTTTTCAGTCATTCATGGACATATACACACTCATTGTCACACTTTTTTCTCTGTGAGTTATCATAACATTTTGTGTATATTTACCTGTGCTATACAGTGTAGTCTATTGTACAATTTTGAAATCCCAGTCTATCCCTTCCCACCCTCCACCCCCCTGGTAACCACAAGTCTGTATTCTCTGTCTGTGAGTCTATTTCTGTCCTTTATTTATGCTTTGTTTTTGTTTGTTTTTGTTTTTTAGATTCCACATATGAGCGATCTCATATGGTATTTTTCTTTCTCTTTCTGGCTTACTTCACTTAGAATGACATTCTCCAGGAGCATCCATGTTGCTGCAAATGGCATTATGTTGTCGGTTTTTATGGCTGAGTAGTATTCCATTGTATAAATATACCACTTCTTCTTTATCCAGTCACCTGTTGATGGACATTTAGGCTGTTTCCATGTTTTGGCTATTGTAAATAGTGCTGCTATGAACATTGGGGTGCAGGTGTCATCCTGAAGTAGAACTCCTTCTGGATACAAGCCCAGGAGTGGGATTCCTGGGTCATATGGTAAGTCTATTCCTAGTCTTTTGAGAAATCTCCACACTGTTTTCCATAGTGGCTGCATCAAACTGCATTCCCACCAGCAGTGTAGGAGGGTTCCCCTTTCTCCACAGCCTCTCCAGCATTTGTCACTGGTGGATTTTTGAATGACGGCCATTCTGACTGGTGTGAGGTGATACTTCATTGTAGTTTTGATTTGCATTTCTCTGATAATTAGTGATATTGAGCATTTTTTCATGTGCTTTTTGATCATTTGTATGTCTTCCTTGGAGAATTGCTTGTTTAGGTCTTCTGCCCATTTTTGGATTGGGTTGTTTATTTTTTTCTTATTGAGTTGTATGAGCTGATTATATATTCTGGAGATCAAGCCTTTGTCGGTTTCACTTGAAAAAATTTTCTCCCCTTCCGTAGGTTTTCTTCTTGTTTTATTTCTGGTTTACTTTGCTGTGCAGAAGCTAGTAAGTTTCATTAGGTCCCATTTGTTTATTCTCGACAACCCCCCCTTTTTTTTAAATCTGTTTTTACCTGTTCTATTTTCTATTACTCTCTTAATCTTTACTTCTTAATTCATTTCTATTTCTCTTGGGTTTTGATGTCCTGCTATTGATTAGACACAGGTTTCAAAAACATCTATTCATCTCCCCCCCCTTTTTTTGTAAAGGTTTCAAAAGGATGTCTCAACCCGATTAATACTCTGCTTCAACTCACTCTTCTATTATTCATTATACACTGTTTTCAAACCCTCTTTCTCCCTTCTTTTAAAATTCTTTCTCTCTCTCTCTCATTTTTTTTCTTTTTTTCCTAAGTTCTATTCCTAAATAGGTATTAGATAGATAAAATCCTTAAGGACCATTATGTAATCTCTATGTTCTTTAATATTGTGCATATGGGAAAAGCAAAGCAGAAGGGATTTTACTTGAACCTAAATACCATGTTTAAATTTTATTTACAAACCAGAAATTCTCACAGACATAGAAAACAAACTGTGGTTACTGGAGGGGAGGGGAGGGGAGGGATAGATTAGGTGTTTGCGATTAACAGATACACATTGCTGTAGCTAAACAACAAGGACCCACTGTATAGCACAGGGAACTATGTTCAGTTTCTTGTAACAAGCTGTAATGGAAAAGAAACTGAAAAAAATATATATATATAACTGAATTTGTTTGCTATATACCTGAAACTAACACCTAAATTGACTACACTTTAATAATAAAAAAAAATTAAAAGAAACATGGTTAGATCTTCATCACTCTTATATTTCTAAATTGAAATAACTTAGTTTATTTAAGCAGACTTTATAAGGCAGCACTTTGAAGATAAACAAATGTGATCTTGCAAAGAGGAGGCAAAATGATTTGCTAAATAGAGACAGACTAAAGGGCCAGTCATTGCGACTTGTTTCTGACTTGCCTACTGAGAGACTGTATGTTTCCAAAGCATGCAATAATGTTTGAAGCGTTGGGACACATTTTTCCTTATTAATTCTCCTTTGTATTACCACCGACATCAGATGCACTTTCCTACAGTTTGCTGTTAGCTGTACATTCTGAATTTAAATAGCTAAGGGCCTGCCACCCTTCCAGAGGATACTGTACTCACAGCTACTAACTGAAGTTGAATAACGAGGGCAGACTTTCCTTCTCCTGCTACTTGGTGCTTAAATATCTGACTATTCTTAATCAATAGGCTGCATTGTTACATGGGCTGCTCGACCTCGTAATCACAAATAGCCAGGTGCAGGGAAGGGTACGTGGGTTGTTGATCTAAGTGCAGGAGTAAAACCAATTGAAAATGAAACACTGCAGCACTCACAAGATTTCACATATTTTATCATATGAAAATGCTTGGGGGAAAAGAAGGGTTCTGTCCATTTTTGTTTTCATTCATTCATTAAGCAAATACTAACTGAGCACCTGCTCTGTGTTGGTACTGCTGTAGGCACTGGGAAAACATCAGGGAAGCAAAGAGAACAGTTTTCATCCCCAGGGAGCTTACATTAAAGTAAATACATTAGATATTTAAGTTGACATACAATATAAAGTATATTAGATGGTAGAAATAGAATAGGAAATAATTTTTTCTAACGAGAAAAGCAAGTCAGGACTTGATGCGAAGACTGGTGTAAATTAGATAGGTGAGCAGGAAAGGCCTTGCAGAGAGGGGGACGTCTGAGTAAAAGGTGAAGTGAATCACAAGGAATATTGGAGGCAGAGAGCTCACCCTGTAGGAAGAAAACTAGAGAGGCCCTGAAGCAGGTGTGTGCCTGGAATGGCCGAGAAACCACAAGGAGAGTGGTGCAGCTCAAGAAAGTTGCACAAGAGAGCAGTAAGAAAAGGCTCTCACACGAAGAGGGGCTCTGGAGGCGGGGCCTCGGAGACGTCTACGCTGATGGATAGAAACTCACCGGGAGCTCGGGCAGTCGTCTGACAAGGTCTGCCTCATGTCTTTAACAAAACCTACCAGGCTGTGTGTTTAAAAAAAGAAAAAAAAAGGAGCAAGAGCAGGAGCAAGGGAGAATAATGGTGATCACTCCCCACCCTTCTCTTCCTGCTTTGTGCCCTGCAGGAGTGACTTGTGACATATGTTAACTCCTGAGTGGCTTCTTTGAGGCTGACTTGCATTGGGCTCAACTGATGAGAGACACAGGAGATTCTGGGAGATGAGAGAATTTTATATATTTATTACCCCTTCTCCTGCTGGTACAGGTCGCCACTGGCTGGCTGTGTCCATCTATCGGGGCCCAGTTCTGCCAATGGCCCTGCACATTTAGCTACTTTACTGGTTTCCTGTAACAATTCCTTGGCCTGAAGGTAGTAACGTCTTCCTGCTAGTGCTGGCACTGGGGTGTCACGTGATCCTTTGTTTTTCTTCTTCTCTCTGCTCACACCTTTGTCAGTAGTTCCTTTATTAAGTCCTTTTTAATGACTCATATTTGCCATCTTTTTTCCACCTGGAATTGCCTGATGTACCAGACAGGAAATCATACCATATTCTGAGGAGATGGGATGGTGACTTGGTCCAGGGTGAGAGCAGTGGAGATGGTGAGAAGTGGTTGAATTATGGACATGTTTTGAAATTGGAACCTCCCAGATTTACTGATGAATGCCGTGTAGGGTGATGTGTGGAAACATCCAGGTGATGCCTGGATATTTGGCCTGAGAAATTTGAAAATGCAGCTGACTTTGGACATACTCCCCAAGTTCACTGGGGAAAGCGGAGCTAGAGATACAGAGCTGGAGCTCCTACGTGTAGAGATGGTCTTTATGCCTTGACATGGGGTGAGATCAGTAAGGGACCGAGTCTAGACAGGAAAGAGAACAGATTCAAAGACTTGGCCCCGGAGCAGCCTGATACTTGGAGTAAGTGAGGAGAAGTCTGAAAGGTGAGTAAGAAGGAATTATGCAGGAGGTGAAAGGCATCCCCCCAAAATTGTGAGACTCAGGAGTCCAAGTGAAGACAATGAATAGACTAGTTGCTCATAAGCTTCTGAGAAACTAATGCTGGCTGACTTTCAGTGAAGAGTATTACACTTAAAAATAAAGGTATATATATTTTTTGATGTAAATCACAGAGGTATATTAAAATGTCTTATAAATAATAGCATTTCAATTACATGTATAACATCTGTCTTCAGTCACCTGAGACTCATTGAGACAATCTCGCAAGACAGCTTCTATTTAAGAACCAGACACATTTGCATCCTCACAGCTTAACATCTTGAACAGTGTCCATCTCTTATATTCCCCTGAGAGTTCGAGTGTCAGGAAGGAAAGTTAAAAGCTATTTACCCCAAGGAAATGTTAGCTTTTGCATTAGGAAAACACAGCTGAAGGAAATGAATTCAGTGACTTCTACAGGAAAAACTCAGGAATTTTATGGCATAGAAGGAGGGAGGTGTGCCTGTCAGCCCATCCCAAACAACCTGAAAAGTATGGCTTGACTCAGAAAGCTAATAGGGATGTCGCAATGCATAAAAGGACATTTATATTTACTGTATGTTACTAGTTTTAATAATCTACACACCCATGTTAATTTGACTAATCAAAAACCTGATGTTTACAGTCCCGTGTGAAAGTTTTGATTCTACTCATTTCAGATTTAAGGATGCAATTTTCTAGGATTAGCACTTTGTGTTTCATTTTACTGTGAAATATGAATGAAGATCTGAGATTCTCTGATTGTCCTCTTCATATCTTTTATGTTCTACACAGCACCCAGTTCTCCATAGAATTAGCTTTCACAAGCACACTAAGATTTAGAAGATCTCTCTTACTGGCAAAATTTGCATTGGTCCTTCTCACAGTCACTTTTTACTAGCTTTTTCTTTATTAATCTCTTTAAAAATATATTTGATATGCTTCCATTTATTTAAGAAGTTAGAGGGTTAAATAAATGTGAATAGTAATTACAATGGGCTGAACACATCAAATGTGAAAATCCCTGATTTCATAATGTTGCACATTCTAAAAAAAAGCACATTGTTCTGAACACAGGTGAAAAGAGGGAAAGGATGCAGGATTTGCCCTGCCTTTCTAAATGAACTGTACCTCCCCATGGTCAGAGTTGATGAGGGGAGGTTTGCCTTCAAAAAGATAAATGAGGCTAAGCAATGTTAAGACTGCTGTTTAAAGGTCCCGGGCTTTCTGATGTTACCTGTTGTTCTGTAGATTTTTATCTAGTAGGTAAGCAAATAGTTTTGTTCAGTGGAAAAGAAAAGCCCTAAAGTACGATACCAACCAGTCTGGTATATAAACTAGCAAAAGTGACTCTCACATTACTAAATTGAAAATAAATCCGTAGCACCTCAAACATGTACTTTGAACTGCTCTTTACCTAACTCTTCTCTTCCTTAATGAGTTGAGTAAAATCCTAGACGTGTTTATGCTAAATTTACATGAGAGTTACAATGTTACATTTTTGAAAACTGTATTTTAGCAGCAATAAGTAATAGTACATGAGGAAGGAATGATAGAATATCATCCTGCTTTGCAACTCCTGGTGAATTAACAGCTTAGACAATAATCATCCATTGTCAGAGGGCATCACACACAAAAATAATCAGGCAATATGTACTTTATGATGGAAATACACAATACTGCCTATGAAGGAGTTGTGCCAGAAATACTGAACCTGGATCTGAAGATAGAGGACAAGGATTAAACTAGGTTTTTAGAACAAATTACACTGTACTATTAATGATAATACAAAGACAGCCTCTTTTATCCTCTCTGTCCTTTTCAGTCAAGCTGGCAGTGTTCTGATGGCTTACATTCTCAAGGACTTAATAGATGTCTCATGGATGTCTTGAAATTCACTTCCCTGGGCCAGAGGTTCCTCCTCCACAGATCTTCCCTGGATATTCCCATCTCTGTTCCTTGCTTCTTAGCTTGCTGAGGGCATTATGAATTGCATGCTTAACCTTTTAAGTACCTGAATACTCTGACCTTTTTTTCCTGAGTTATTAGTGAAACTCTATTCAGTAACATTCTCTAGAGCACAATTTCCTGAGCGGGACCTCTTTATTTCAGCATCTTTTGCAATCTGAATAGGCTAAGAATTTCCCAAAGTACCGAGTCCTGTTTTGTTATGTGTAACAGTTCTTCCTTGAATTTATTGTCTCTTTCTTCTCATATTTTATGAGGAACAGCAACAAGAAAACTGTTTAGATTTCAGCACCTTGCTTGGAATCTCCTCAGTGAAATGTCCACGTTTATCACTTACAGCTGCTACATGACTACAGAACACAATTCTGCTGAACTATCTGCCACTGTGTCACAAGGATTCTCTTTCCTGGACATATGAGGAAAGTCTGCAAAGTAATGAATGTTGTTACAAGATAAAAACACAACCACACAAAAGCTCTGGGATGCAGCAGAAGCAATCCTAGGAGGGAAGTTCATAGCGATTCAGGCCTTCCTCAGAAACCAACAATCTCAAATAGACAACCTAACCTACCAACTAAAAGAATTAGAAAAGCAGTGAATGTTGTTACAAGATAAACAAATAGAAAAAGTGACCATGGAGGAAACAATTAAACCACCTCTCTTCCTCCCCTACCCTCTTTTTAATTAACAACTTAGAAAAATTCAGGAATACATGAATACCATGGTATTCTACTCATAGAATGACACTGTATGCATGAAATTCTGCACA
Organism: Camelus bactrianus; assembly: GCF_048773025.1. Taxonomy (NCBI): domain Eukaryota; kingdom Metazoa; phylum Chordata; class Mammalia; order Artiodactyla; family Camelidae; genus Camelus; species Camelus bactrianus. The sequence goes on from NC_133542.1 coordinate 10,221,339, forward strand.
TGAAAAGGAAGACTAACAGAGCTGCTAATACGTTGCTTATTTCCTTCCAAGCTTTTGCTAGCAGCACCTTTCATGTCTACAGTATTTCTCCCAGCAGTCTGATTTAGGCGTTCTCCAAAGTGACGATTTGTCTGCCAGGCTCCTCACTTCCTTCTGATGAGTTCCTCCTGGCAAAATCAGTATTACCCATTTTTCTGCTAATGGTCAATTCAAATTGCTCTAGGCTTTTTCCATCATGTGCCTCAAAATTCTTGCAGCCTCTGCCCACTACCCAATTCTAAAGCCACTTCCATATTTTTCTGTGTGTTACAGTAGCACTCGACTTGCATTACCAAAATCTGTATTAGTTTTCTACTGCTGCTGAATCAAACTACCACAAAGTTGGTGATTTAGAATAACCCAAACATATTATTTTACAGGACTGGAGGTTAGAAATCCAACAGGGGTCTCAGTGGGACAGAATCAAGGTGTCAGAAGAGCTGTGTTCAATTTTCAATGGATCTGATTTTCATTAGAGTGCTGACAAAGCGGGGTGGAAAACACTCCCTGAAGGATGGAATTTTAAGCTAAACTTCTAGAGCTGAAGGGAGACACATGTTTCCCTCTACATAAGGTAGTCCCTCTACATGGAAAAAGTCTAAACAGCGATGTCACTGAGAAATTTCAGGAAGTCAAATGTAGAGAATTCTAAAGCTTTCTTAAGAGAAAGTAACATACATGACAAGACACAGCTAGTCTGGGCGTGTCATCAGTACCACGGCTGTTACTATGGAGCAATGCTTTTAAAGTTCTAAGTGAAAAAGTCTTTAAACCTAGAATACTTAGGCCAGCCATATTATTAATCAGGAGTGAATGCAAAACTAAAGCTGCCATACCTTGAAAGACTCAGAGAGTTTACCTCCACACACTCTTATATATTGAATCTTGCTAAAATGAGGGGTGAATCTCCAAGTGAGAAAGACATAAGCCTGAGTAAACAGTGGATCAACTAAGCAGAGCAATGAGAAGAAGACTCAGAGAAGCAGCTGTGCTCAGGCCTGGGGTCCCAGCTGAAGCTGGAGACGGAAGCCTCCGGGCTGTGTCTGTGACTGTGGAGGGGGTGGGAGACAATGATTAATTTCCAGACTGAAGCTTTCACGTTACTGTATTAGTAGATGAATTTTCTACCTAGGGCTTAAAAGAAACAACAAAAAAAGTTGGTGTCTGCCGTCTGAAGTGAGGCAAAGCACCCCCGCAGGCCCCTGAAAGTCTGTCACATCAGATGCCTGCCCCTCAGGGTGATGCTCCCAGACAAGCAGATGAGCCCCTCCCACGCCAGCCCCGGGGATCCGTCCCTCCCCCACTCCTCCCTGCTGGGGCTGGGGCTGGTGAGCCTGAGCACCAGGCCTGTCAGGGCCATTTCTCACATCTCGATGTGATGATGACACACTTTCAGGGGCCTGCCTGAGTGCATTGTGGGTCTTGTTGGCACAGTTCCTGTTGGTTTTCAAAGCTAGATGGTTGGGGGCTCCTCCCTCATGTACAAGTCTAAAAAATTGGGGTGCCTAATGTGAGATCCAAACCCTTTGCACCCTAGGGAGAAGCTCCAGGTTTTTTGTTCCCTCCAGAGGTGAGTCACTGCCTCAGGGAGTGGGGTTGATCCTGAGACTGTCTCAGCCTCTCCCACCTTCCATGAGGGCCAGAGGCCTAGGAGCTGCTCAGCCTGGTTTTTTTTTGGGTTTTTTTGTTTTTGTTTTTTGTTTTTCAGAGGAGGTTGTTCCATGTGTAGCTGTAGATTCTGTGTGCTCATGGGAGGAGGTGAGTTAGGATCCTCTTTTGTCACCATCTTGAATTTGAACCTGACTTTTGTGCTTAGGGATAAATTAAGGAAAAAACGATAAAGCTGAAAGCAAAGGATTAATTTTCCTTGTACTGTTAATCAATACATGGATATTTTCTATCTTATGGTGCCTATAGGTTTAAAGTCTCTGGAATAAGAACTGAAGGTTAGAATTAATTAGTGGACTAAGGCTCTTCATCACTTTAGTTCTTAAGCTAAAAACTAGCATAAGTATAAATGCTTCTTCAGTGTTACCTTTAAAATGAGTATTCTATAAACTAAATGGTATGCCTATAATTAAAGCCTCCATATGGACAACATTTAGAGAGCAAGATGAACGACTGAATTCCCAGAAGTAAACATCTAGCTGTATGTTCTTGGTGACCTTATTTGAGTAGTGAGCAGTGCACAGATTGCAGGAGTAGACATTCAGGAGCTAGCAAAAGACCACACATTTGCTGTGCATAGTTAAATCAACATGTTGAAATTGCCAAAGATTGTTTAAATTTCATGCATGTGTACTGTAGGTCCAGAGTCAATATTTAAGTTCACAAACTTTGTCTGACTTGATAATTTCTCTGAATATGCCTATTGATGGCAAAGTAGATTTGTTTTCACAATAATAAATGTTGGGAGAAATGGGGACAGTTAAGTGGAAATGCTTCATGTGAATGGAACTTGAGAACTTCAGAATCTTTTTAAATTCTGAGATTGTCAGTGACTCTCTACATATTACCAATCAGAACAAAGGCGTTAAGGATAGAAAATTATGAATGACCACTGTTTTACTGTAAAAAGGGGAACTGTAAAAATTGAGATTACATACTGGTAACTAAACATTAAAATCAGCCCAGGATTTATTTATCACAATTTGACATCAAATTTATTTTTGATTAAGAAGGAGGATGGTGATATTCTTGCAAATACTTCATTCAGTCTTGAAGGAAAAAAGAACTCTTTTTAATCCTTCTCTGCTATTTCTATCCTGGAAGATAGTGTAAGAGACGGCCATGGTTGGCAGACACTTCTGCTCCACAGAAGACTTTGTCAACCTAGACTGTGAATTTGGTTCATGGACTTCAACAGCCAGTTCAGCAATGGCAGGAAAGGGATTGGCTGCATGACACCTGGGTATAGTAACAGTGTCATTTCTACCAATACACTCTGAGAGCGCATAGTCAAGAGTCTCATATGTAAATATGATCAGCTTTCAAACAATTATTTAACACGGAGTAAGGGAAAATGTTTTTTATGACTGTGCAATTGAAACTTAACACTTGCTTGAAAGAGAAGCTTAAATGTGGATACAGCAAATTGGTGTTAAGTGAATGCATATATACTATCTAGAATTAAGGAATATATCATGCAATTTGGAGTCACTGTCAAAGACTCAATTATAGTAGCTTATAAAGCTTGCTAAAAGGTGAATATTATGAAAGGAAAAGGCAAAGATTTGAATAAAATAGCAACTGAGAGTCTAGGAATCGATATGATAGCATGTGTGGGAGAAATATTGATAAGAAAAAGAATAAAGAGAATGAGGTTAAGGAAACTTACAAACTTTCAAACTGTCTGGTTGATTCTGATTGGGGTAGAGAAAATCTTTAAAAAAGGGGAAAGGACAAAAATATTCCCTTCAATTAAAGTTATATATTTATACCATTAAAGCGTATAACTGTTTATTATTATTTTAGGAACTATAAAGATAATGTGAATATCAAAAATATTTTAATATAATTTGAAGAATGAATTTGGTTAATACCACATATCCTTTTCAGAAACAAATATTCCTTCCCAGTTCTCCTGTTTCCCATTTTGATGTGTAAAAATTATAACATCTTCACCTGGTGATTTTCTTTTCTTATATATAAGTAATCTACAAAGTTAGATTTTGTTAGTATCTGAAATATATGCATTGCCTTTTGGAAAGTGACAGAGTATTGGAGACAGTCTAATGTGCAAAGTTTCTTTATTGATTTTTTTAGGGTTTTTTTATGTAATTACAACGAGGCATGTGAAATTTTACAAAGTGGAGAATTACTAAAAATATTTTGGAATGTAGTTTTCTTTTACAGTGGGTGAATATTACCAGGCATTGTGCATAATTAGGTTGGAGGCTTCTAAAAAGAAGTGTAATTCTCTGTGTAAGAAAATTGCTAAGACTGTTGTCCCTTACATTTTATAGTAGAAAAATTTAAACATATACAAAGCAAACAGATTAGTGTACCCACTACCTGCCTTAAATAATTTTTTAGTGTTTTTGTTGTTCTTGTTTTGTCTCTACTACTGTCTCCACTGTATTATTTTTTATAGTTTTTTTAGGCAAAATTTACATACATTGAAATGTACAAATGTAACCCACACTCTATTAAGATATAAAATATGTCCATCATCCTAGAAAGTTCCCTGGTCACTCAATCACCCCAACTCCTGCCAAAGATTAATTTTGTCTGTTCTAGAACTCCAGGTGAGTGTAATCGTACAGTTTGCAATTATTTGCACTGGTTTATTTCATGCAGTGTAATGTTTTTGAGATTCATCTATGTCGTAGTATATTTTAGTGGTTTGTTCCTTTTTATAGTTGAATAATATTCCGTGGCAAGAATATACCATTATTTGTGTATTCACTCTCCTACTGATGACATTTGAGTTACTTCCCATTTGAGGGATTATGAATAGGTCTGCTATAAACATTCTTGTATAAATCTTTTCATGGGCATATGTTTTCATTTCTTTTATTTATATGCCTGAGAGTAGAATTGCTGAGTCAGTAGATAAGAGTATATTTAATGCGATAAGAAATTGCCAGACTCTTCCTCAGACTGGTGGTACCATTTCACATTTCCACCAGAGATGGATGAGCTCTCCGCTGGCTACACATCCTTGCCGATGTTGAGTGTGGGCAGTGTATTTAATTTAAGCCGTTCTAGTGGGTGTGTAGTGGCATCTTGTCTTGATTTGCATTTCCCACGTACGACTAATGTTGTGCACTTCTTTGTTCCCTCATTGGCTATTCAGACACCTTCACATGTGAACTCTTGGTTTAGTGTATTGCCCATCCTGAAAGTGGGTTATCGGTCTTCTCTATTTGTAGGAGTTATTTATACCTTCAGGATAGAAGTCTTTTGCCAGCTTTATGTTTCACAGGCATTTCCTCCCAATCTTTGCCTTGCCTTTCATTTTTAAACAATATTTTTTTCCATTGGCAGAAGTTTTTAATTTTGATAAAAATATTAAGTTTTTGCCTTTTGTGGTCTGAGGCACATTTTCCTTTCCGTGGTTACAAATATAGCCTTCTCTGATTTCTTTAAAAGCTTCGTAGCTTGAACTATTGCATTCAGATCTATATTCCTTCTTGGAGTAATTATGACGTATGGTATGAAGTAGAGGTTAAGACTCATCTTTTTCCACACGGGTATTCAGTTGTTCCTCCCCATTTGTTGTAAAGACTTTGCTGTCCCCAATGAATTGCTTTGTTGTCTTTGCTGAAGAACAATTATTAATATAAATTTGTGCCTGCTTTTTGACTCTCCATCATGGTCCCTTTATCTGTTTGTCTGTCTTTATGCCACTGCCACAATATCATGGTTACTGTTTATCATGTTTTAAAGTCCAGTAAGATAAATCGTCCACATTTGATGTTCATTTTCAAAATTTGTAGGATATGGTTAAACATAGTTTGCATGTAGCTAGTTTCCTTTCTGGTATTTACGTATCTCACTGTATCTTAAAAAAGAATCTAAATTTGTAGGTATTTATTTTAGAAAGTTTGGGTTATACAGATGAACAGAAGGAAATTTTAAAAATTACTCCTAATTCCTCAGTCGGCTTGGACATATCTAGGGCACACGCACAAGCATTATGAATTAGAGCAAGAGTTGGCAAGTGAGTGATATTGTCAATTAAGCTGGTGTTTTAATTGCAGGGTTTTAAGAGAAGTCCTGCACTAGGATATGCATTCATTTTTGCCCATGCAGAGGTTCAGTTGATAAGAGCTAATATTATCTTGCTATTCAAAAAAGCTTAGATGTGTCATACTGGGTTATAAATATGTTCTTTTTGTGAACAATTCAGCAAAGGAGAAAACATGAGTGGGATTTTGGTTGTATCTGCCTTAAATTCTCAGATTCTACTTAATTGAAAAAATCAATACAATTTATATGTAATAGCTTAATAGTGATAAAATACATATTGCCTCTGTGCATGTGAGTTTGGAGAAAGGTAGGGGAATACACTTTAGGTAGTCATTGTGGAGAGACAGTGGCCTGTGTTAAGTAAAGAAGGAGCAGTCTCAGCAGATGGAAAAGTGCCACTCTGCCTAGGAGAGTTGTATTCCTGTGTTTTTAGGAAAGTGTGGAGTTGCAGACCTCTCCTAATGCTCCATCTGGCACGTATCTATTGTGAGTTTGTTGTCACTACCCCCTTCCCTTTTTATTGAGCATGTTGACCCCTCTAAGACTCAGCTAGGAACTTGAGCTCCTATGGTGCCAGCAGCCTCTTCACTACCCAAAGACTTGGGATTTGCCTTTTATTGTTTCTAAATTTGTCTCTGTTTTTTGGAGAAGGGGCAGGATTCTTCTTGAATCTGTGGGCATATTTTCCTTCCTAAAGGTTAGGTTGTGGACTTACAGCACCTTCTCAGTTTTTAGCATTGAAATAGTTAAATGTTTCTTTGATCATTAATATGGAAAGTTGGAGTTTGGTTAGGTTGAAAACATGGATTCAACCATCAATGCAAATTCAATTATCCATGTTCTATGTTGTATGAGGAAGAATTTCCATATAGAATTAAAGAAATACCCAGGGTAACTCCCAAATTATTATGCATGTTCATACTTACATCAATGAAAATATTGTATTTTTTGTATATAGAAATATATCTTTTTATTGAAGTATACTCAGTTCACAATGTTGTGTTAATTTCTGATGTATAGCATAGTGCTTCAGTCATACATGAACATACGTATATTCATTTTCATACTCTTTTTCACTGTAAGTTACCACAAGATATTGAATACAGTTCCCTGTGCCATATGGCTTGAACCCGTTGTCCATCTATTTCATATATATCAGTTAGTACCTGTAAATCTCAAACTCCCAATCCATCCCTTCCCACCCCAACCTCCCCAGCAACCATAGTTTGCTCTCTACATCCACGAGGCTGTCTCTGTCTTGTAAATAAGTTCACTTTTAATACTATTTTTCTGTAGTTATTTTTATAAGCAATTATTTTTTAAAAGAATATAAGCAATTTTTTAAAGACTCATCTGTCGAATATCAATTTTTGATTAATTTCTTAATAAAACTTGCTAGATAAGCAGAACTCATGATATCATGAACTATGATGATCAGCAGAAATTAAGTAGTATTCAACAAGTAGTTGGATTCTCTAAGGTCCAGAGAATTTATAACAACTAGGAATTAGAACCCCATATCTTAGGTTTTCCTTTATGCAGAAACCAAGTCAAATCCTAAGAAACATTATTCACTTGCTCATGAGTAAAGGGGAATAGTTGAGCTCATCACTGGACTTCAGGAAAACCATCATAATTGTTATTAACTGTAAATGATGATGATAAACTGAGTTATTTCTTCAGGAAATTTCACTTTTCTATTAGACCATATACTCATTTTCCATTTGCTTAATTTGCATAGCGACTGTTGACAGTCTGCATAATTGGCATTTAATCAAAAGCTGCCTTATGTTTTACTTTAGCTTCAGTCTTTTGTGAGATGGGTAGTGGAAGAGCTGTCTCCCAAGCAAAGCCCATGGTTGATCCATTTTTTTTGCCTTACCCATTGCTTACCACAGTATAGTCATGTAGTGAGTGGTCAGGGCATGAATTTCCTGCAGTAATGAATAAGGAAAAATGAGATTACAGAGGGTCCTGGCTGTTGTGTCAGAGTATTTGCATTTCATTGCAGAAGCCATGGAAAGTGAGTACAGTGCTTTGAGAGGCACATAATAAAAGCGGCCTCTGGGACACCTGTTCTTGTAGTGGTGCAGCAGGCATATGAAGAACGATAGAACGTGGAAGTGGCAGCACCAGTTAGGAGACTGCTACGTAAAAATCATTACTTCCACTGGCATGTGACCCAAGATAACCAAAATTCTCCTTACTTCTCTGCTATTCCATTTCTCTGGTTTTGTCTTTATTTCTTCTCTGTATCTTCAATATCTTGCTCTTGTAACCCCTCTCCTCTTGCTTTAGAAACTTCTAAGGCAGGAATGGATGTGATGCCCTGAAGTACCTGCCTCTCCCCCTAAGACTTTTCTGGCTCCTGTAGTTGATGGCTTTTGCTCTGGTCTTTGAAACTCCCAACATTTCATCTCTAGAGAGAACATGACATTTTCCCACTTTGAGTGTCTGAGTTGCAGCAAGTTGTCACTCACTTCCCTCAGTTATTGGCACACTGTCATCATGATGGTGTGCAGAGCCATCATGTTGTGTTTTTATTTTATTTTCCCTCTTTACTCTGTATTTCCTTTCTGGATCTTGTTTGTACAGTTGTCATCAAAATTGATTGTCTAGGGGTTAATAAACAGTTTGATCTTGGAATCCTTCTCTTAAGAATAACTAGGAGTATCAGGGGAATCCAATCCATTTGTTTTTGGAGTTTGCCAAAGCCCTGAGATCTAGCAGTGGAGCCTGGAGAGCATGCTGTATCTGGGTCTTTTCCACCTGTGTTCTTCCACCACCCTATCCACCTTAGTTAAGACCAGTCTCCACATCAGAGTTTCTCACAGGGCACTGAAGATTACCACAGGTCACAGAAGAACATGCATTGGTGGAGAGAGGGTACAGCCCAGTGGTAGAGCACATGCTTAGTATGCACGAGGTCCTGGGTTCAATCCCCAGTACCACCATTAAAAAAAAGAAGAAGAAAAATACAGTCTGATACTGTTGCCATCTAGGGGCTGAAATAGTTCAACATGAGGACATAAAAAAAAAGAACATGCCTCAGGGAGGAGGGGAGAAGGACTCTTTTAAAAATCATTGTTGAGCTTCAAGTAAGATAAGAACCCGAGACACGGTCATTAGATTAACAGCAAAGATCTTACTAAGGGCCTTGAAAAGAGTGGTTTGGGGAGGTTCTGGGGATATTAGGCTGTTTGGAGGGTAATCAAGAGCGTTTGGAAGAAGGGGAATTGGTGAGAGCAAATATATACTCCTGTTTCAAAGAGATTTAGGGTAAAGAGGTGCAGAGAATCTTACTCAAATGTTCTTCTAAACCAGAAGACTACATGACTGAGAGAAAACCCAAGTCATTTTTCGGTCTTGCATTTTGAATGACAAAGGGATGAAACGACCCCAAAGAAGTCACAGAAATGGAAACTACATAGTTAAGTGATAAAATGCTGTAAATTCTTTAAGTACTTATATTACTTGCTCTCATTTACTCATATTTTTAAGGAGAACAGCTACATGAGAACAGCTACATTATGCAGGGTCTTTGGGCTTGGTAGGTACTGTAGTTAGATCATTCGGAAAAACAGTACAAGTTTTTACTTGGGATTTAAATACATTAAGCTGACTGTATTTTCAAGGTAATAGAAGTCTCCTCTTATCCTTCTGTATACCTGCTGATATATGGAGAGTCATGAAAATAATGCCATGTATTTTTCTAATTTTCATCACTTTGGAGTGAAAAGAAGCTGGCCAAAATGAGAATAGTAAAATGAGCATGTGTTATTGAATTATGGCTTTAATAATGCATTCTATTAATACAGAACATCATCTAGTGTCACGTTATTTTAGTCACTCAATAGTAAATGGAAAAGCAATTCATAATTAAATTAATGAAACCCAGCACCAGGCTGACCTTTCAGTAATTCATTTTATGGCTGACCTCCAAGATAGATATAAAATGCTGTATGATCTTTGACATATATTGTGGATTTAAATAAATTAAATGGAGTTAATGTAATACAAATGCAGTTTGAAAGTGTGTAAAGATAAGAGTATTTTTATGTGTGACTTTCCTAATTAGGCAGTGAAAGAGGCTATTTACAAAGGATCACACTGTTGCCACTATTTTCCTTAAGGCACTAAAGGTAGAGAAAAGGCTTCAGTGAAGGCTCTATTAAAATCTATCATGCCTTACTCTCCACCTGTGTTTCAAACTCAAAGTATAAGCAGATAAAGACTTAAATATAAGATATGATACCGTAAAACTCCTAGAAGAAAACACAGGCAAAGCATTCTCTGATATAAATTGTAGCAATGTTTTCCTAGAAATGAAAGCAAAAATAAACAAATGGGACCTAATCAAACTTACATACTTTTGCAGAGTGAAGGGAACCATAAACAAAATGAAAAGACAACCTATGGACTGGGAGAAAATATTTGTAAACCATAAGACTGACATGGGTTTAATTTCCAACATACACAAACAGCTCATACATCTCAATAACAAACAGGAAAACCTAATCAAAAAGTGGGCAGAAGACCTAAATAAACATTTCTCCAAAGAAGACATATAGATGGCCAATAGGCACATGAAAAGATACTCAACATCACTAATTATCAGAGAAATGCAAATAGAAACTACAATGAGGTAATCATCCCACGCTGGTCACAATGGCCATTATAAATGTCCACAAATGATAAATGCTGGAGAGTGTGTGGAGAAAAGGAAACCCTCCTACATTGTTGGTGGGAATGTAGTTTGGTGCAGCCATTGTGGAAAACAGTATGGAGATTCTTCAAAAATAGACTTACCATATGATCCAGCAATCCTGCCCTTGGGCATATATTCAGAGAAAACTAAATTGGGATGATACATACACCACAATGTTCATAGCAGCACTATTTAAAAGAGCCAAGTCATGGAAACAACCTAAATGTCCATCAACAGGTGTATGGATAAAGAAGTTGTGGTATATATATATACATACATACATACATACATACATACATACATACATACATACATACAATGGAATACTACTCAGCCATAAAAAGAATGAAATGCCATTTGCAGCAATGTAGTTATATCTAGAGATGATCATGCTGAGTAAATCAGACAGAGAAAGATAAATATCATATGATATCACTTCCATGTGGAATCTAAAATATGATACAAATGAACTTATTTCTAAAACAGAAACAGGCTTAGACATAGGAAACAAACTATGGTTGCCAAAGGAGGAAAAGTGTGTGTGTAGAAGGGGGTTTAAGTTAGGAGTTTGGGATTAGCATATACAAACTATTATATATAAAATAAACAAGTTTCTACTGTATAGTATAAGGAACTATATTCAGTGTCCTGTAATGAAGCATAATGGAAAAGAACAAAATTAAAAGAATGAATCCAATGAAATTTTTTTTAAAAAAGAATAAGCAGAGAGGGAAATATCTAGTTGTAGCTTGGATCTTCAAAGAGGTTTCTGAAATGTATATCCTATCCAGGCCAGTTCATTAAGAGCCCACTGAATTGTAGCAAAGGAGGCAGCCATCAACAATGACCACTTTTCTTTCTGTTTATGTGTTTACTTCCTGTCTGTTCGTTTTCAACTATAGAAATCTTTTACTATTCTTATGGTTTATTTTTCCACAAGTTAACTCTTGAGTGAAGATCTAAGCACTTTTCCTTTTATAGAGCTAACCAATACAAGACTTAATAAATGATACTGTTTTCTAAATATTTTGCATGATATTCCCTCCTCCAGTCTATATAAAATTAATAGCAAGGAAGTATAAAACATAAGGGTAGTTTCTGATATAATAGATTGGGGTTCTTTTACTTTGCTTAGTTGATCTGTTGCCTTGTTTTTGTCTCCAGACTCAACTATTGTATTTATAACTTTATATTATATTCATTACCTGACAAAAATTTTGACATTTTTCACTTTTCAAAATTATTTTAGCTAATCCAAAATGTTAATTTTTATCCAAAGCATTTTAAAATGTTTGAAGTTTACAATGTTGCAGATTAAGCTTTTAAATTATTTTGAAATAAGTGAGCGTCTTTACAGTATTTAATTTTGTCATCCCCTAACAATGTCTGTTCTTACTGTGTGTGTACATCTAATTCAGAGTACTGTTTGTACAGAGTACACTTCTGAGTGCTGTTTGTAACTTTCTTTATCTAAGACCTATGAAATGTCAGTTCTTTAATATTATATATACACACAAATACATGTGGCTTATACTCTTGACACAGTACATTACCCTTCATTGTATTTTTTAAAAAAGTCCTTCAAACTTCTCTTTCCTGTCCTTGCTGTTGACTGGCATTTTTTTCCCTCCACTTTTCTGCTCCCTAATACAGATGTTCACAATGGTTAGGGGAGGCTTATTATATCTAACTTCACTTAGGTCTGTCATGTCAGAAGTGACAAATGGATATCATTCTTGAATCAATGAAAGATAATCACTGTTCTTTACTGTGATAGAGAAGTCATAGAAAGTGATTTGTCCACCATTATTATTCAAATACAGTAAGATTTATGTCACAGATTCTCAATACAATATAAAGTCTGATAATAAATCATTTAATATTTTGCTTCACTTACCAAGCAAATTACTAGCTATTTTCCCCCAGCTTCCCAAGATAGATACTGCATTTTACAATTTGCATTGCTTATTATTGTAGGTATAAAAATGAAATCCTTTGAGAAGATTTATAATGACAAGATAACTATTCTGTAAAAACAGAAAGGGTCCAAGCTTTATGACACACAATTTAATTAAAAAGAATTTGAGACTCAGTAAACATCTTGCATGATCATATATTGTGTTAACACAAATAATCTTCAGTGAAAAGAATTTGTTTTCACAAATTAAAATCAGAAGTAGTTTCTGTTTAAAATACTTGAGCTGGTGAAAAATGGCTAAAAACATTTTTATAGGCTACATAAGTACAATTTTATGTTAGAAACAGTAAAAGTTTTCTGTCATAGGAACTGTAAGGCACCTTTTAAATTCTCAAGCCTAATGTATAAATAATTTAACTTTTTCCAAAGTTTTATATATTTAATTTTTTAATGGAAAATTTCAAACATTGTGTAAGCACTGTGATTTTGGATAAACCCATGAATAGAGAAACAGAAGAACAAGGTTATCACAAATTAGAAAAAAGATTCCCTTGAAGAAGAAATGAGACTGTAGTTGAGGAGAAATAGTAGCCGTTGTCCCGGAACCACTTGGTTGTAATTTGAAATTATGGTAAGTGGAGCAGTCTGCATATACACGTCTCCTTGTTTCAAGAAGCTCGTAAGTCAAGTTTAGAATAAAGGCATTGGCTGCTTTTGGAGGATCCCCAGCCCAGTCAAATGTTAGATGGGAAACTTTTCTTTGAAAATCAGTAATTCAGATAAAGATGAGAAACATATCCTACCCTGGGCAAATAGACAGTTTTCATTTTAGTAATGATAATCACAATTCTGTTATTTTCGCCACTGAATTGGTAAAACCGTCTATCAGTTCTTATTGTAGGAGTCATCTTGGAAAATTAACACATCTATTCTGATTTACAGTTAGAAGAATAAACTCATTAATGGTAGCAGTAGTATCGCTTGCACCTGAAGTAATGATTGCTTGCTCTCAGCAGTCGTTTAATAGTTCGCGATACATTCATATAGCTACTTCCCCCTAAAAAGTTCAAGTCACTTTAGTACAGTTTAATCAATTATTATTAGAACTTTTTGTTGAAGTCAGAAAGCAACTGAGCCCTAAACGTATATTTATAATTCTCCAAAATTAACACCGAAGTCTTGAGCAGACACAGGTGGGAGGTAGTGCGATATGTTAAGCTGACCTAGGGAGGTTTTATTCCCCCCGTTTTCATTTTGATGTGGTTTAAAGCAGAATGGTGACAGAATTGCTGCTGTTTGTCTCGTTAGAGGAGAAACTGGTGGACTCTCCCAGCTCATTTGTTTATCACACCAGATAGGTGCTGATTCAACAAGACAGCCTCCACTTCCCACTTTTTTGGGGAACCTTGCTTCTGCTCCAGGAAATGCCTGAGTTTATGGGTGTAAGTGGTGGTGGTGATGGAGTTAATCAGTCGGTTACTATTTGGGGACTACAGATTCCAAAGGGCTAAATACCCACTGGGTCCTCTAAACTCTCTTCAGATGTCCCTGGGTTTCATACAATCAGTTCTGTCCCTTGTGGATCAAATACAATAAAAATAAATGTCTTTCATGATCATTCACTCTCCTTGCTGGTTTTGGGTTTTACCTGGCAGAAGGCCGATGGCTCTAGCTTTTTCTAGAGTTCTAAGCTTGCACTCAGAATTGGAAGTGACCAAAGTATGTGGAGTTCTGGGAATTTTCCTCAGAGAAGAAAACAATGGGCCCCTGACTGGGATTATGACTCTAACATAATTCTGGTATTCAGCACCTGGGGAGAATTTCCTTCCATTGAATTCTGAGATCTGAATTTTTCAGGCTGAGGACATCTGGTAGAGGGTTGTCCATCCCTCACAGTCCCTACAAGTTATCTGTATGAACCGTAAGGAAGAAATGTCCACTTGGTGGTTTGGCAGTTTTTCTATTTCAATCCTGGCCATGAAAGTCAGTCATAGTGAGAAGAGAGTGAATGAACGAGTCACTAACCAGCTAAGTGTCTAGTATCTCCCTTTGTATCTCCTCATTCACCAAGGCTTTATTGGCACTTGGTATAATCAAAGCATTGTCCTGTGTACTCAGTGAAAGCAGAGTTAACACTTGTTTGCAAACATCAAGGAGACAGTCAGACTGGCAAACAGTTAAAATATAAGGCAGAATGTGATACATCTTATAATTGAGAAAGGAGCAGCAAAAAATAATGTACAGAGAATTAAGTCCGGTTTGGAAATCAGGGGAAACATAGGAAAGAGGTAATTTTGATCTAAGCCTTGAGAGGTAATTGGTGGAGAAGAGGTGTGGAGATGTATAAAACTGAAAGGAAAAGCTCATGAGCCAAAGCATGAGGTGTGGAAGCCCACAGAATAGTTAGAATCTGGAAAGTTATCTGATAACACGGGAAGGGAAGAATGGGTAGCGGACATCAATGTTGGAGAAAGCAAATGGAACTTGGGTGTGGTGAGGTCCGCGTGCTGTCATGAGGATGTGGGACTGATCCTTGGGGCGTAAAAAGCCACTGAAATGTCTGGAAGAATGAGTGACATGTTCTGATTTGCCCAATTAGAAAGACTTTTAAGTATGAGTACCTCAAGAGCCTGACAGATTAGTCAGAGGCTAATCTGAAAACAATAGAAGCTGCAATTCAAAGGAAGCATAAGTAAGTCAGCTTCTTCCCATAAGGCATGAAAAGCTGAGTGGAGGGTCAGTCTAGATAGGGAGAAACACGGAGGGAGTACGAAGGACTCAGTGGAGACTCCCTCAATCCCCTTAATGAAGCAGCCGGCAAGAAATTGGGTAAGAGATAAATTGAAAGCTTTCCAGGAGTGGTTTGGGGGTGAAAAAACAGTCAAAACAGTGATTTGATTTGGAGTTTGCTCAACTACAGTGCTATTTCAGTTTGATCTGAAAGTGGGTCAAGCAGTCTTCTGCAATTCAGAGCTGGGGTTGGGGGAAGGTGGGAAGGACACGGGGACCATGTGCTGAATCACCCAGTACACGGGGAGGCCGTGGCCCTGTGGGAAATAGCAAACCTAGCCATGTATTTCAGCAATGCAACCCTTGAAGAAGAAACTCCCCCTGCTTGTGAGTGGTAACAGCAGAATTCAGCCTCAGGGAGACTTCTGCTTGGGGGCACCTCTGGCCTTCACACTGCTGACCTTTCACCCCTCCCTGCACTGTTCCCTTCTAGTTCTCCGCCCCGTCATCCCGGGCTGCCTGGTTCAGTGTGTTCTGTCTCATAACTCTTATTTTTAATTGAGAGGTAAACCAGATACAGATAAAATAAAAACATGTATGTTCATATTCATACTAAGGTCTTAAGATGAGGAGCAGCAGGCAGACTTTGTGGGGTGGGAGGGTGTCATCAGAGAGAAGAGGCTGCCGTAGGATGGTGCGTTTGCCCTGACTGAGAGGGAACGGACATGTAATAGGGACCCACTGTGACCAGTCACTGTGCTAAGTACTTTCACACAGTAGCTCTTTTAATTTTCAAACATTTTATAAGGCAGATAATAAACATTCCCCTTCTACAAATAATAAAGTCAGAAATGGGCCACGTCAAAATGCTTGCTCAAACTCATCTAACTGGATAGAAACAATACTGAGGTTTGGACAAAACCCATTGTTTCCAAGGGCCACATTCTTTCCTCTGTACCACATTGACAATCATTTGAGATATGAGAGTATTTTAAAAAATCTCATAGTAAAGCTGATTCTAAAATTTGGAGCATTTGTTAGTAGAATGATTTATTTATATGTCCTGATATACTCTGTTGTTTTTAGGGGCCTATTACTGTAAAACTTTGAAAGTATTTCCAAGAAGATACAAAGTGATGATGATTGTTACTGCCAAGCTTTGTGCCATGGGAGTTAACAAATTCATTGTAACTCTATTAACCCTGTCTTCCCTAAAGAGAAAACAATCTGGTAAAATCATGCTTATGTTGACTCAGAGGCCACTTGAGACCCCCACTAAGTGTGATTTTAAAAGCCTCTAAGAAAGTAAACCAGTTCACCTGCTGAGGACATAGTGTAAGTGCGTAGATATTCTCTCCCCTCTGAAGAGCTGACATGGTAAATTTCTTCTTGGAGACACTTGACAAAATCATCAGGCTATGGCAAGACTATTCAATTTCCCATGCAATTTTATTTGAATCATCCTCCTTTATTTCCAATAAAACATTTTGCAGACAAATCACTTTCATATTTAGTCATGACACCATAGTGCCATTTCTGTCGGGAGTCCTGGGTGGTTTGGTGTACAGGAACTGATGAGCTGTCAGTGCTTTGGTCTAGTTAGTAATCTGTCCCAGTGCCTTCCTTGTACTTGAATATTTTCATGGCAAGAGAGCCATGCTTCAAAATGAGATATGAAATCTCCCAGCCGAAAACACCAGCTGCCTGGAAATGCTTGGGTGTCTCCACAAGTAAGAGAAAACTACGTCATTCATTGAGGGTGCTGTGTACCCTTGGCAATATGGAAATTCTAGGAAAAAATAAGATGTGCCTCAAGCGAAGAGGCTGTATTCACACAGGGGCAGCACCTGTCAAGCTTAACTAGCATGGAAGAAACATTCTGTGATATTTTGTGATTAACCTTATGATCTTTAGCCTCTTGGTGATGGAGCTGCCTTACAAGGCACTACAAGGTTTTTTTCCTAAGATAAGTTATTTCTTAAGTGTCATTTTTCATAGTCATTTGTATGGCATATTCTTTCTCTCCTTAATATTTCTTTCTCTCCTTTATTAGCAATTGTGCTTTTCTTGGCCGTCTCTGATGATCCATGCTTCCTAATTCCAAAACCAATTTATATTCTTGTTTTAATGAGCGCAGATAAGACTGTCACCTGGAGAAGAAAACACAAAACTGTCAGACAGGCTTTCCAATATATGAGACCCTGAGGTTACGAATGCTAGCATTCAGTGTTAAGTTCACCATATTCTTCTGTTCTCTCATTATGTAGTAAGTGGTCCCAATCTTCTTGAGCAAAATTGCTGAGTTCCTCCTGGATCTGAGGAAACAGAGTTTGGAAGCTGAGCTATGCATGCTCAGATGTTTCTTAGCTTATATTTTTGTTCTTATTTTTAGATTTTGATTTGTTTTGTACATCAAAGTAAAAAAAATATAATAAAAACATTTTTAAAGAGTTACAATAAAAAGGAATACAACACTCCTACACATGCATCTTCTTCACTTCCAGTCTCCATAGAAATATCTTTCAGTGGGTTCAGTTTTAAAATTTGCAATTGTCTCCATTTATTAAATAACACAACTATACTATTTCTTGATTTTTTTTGATGTTTTCTATTGTGCCATAAAAGGTGAGGACTGAACTTAACCTGCACATCCTACAGTTATTTTCTGTCCCTCATCTTCCCAAATTTTGATTGTAAATTGGTATTTTTCCTTTTAAATTGGATTTTCTGGTTACTTTCAATATACTACTTTTCTTTTCACTAATTCTGGACAATATCTCTTGACTCCTCATTATGTCAGAAGAGAACATTAACTCATCTATTCTTCCTTCCGTATTTCCTCCAGCCTTCCTCCTCCCAGCTTCTGTCAGGTAGCACTTATGCTCTATGTGTTAGTCATAAATATTCCTGAACTAGGAAGTATCTGCTCAAGGATTGAAATGTCCAGGATTGTTGGGTGCAGGGCTGTGCACAGGTGACGGGCTGTTGGGTGGAGAAAATTCAAGCATGAGGACAGCATGATGCTGAGTCCCTTCCTTTGGTTCTGCTTTTCCATCCTTCCTCTCCCATTTGTCACTCCATAACGTCTCTTCTCCCAGCCCATCTTCTCCCATCCTCAGCCAAAACATCTGTGGGAGAACTTAGTCTCTTCACACAAAGGCCCCGCTTCCTAATCAGTTCTCTTCTTTCTTGGGGAAATAAAAGCCATCTCCAAGCAGATCCTTGTGCTCTCTCCTCCCCTGTGTCTGAAACAGCACCTCTTTTGCATTTATATTATAAATGCAATATAAATTTATTTATGTTTTTCTATTCACTGTCCTTTATTTTATGTTCCTTTTGGTTTCCCTGGAGCCTCCCCTAAGACACTGAATGTGGGGAGAAACTATGAGACTGAAAGTTTTGGCACTTTCCATCAGAAAATGTAAGAAGCAGGGAAAAAAGAGCTGCCATATCACCTGTACAAGGACCATGTACAAACTGCCAACGATGGCAAGCATCTGAAACTTTCAGTAGACAGTGACTTCTTTGGTGCTATGCTCCAAAAAAATTCAACTGTATCTAGGTTTATGCAGAAAAAGTAGTGTGATTTGTGATTTTTGTCATCGCTTTGTGGCTGTTTTGTCCATTTGAAAGGATTCACTGAGGAAAGGATTCACCTTAATTGCTTCCTTCCTCTTTGACAGCTTAATCCATTTAGAGCTTTTAACAACAGATATACTGACCACATTGTTGATTTGATTCTTGCCTTGAGGATGAATAGGAAACAGCCTTTGTGGCCCATATTCCTATTCAGTTTTACTTCTTAGGGATGGGAAGTTTCTGAATCTTTCCTTCTCTCTTCTCATTTTGCTTTTGAAACTGCCAATTATTTTCTAAGCCTCTCTCTCTTTTAAAGGTCTTTGTCAAATGCATCCAGTTTTAACCACCATATCCTACTAATATTTTGTGTCCCAGCCCTTTTTCTCTGGAAATACAGATTCATGAGATGCATTATCTTCATTCTAAGTGATGGCAGGTGAAACTTTTATCATACACAGTATGTTCTCTGACCAAAATGGAATAAAACTAGAAATCAGTAACCGAAAGATAACAGAAAGTGATGTTTACAAGCACTTGGAAATGAAATGTCACACATTAAACAATCCATGAATCAAAGAGAATCTTAAAGGAATTTAAGATACATAGAAATAAGTGAAAATAAAATATAACTTATCAAATTTGTGGGATACAGCTGAAGCTGTACTGAGAGGGAGATTTATAGCACTAAACATTTGCATTAAAAAAGAGGAAAAGCCTTAAATGAGTAATTGAAGTTTCTACCTTCAGGAACTAGAAAAGGAAGAACAGAATCAACCTAAAGCAAGCAGTAGGATAAAAAAAAGGGTAAAAATAAGCAAAGAGTAAAAATTAGAATTGAAAATAGGAAGACCAAGGGGGAAGAATGTTGCTCAAGTGATAGAGCGCATGCTTAGCATGCATGAGGTCCTGGGTTGAATCCCCAGTACCTCCTCCAAAAAATAAACAAGTAAACTTAATTACCTCCCCCCACTAAAAACAAAACAAAACAAAAAAATCAATAGGAAGATCATAGAGAAAATAGCTGAAGTTAAAACTGTCTTAAAACAACAACAACAACAAAAAACCTGGTAAATTTGATGCACCACAAGCAAGAGTGACAGAGATAAAGAGAGATGCAAAAGTCATCAAAATCAGGAGTGGACCGCAGATAACAGTACACATTTTGCTGCCATTAAAGGGATAATGAAGGAAGACTATAAACAAATTTATATGCGTAAATTCAACAACTTAAGTAAATAGTACAATTCCTCAAAATTTATAAACTGCTAAAATTCAATCAAGATGAAACCAGTAACTGGAGTATTTTAGAGCCATCAATGACACTGTTTGAAATTTAAAAACTCCTAAAAAGAAAATCTCCACGCCCACACAATTTCAGTGGAGAATCTTAACTAAACCTTTAAAGAAGAATTAAAAATAGAAAATAGAAGAGGAAAAAGCATTTCCCCACTCATTTTAAGAGGCCAGTAACGTCCTCACTTGATTCAGTACAATTAGCTGCACTGATGTTTACTTGGGTCTGTGGCAACTGACCGTGAATGAATCCAGTGCCTTACAAAGGTTTAGGGCCTTGGCTTTAAAAACAGGCTGCCTGGATTCAGATTTCAGCCCAGCTGTGTTTTAGCCATTTCATTGATCAGTTGTGTAGCTGGTCTGAGCTTCATTTAGCTTGTCTGTCTGAGTGTCGATAACAAAAGTAGCTCCTTAGAAAAACTTCGTTAAGATTCAGTGGGTAGAACATGTAAACTCTTACAACCTTGCCCATAGCAAGTTGTCAAGTAATATTACCTGTTACTTTTCCCAAGTTACTCTCTTCATTGTTCTGGGTTGAGAGTCATCATGGTGGAGTTTCTCTCCAGTACCACAGTCTCTTGCTAATTGCTGTGAACTCCTGTGTTTTTCTCACATTTCTTTTTTTGTGTGTCAGAGTTTTCACTTATAGTTTGACAACTTATACTTTTAAAAATCTTTATGCTGTGATTGTGTAAATGCTCTAAAAAGATATTCTTCATGTGAACACAACCTATGTCTTTGAGCTGGAATGATATTTCTAAGATCAGTGGATACTAGTGATTTTGCTGGCTGGAATGATGACATGAAAGCTCCTCCTAGCAGCATGTTGAGGGAAATATATCAAAGTGTTCCATATTTTTTAGATTGTGAATCGTATAACATTTAATTGAAAATTTAAAAGAGCCCTCTTTCTCATGTTTGAATCAAACTAATTCTATTTCATCTGATATTAATACGCTCTCCCTTGCTTCCTTTTCCTTTGCATTCACATTACAAATACTTGCCCTACATTTTTTTTAACCTCTGTAAACTATTTTATTTTGATTGAGTGTTTTAGTCTTGCCTTTAACCCCAGCTGGACCCTTGGGGCTAGCCAGTGATCATTCTAGTTTTCTGTGATTGGAACCTCCTTGATTCTTCAGTCTAAACTTCCAACCCCCATCCCTTCTGTCTCCCCTCAAAGAAGACCTCACCTCCATCAGCCTAACGTACTTGAATTAAGCAAGAGGCTCCTCGTGATTTTGTACCAAAACTGCCCAATAACTGCTCCACAGCGGTTTCTCCTATTTCTTTCCTGCTATGATGGAGGAAGTGCATCTCTTCCCATTTAAGCTTATTCGCTTTAACTCTACATTTGACTCCTCTGAGACGCCCCACACATTCAACCCACTACTAAGTCCTCTGGATTCTACTTTCCAGTTCTGTCAAATTCTCTTTATATCTGTTGCCACACTTGTCCCACTAGTATCACCTGGCAGTAAACATACGGTTCCCTGCTTGGTCTGCATTTCCACTCTTCCGATCCTTCTCAAAGCAGCCAGGGTGATTTCTCATAAATGGAATTCTCATGCTCTCACCCTCTTGCTTCATATATTCCAGGGGCTGCCCAGTGCTCTCAGGATAAAGTCTGAATAGCTTAGAATAGGTTACAAAACTTACCTTTGCTTATTTTTTTTATTTTCTGTCTTGCCAACCGTTCATTGAATCTATGCTTCAAGTATAATGACCTGATGGGAGAAAATTATTTATCTGGGTGTCAAAATACTCAAAGTTGTATGAGAAGTGAGCAAATGGATCGATGGATGATCGTGGCAGTATGGGTTGTGGAATATTGTTTATGCACAGAGTTTACAGAATAATTTACCTGTAGAGATGTTCTTGCTTATATTTTATAATTGTCATGAGTTAACTGAAAAAGATTCATTGGGTCAGAGAAAAAAATGTATTTCCAGCAACATGTTAAAATGTCTTTATTGACCACACTTAGTGAGCCAAATGCCGTCAACTTCAGGACTCTCACTGATAAGCTAAATATTGAAATGACTCATTTCACACGTGCCTTTGAAGTTATTTGCAAATATTCCATAAGCAGCTTTTCTTTCTCTCCCTTTAGCTGGTGAAAAGCCGTAAACAACCGCTTTCTATTTATCACAATTAGTGTATCTTGGAAATATGGGTATGTCTCATTTCCAATGCAGCTTACGTAAATCTCTGCATCAGACATGCCACTTTTAATGAAATACCATTCATTTTTTCTGTCTGTGAAGAAATTTTCCTCAAAGAAAATGTTATTATGTCAAAAGGGCACTTTCATCCAGAAAGCATGTAATATTAGATTGATAAAACATATATCCCCTTCTGTCTTACATTCTTTGTCTCATGCTGTGCTGAGGTGTTGGTTTTCTGGTCACATATTCTCATGATTCTGCACTGGAAAAATGAGTAAGTTGAATTCTTGAAGGGCATTAACCCTTGAATCCTCTCTTTTTAATTAGTCAATAGCAAGATGAAAATGCATTGTTTTTGGCCCAAAAGCCCTGCAAGAAAATCAATACAATTTATTTTGCGTTGGCTCTGTGTAGGCGGTATGATTATGATGATCGTAATTCCTAAGGAACAGATGATACAGGTTAAGACCTCACGTGGCAAATCATGATAGTAAGAGATTATACCCGAAAGTCCCCAAATTGTCTTAAGAATGTGTTTGGATAATCATGAGCCAAAGCAACATTCAGAAATCCTCTTTAAAAGTAAGTAGGTGGTTTGTCAACATTGTGTTACCCAGGCATTTCAGGGTACATCTCTTTCTAGTTCCCAAAAGAAGCCTTTGATCATTACTCAGGGAGATCATACTGAAATGTATTCCTTGTGCCCTGGGGCCTCACTGACCTGTCTGCTGTGGCTGGTAGCCAGCGGTGATATCACCCCACAGCACGCCAAGGCACTTTGTGTTATGGACCGAATCGTGTCCCTTCCAATATTCAAATGTTGACGTACCAACCCCCACTGTGACTGTATTTGGAGATGAGATTTTTAAGGAGATAATTAAGCTTAGTTAAGTCATAGATGTAGGTCCCTGCTCTGATGGGACCAGTGTCCTTAAAGAAGAGAATGAGCCACCAGAGTCCCGCCTGCACACACATATCAAGGCCACGTGAGGACACAGGGAGAAGGCCTTGTCTGCAGGCTAAGGGAGAGCTCCTGCTGGAAACCAACACTGCTGGCACCTTGACCTTGGACTTCTAGCCTCCAGAACTGTGAGAAAATGGATTTCTGTTGTTGAAGCCACTTGTCTATGGTTTCCTGTTAAAGCAGCCTGAGATGACTAATACACTGTGTGTGTGTGTGTGTGTGTGTGTGTGAGAGAGAGAGAGAGAGAGAGAGAATGAACAAGAAAGAGTGCCCAGACACTGAGTGGGCAGCTCTGTTGAACTGTGATTTGATTGACTGAGTGATGCCAATAGATATGTTAAAAAGTGTAAAGTTTCTATGAAAACATAGGATATGGAAAAGGACAGAGCATTGCATAAAGGAGGAGGTACAGTGTACTTCCAGGATTCTCAGGGCTACTGCTTGTTCTCTGCCCCACAGCAGCTGCTGCCCCAGGGTCTCTGTGGAGCGAGGATTCTACCAGGTGAGAGGGACTTCTTTTGTCATTCTGAGAGGTTACCGACACTCACTACTGTCTGTTTCAGAGATGCTGAGTAGATGCCTATCCGTGCATTGGGTGCATTTAGCTGGTCCCAAATGGCCCAGTATATTCCTGAAAGTTATTATGAATGTGGGTGAAGCAAAGGACAAGTTAAAAAATCATTAAATTCATAGAGGGTAATGACACAATGGAGTAATCACAGTTCAGGTGTACAAAATTGGAATCAGGTGACCTTTGAGGCACTGGTCTCGGACACTGGTCCCTATACCACACTGGTCCCTATACCACTGAGAACTTGAACTTTCTTTAAACTGTCCCAGACCCAAGGACACCACCAGTTGTATTCATAACAACGTCTACCAGGTGCTACCTTATGATCTCAAGGTCTCCTCTTGTAACTATGAAGCCATTTCAGACCCCAGCCAATCCTTGCCTAACAAACACCCTTGCTTCTTGCCGGCTCTAATTACAATTTTTGACAAACAAATTACATAAGTGACTGTGGCCTTGCAGCTTTTGCCTTTATAGTCTTCCTCTATTTTGCAGTCTGGTGGAACACGATTTAAGTGCTTCTTGAATTTGTCTCCTGGGCTGCAGTTCTAACAGACTCCCAGTAAACGCCTCTTTGTGTCATGCAGGTCTCTGTTTCTGAGATTTTGGTCAACAAGGGTAAAGCACAAATATGTAAATTAAAAATTTTAGTTTTGTGAACTTGAAAGCCTAAATAACACAAATATGTAAAATAGCACATTGACTTTAGAAGTAGAAAATCTCAGATTTATTATTTAGGAGAAAAATGAAAGTATTCTATAAAGTCTACTCCCCTGGCTTCAAAATGCCTGCAATATGTAGATTTATTTGTAATTTCTTTTAAGTTTTGGAAAAAACCAATCCCCTGTTCTATTAGCTTTTCCAGAAAATATGATTCTGAGAATGCCAGAAGAGTCCAATATGAAGAAATCTAACAAAGTGGAATACCTCAATAGGTTAAGTCAGAAAACGTGTAATAGCATCCTCACAAACATTTACTGAGTGTTAATGTTGCCTACAGTACTTTGCTAAAAGAGACAGCAAAATAAATTTAATGAACACGCAGGCCTCCCAGATGGAAAGCCAGGGATATACACACATAAAAAATAACATTATAAACAATAAATGATTAAATACCAACATACTTCATATGGAGCACACATACACTAGGAACTCAGAAGCAGAAGAGGCTGAAGGAGATGGAGAGGCGATTTGTGCTGGACCACTTGATATTTCTCCTGAAGAGTCAAAAAGGTCCACATTGCCTACCCTGATAATCTGCATTTGGAAAAAAGTGCAGCCCTTTGTGCCTGTAAAACATTGCTACAGATTCCTATCCGAAGCCTTGTAGCATAATATAGACAATGCAAAAAAAAAAAAAGAGCAGAATGTTTCAAGAGCATGTTCCAGACACCCCTGACAATACTGTGAGTTAAGCCATAAGGTATCTCTGCTAAGTCTCGCCCTGTTATCTGTTACTTTGCTGGTCCTTGGCAGTCCTCTCAGACATCCAGTTCTCCATTCGTTGTAGACACATTAGTCTCAGCTTAGTCATTATGTAATGCTCCCTAAGGTTTCTTCTGCTTGGGAAATGCAAGATTTTGTCCCTTACCAAAGCTGCATTAGCATCGGAAATTGGATAGGAGATACATTTTTGGAAATATTTAGAGGAGCTATAAGGGTAGACGTTTGTAACCTTGTGCCTCTGGCACAGGGCACCCCTCTCCTACCTGGGAGCAAAGATGCAGAGATCAGTAGCAGTAACAGCCTAGACATAAGGCCAGAAGGACTAGACTCAAATTCTCCCTCCATTGTTAATTAGCTGTGTGACCGTGCGCATTCTTGCCATCTCTACGTGTTAGTTTTTTCATCAGAAAAATGTGGTAAGTAATAGTACCTGCAATATAGTTTACATTTCAGTCCTGTGAGGATTCAGTGAGGTCACCCATCTAAAAGGCTTAGAACTCCTGGCATACACCAAGCCATTACAGAGATTAAACTGCAGTCCTGTGACAGCACTGGTAATGCTGACAAAGCGTGGCTGTGCACTCCCAGGGCCAGCATCACTAGGACCCCCTACCCCCTCCACCCCTCGCATGTACTCCATTGAATGACATTCTACCAGTGGTTCTGATGCGATGTGGTCGAACTGTGATGTAGGCTTCTGTACTTTCTACGCACACAACAGTGTTCTAATTGCTCTACCATCGTTGACCCTCCCTAACATGCTCCCTGAGAAACATGTCATTGTGCCTCTGGAGATGCTTTGGTTGCCTGAGAATTTAATTAATGGACTGGTTCTACCTTTAGTAACAGCTTCATTGCATCACATGCCACCCAGAAATGCTTGGCTGTCCTCATCCCGCCTCCCTGACCTGCAGCCTGGGGCACCAGAGAAGCCCTGCTTTTCCTTACAGAACATGTTTCTTCACACATTGCAATGTGGCCTCTGAATAAAGAACCCCCAAGCCTGCCTCTACTGATTTGATGTTACCATGTGGCAGGGAATGTGGATCACAAAGGCAGCATAGAATGTCTGATTTGAGGGCAGCCAGCTGTTCATTGCTACATTATCTGCTTCCAAAAGAGAGCCTACAGAGCTGCTGTCCCCACCCCCCACCCCTTTTCCCACACATAAAATTCGATGAGATATTAATGTGTAAATTGTAGCATGCTTTAGTTTTATTTGGTTCTGTTCCTGAGGCTTTGAAATGCATTAGACTGCTTCAAACTGTCTTCTGGGGGAGCTGCATTAGACCTCCCACTTTCCTGTGGGCCTTTCTCAACCCAGGAACCTGCTGTCACTCCCTACATCCACCAAGGGGGATTTCAGTGATTCCTGAAGCCTGAGGCTCTTGTTTGTCCACATTTCCCCGCAAATCCAATCTTGCAGGTACTTTAACTTGAAAACTTGAACCAAATAAAAGGTAAAATCTTCACTCCCCTCCATCTGTGAATACCCTGGGTGTCTCAGCCCTTGCTTGCCTGTTCCCTTCCTGTTCCTCCATGTATCTGTAATATGAGCACAAGATGGTCTTTTAATTAGCAAGTTGGAGGGGACCAAGGTACACCTGTCATGGGGACCATTGAGTCCTGTTTTCCATTAACAATAAGTGGAGAATAGTGTTTTCTAATAAGGAAGCCTCACCGCCCCTGCCTCCCGCCACCCTGACCGCGCTCGGCCCCACGTGCCCCACTCTCTAGAACTGTTCTTTTAAGACCCAACTCAAGTGGTGCCTCTTTTCTGTGGCTTTTCCTCACATCTTTTCTCTTCTCCATCACCCTCTGAACTACAGAACGAGCAGCTCCCGTCTGTCTTCCCCCAGGATTGTGTCTATGCCTCTACTATAGATTATGACTTTATATCTCTGTCCTTTCTGCCAGTCCGTGATGGCAGTTTTATTCACATTTGTGCTGTTTGGTGCCATCCAGCTGACATGGAAGAGGTGACCA
Organism: Camelus bactrianus; assembly: GCF_048773025.1. Lineage (NCBI taxonomy): Eukaryota > Metazoa > Chordata > Mammalia > Artiodactyla > Camelidae > Camelus > Camelus bactrianus. The sequence continues at coordinate 10,248,435 of NC_133542.1, forward strand.
TTTAATTAATTGATTGCTCACCTAAAGAGATCTATAATAATAGATTTCATATGCAAAAATAAGTAGAGTTTAAAACTACTTAAAACATCCTTCTGGTCTATGCTACCTGAATGAAAAGCTTACTTGCATAAATCACCAAAGCACTGATTTAGTGACATTAATATAGTGGCAGCTGTCATTTGTTAAGTGTTGCTTGTGCCAGGCACTATCATAGGTACTTAGCACAGCCCTATTTAAACAATGTATTATTATGTCTATATTAAAATTGAGGAAACTGAGGCTCAAAAAAACGTTAAATAACATCTGTGAGAGCATGAGGTTTTACTGTATTAGGGTTCTCTAGAGAAACAGAACCAATAGGGTCTGTCTGTGTGTCTATCATTTATCTATTGAGAGAGACAGATTGATTTAAGGGAATGGGCCCATCTGTTTGTGAGGGCTGTCAAGTCTGAAATGAAGTCCGTAGGCAAGCTGGCAGGCAGGAAATTCAGGTAAGAGTTGACATTGAATTATTTGAGTCTGAATCCCACAAGCCAGCAGGCTGGAAATTGAGGCAGGGTTTCTATGTTGCATCTTGAGGAGAATTCCTTCTTCTTTGGGAAACATCTGTCTTTGCGCTTGATGCCTTCAACTGATTGGATGAGGTCCATCCACATTAGAGGGTAATCTTCTTTACTCAGAATCTACTGATTTAAATGTTAGTCACATCTAAAAAATACCTTTGCAGCAGTCTCCAGACGTGTTTGACCAAATGAAGTCCACAGCCTCCATTCTCTATCTAAAGTGTCACAGCTTCCCAGATGCTTGTCTAGTCCTCCATGGACTCTGTTCTGCTCTTTCTCTCTCTCCTGGGCCATGTGCCCTGAGAGTGTGGCTTGTATTCATTGTGAAATCTCCCACTTTTAATTTTAACCTGCAAGACATACTCTCTTTTTAGAGGAGAACTTTCATTCTCCTCTCAGTTATTCTATTTACTTGACTCTTCCAAAGCTCACCGTGCCCCACTCCCAGCACATTTGCCAGATTCCCCCAATTCATACCGTGGGTGACCGTGTAGACAGAGTGCTCAGGGTCCCAAGAACGGAAATGTGAGCTAAAGTAAAACTCCCTCGTGTCATTTTCAGTAGTGTCGTGTTCATATTCCCAGAGAGCATGGTGTTCAGTTGAAGATGCTGATCACTCCATTGAGTGTTGCAGAGGCAAGCCGTTTTGTGGCAGTGAGTGAGTCTTAAGTTTTCCTGAAACTTGTAGAACAGATATTAAAAAAAACAAGGTAATATATTTGTAAGCCCTTTGAAAGGGATAAAAAGGCTTTTAAAATATTGGTCATTTAACTCCTAGTTTGGCTCTTCTTTGAATTCTTTTCCTCTCTCCTACTAGATACATTATCTGTCCCCAAGTAAAGAGGAGTTATTTGAGGGCAGAAACTGTCCTCTGTACTGTATACTGTACCAGATGTGAGGGACATATAATTGTGATTATTAAGAGCTCAGATGTCAAGGGTCAACCCACCTGAACCTGAAGCCCAGCCCAGTCTCTTGATGACCGTGGACAAGCCAGTTATCTTCTCTTTGCTTTGATGTCCTCATTTTAAAAATAGGCATAAATAATACCTATCTCACAGGGCTGTTGTGAAGATTAAATGAATTACTCTAAGGAAAACACTTGGAGGAGCACCTGGCATGCTCAAAGTGAAATTATTATTCTGGTCATCCCATTCACAGGGACCTGTTCTGCCAACATTAGCACCTTTGTCTACATTTTATGTGGTCTCTTCCCTAGTGACATAGTTTAAAATGTTTTGACCTGTGTTCCAAAGCATCCAAACTTTGACCCTGTCAGCACCAGCCCTTGGTAGCAAGAAAACGTGGGAAACATGGGGTCTTTAAAAATGACTCAACAATAGAGATTGTATATGGAAGTAATTCTTAGAATTATGGAGAAGATTAGATTAAGAAAATATAGATTGAGTAGTGCAGGAGTGGTTCCTTCCTGTGCTGTCTGATGACAGAGCAAATTACCTTGAGTTCTCTAGGCTTGTTTCTGCATCTGAGATGATTGGTACTGAAGTTCAAGTGCGTATGTAGCAGCTGACACTGCTCAGGTAGAATGCTTCTTGGAGCCCTGCCAAGCGTGTCATGCTTCATGTTACTGAAATGACATGTTATTGAAAAGACAAGCAATCTTTCTGTGGGTTTTTTTGGGGGGGGAGTGGTTTGTATGCATTTTAAGAACATCTTTATTGAGAAACAACTCACATATCATAAAATTCACTGTAACTTTGGAGAGTATATTTCAGTAAATTTTACTATTTTAACAGACTTGTGCAACCATCACAGCGAATTCCAGGACACTTCCATAGCCCTGAAAACAAACTCCATAGTGACGAGCAGTCCCTCCCTTTCCTCCTCCTCCCCCGCCTCCCTCCCCAATCCTAGGCCACCCCTGATTGTTCTGTGTCTGTGAACTTGTCTGTTCTAGACATTTTATATAAATGGAATAATACAGTATGCGGTCTTTTTAGCTGCTTTCTTTAATTTAGCATAATGTTTTCAATCTCCAACCATTTGTATCATGTATTAGTACTTCATTCCTTGTTATTGCTGGATAACAGTTCTTTGCTTGGATACACCACATTTTCTTGATCTAGTCATCAATTGAAGGAAATTAGAGTTGTTTCCACTGTTGGACTGTTATAAGTAATGCTGCTATGAACACTTGTGGACTATTTCTTGGCATGTGGACATAAGTTTTTTTTTTTTCTGTTTTTATATATAGTGGTTAACATTTGCAAATCTCAAACACCCAAATTTATCCCTTCCCTCCATCTGTCCTCTGGTAACCATAAGACTGTGTACTACATGTAGACATATGTTTTTATTTCTCTTGGATATATATCTAGAAATGGAACTTATATGCATTTTAAAACCAGTACTAAGGTGACTATTGAATTATTTCAAAGAGCTTTCTGTTGCATAGAAAGATCAGTGCAGAAAGAAAATGTCTTACTATTAGATAGGTTACAGGAAGTCTTCAAATAGTTTTCTCAGTTGTTCTGACCACTGTGCTCTGAAGAAGCAAGTGCAGGTAGTTCCCATTTTACAGATGAGGAAATAGTTTGCATTGAGAAACTGGGCTTAAATCACATGTTAGTCAATGGGAGAGAAAGAAAAATAACCATCATTCTTGCATTCTTTCCAGAATTCCAGCTGCTGCTTTACTAGGCTATTATTGTAGCTTTAGCTGTAGAAATTTTTGTACAATGGTAGTAAGATATCTTTGTAAGGTTTCAATTTCCTTTTTTATGGATGTATGTGGAATTTAATTTCTATACTCTGACACTTAGGCTGCTGAGTGATTCTATATAAAAATTACAAAATAATATGCCATTGTACCACATTCAGGTTTTCAACCTCATTTGGGCCCTTAAAACCATTCTGCAAACAAGTTTTTGTGTTCTTAGTCAGTCTCTACTTGAGGACGTCACAGGCTGTCAGGGACCATGGGGCATCACATCTGATGTCTCCAGCTGGGTCCCAAGCCTTTTAGTGCAAGGATTGCTTCATATATTTTTCACCCTTTGTACTGACGTGATTTGCACACTGAGAGTTCTCAGTAGGCAATTTTTGATAGTGATTATTCTGAATTCCTTCCTTCCTACTCAGTTCAAAGGGACCATGGTCTAACCCTTTGCAAGAAGACCTTTATTTGCAATTTGTTAGGCATTTAATATAGATGATGTTCTGATTACATATGTCAGTATGTTAAAAGAATTACCAAAATTTTTATATATTTTATTAATGCACAGACATTAAGGCTGAATATTTTATGGCACTTAATATTGGTAATAATCAATAAAGAGGACCTTAGTGCATTAATTACATAATTTTATCCCCTTTTTCCCTTTTAGCTGCACTCACACACAGCCTAGCACTGGATCTGATCCTGGTGTTTTCCCCACCAAAACCAAAAATGATCTGATTCATGGCCCAATTGAATTGAGCCATATTGATTTTGGTTTGCTCGGTAAAGAGATAGCTACCTACCTTGAACCTTGAACCTTGAACTTGACTTTGAAAATGGTGAGCATTTGAGTGCACATCCAACACAAGCTAAACGTACCAGGGTGTCTTGCAGAGCTGAAAGTGAGAAGGGCAGGTGTCATCATTGACCTGATGTCCATCTCCCAGAATTCCAGTCATTCATACCCTTTTGTCTGCAGGTTTTTATTTGTTCTGGACAATTAGTTGCGTATGAGATGAGACAAACATGAGACTTGGTAGGATGGAAGCAGAGAGGGAGTGAAGCGCCCAGTCTAGATGACCTCCTATTTTATTTCCTATTATCTTGTTTGACTCATGGCCAGAGACTTTTATCCCCGAGATAGTAGATCATAACCGATGGGATTAGGCATTCCCATTACCAGTCTCAATCCACCTTGATGCAGCGTTAGCCATGTATTCATACATAGCAGCTCATAAGAGATTAATTTTATATGCCAAGATCTATGCACATGGAAACATTAATGTCAAAGGCTCAGGGATGGCCTCAATAAAAATGATAAGTACATAAGATGTAGTAAACATGCTGCTTTGAGCCAAGTCATGCACTGTGGTGAGTTATCATTGGCAGTTATCTTGACAACTCAAGTCACTTAAGGACAAAACTTAAACTATAGAACCACAAGCTTCTTTCAGAGTTGTTCAGTCTAGATATCATGTGCATATAATAATAAGTCAATTAATTGGTTCAGTTTTAGCTTTCTAATAAGCCTTCAGATTTAACTCATAAACACAAGGTGCTGATTCCACATTCCTACAAACTAGAATTAAGCCATTTTCTAATGACAGCCCATAGTTTAGTGGTTGGATATTATACTGCCCAGGTGTCTCCATTCTCTATGGCAATAAGAACTGGAAAATTCAAAGCACCCAAGCTTCTATCCTAACAGACGGAAGAAAGGTGTTTTAATGCCTGATTTATAAAAGTGAATTATAATTTTGCCAGAGAGAAACAGAAAGACAAGTAATAATGTCTGACTATATTATAAGAGTATTTTAATAGTAATCAGCTTAATTCACTCCACAAGGCAGACACAATCCATTTTACTTTCCAGTCACCTTCTTGATGTTCATTATTTCCTGGGGAACACTGCTTTACTACGATCAACTCTTTTTATATTAGAAATATCTCTAACACTGTGAGTTTGTGACCTCGTCTCATAAAAACCCTGACTTGCCAACAACTCTTTTGGCTGTCACAAAAGAGTTCAACCTGCCAGGCTACAATCAGAGTTTACTCTTTTTTTATTGAAATATAGTCAGTTACAGTGTGTCAATTTCTGGTGTACAGCACAATGTCCCAGTGATGCATGTATATACAATATTCATTTTCATATTCTTTTTCATTAAAGGTTATTACAAGATATTGAGTATAATTCCCTGTACTATACAGAAGAAATTGTTTTTTTTTATCTATTTTTGTATATAGTGGTTAACATTTGGAAATCTCAAATTCCAAAATTTATCCCAGAATTTACTCTTTATAGAACCAGTTTTCGGCTAGTATGACACCGCACATTTCATCTGCCACTTTGAGTAACATGGTCTTTGGGGTCTTTTTTTCCCCCCAAATACTGACAGGAAAGGACACTAAGATATAGCTAAGTGCTCATGACATGGCAGACTGGTTATGTGGCTGGAGAAGCTTCTGTTTGTGGTTGAGGTCATGGGGGTGTGCTAGCCAGTTACTGGGTAGAGATAAGGCTTCTTTTCACAGAAGGAAAGAGCTATAATGTAAAGACTGTAGCTTCTGCTTTCTTAGCTCTGAAAATGTAAAAGAAACCAAATTAAATAACCCAGATGGGCTGAGACTTCTGATAATAGCTGGACGTTAACAAGCAAGAAAATAGAAAGAAACAAGGTGGAGCAAAGGCATGAGGTGGGAGGAGAAAGCTTGTGTTCTCTGAAACAGGAGAAAGAAAGGTAGGACCAGTGCTGGTTCCCAAGGCCGCCTGGACTTAGCCTTTAAGGCCTGAAGGCTGCTTCTGGTGAAGTGAGTACACAGGACACTAGACTTGGAGGGGGTTTCAGGAGTCAGAAGTGAGCATGGAGGAGGGTGAGAACTGCCTGTGACCTGCAGAGCCTCGAGCTAAGAGAAACAGAAAAGGCAGCAGCCAGGGATCAAAGTCACAATCAAGAGTCAGCCCCTAAATTCAGAGTAAGCCTTTCTATAAAGAGGCTGAACTCAGAGTAAGAAAAACTGAAGTCACCAAGGCTAAGCAAATAGGTCAAGAGAAAAGTTGAAGAGGTGGAGCCTGGAGGGAGTTCCTGGAGAGATGAAATACACCTTCATGTGTGTCCTGTTAGGACTGGGAGCGAGAGGCCAAGAAGAACACAGCGCACTGAGATGTATAAAGAGAAAAATGATCAATGCTTCCAAAGAGGTCCTGCCTCTAAAAAGATACCAGGGAGTGTGAGCACTTGCACGTGCATGGAATATCCAGGAAGAGAGCTGGAAACTAGTAGAATCTGTCATCTCAGGAGGAGGACTGTGTGACAGCTGCTCTGGGCAAGAGGGAGTCTTCCACAGCATTCTGTTTTGTATTTTTTAAAATTCTGAGCTATATAAATATCACAAAGTGAGCTAAAATCACTTCAAATTTTAAGAGGATATTAAGTAAAATTAAAGGATTATATAAAAGAAATCTTGCTCCAGGGAGAGAGGGAAGGATAGGGAAGAAAAGAGAAGTCAAATATTAAGGGGAATTTAGAAAAAAAGTTTTCTTCATAGTTTGTTTTTTTAGTTGATAAAATCATGAAAGCTAAGGCTAACAACTATGGGTCATCTTTGCTGTTTCTATCATAAATTAAGAGAAGGTGTAGAAATGTTTCAATGTCCCTATTCGCCTTTTGATGAGTATTTTATTTAAAAAAAATTGTAATGAGTATTTTATTTTGAGCATGACTGTGACTGAAAAATTGGGCTCATATTCAAGTGAGAATTATATATAAGCAATCCTCTGGTTACTTTGTAGCATACTTGATTATTCATAATAAATCACTATCACATTATCATAAAACATTTCTAACTTCATATGATGCATTTTTACTAAATGCTGAAATTACTTTAAATCCTGAAAGCCACTATGGGCTAGAAATACATGATAGCATGTATGACACTTGAAATAATGTAGGCATAGTCATCTGTATAAACAAAGAGGGAATATAGACTGAGGATTGTTAAGTAGAGAAGGTTTAGACATGGCAAAGCTTGGCGACATCATGGGAAATCCACCTCTCTCCACTTACTATGAAAAGGTTCCTTGGAAAAGGGAAATTGCTATTGACCAAGAAAAGAGCGAGGGAAGGGAATGCCAGGCCTGTAACAGCTGAGAACATTCAGAGATGAACGTGGGAGGACTGGGTAAAGGGAACATAAATGTTCTAGGGGAAATGTATTGTCCAGAGGATGAAAAGTAGGAAGAGAGTCAGCCCAGCAAAGCCATGAGAGAAGAGGCTGGAGGAGGGAGCAGGATAGAATACACGTCGTGTTCAGAATGTTAAGCTGCACAGCCCCACAGCAAATGGCAAGACTTAAAGAGCATGTTGGTAGGGAGCTTGAGAATGGGATGAGGAACCATGGGAAGTGGGTGTTTCAATAATAAAATTGATCAGTAGTGTCAAGATGGTGTAAGATACAAGAAAAATAAGGACATAGAAGAGTCCTTTCATTCAGCAGCTGTGTGGTGACTGGGGACCTTAAGGAGGGCAGAGTCAGGGAAGGGTGGAACAGGAGGAGACTTCTGTAACTTGCAAGCAGAGTGAAGGTTGAAGAAGTGGAGACATTGAATGCAGACAAATCTTAGAAGCATAACTGTGAAGGAACTGAGGAGTATGAGTGGCTAAAAGTGTCAAGAGGGGGACTTGTTTTGTTTTGTGGATGGGGGACACTGAATGCTACATGGAAATGAGGAACAGTAGTGAGAGGTTGATGCTGTAGCGAGTTAGCGATACAGTGAGTTGGCTGCACATGGAGGCTAAGCACAAGAGCATTGGGAAGAAGAAAGACTTCTTCCACAGAGAAGGGAGGAAAGACAAAGTTCTATTTCATGTCCCATGGCCTCTACCTTAGTGTAAGCACCTTAAGTCCTGTTAAGGACTTATGAAGGAAATACTGTCGTTTTCATGCATGTCTAATCCAGGACCCTTACAGGTGTCTGGGTATCCCCACATTTCTTGGGGCCATTTGCTTGCCAGCCCTTCAGCTTCTGGAGGTAACCAAAATAAGGGGATTTGGAGAGTTATAGCATCAACACTTCACTTATAGGTACAGCAGTGAATGTTCTTAATTGAGGTCAAAGCAGGTTGTCCCCCATGAGTCCCACTGTGCTCAAAGTCCCTGGCCAGCTCTATGGGCTCAAAAACATAGAGAATTATTGACAAAAACTCCTAAGGCCAGACCTGCAGGAAGCTCCTCTAGACAGTGCTATAGGGAGCCTGGCCTGTACATCCAGAAAGGGAGGAGGAGGGCCCAGTCTGTCTCCTGGGGTGCATTTAGGTCTGGAAGCTCTGGAGCCAGTCACTGAGGACCAAGGACAGGGCTGCATCTTTTGGAATGAGATGCTGTGCGGGCAGGTGCTTTACACATCCGCCTTGGTCCCTGGTACATATTGAAAAATGAATAAATGGAAGCAGTCCACCTACAGCACCAGCACAGAAGCATGATGGTGGCTCTCATGAGCTCTCGATGGACAGCTCACTGATGGGCAGAGAGTCAGATGCATCTCTGGCAGCACAGTCATTGCTCTGAGAGCTCTGCAGAGGAATTAGCAGGTGGGAGACAGGAGTGGCCTTCAAGGGACCAACAGGGACAAGTGAGGCTTAAGACTCAGAAAAATTAGGGCCATTTGTGTTCCCAGCATAGTAGTAGTGTTCATGATCAACCATGCAGGACCTCAATTTTCTTATCTATAAAATGAGAATAATAAAAGAACTCCTTCGTTTTTTTCTTGTGAAGATTAAATGATCTAGTGCTTAAATATAAAGGGCTTAGCACAGTTTGTGGACAACCGTTGGCCTTTAGGCAAGAGCCTCATTGCTTCCCATTCTCAGCACCTTGGACAGAGCAAGTGTCTAATCACTGCAGAGCTAAATGTACAGTGTTTGCCCGGAGTCAAGTGTAGTTCCATATGTGAATGCACTAAGGTGGCTATGACAGTGATTTGACCTCAAGAATATGAGTGACAGTGAATGTAAACTCCAGTGCTGTCAGCCTGAATCAATACATATCTGGAGTAATGATCCATTGACTTCTAGGTAATGAGAGAAAGTTATGATGTTGTGAGTATATTATGGCTTCTTGGAATTTTTATTGCTTTCCTTATGCATTAATATAATAACAAGGAGTATGAATCATTTGCTTCAGGGCTGCAAGAAGCTGCAGATTGAAGTGTTGATCACTTTATGTCAGAATGTCATCCCCGAAAGAAAAACAGCCAGTACAGTGCCATGGCATTTACTGACAAGTACTTTAAATTTGCAGCTACCCGCATTAGGTAATTTGTCTCTGGAATCATTTGGCTCCTGTTTGGGAAAAAACATTTGTCAGATGTGAAGGGCAGTACAGTAGTCAGGTAACCATGAGCATTGGAAACAGATTTTAAAGAGGAAAATTGGGCATTATGTCCACAAACAATTTTTTGTGCCCACTATGTGCTGAAATTTGTTCTAGGTGTTAAAGTATAAACATTGATCTCACACATTCCCTGTCATGAAGACACTCGTGTAGTTGCAGACAGAGCTCAATTAATGATTAATTGGATGGCAGTCTGGTAAATGGTAAGTTTGATGACAGGCGACAGTTTGACTAAGATGGGTGCTCAGAGGAGTGAATCTTAACACAAACTTGAAGAACCACGGCAGATGGTGTCCCTTGAATTTTAAAGGTTGAATGAAAAGTACCTCCACATATAGGAGAGATGGAGTGAGCCAATTCATAGGTGAGAATGGTGTTGGGATGGGGAGAGGAGGCAGGTGGAAGGAGTTTACTGTTACGTGTGTCGGCAAGGCCCAGAGTGTTAGGAGACAAATGTGGAGAAGGAGAAGGAGTTTATGCACATAATGTTATGTTGAGAAATGTGCCTCTATCTTTTGAGTGAACTCTATTGAAACCATGGCTGGGCATTTAAGAGTTTTAGGCAGAGTTAACATGTGATCATATTTATTTATACTGCAATATGTAGTAGGGTAAAAGGAGGGGGGCACTTAGACATCATCAGGGTGAAGTTGACTGGACACTCAGCTCAGAGGCACATTCCCCTGTGATGGTCTCTAGCCATTTCTGACCGGTGTACCTCTTCCTTTTTGGTTCCTCTTAGGGAGGACCGCTGAGTAACTTCCTGCATTCACCTTCATTCTAGAGATACCTAGTATTTTCTGTGACTGGGAGGTATGTGATGCTTGTGTAACTTATACATTCATAGTCATTTGTTGAGGTTTTGTGTGGTGTTAAAGAAGAATGTGCAAAATTATATAAAGAGGCTGTGAAAACATTCCACTCTTTGCAAACCACATATATTTTTGAAGCTGGATTTTAAAAATCATTCATTTTAACAAAAACTACATGTCATGACAGATATAAGACCAAGTATATGTGACATTTCAGGTGTCTTCTCTCAATTCAGATATTGAAGAGATTTGCCCCCCAAAAAACTGTAAAATGGTGTCACACTTCTACTAGAAATTTTTTGTTTTGGAAGGTATATTTTCAATAACTTACTATTTGTGTTAGCATGTAATGGGTTTATTATTCAAACAAATTGGTAATAAATATTTTCTAAGAAATCTGTTCTAACCTCAAATACAGAAAACACCAGTAGAAAGAGCCTATAATAGCTCCCCTTGGGGTCCTCAATAATTTTTGAGTGTAAAGCATTTCTCAGACAACAACAAAAACAAACAAACAAAAAATTGAGAATGATTGTTCTAGAATGACCAAGTTACTGAAATCTTACCTTCTATTCAAATTTCACTTCGGATAAAACATTTTATTTATGCTCACTGGTTTCGCTAAGCCGGAAGCAGCTACCTCCCTACTCCTAAGTCCCGTAACGCTTCGTTTATACAGTGTCACTTATTACCACTTATTATGGTTTCTTTGACCACTTGTTAAATTTCCTGTTAGAATATAGGCTTCATGAGAATCTGTGTGTGATTTATCTTTGTGTCTCCCGATGTATCTACCACAGTTGTAGCACTGAATAATTACTGACTAGTTCGGTGAACCCAACACATAGAAGAAGCACGTGAACATTTGCATCACCAGGACCATGCATATTTGGTGTTTGAATCGTGCTTCTTCACTATGTTTCACCACCAGCCTTGGATTCAGGATGGCAGGTATATCACTCTTTCCTCTGCCCTATGATTCTCTTCTGATAAAACAAATGGATTGTAAATGGTACTAGTATCAGATATTATTGCTCAAATTAATCAGAAGAAAAAGTATCAGTGCCCAAGAACCTCTGGGAAATCAGCCAATATCCAAGGTTTCTATAATTTTAGTCACTGTAGACCACAGATGAGAGAGAATTATAGAGAAAAAAGGGGAAGGCAATCTTATCTACTGCAAATCATATAATTTTTACCTCCTACATTCATATTCTTAATGATAACTAAGTTCTTATTAATCAAGGGTTATTATTGACCCCTTATTAATGGATCATAGATAGGTCTAAATGAAAAATTATGGGCATCAGTGAGCAATGAGAGATAATTTAAAGGTGTTAATGTAAGTGTCATGTTGCAAAAGACATTTAATTTCTGCCTCCCTTTATTTAAAGCAGTTGTTAAAATTCTTTATATGACCTAAATCTGATTTACAGATAGGAAAAAAATAAAACCCATAAAAGGCCAAAAAAAAAAAAAATGTAAATTCCTCGTGAAAGAAATTTCAGTTGAAAATTCTAAGATAGTGAGGTTTGTGTTTTCAGTTCAGTAAAAAGTAAGGCGTTCACATGAATTTCCCCAATAATATGCAAACAGTGGGCTAGCTCTTAGGATCACAGTGATCAGTAGTAGAAGGTGCAGAGAATTGTTTCCTGGACTCTAACTCTTCACTGAATTTCTTTTTTTTCAGTAGAATAAAAAGTTACTTTCTTGGTATAAATCCAGTCTATTTTGTCTGATTTATGAGTTTGCTCCAGTGTTTCATCATGGAGAGAGAACAGGGCTGCATAGCACATTGTCAGTCGGTCTTTGTACTATCGGAGAAAAATCACAGCATTCTTCCCTGAAACACCTCTTCTCACCTAAGTGGTGCTTATGGGATCACCAAGACCTCGGTGTGGTGAGCTACAGCTGAGTATTTTTTCCAGATCATTTCTTGCTATAAAGAACCATGTACCACAAATAGAAAAAAAGTATGTTAAAATATGAGGAAAAGTGAAATATTAACACCAAAAAAAGCCTCTGAGAGAAAAGCTGGTCATGATCGCCTGAGTCCTGAGGTGACCATTGAATTGAAAACGTCCATTTGCCTTTTCTCTCTCTTTTTTTCCCACTCAGCAACAGCCAGTGTGAAATTTTAGGCGGGTTAACTTGACCTTGTCCATTTCCTTCTTAAAAGCATTGGTCACTTTCCATTGCCCTGAGGATAAAGTACAAAATGCTAATGTGGCTCCCAAGCTTCCCTGATCCAGCCTGACCCGTGGCTCCAAATCCTCCTCTCATCCTGTCCAAAGTCTCTTCCTTCTCATCTACGTTGGGAATAATTCCTGTTTGTTCAAGTCTCAGCTTCCATGTAATTTCTTGAGAGAAGGATTCTCAGACCTCTCAATCTAAATGAGGTCCCCCAAGATTTATCATACCTTTATCTGTTCCTTTATATTGCTTATCAGAATTTGTCATCATATACTCATTCATGCATTTCCCCACTGGACTGAAAGCTCCCTGAAGGAAAAGAATGTGTTCATTTGGAGGAACATACAGCCCAGTGACTGACATCTGGTAGGGACTGAACATGTCCTTTTTGACTGAATAAAACTTTAATGAATAGAATTCCAGATGATCACATTGCATATTGGCAGTGTTTAGCTCCCCTTTCTCATGAAGAGCCACACCAAGTTAGTCTGGCAAACTTTCAGATTAAAGAGAAGAAAACATTCCAAGTTCTAGTGAAAGGCTGCCAAGCACACTGACCGGGGAGATGAATGGAAAAACTTCGTCTTGTTAATTTTCCTGTACTTCCCTGAACCTTTGAGGAAGGCAGGAGAAACCTTGGTTTCAAGTATTATTTTCTTCAGGGCACACTATCTGGAAATACAAGTAGCCACCTGGTTCCACCAGACCACTCTTTTGGAGTATCCACAAAAGTCGTGTTCTCCAGCTACACATAGGTTCTTTCTTTTCAGATCTTTGCAGAGACCACATTTCCAATAACCCAGCATGCCCGAGGTTAGAGACTGTTGACAAGTGGCTGGCTATACTCTGGGTCCCAGACTGCATTATGAGGAGGGTTGAAGTCAAAGGGAGCTCTGTGAACATACTGTGGAGTGGCTGCAGCCATTTGGAGACAACCCTTGTTCAGGAGGAAATGGTTTTCTTAAAGACAATTCCTGATTCTGGTTTCCCAGTTCCACTTCTGAGCAGCTCCTCTGCTCTGCATTGTCTGCCTTCAGGAAGAGAGAAAGCTCTCTTGAAAGTGATGTAAGTCTCCCTCTTGTCTGAATAAGGTCTTTGATCCTGCCTCTTTTTCTTGCTTTTGACTTTTATGTTGAATCATCTGTTTTCCTATGCTTTTTCTAATTAATTTGCTAGGCTGAATTAGTGCCAAATAAATAATGAGTTTCCAAATTAGCTGACACCATAATGGAACCAGAGATTTAATTAATTTTCTACCAAGGGCCTTCTACAGATAATGGTGAGTTTATACCATAAAATGATGGTATTTATTAATGTGGAAAGTTTTCTTACTTTAATACATTATTTTAATAACCAGACTTTAATATGGAGACCTTCTCATTCTCATCTGTGTAAACAGCAGGATTCAGAACAGGCAAGGACCACGCTGATACTCAGTTCATTCAATTTCCTGTAAAGTTCTTTGATTTCACTTTATGTAGCATCAAGAATAATTGGTAATTCTCTGTCTCAATAGTTTTCAGTATTCATGATAATTTTAATAACTACTCATATGTTAGTGGCATAAACCTATGCAGAAATCTCTGGTGTCTGCCTGCCACTGGATCACAGATTGGACACTTTCTACCAAGACTGCCTTTGGGGTGTGTACTCTGCCACCTCTCCCACTATTTCCCTAAATGGATTCTCACGAACTAGCTATTTCTAAACCCTGGGTGGACCACAAATTAGTAGAAACTGAACAATAACTGGAAACTTGTACTTGGTAAACATATGATTTGGACAGATGATATCCACTGAGGACTCTGATTTCTTCTTGCTTAAAACGTAGTTATTGTCGATATAATTACCTTCCCTATTAAATCCACTGGATTATTTGGACTATTTGTGTCTATATTGGTAATAGGAACAATAATGGTTTCCATTATTTTATTTATTGAGAAGATTCCAACTTCTAAACATCTGACAGGTTCCTCTTTGGGCCAGTTCTAACCAAACTGTATGGTGATGCAGATTCTGAAAGGTAGGTGTCAGTGTAACCAGTCTGACACAGCACAGTCCACTGCAACTAACCTTAAAGGTAGACAGAGTTCATAGAAAAATGGATGGGTGGAAAAGCACATGCATCTTAAGACCAATAATTCAAGGGGGTATTAGAGGAAGGAGGGACCATAGAATTTGCTCAGTCTTTTAAGAGTGTGGAGCAGAAATAAGTGGGGCTGTAAGTAGTTTTTCAAATCAAGCCCTTGAAAATACAGGTGATTCATGGGATAAAGAGAGAGGAGGGGGAGCAGAGGTGAGAACTGTAAGTAGTTATAGGTAATGCTCTGTCATGTGAGGCATCCAGTACAACTGCTAGCTCATATTCCAATGTATTTCAATAAAAGTATGGCTTTTCTATTTGCATTCAAGAAAACGTGTTAGGATCTATGCTAAGAGAAGAGTGCGGAAATCTGTGTAAATTTAATTTGGGATTTCTCTGTTTAAGACTCAGAAGTAAGCAGGTAAACTGGGATCTGAAATCCATCAGAGAACATGTCAGTGTTCAGGAGAGGAAAGGTAGATTTCCATGGTCACACAAGTGGGAAGAATTATTTGATGTTCTAAAGCTGCTATTTAATAAGGAGTTAATATGTAGTAGTCAGGAGAAACTTTGTGCCTCTGAGTAGATAAACTCCACAAGAAAATTCTTAAAGGGAAAGATTAGCTGCTGACATGGAAGCTGTATCTTAATAATATTACCTGTACCTTCTTGAAGCTCTTCTCTCTCTCCCTCTCTCTCAACAAATAGATACAGAGTCCATGGCAGAATGTCCTGTATGTGTTAATGCATTTTAAAACTTCTTGATTTAATTATTAGTAAAAAATAAAATCTGTTGTTCTACATGCTACTAGCTTCATTCTGGAAATGAGGAAGCAGATTCAGACAGGTTACACAAGAACAGAGTCGTTCAGCTGATTGGCTGCAGAGCTGAAGTTCAAAACAGAGGATCCATGTGGTCATGCTCCCTGTGCATTGCCAGATCGTGAGCCTGGCCTCAGGAGAGCGTGTGCCTGCGGGCAAATACTTCTCATCATCAGGCCTGGTTTTAACATTTGTGGGTCTTAGGGCACATCTGTAAATGTAGGCCCACATACCATAAAATGAACAAACTGTTAAAATATATTCTGCACTTGTATCCTGAGAAATCTGCCTTCACGAGGCCAGTTTTGAATTGAGAGCTCTTGGGTTCCTTGGATTTCCACACCAAGATGTGACTCCCATCCCATCCCCCTTCTCTTCCCACCCTTTTGCCAGCATCTGTCTTGCACACTGAGGGGTCTTATGCATAACTGTGTAGATATTCTGGCCGTCTATCCAACCCCTCCCCACCACCAGCTGCTCCTTGGCCTCCCCATGGCCTGGAGGTACACACGTGAGCATCAAAGCCAACCTCAAAGAGGAGGTCCACGCAGACTCTGGAAGTGCTCAGGTTAGTCCGGGTGGGATTTCAGTTTCCCAGATAGCCACAGTCTGGTCTGTGAGGAGGGGGCCTGGGGGTGTGCACACTGTGTGAGCCAAATGCCTTTGCTCCTGTGGATTCCTTATTCCATGCAGAAGGGGCACCATCTGAGGAGGGGCAAGGTTGGGCAGAGACCCCTGCTGTTGGATATGAGGGTGGCACTGCTCCCACTCATTCTGTATATTAGCAGGGACAGAAATGGCTCCCAGCATTTGAAATTATCAGTCATTGCTGGTTCCCTGGTCAACACCCTTTTCATTCATATAAAAAAGCAGTGGTCAAGGGTCTTTGTGATCCTCTCTCTAACCTTCACCTACTACTCCTCTGTACTCAGTAACTGAGGAAAAGAGAGAGCAAGTCCAAAAAAGGACCATTTCAACCCACTAGATATATTCTCAAATTTTCAAAAGAATTCTAGCTACACAGCTGGTCTGAAATGCTCTCAGCAAATGCTTAGAAATGGGCCAGGGAAGAACAAAACCCATTCCCTTGTAAGTTGGCCTGCCAGTACACTCCCTGGAATCTGAGCCAGTAATTCAAGCAGGGAGGGGCTACTTACCAAATTATTCCATGCCCTTCACTTTACATCCACCGTGAGAAATACCCTAGGCCCCAAGAAGCTTCAAAATGAAAGAATTGAGACTCTAAGACTGAACTGGCCAAAAACTCATCATCTTTTACCTTTTATCAGTGTAAATCAACCTAAATTATATGAGAGGAGAAATAGCTTCCTCATATTTTTCATGTTGAAATATATATAATGTAGGCTCTGCTGGGAAGAATGAATAGAGTAGGAAGGTCCCCATAGTCAGTGCTCTCTAGCAGTCTGAAGAGACTCTGAGTATTAAGCACATAATGTGGAAAATTGGTCAGAGACTCCAGTTTCCATGGAAATTCATGTGTTTACCTAAAGAGTGATACAGGATGAGATTTCAGGATAAATGGCATCCAGTGCTATCACTTTGCCACTTTGCCTTTAGGAACATACTATGTAGACGCTGAAGCCCAAGACTACGGAGGAAGTAAGGCTGAAATGGGCAAAAGCTGTCACAAAGCCACCACAGGCATAATTATTTTAATAAACAAGTCTACTTTAAGTTTAAGGGAAATCCTACACTTAAGTTTCAGAGACTTGGTGAAAATCTTAATGTAAGATCTCTTCCTCTTTTTCCTAAACCCATGGTGGGAGATTACATCAATTACTATGAGCAAGCAATTACTAAGAAACATGAAATGGAAACAGAATGAAACCATTTAAACACACATTGGACTTAAAACATAAGTGAAAGCATGTCCCTCCTTAGCGAATTTACCAAATTCTCTATGTGGGTGTTAACTGCTGTTGGTGTTTAGTTGTCTCATAAAATTATAATGTTGATTGAGGAATGAGGCCTTAGGGACATTCTATGTTGGTGGTTCCCCTACCTGGCTGATCATGAAATCGTATGCAGTAACGCTTCCCAAACTTTAATGTCCATGTCACCTGGGATCTTGATGAAAGTAGACACTCTGGCTCAGTAGGTCTGGGGTGGGGCCTGATGCTCTGCACTTGTAATGCGTTCTCAGCTGGTAACTCACGCTGCTGGTCTGTGCACCATACTTGGGATGACAAAAAGCTAGACACCTGTGTAAAAATGCAGACTCCGCATTCTCACTACTAGAATGTCAAAGTCAGTGCAAGAGCACTTAAACAGTTCCTTATTTTATAGAGGAGGGAACCGAGGTTCAAAGGAGCGTAGTGACATCATGAGTAACAAGGCGGCGGTCAGGCCAGCAGTGGGCCGAAGGCCTCCTCGCCCCAGCCCACTGCTGTTTCACTCACACGACGTCTCCCATGCTGTGGGCACTTTCCACACTTGAAAGCTGGGTGTGCTACCCATGCAGTTACACAGGGCTCTGTGCGAAGAGGAACCCTGTGTCTGGGATTTAAGGCTTATGGTTGATATCTTGAAATTCCTAATAACTTCATCTTTGAGTTTGTGTTTTGTAAATGAAGTCCACTGAGACAGTGGAGCGTGTGTAAGGGGAGAGCTTAGAGTCTTGGCTCAGACGTGGTCTCCTGCAGCTTCCCCACATCCCCGGGATGGATTGTCGGCCCCCTGGTGACCCAGGCTCTGCCTGGCCTCCCTCTCCCCACCTCTGCCCCAGAACCTCTGCCAGTCTCCACCAGGCTGAATTGGGGAGGAGAGCTTTGTATCCCTCCAGCATCCTCCTCTCCCCTGGAGACCTGGGTGGTTATGTGGGGGAGGATTAGGGTTGAGAGTGGCCCATGGTGTCCCAGGGCAGGGCGTGATGGCAGGGTCCCCGCACCAGGAGAGCAGTGCAGTGGCTTGGCAGGGGCTTTTTATGCACCCTCATTCAAGTACCAAGCATGTGTTTGAGCAGAAGTTTAGATCCCCTGTGGTTGCTGGCAGATCATAGATTTAACAGATATTCTAATTGTATATAACATGATACTAAATATAATTAGAATATCTTTCTAATTTCAGGGAATCCTCTAGTTATACATGGAAAATAATCTGAAATGTAAACCCACTTCCAGTGTTTCCAAAGTTGTTAGGCCTGTTTTAAGGCTCCTTATTGAGTAACTTGGTGCCCTGATTTAAAGCTTTGTTTTCATGCCTGTAGTATCATTTACTGTGTTCTTAGGAGGGAAAGGGAATAAATCTGAGTTTTTGATATGGCATATGTAACTAGAAGTATAATGTATTGTTTTATTTAAAAAAATCAGAGATAACTCAGAGCTGATAAAGGCCAAAAAATGCATTGATCGTTAGTATTAAACTTTATCTTTCCACGTTAGATAATGCAATTAGGAGAATAATGATGAAACCACCTCCCCCAGTTCTTTGAGGAGGTTCAAGGAATGAATGAGTCAGTGAGGGTAAGTCCCTGTATCTGAGGAATTATTTTGGGTGAGATGGTCCTGTGGGAAAGTGGCTCTGTTCTAATAGAAAAATGATGTGAAAATGAGTTCATGAAAGGAATGAATTTTGGTTACAGATAAGATTGCTAAAATTTGCTTATCTTTTCTTTTTGGAAGGTATCTTGGTACTCAACCTGACCCACTGGAGTTTCCTTGAATAAGAGCTTTGGCAGGGACGCAGCAAAAATATTTTATGGCCTAAGAATGGTAATTTATGTCACATCCATCATCTTCTACCTCATTCTAAAGGAAGAATACCCTGACCATGGGAGAATCCTGGCCCAGGGTCAGGCAGCAGGGCTGGTGTGTGATATCGGAGTATCCACATTATGTTAAGTGGTTTAGGGGAGGTTAAAACAGGCATCATTAGTGCATTTGGTTTTTTTAAGAGCCATTTGCAATGTACTACCTGAAATAGTGTAAACTCCTTTAGGGATTTTGATGGTAACTTCTGGTTGCCTTGAGCATCTCTGTGCTGCCGTGCCATTAACATGTAAATAGAGTTGGAGTGCGACTTGTTTGTGGTGGTTTGAACAAAACATTTCACTTTCAGTCACCAAAATGGAACTTCTCAAAAGCTGTCCCCCAAGATTGATGACAGGGAAGGTCATGGGCTTCAGCAAGGGAATTAGGAAGAACAGCGTGGACTGTCTCAGGTTTGCAGAACATTTACTACTGAGATAAAACCTTGGTTTTTATTTTCAAGGATATCCTAGAATAGGCAAACGTAATGCAATTATTCTCAGAGGAAGTACACAGTGATAGAACAATGGGAACACTTAAAAGGTGCCCTTAACCATTTTCATATAAAGGGAAGGCTGAAAAGGCTCTGTTCATTCACTTATATTGTCATTATAAAATGCCTTGGAAACCAAGGGTCGTGAATGTAAATTGCTGGGGAAGCAATTGACATAATTAATGGAGGAGAAAATGTTCTTTTAAAAATGTTCCTACAATCAGAATTTGGATATAGTGTTCTTTGAAATGTGTGAATGTTGATTTTCAAGTCTGACTTGGAGATATTTTTTCTCTCTTGTGCATATTGGGCATAAATGAGTATTAGACTCAACGCCCACCTTGTTAATCTGGAGCAGTGCTGCGTCTATGACATCAGGAATGCCTGAGCATTTGTAACTTTTGATCATATTTATATGCATGTCACATCTCAGACATTATTTAATATTGATAAAATGAATTTCCAGGCAAAAGTGACACAATTTAAAACATGATGGCAGACTTATAAAATTGCCAATTTATTTTCTTTCATAAGTGTCCATGACAAAAGCAAACATAGAAAATATTTTGAGTTCTGCTTCACTTCTGTAATGGCTTGATGCCATTTTATAACAATGATTATAAAAAATAACCAGTTAAAGTTGATGATAATGTATCCTAAATAATATTGACAAATACAATGCTCAAAAAGAAATGTTTCCAATTGAGATTCAAAATATGATTGAAGCTAAATTGGCTTTGTCTATCATTTTATATTTAAAAGTATTATTAGAAAATGTAGTTAATGATAGTACCTTCTGTATAGGGTTGTTAAAATATTCAATGATTAGTTCATGCAAAATGCTTAAAATAGTGTCTGAAACACAGAAACTGTGTTTGTTGTATTATTAACAATATGATTTACAGTTAGCCCGACAGTTACAGTTGGAGATGCGTATGGTTTTACACTCCACTCCTAAATCTTTTTGGCAGTTGTTCAACTTTCCTGTGTTTAGATTAAGCTCTTAATCTTCATTTAAAAGTCTGGGATTACATCTTTCATCCCAGTAAATACTTCCTGTCTTTTCAAATGTGGTGAATGCTTTTCAATCCCAAATATTCCCTATAAAAACAATTTGTAGCTGAGTCCCATAAATAAAAACAGAACTTACAGAAAATCACCAATTAAATATACCATAACTATATTAGAAAAGTAGACCCATTTTTTTTTCAAGGAAATGTATATGGTGAAGTGTTTTAAAATGCAGTTTTGCCTTAGCATTTTCTTTTCACATTCTCCACTAAGTAAATGTTAACTCAAAGGCAACTTTTGTTTATGTGAGATTCTCACCCCTAAAGTTTATAACAAATATCAACTGGCACAAAAACGAATCCAAGATTTATCAGATGCTTTATTTCCACAAAACCCACATATGGAAGTAGAATGATTCATACTCCTTTGACTTAGCTCTTATGTGTCATGAGTAGTGATGTTGTTTATTAGTGAAGACCGAATCCCTGCGACCAAGGTCAGCCTGAAATTGGGAAACAGTAAATCAGGGCATCGTGCTCTCCATTACTTCCGATTCTCTTAAACATGAGTCCATTTCTCATTGGCCTGCTCATTTCAGTGGGAAATAGAAAAGGCTCTGTTGAGGATGTTACCTGGGAATATCATGTTAAACCTGAAACACAGCAGGATTTCCTTCAACTGCCTTGATTTACCCACACCTGACACATCCTTTATAAAATGTTAGCGAGTCCATGGTTCTGTACAGGTAGCCATAAACCTTGGAACCTCAGTAATAAGGAGTTCTTATTTGGGGCTGCCAGAGAGGGAGAATATTGCTGGCATAATAATGGGTCAACAGGCATTTGCAAAGTTTAGAAACTCTCCTCTCAAGAGGTACAGGGGTCTCTTTGGAGCATGATGGGTCCATTAAGTATAAAGTAGGACAGAGATAAAGCTCAAAGGCATGAGGTCCATTCTCCAGAAGGAGGGTTCTGGCAGGCTCAATGAGCTGTCAATCCCTTGCCCAAGTAAGATTCAAGTCCCTAGCAGAGAATGAGCTATAAGTTAGGAGTGGAGGGAGAGCCTTATTTATATTTACAGACTAGGCATGCATGGAAGAGACTATTCATACAAATTAGCTTCCCACCGACTCATGCCAGATACACAGGATTTGGACATAAGTCAATAAGCCTAATTCTGAATGTTGTCAATACAGTTGACATCATTTCTGCCACTACCCCAGATGAGGCTGAGCTCTTAATATATAACCATTCAAACTCACCTGATCCCTGGGCCAGTCTAGGACACACCTACATGTGAAGACCTCTGGTCTCTCAAATGATCAGGGGAAGGAGTTGGCAGGTAGCAGGCTCTCAGGAGCAGGACTAACAAAGCCTGACTCATTGGGAAGATTTGCTTCACCGGAAAATTCTGTGTTTGGTTTTGTGGCCTTAAATCCAGGTTAAACCCATCAAAAGGTTTTGACTCCCCCACCTCTTCTGGAATAGGCATTTCAGTTAATCAACTTCCTTAAGATGACTTCACATATTTTGTGCTCAGACACTGAACTTCAGAGAACTTGATCTGATGTCCCAAATGGACCATGCTCCTAATACCAGCCTCCCTTCGTGGCGGGAGGTTAGTGGTTAGTCCATTCCTATGGGGCCAGCAGTTTCTGTACTTCACTCCATCTCTTTCAGAACTTTGATAACTGATTTGCAAATAATTACCTACAAAATGCAAAATATATGGCTGCTTAAGTTTAGGATTGCACTATTGTAGGTCTAGCAAATTGCCCTTTACTTCAGCTCCTTTCACATTATGTAATCTAGTCTCAGTGTTTTGGGGGTGTGAGGGGGAAGTGAGTGATGCTGCCAAATGCTCGGCATTCACAAAATCATGCTCACCATTGTGTTTTCCCTAGGAGCTCGTCTTCTTCACTGTGTTTCTCTGATAACAAATAGTGTGTGCCTGAACCAAGTCTAAAGGTTCAAAAATGATGCACTGATGTCTGAGTCCTCAAATCACCCGAACTCTTGAATGGGTCAGTTTGAGTTTACTGATTTAGGGCTGCATCCTGCTAAGATTGCCTTCTATACGCCTGGGCCTGTTTGCCTGGGTGAGTCCATGCTGAGTGTATACACCCTTTGTGCTTTCTCCTTGTCTACCCTCTACCCTTATTTCTATAGAAGCCAACACTTTGTCCAGAGGCAGATTTACCTGGAGGTTAATTGAGCTTAAGATTCAAGACTTCTCCATTACATGGTCCCTGCCAGGGGTGAGAATTGTCAAGGGTCCGACATGAAGAAGGAACACTTGGGTATAACCAGGCAGCATCTCTGTAAGAATAGCCAGTTACTGGTCCAAAAAGACCTAAGAAGAAAGACCTGGACCTCTAAGAACCCAGTCATTTCTTATTCTTTCTCTTATCTCAATAAATATTAATTTGTACCTAATTTTTTATTCTTGTTCTTATAGAGTCCTCCTCTCCTCCCCCAGATATTTTGAGTTCAGGCAGGCCTCACATAGCCTGGGCCCACCCTTGCTGTGGGGGTTATTGTTATTTTTGCAGCTTGCAATGTTCCTACCGTGTTAACCAGCAGCTGAGTGGTAGGAGGGTGCCTCTCTTCCTGTTACTCACCTCACACTCGGGGATACTTCAGCTGTGCAAGAACTTGTACTAGTGTCTACACTTGACCTCCAGTAGGTTTTGTCTGGGACATCCTGCTGCATCCGCTCCTCCCTAACTGGCTCAGCAGTGACTTACATTATCTGGATGCTCACTTTCTTTTTTCTTCTGATTCTTGTCTCAGCATCCTGGACTGTTTAGCTTTTAATTTCTTCCCCATAGAACACTCTTTGTTGAGAAATGTTACTAGGGAATCTTGGTGACTCTCTTACTCTGTGAAACTATTGGAATTCATGGAGCATTCCCCACAGAAACACCTTTTTATGTAAGAAGCTAGAGAGTTCTCCAGTCTCAACAATTTCCCTATCTTTGGAACACAATCTACTTAAGTATGCAAAGGCAGTCTCTCTTCTGTGCCCTGGTTCATCTTGGAAACTGAATTCTTTGACTAAATTCTTCCATAGAAAGATACAGGCTGTCAAACTAGGTTAAACAAAATCGAGGAATGTGCTGTTCACAGGAAACTTGGTTCAGACTGTAGGGGAGGAAACATTTTCTTCTCTCATTCCAGTTCTTTGGTTGGCTTAATAGTTAAATTGACATAAAACAGATTAATAGGAGAAAGATAAGCAAAAATTTAACAATGTGTATACATGAGGGAAGCCCAGGAAAACTTAGTAACTCTCTGATAAATGGGAGCCTTCACCTTAAATACTATCTTCAGCTAAAGACAAAGATGTTGGGGCTGAGGAGTCAGTTATGGGAAGTTACAAGGAAGGGCACAGTAATGATCATTGTGGAGATTTAAGTCATTGTCTTCTCTGTTGGTAACAGTTTCTAGAGATAAGTTCATCCACGTCTTCTGGGTCCCACAGGCTGACACCCTACAAATGGAGATTTCCCTTATACATGTAAGTATCTCTTACAGGGTAACTTATATTCAGTTTTCAGAGCTTCTCCTGTGTGTGCCATTTCTTAAATATAATCACCTAAAATAATAAATATGTCAAATAAGCATGTTTTGGGGTAGCAACTTCCATTCCTTTACAAGATCAAGTGATTAAGAACAGCTGAAAATAATGGAATAAATCAAGAGATACAAAGCAAATGTAAACATGAGAAAAGATGAGAATGTCAATATTTCACCAGGAAAGCTTAGATAGAATAATTAAAAGCAGTAAGCAGTGTAAAGAGAGATGTTTTTAAATTATAATAGGCACAGTTCATATCAATGTAACCATCATTACCCAGTGTGCATCCAGTAGCAAAAGAGGTACATACATAAGGAAAATATATTAGAAAAATATGGAGATATTGATATAAATCAAGTTATAGTATAATTTAGTAAAATTATTTGAGGATTAAAGGTCAAAACAGGTAAAGAATTGAGAAACTAAGCAATGCTGATAAACTGTAGTGTGTGTACATTGTCGACTGAAGACAAAAATGCACAACCTAAAAGTTGAGAATTAGTGTTTTTCAGTGGATGTACTGAGGACTTAAGGCTGGGAGACAGCCTCTCAGATAGCTCTGAGGGACTGTTCTGAAGAGGTAAAGAAGAAGAAAGGGTATATAGGAGTTTTTGCAAAAAAACAGGTAGTCAGAACATCAAAATATTACTGTTAATTAAAGAAAACCAGCTACCTCAAGTTAATGAATTTAGGGATTTTTATATATGGGAAGATGCAAGAGTCTGGGCTCCTTGAAATCATTTCTTTGATGTGCACCTTAGCCATCTAGGGCCAGTGTCCTGTTTTCTCCATCCTGCATCCCCTCAGGGTGCACCGTCAGGTAAGGGTGGGGGTAGGGGGTCTGAAGCGGCTGCTGGCTTGATGGCCACAACATCCTTTGTTTACTGATATGGCAAGTGACATTCCTTGTCCACAATATATAAATTACTTACTTTTATTATGGTCATTTAAAAAGGATATCATGCATTTGGTTGGAAAGAAAGGTTTATATTTGAAAAGTAGAGATTTTATAGGTCTTGTTCTTTGATAATAATCAAATCAAATCAAAATACATTATAAATGTATTTCTAAAAGATTAACATCCTTCAATATTCATGAATAAAATAGGAAATTACAAAATATATAGAAACAAATACAGACAAAGCTATATTCAGAGGAAATGTATAGCTTTAGATATAAAGAATAAAGACAGAAATATAAGGAAATTAATACTTGTTTTAAGAAGTTAATAAAAAGAACAATAGGATAAATAAATCTGGAAGAGAGGAGAGATAATGGTAAAACATAAAATTAATAAAAAAGGAAAACAAAAACTTAATAGGAATAATATACTATAAAACTCTTTGAAAAGACAAAGTAGAAAAACTGCTGTGAGCATGATTAAGAAAAAAGAGGTAAAATATATAAGATTAAGAATGAGAAAGAAAACAAAACTATAGATTAAAAAAGTTAAGATGATTAGAAAGCATCACATGCAACGTTAGATAACAAAGTTGCTAATGTAGCAGAAAATGATTTACTAAAATTAACCTAGGAAAAGTGAAAAACTTAAACAGATATGCTGAAAATTAAGAGAAATGAGATCTTCAATAACAAGAAAACCCCCCAAAATCCAAACAAAAAGTGGACAGAAGACCTAGATAGACATTTTTCCAAAGAAGATAGCCAGCCAGCCAACAGGCACATGAATTGATGCTCAACATCACTAATTATCAGAGAAATGCAAATCAAAACTACAGTGAGTATCACCTTACACCAATCAGAATGGCCATCATTAAAAGTCCACAGCAATATATACTGGAAAGAGTGTAATAGGAATGAAAATTGATGCAGCAACTATGGAGAACAGTATGGAGGGTCCTTAAAAAACTGAAAATAGACTTATCATATGATCCAGCAATCCCACTCATGGGCATATATCCAGAGAAAACTCTAATTTGAGAAGATAAATACACATAGTGTTCATAGCGGCACTATTTATAGTAGCCAAGCCATGAAAACAACTTAAATGCCTGTCAACAGATGAAGGGATCAAAAAATTGTGGTATATTTACACAATAGAATATTACTTAGCCATAAAAAGTGAAATAATGCCATTTACAGCACCATGAATGGACCTAGAGATTATCATACTAAGTGATACAAGCCAAAGAGAAACATCATATGATATCACTTATATGTAGACTATAAACAAATGACACAAATGAACTTATTTACAAAACAGAAACAGACTCACAGAAATAGAAAACAAACTTAGGGTTACAAAGGGGAATAAATTAGGTATTTGTGATTAACAGATACGCACTACTATGTATAAAATATGTAAAGAGCAAGGTCCTACTGTATAGCACAGGGAACTATATTCAGTATCTTGTAGTAACCTGTAAGAAAGAAGAATATGAAAAAGAATATTCATATATATACAATTGAATCACTGTGCTGTACACCAGAAACTAACACAGCATTGTAAATCAACTATAATTCAATTAAAAAATTTTAAAAAGAAAAAGAGAAATGAGATTTTTAGACTTTCCCTCTTGAAAGTGCCAGTACCCAATGAGTTTATAGGTACAGAACAGATAATTTCATGATGTTTCAGTTATTCCTGTCTAGAAAGAATAAAAGATCCTTACATTATTCACGAGGCTGGCATAATTCTAATGCCAGAACGTGGTTTTTTTTTTTTTTTTTAAATGAATAACCAGCTGTTTAAAAATATACAAAAATCTTAATAAAATTCATTTTCATATCAGAAACTAAATCTAGTAATATATCAAAAGGAGAATATGTAAGGCTATTCAAGAAATATAAGGATGGTTCATTATCATATAATGAATCAAGTAAACAGATTAAGAAAAAGCTTATGATTATATCTCTATATGCTATCACCTTCTAAAATGTAGCAGGCATTTTAAAGTCCTAAATAAAATAATTCGATAAGAAAGTTATTTAAATACAGTATAGATTATTTTCATCCAAACAAATGGCAAAATGCTAACTTGGAGCTAGTCAAGGATACATTCCAAAATTTCATTGCATATTTTCCCTTGGTAGTTTCAGTTTACTGGAGGCTTTAGCATAACAGTAGGGGTAAAGAGATTACAGACATGCCTTTATTTCATCTTTATTAAAGATTACATTTTCTCATCACAGTTCTGGAGCCCGCTGTACTTTACGTAGATGAAACGTCTTCCTCTCTGAGCTGTGAAGGGTAATATGAAAATTGCTGCTGTGCACTTATGTGTAGTGTTTTTCCTTTGGGGAGCAGCGTTCCTGGGGGAGCTCACTTTTCCCACTGACCGTTTTCAGCAATTGCTCCACCCATTTCTGTTGGACTTTCAGAGAACAACTGATCCAGAGATAGTTTTCAATAACTCAGTTCTGTGATTTTGCTCTCAGAGACCAAAACTATGGTACACAATTAAAGGACCGGCTGATAGAGGGATGTTGTGCCCTGCTGAACGTAATACTACAGAAACAGGCCTGGTAAAGGCAACGCTCCAGGAGAAATTTGCTTACCTCTCTGGGCACAAAATTTTGCCCATGGTACTCAGGTACGGTCCTCTGGTTCATTTGTCTTTGACAAGACTTCCGGAGGAATTAAAAAAAATTACAGACACGATGTAAAATTTGAATCCCAGAGTGTTTATTATGTAATCAATAAGCATAATTAAAAACAAGTTGCAAATGACTTGCAGCATTTTCTCATGTGGAAATATGAATTACTCCCCTGTCCGGGAGCAGTGAGGACCAGGGCTCAGGTGTGGCTCTGAGACTGGTCATGTTTGGCTTTGGCCCGAGCTCTCTGCTTGCATAAACTCGGCTCTGCCAGTCCTCTTGTGGGCTTGTCACCCATCAGTCTGTACCAGTCTGTACCAGGCAGGTCCCTTATCAGAGTCTGAGACTTTCTCAGTTTTGATAATCTGTTACTATTCTAACTTCATTTTAAATACCGAGACCTTACCAGTAATATTCGTAGGAGAATCTCCCTGGCACCAATTATGCTCTATAAATGCCACTTGCTAATCATTATTTACTCTGGTAGTTTCTCTATGTTGCTGGCCAGCTTCTCTGTTTTCTGCTTTCTTCTTTCTTATCTCTGTTCTGTGTGTACCGAGGTGCTGGGGCATTATCTGATTTGTACTCAGAAATTCACTGAAAATTAGTTTTTCCTTAGGCAGAAGCATGGATACCATTACACATTTTTGTGAGCAAAGAAATGGCCTCACTTCTGAGGATGTATCTCATGGAACAGCCTGGTGGCACATCCTTGTGCTCCTTCTGACTGTCGCTAGGATTACAAAGCTGGTTGCAGTGCTCTTACCTCTGCTGGTGCCTAATGCTAAGGACCTTGTGTACTCTCACTTGTAGACAAGCACAAAAGCTTAATCAAGATCACCTCTTTCAGCATCACTTGAGCTGGAAGGCAGAATTGAAGGAACATCCCTGTCAGAGGCTATGTCTTGTAGCCTTGCCCACATGGTGGATTTGGAGGCACCGAAAAGAGGGCAAAAGATGGGAGAAGTTTGCTGTGACAGCTGGTAGGTCCCCTGAAGTGCACCTCATCCTCTTCTAGAAGGGGAGAGGCTGGGACTCCTGCCACAGGACAGCACCCTGACAGGGTATCCCCACTAGGAAAAGGCTTCCTTTCTTCAGGAGACTAGCCATCAGATGTGCCCAGCTGGCTTACTCTCTATTTCATCACAGAGAATTAAGTGCAAATTTGAAACATAAACTGTAAGTTGCATCACTGTGAAAAGGTTGTTTACAGTAGTAAGGTTGAAAGCTTCGATAGTTTAAGTGGATAATCTGGTGACCATCTGGAATGTAGCCTATAAGAGCCGAAGAAAAAGCAGATCCTTGATGATGTTCCAAGAATTACCAGAAGGCTATTAGAAAGATACTGTATTTCCAGATGTGATATGAAGATGAATAGCATTAATAGAGAAGGTACATGTAAAGTTCATTTTAATATCATCCTGTCAGGCTCCTCCATGTGATCAGAGTGATGGCTCCCAGTGGTTCTGACCTTGTGCATTTAGGGCTCCATGTTCACAAGAGGGGCTCTTATCCCTTTTGTTGACTTCTCATGGTTACATGGGAGTGTTTCAATAAGATGTCCTGATTTAGTGGAGCAGTGGGGTCCAGATGAACCATCCCTAATTCCACTAAGTGTTCTGTCTTTGACACTTGAATTAATAGTAATCCAAAGAAATTGTTACTTGAACACAAATTTCACTCGTGAATAGAAAGAAGGGTGCAGTCTGTAGAGAGTATCTGTGTTGTTTGGACTCCTTGTCTTCCTAGTATTTTACAGTTTGCTCCTGTAGACCACACTCATGGGACCATTAGCTCTCAGCTCAGGGGGGAACGCCTAGGAGTAGATTTAACTGAAGAGACTACACAGGTGTTTTATGGATTTTTCAGAATTTCTAAATACTCTTTATGAGTAGCCCTTACTGATTTAGCCTCTCTGTCAGTTGGCCCTGAGCCTGACTTTTTGGGTTGCCTGCTCTAAATTTCCCAGATCTTTCAGGAACTGTGTGGACAGTGGATATTTTCATAAATAATAATATTAAGATGGAAAATCAGCACAGGGCTCTGCTTCTTTTGGAAATAGCAGCAGGGAAAGACAAAGAAACTATTTATCAAGGGTATGGTAGACAGAGTTCTAAAATGTTCCTCCAAGTTTTCTCAACTTAATACCTGGGACCGTGAATATGATGAGAAATCACAATTGTTATTGTGTTACCTTACATGGCAAAAAGGATTTTGGAGAGATAATTAAGGCTACAGATCAGTTGACTTTGATCAAAAGGGAGTTTACCTTGGCAGATCTAATCTAATCACACAAGCTATTAAGAGCAACCTCTTCTCCACTGATCAAAAAGGGAAAGTCAGAGAGAATTAAGATACAGAAGAGGGGGACTTGTGCAAGGACCTCTAGGAGCTGAGTGACCTCCAGCCGACAGCCAGAAAGGCAGCTGGGATGACTGCAAGGAACTGCATTCTGTCAATGAAAGGAATGCTCTGGGAAGAAAACTCAGAGCTCCAGATGAAAATGTAGCTGGCTGATACTTGGGTTCCAGACTTGTGAGACCCTAAGCAGAGAATCCTGCTAAGCTTGCCTGGACTTCTGGCCAACAGAACTGAGCTAATAAATGAATGCAATAACTAGCAAGGATACCATCCTTCTGGAAAAGTTGCTCCAGAGAAGCACCCCAAAGGGATATATTTTCCCTGGAACTTCTCCATAAAAGTAAACTAAAGACAAATTATTTTTCCCCCCACAGCAAAAGAGCTCTAGTTGATACTCTGGAAAGAAGTACTCAGTTGAATGCCACAACGTTGGACATTTCCCACTGCATCAGATGGAGTACTTAAAATTCATTCTGTATTATCACTTGTAAAGAGTGAATCAAGTAGTATGTTTGTTAAAAATAAACAATGCAAATAATTAAGGAGAAAATATTATTCTGAGTCCTGACTCAAAGGAGGTATTCTAAATATACTAACCAATTTTTAATTTCTTAGATATGTATTAGTTATAGAATTACAGTCATTGTACAGACAACCCTGATTTATGATCTCTCAACTTACATCTTTTATTGACTTTGTGATGGTGCAAAAGTGATATGCGTTCATTAGAAACTATACTTTGGATTTTGGTCTTTTCGTGGACTAGTGATAAGTGGTACAGTCCTCTCTTATGATGCTGGGCAGCAGCAGGGAGCCTCAGCTCAGGTACAAGCTCCCGATAGCCACACAGTCATGGCAAACATCTGGTACATGTACAACCATTCTGTTCCCAGACAGCCATTCTGCTTCTCACTTTGAGTACAGTATTCAATACATTACATAAGGTATTCAACACTTTGTTAAAAATAGGCTTTTTGTGAGATGATTTTGCCCAACTGTAGGCTGATATATGTGTTCTGATCACATTTAAGGTAGGTTATAAATGTTTGGTGGGTTAGGGATATTAAATATGTTTTTGACTTACACTATTTTTACTTTGCCGTGGGTTTATCAGAATGTAATTTACCATGGATTCATCAGGATGTCTCTCTATTGCAAGGTAGAGAAGATCTGTATCTGCAAAATTAATTATCATAGTTTTTTTTCCTAGTATTTAAACATGAGAACTTCCTTAGGTTTTCTTAGTCTCCAAGAGCATCATTCTATGAGTAATTTCCAAGACAAGGCTGTACCTGCATTTGTTAGTCAGTTTATTATTAGATATTTAGATGTGGCCAGTTTTCCACTAATATCATGATACTTTGAGGAGTGTTTATTTTTGTATAATTTTTTTATTGTATTTACTCTTTTGAGAGAATGCCACTTTTCATCAACCGTGACGGATACTATTCAGTTTAAAGTCTCCACTTATGCAAATGAACAGAATTCATTATACATGTCATCTTCTAGGAGTTTGATTCATGTAATCCTTTAATTTTCATTTTCTTCTAAGCACATGTTCTCCCTCCCCTGATATAGACACTTTAGCATCCGGTGATTAAATCCTGGCATTCCTCTCACAGTCCATCTCCATCACAATATTTGCTGCTCTGAAATATAACTAGTGATTAACTTTAATTACAGTCATGACCACCTTATATAGCAGAGGCCAGAGGATGATTACAAATCATGTTTCATAATATTCTTCTGTGAGATCAAGCTTCAGCACAGCTACCAGACTCACATAACGAATTTGCATATCACTACATAGAAGTCAAATGGACTTCTTTTATCCAGTCCTACCCATTAGTCATCTTATTACAGTTTAGAAAATACATTAGCTTTGTACCATGAGTCTGCAGGTGAAAGTAAGGGGGCAGCGTTCCATTACTAACACAGCTATAATGATGAGAAAAAAGTTCTCCAGGTTATTTTGTATTCTGCCTGATTTCACTGAATATCACTCATAGGTAAATCATAGACCATCAATACACGATGAGAAAGTTTTTATAAGATGTAATTATTTAAGTGGAGACAATTCTTATAATTTATTGAATGTGTGCTATAAACCTGCTACTATGCTGAATTTAACACATTGTTCCATTTAAACCTACAAAAACACTCTGAGTCTCTATTTTGTTTATTTTTATTTATCCCCACCTTTTCATTGAAGTATAGTTGATTTACAATTTTCAGGTCTACAGCAGAGTGATTCAGTTATACATATATATGTATATATATATTCTTTTTTAGATTCTTTTCCATTATAGACTATTATAAAATATTAAATACAGTTCCCTGTACTATACAATAGGACCTTGTTGTTTATCTATTTTATACATAGTAGTGTTTATCTGTTAATCAAAAATCCCTAATCTATCCCTCCCCAACCTCTTTCCCCTTTGGTAACCATAAGTTTGTTTTTCATGCCTGTGAGTCTATTTCTGTTTTGTTAATAAGTTTTTTGTATCATTTTTTTGATTCTATGTATAAGTGATATCATAAGATATTTGTCTTTCTCTATCTGACTTACTTCCCTTAGTATAATAATCTCTAGGTCCATCCATGTTGCTACAAATAACATTATTTCATTCTTTTTATGGCTGAGTAATAGTCCATCGAATATATGTACCACATCTTCTTTATCCATTCATCTCTTGATGGACATTTAGGTTGCTTCCATGTCTTGGCTATTGTAAATAGTGCTGCTATGAACACAATATAGTATCATGTCATCTGCAACTAGTGACAGTTTTACTTCTTCCTTTCCAATTTAGATCCCTTTCATTTCTTTTTCTCCTCTGATTGCTGTGGCTAGGACTTCTAAAACTATGTTGAATAAAAGTGGCAAGAGTGGGCACATTTGTCTTATTGTTGATCTTACAGGGAATGCTTTCAGCTTTTCACTGTTGAGTATGAGGTTAGCAGTCAGTTTGTCATACATGGCGTTTATTACATTGAGATAAGTTCCCTCTATGCCCGCTTTCTGGAGAGTTTTTTTTTTTTTAGTCGTAAATGGATGTTTAGTGGGAATTGAGTCTTAGAGAAAATAGGTGGCTGACTAAGGTCATTCTGTTGACCAGTAGCAGAGCTCAGCCCCAGTCTCATGTTGACTTCACTCCTGAGCCAAGGTTCTAAACCTACTATTTCCTACAGAAATTTCACTGAGGGTGTTGTTGAGGTTGATTGTATCTTGCTGTACATGGTAGATGAAGTTAATAGTCTTGTGCATTTACTTACTGATTTTTTAAACAATGTTTATGGAGTGGCCACTCTGTGACAAGCACTAAGCATCACTTGTAATTTCACTCAGTGATGACATTCTTGCTGTATTGTTACATAAGGAAGCAGTTAAAGTTACCTGGAAATGGGAGCCTGTGTTTTCTCTTCTGGATGTGATCTCTGAGTCTTCTGAACAGAGGCTTCAAAATTAAAGGCTATTTTAGCTGGAGGTGAAGTTAAACAGGTTTGAGTTTAGTGTAAGACTTACTGAAAGTCTGAAATATCCTAAAGCTTGAGTCCCACTCAGACAAAGTTCTATTCCCAGGAGGCTGGGGGTTTCCTGTTTCTGGTGACTCAGGGAAAAGCCATGTCCTAATGTGATGGTGGGAGTTGGTGGCTGTGATAACAATCACTCACAGAGATGAGGGTGGGGCAGCTCAAGGCCCTGCAGAAGTGGGGGCTTTTCTCTCCTCTCTTAAGTCACATGCTCCCTGCACTGAGGAAGGTGATAAATCTGCTGAGAGCAGGTGAAGCAAAGAGCTAAAACTGCTCTTTCTGACCAGGTTTACACTCCAGATCTCTTTTCATGTCTTTCCCAGAGAGGAGCACATTCATATGTCTGCTATATCACAATCAGAAAAAGAAAAAAGACAAGGTTTTAAATTACCTCCCTCATTTTTTTTTCTTTTTGGAAAGTTCAATCATCCATAAAGTTTATGGATTCTTTATCAAGGTTTTAGCCATATGATTATCCAAGAACTCTAAAGAGATGAAAAATGATAAGATAAAAGAAAATAATGAAGTTAGAGAAAATGATGAGGTTGAGAGTTGGGGGAGAAGCAGCAGAAAGGGAAGAAAGTACACATGCATGTTTTCGAATCCTAAGACCCTGTCTAATACTTCATGGATCTTCATGGATACAGTTTGTCCATGCCTGTAAACACTTTTTTCCCCTTTAAAATTTTTTATTATTATTTTTTAAACTTTTTTTATTGAGTTATAATCAGTTTACAATGTTGTGTCAATTTCCAGTGTAGAGTATAATCTTTCAGTTATACATGAACATACATGTATTCATTGTCACATTCTTTTTCTCTGTGAGCTACCACATGCCTGTAAACTCTTAAGTGAAAACTTAATGGACAGATCCACATATTTGTAACTTTACAAAAGCTCACAACCAGTATTGTTCGGTCACCCTTTCAAAACAACTTCATTTATATTAAAGGGGTTATATACGACCATTGTGGGAAAATTAAGGTCAAGGACAAATTTTAAAAAGACAAGGAAGAAATTTTTCCACACTCTAGCCAACACTTTCCCAAAAACCCAAACATTTGTTCTGTTTGATGAGTGATAATTAAATTTATGTCACCTGCTAATGAGTTTGACTCTCTTCATTTATTTATAGTCCTTTTGTATTTCTTACATGTGAACTGCCAATTTTATGGATCAAGATGACTGTGTGGACTTTTTTTCCCCTTTGACTTGATAGATTTTCTCACTTGGAACCATTCTTTCCTACTTGCTGCCTGTTTACGCCTTGTATGTTGTGTTAGGTACCGAGCAGTCAGTGGTGGACCAGGAAGTTTCTGACTTCATGGAGCTTGTCCTGATAGAGGAAGCAAATACATGAGATGATAATTAATTGAGATAAGTGCTATGACAAAGCACTTATGAATTATGATAAAACAAGATAAATCTAGATAGAGCGTAGTTGGGATGTGAGCAGCACTGCTTGGACTGGTAAGAAATATCTTCAGAGAGGAAGAAAACCATGGAGAGCCTTCACAGGCAAGGAAAAGAAATGTAACATGCAAACAGATTTTATAAAGAAATTCTTCAGCCTCTTAAAATCTTACCCTTACTGCTTACGTCCAAGTCACTTGTTAGTCTAAGGACAAATAAATTCTAGTTGATCCCTTTGCAAGTCCTTCAGGGGTGGTCCAGCACCTTATTTGGAGGTATGTGACACCTGCTGTTTTGGTCTTAGCCTGTATGATTTCTACTAACGCTGAGAGGGACTGAGCTCATTTTAATATTCAGTTACACACCTTAATAACCAGCTTGCTCTATAAAGCTGTAGCAAGCTGAATGTAAGATATCCTGTTACTCTTCTGATTTATACATTGGCCCCAGTGAGTCGCACTCACTACCTTTCTTTCAAGCAATTGAAGTTGCAAACTTACAGACCCAGATTTAATTTCTTTTGGAATCTGGACCTCAGTATATCTAGTGAGATAATTATTGCATTAAATATTTGGACTCCCATACTAGTGAAGACTTGAAAGCAGAATTTATGGAATGACTGTTACCTCAGCCAGAAGGAGGATACATTGTCGGCTGAGAGCCCCTGTATCTCCCCGTGTGTACATGCTGATGTTTCTTGTAAATTCTATTTCTATTTCAAGTGGGAACACGGGGTTTTCAAGTGTCCCAGGAGCTGTGTTAGGGATGAATGAAGTATGCAATCAATACCATATATGGAAAGAACATTTCATGAAACCATATGAATTGCTGATATTCAACCTTTTTTTTGACCCTATAATATGGGAATTTCATGTGGTTCCATCTACTAATAATAAGTAGAGGGATTACATACACAGCCTGTAACAGAGAATTTTAAATATATTTTCAGTTCTGAGAGGTAGCAGAAAGTTGCCTTCCCGGTGAGATGGGGCACACGGAAATATTTTCCCCATCTGTGGAGTGAATGGCTTGATCACTATCCTGTCTTGGAGATATATTCAGATTTCACCTGAGACCGAAAACATGAGGAAACTCAACTTCACAAAATGGCAAGAAATTAGGTCACTTTCAAACACCATCAGATGTTGGATTGGTGTAAATATATATATTTTATATATATTTTATATATATATAAAACTCTATATATGTATATAGTTCTTTAGTAGTATTTATATTCTTAGATTATAGTAGTAAAACAAGTGCATTGTCTTTGAACAAAGACTGTATTCAAGACATGAGAGAGGCAGATAAAATATCAATGCATTTCCATTTTGATTTTAGTAACCATTATGCTTTTCAAAATTTTTCTTAATCAAGCTTAAAACTGGATAAAGCTAGTTTTATCCAATTCACCAACTTAGGATATAAATGTGAAGGTACCTCTTATAATCTGCAGTTATCTTTAAGCTAATTGCTATTTTTACTATTATTTGTTAAATAATGATAATTTTGATTTTACAATCATTTGCCAAATAATTTCCCTCTGCCCTAATTATCAGAATATTAAGCATCTCCTTCTGAAGACTATAGGAACCTCCATCCTTAGCTGCACCACAGATCATCTGGAAGTTTGTAGCCGCCCCATTTTAAAGGTTTTGGCCCTGCGTGCAGTGACAGTAGGTGGAGAACTGAGAAGACTGGTTAGACACTCACACCAGGATTTTTATCACACCTGCCGGTGTTAATGCTAAAAACTGCTGAAGGACAGGACAGACCCTGTGTGTCTATTGAGGCAATGATGTTCCGATCCATGCCAGCATCCCACTGGAACCAAGATGTGAGCTCCCCACTTCTAGCTCTTTGAGTTCATACACATGATCAGTCATTGTCCCTACAGCATGACACTGGCTTAGCAACTCATTTCCTAGGCCCTTCATTCTTGGCCATGCAAATCCCTGGCTGTTGTGCCGAATATAAATTTTTGGCCATCACTCTTCCTTTATTCAACAAGAGTTCTTCCTTCCTACCTCATGAGCTCAGAATCATACCATCAATTGTTAAACATTTTCTTCTTTGAGTTTCATCTACATCCAGGTTTTTTTTTTTTTTGCCTCAGTGGCTCTCTCTTCAAAGTTTTCTTTCCTTTCTCCTCCTCTTCCATAAGTCCTCTAAGTTATCTTGACTTCATCTACCTTTTGCTTTCTCTAAATATCCTCTCTCCCTTTGTGAATTACTCTAACTTCAAGGCTCTAAATATCATCTGTATACTGATGGCCTTCAAATATATTTCTCCAGATTTGGCCTCTCCTTAAGTTTCACAGTCCTACTTGACATCTCCAGGTGGCTGTTTGGTGTGTGTGTGTGTGTGTGTTTGTGTGTGTGTTCTTGCTGCAAACAACAGAGCCCATTCTAGCTAATTAAAGTGAAAAGCGCTTTAGTCAGCACTGTGAGGTAGCTTACAGACTTTCTGGGAAAGGTAGGAAGTCAGGCTTGGAAATATTTGGCCTGAAACAATGCCAGAATCACTCTGCCATGGTGATACTCCAAAGAATGCACTGCTATGGAATGTAGGAATGTTAGCTTATCCTGCTAACATTCCATCCAGGCTGGACACTGGGCTCCAGAATGCCTGGTGGTGTTCTTTCACAAAGAGAGATAAAGGTAGACAGGACGATTCCATGTAGCTGAATTCTACGTCAAAATCTTGGTGGGTTCACCTGGTGGCCAGATTTTAGGTCAAATGCCTGGGAAATTGAATTTCCTGGTTTCAGCACTTGGAGATGAGATCCTAAGACTCCAAGAACACAAAAGCACAAGAAGAGTGTCCAAAGCACTGAGCAGCCAGATTATATGACAGATGTCCACAAAGGTGAATAATAGCTCACACTTAACCTGGTCCAAACAGGACCATTGGCTTTCTGTTGAAAATTCCCTTGCTGCCTTCTCATTGCCTTCCTTTCTTCCACCCATTCCCCCTGTTCATTTGATCAGTCCATCCTCTTAGTTCTTGGAACAAATCTATCCCAAACCTGACCATAGCCACTACTGAAATTGTAGTCTGAAGCACCATCCTCTCTTGCTTGAATGACTGTTAAGAGCCTCCCAGGAGGTCCCCCCACCTCACTCTTGTTCACTTAGTTGTGGACCAACCATCAGAAAGGGTAACATTAAGTCTCACAAGGGAAATGATCCCAATCTCTCTTTTTAATTTGGTCCCAAGGCAAATTTACTCATGTCTAAAAGCCTCTCCTGCCCAGGAAAAGAGAGAGAAGGTGGAGGTGCTCATGAAAGGTCCATCACACTCCTTCTTCTCTGTGAATTTCATTTGCATGTTTATTAGTCAATGACTCTTCCTCAAGAAATTCTGTCCCAGGTTGAAAGACTACGTTGACTCACACAGGAAAGTGCTGGCTAGATTTCTTGTGAAAACCTTCTGTCTCTTTAATTTATACTAGAAAACATGTGTTTAGACATGATAATCATTTACAAGGACCCTTCAGCTTCTCACAGATACCAGAATTACAGACGCTCTCATCAGTGATAGCATTAATTAAAACACTTTTCTCTTTCAACATAAAGTATAGTGATTTATATCCCAATAAAGTAAGAATACTCAATTCTTATGGACCATTGCAGTGAAGATCTTTCTGAAATCTTTGATGCCTTGCTCTCATTTTATTCACCAGTCTTTCAGACTTTTAAAAAAATTTTTCCTGCTGTTTAGCATATTGTTTCAGTCATACATATACATATATATATATATATACTTGTTTTCATGTTCTTCATTATAGGTTACAAGATATTGAATATAGTTCCCTGTGCTATACAGTAGAAATTTGTTGCTTATCTATTTTATATATAGTAGTTAGTATTTGCAAATCTTGAACCCCCAGTTTATCTCTTCCTACCCACTTTGCCCCCTGGTAACCATAATTTTGTTCTCTGTGTCTGTGAGTCTGTTCCTGTTTTGTAAGTTCATTTGTGTTTTGTTTTTAGATTCCACATATAAGTGATATCATTTGCTACTTACTTTTCTTTCCCTTTCTGGCTTACTTCACTTAGAATGATGATCTCCAGGTCCTTCCATGTTGCTAGAAACAGAATTATTTTATTCTTTTTTATGGCTGAGTAATATTCCATTATATATATTCCATTTTATATATATATATGTATATATGAGATATATATCTCATATATATATGTATATATGAGATATATATCTCATATATATATATCACATCTTCTTTATTCATTTATATGTTGATGGACATTTAGGTAGTTTCCATGTCTTGGCTATTGTAAATAGTGCTGCTGTGAACATTGGGGTGCATGTGTCTTTTCGAGTTATCCTTTGCTCCTGATATATGCCCAGGAGTGGGATTGTTGGATCACGTGGTAACTCTGTTTTTAGCTTTTTAAGGAACCCCCATAAAAATTTAAGGAATCCTCCATAGTGGCTGCACCAGATTACATTCCCACCAACAGTGTAGGTGTTACCCTTTTTTGCAGACTTGTTTTTGTTTCCACTTTACTCATAGAAGCTTATTCTTAAAAAAGTTTTCATCTCCAAGGACTTTCTTTTCTTCTTTCCTTCCTTCCTTCTTTCCTTCCTTCCTTTCTTCCTTCCTTCCTTTCTTTCTTCCTTTCTTTCTTTCATTCTTTCTTTTCATTCTTTCTTCTTTCTCACCAAGATGCTGCTCTCTGGTTTGCTCCTGTGAATCCTGTGGGGTCAGAATGACTGCTGTGTTTGAAGTTACTGCATTCAAATGTACCTATGGTACAACAGTCCTCATAGAAATAGAAGATGGCCTGTTATGTACCATTAAGGTCACTAGGGCTGCCTTCCTACACCTTCTTCCAATGTTACCTTCCTGAATGCAATTGGATACAGATGTTTGCGGTATGTAGTACTCATTCTTGCTTCCTATTCTGATGTTCCTTTCTGCAGTTACCAAGTTTTAGAAGATGTTGCATTATTTACACTCTCGTATCTTAAATAGCAAACACCTTTCTTTTTCAGGGTCTGTAAAATTCTCTAATAGACTTCTTATCTAAAGAATTCAAAAGGTCTCACCCTCTAGGAGTTTAAATAAAGCCCAAGTAAAATTCGTATTCTAATATTTAGAATAAAATGGTATATATCTTCAGCTCTTCACAGCATAATCCATTGAGACAGAATCTCTTCACTTCTTGTTGCAAAATTCATATTTGCTAAAAATGAAGTAGCTTCCAGGAGTTGTTATAAAGACTTAGGCAGTCCGTGCTTCTTAGCATGTGCATCTTTTGAAAATAGGGCAGCTAGGTTGAAGGGTTAACAAGTGAAATTCAAATGATGTTATAATACTCATCATATTTTGCTCTTTAGCACGAGGGAAAATTTATAAATTGGGTACTGAGGCAGCCAAATAAATCTACACCAGTTATAATCACCATGCTCTATTTGTATTACCCCTGGAGACTTCAAGTTTAGTTTCACAAACTTGGAGTGTTGGGATATTTTTCAAAAAGCCCATGAACGAAAGTGCTTATTTGACATGTCATTACTGCTCTATTGGTCATTTAAAAGAAAAGTTATTTTTCATTTGCATAGCTGCCTGGGTGTGCTGTTCCAATGATATGCCGCCTGGGTGCCTGCATTTGCAACAGTGTTAGAGTCTTTGTTAATGTATGCTTTCCTGTGCACAGATGGGAGAAAAGCCCAGGCTTTTTCTTTTTTAATAGCTTTGTTTTATAGTTTTTTTTTTTTTTTGGGTGGGGGATAGGTAATTAGGTTTACTTATTTATTCCTAGGGGAGGTATTGGGGAATGAACTCAGGACTTCATGCATAGTAAGCAAACACTCTGCCATTTGAGCTGCACTCTTCCCCAGCCTAGGCTGTTTTTAAACCTGATAGATTTTGAGAATCTGGAATGTAAT
This sequence comes from Camelus bactrianus, assembly GCF_048773025.1. Classification (NCBI taxonomy): domain Eukaryota; kingdom Metazoa; phylum Chordata; class Mammalia; order Artiodactyla; family Camelidae; genus Camelus; species Camelus bactrianus. Next base: position 10,289,617 of record NC_133542.1, read on the forward strand.
TTGAAGCTCAGACTCTTAGGGTTGGCCTAAGTTCAGCTGCTGGCCAGTCACAACAAATTTTCTACAGCAAACATCTTGCACAAGAATAGCTGCGACTACAAATTGACTGGTCAGAAGGTCTGTGTCAAGAAGTGATTTTTGAGGCAACAGAGCAGAAGGGTTAAGTGTGAGGCTCCAAACCAGATAGGCCCAATTTCCAGTGTGGGATCCGTCACTTATCAGCTGGGCACGTTTCCTAACCTTGCTGTGTGTCTGTGTCCTCATGTGTAAAGTGGGAATGATGGTGCCAGTCTCGTAATGTTGTAAAGGCTACAGAAAATAATACACACACAGCAGTGAGTGCTGTGTTCCGTAAGTATTCCTGTGCAATTGGCTGCAGCTGGAATTGAAGCTACTGGGTTCTCTTGAAGGTGACACATCTGTAAGTCATCTTCTGAGGTCTCTGAGGGGAATTTTTCTCTACATTGAAAAAGTGTTACCTGCATAATCATCTCTGTGGCAGAATTTCACCTACCAGGAGGAAGCATTGTCCCCAAGGGTTAGGGTCATTCTAAAGCTATCTACAGTTATCCCTTGGTATCTGCGGGGGATTGGTTGCAGGACCCATCGTGAATAGCAAAATTCACGGATACTGAACAGTTGGCTGAATCCAGATGCAGAACCAGGGGATATGGAGGGCCGACTGTGTTAGGAACTGAGGTCCCAGGCCTTCCCCTCCACAAGGACCAGTCCACATTCCTGTCCTGACACAGCAGCTCTTAGGGAGATGACAGTCCATTCATCAGGAGAGCAAATTCCCCGTCACGCTGGCTGGGTCTCTGGAGTTAAAGCTTAAATGGCTCACACAGTCACTTCCTCTGAGTGCAAGCCTGTCCCAGGAGAGCTGGATTGGGTGGCCTCCCTTTTTCTCTGTCCTTTCAGTACACCAGCCCTGTCTCAGATTTAGTGCTGGAGCTGGTCTGCAGCCTTTTTTGTGATGCTAGTGTCATTTTAGTTTAGGGCCCCCACGTCCCTTACTTGCCCCTGCCTATTGGTTAGCATTGTCTTGGCCTCCTCCAGTACATTTTCTTAATTTTGAATCTCAAGATCTCAGTTTCTTCCCTTCCAGGAGGTTTCTGGGCTCCAAAGGCAAATTGGTACGCCTCTGCATAGAAACCTCATGCTCCAATTCATCCATCACCTACATTTTAAATTATTTCACCTACTTGCCAAATAACTATTATGTGAGGGAAACCTTATTATCTCTATTTTATAGTTGAGGGAGTTAAGCACCATTCAGTTACACATCCAGGTCATCCAACTGATAACTGAGAGAGTGGGGACCCGACCTCAGTTGTGATAAATCTAGTTACTGGTCTTCAGAAATACAGAAGCCTGTCATAATTAAAGTAACACTTTATGTATAAGAAATACAGCTGCCTGCTGTTCTGTTTTCATTAGAGAATATTAAGATAATAATTTTTGCCTTTTATTGAAGTATAGTCAGTTAAGATAATATTGTTTTTTAAATAAGCAGGCTGTCTGGCCAAATCAGAAAAGTATCAACATTAACAGAGTATATAAAACATAGTGATTTGCATTGATAGAGACACGTTTAAAGAAGTAACACCAGAATACTCTAGTCAAGCCCTATTGAACGTCAGCCTAGTCTTCTACCCTCTGCTTGGAAAATAATTATTTGCTCTAACTCTCCTTGTGAGACTTCTTACTCCAGAGTCCAGGGCTTCCTTGACTTAGTGTCCTAAGTATTTGCCCAGGCCTCAGTCTTCTCCATCTCCATCATAAAGTTGGGTACGGCAGATTTATGGGTTATAGCCGATGAGAACAAAATCATTTTTAGCTTTCCTGTTTTGCTGGCTAGTATAACATGTGGGAAAGAGTACAGATTCGAAGCCTGTCAGGAATGGATTCATAATTTAATTTTTCCCAGCTTAGGCAAATTACTAAAACTCTCAGAGCCTAGGTTCCATATTTGTAACAAACAAAAAAAATGATTTGAGATGTCACTCTGTTCATAAGTCACTCTTCTAGAAAATGAATCCTTGTTTGCTTGATTCCTAAGCCAATGTTTGGTCCCCTAGACCACACTGCCTCCTAGGGTCTCACTCTGGCTCTTGTGAACTAATTTAAAAAAAAGAAAATTATGAGGTGGCAACTCAAAGTCTGCCACAGTCCTTGTCCTGGGAGTCATGCCCCTCTTAATACCTTAGATTAGATACTAAATTACTTGATATAGAATGTGAAGTTTTGAGTGGGTAAATTTTCCTTGTTAAAGGATTTGTAGGTATGCTCAATTTTCAAAGTAGACCTTGTTAAAACCAATTCCTTGTAATCTCAGATATCTCCTTAGATCCAGTGGTGAATGACCAATGAATGAACAGGGAGGAAGTAGATCCAGTAATTTCTTGTAGTGCCTGGTTTGGGTTCCAGTCCCCGAGGAGACTGATATCCAGAGAACTTACCCTAAATCAACGTTCATTTGGAGCTTGAGGCCATCTCCCAACACTGGCCAGGTCAGGTTAATTCTAGCAACATCCTTTATCAAGGTCATACATAGATGGATGGATATTAACATTTGAATATTAAATATGAAGGATTTGTAAAGAATGGAGAGGAAGGATGTCTGGCAGAAAGAGCAGGCTTTGCAGGATGTAGTGGAATTTCATAAAGACATTGGTAACGGAGCACAGATCCTCTTGTGCTTCATGTTTCTGGTGCAGAGCAACTGCCTTTGGAAGAGCAAGGTGGCCGGTGGGGGTTGGGAGGGGGTGGAAGTGACGGTCCAAGTGCACATTGCTGGATTGTGGTGAGCGCTGGCAGGGGGCTGGGAATGTCGACCTCTACCTGAGGTCTGTTCTGCTCTCCTCTAGACCTGCCAGCAATCCCCTACCAGTGAATGATTTGTTTTTGTGGAATTTTTTTTTCCTTGGGGCAGGGGGACAGTATACTCTTCTTATAGTGTGAAAGGGCATGTCTGTTGATGCTGGCAACATCATGGAATTTATAGAACAAACAGCAGCATCGTCTGTGTCACAGGAGACTGTAAACAGGCTGGGATCTCATCAAGATATTCTGTAAATGGAGAAAGTCCATTTTTTGACACTTAAAGAACTAGATGATACGTACTTTTTTTAATAATCAAAGTAGTCCATCCCTGTTCATTTTTTTAGAGCTTTACTCTCTACCTAGCCTAACAGAATAATTTGCTCAAGCCACATGAAGAGAAGTAAAATAAGGCAAATTCTTTTACTTGAACTGAGAAAGGAAACTAATGTTTAGCAAGTGCCGATGATAAGACATGCTCTAAAAAAAGAATGGTCACATTGTAATCCTAGTGAATTCTCACAATCCTGTTCTTGTATGAAGCCCAGAGTGGAAATAACAAAACAGAGAGGTAAGTCAGGTTCTCCTGTGATACACAGCATGTAAGCAACAGAGCCAAGAGTCCAGCCCAGCTCCCTAACTTCCTGTCCAGTGAACTCTCCATTGCTTGATACTTGATTAAGTAGAATTCCAGAAGGAGGGGGCTATTCCCTGTGGAACTGAATACAGGAATTAACACTACAAGAAGAACTGACCAGCAGTTTAATACGGAGCAAAGTTTCACATAAAGCCCCTGCTCAATTGTACCAAATTGAGTTTTAAAGGCATTCCTATTTTGATAGTGTATCAAACTGGAAAGCTATGAAAATGACACCGCATTTTCCTACTGTGGGATTAGCTATCATTATAACAACTGATGAATGAATATTTCATGGGCAGAGTACCTTAAAATACAGTAGCAACAGGTTATCACAGTTATTATCTATTCACTCAAATTCTGTTTACTGATAGTCTCTCTATATCAGCTCTGTAGTAGGTGCTGGGGAAACCAGTGTGGAAAAATACAGACTTAGTCAAATACATATTATATAATGGAAAAGCACATATCCTTTTGAATTTTTCTATTTTCTGATAACATAAATTATCCTTAGTGATTACGAGGGCTTTGAAGGAGGAGTCCTCACCTCATGCAAGCACAGGAAAGAGCAGTGCAATGCTATAAATTTGAGCTCAAAGGCCAGAATAAATGCAAAACAAGGCAACTGCCATTCATTCAGTGTTTATCTTTATCTCTCACAGTGCCAAGAGCTGTAGGGATGTGAATGTAGCAGATTTCAAATCTGCAGTTTGAACAAACAAAATGAGTCATGGATTTCCACTGTGTAGTGCCCTGTATAAAAAGACAGTAGGCTAATATTTAATTAATTAAACTCATATTAATAAAAAAAACTTTAAGAGGAGAGAGATTGTGACTTTTCAATAATCACACACTGCCACTGAGGACAACTGGAAATGTTGACTAGTTCAAAATGCATGTGTTTGAAAGCACTTCAGGCATGCTTCAAGTTGAACCTGATTCTCACCTTTACAAAATCTGCCCAATTTTATGTGGCAAATCTTGACAATGAGATGCTGAACAGAACTTTGGGAAGTCTCTTCTGGTGTGAATAAAATTTGTAAAATCAAAATGATTTACAATGGGCTGAGCAAAATTTAAGAAACATAGCCAGTACCTACATGTATGCTGGAAAAATAATAATTATTTTATTTTAAAAAATCCCAAACTTATGATTATGCAGGAGCATTCATCCCCCTGTGCTCCCCATATCTCCCCAAACAGTTTTTTTTTTTAACATTATTTATTGGGTTATAGTCATTTTACAATCTTGTATCAAATTCCAGTGTAGAGCACTATTTCCCAAACAGTTATGTTACAAAGAAGAAATGCCAGGCTATCTCCAGCTAGTTTATTATGTTAACTTTATAAAAATATGTATTTCCTTTGTAAATGAAAATACTAATATATAAGTAAATATTATTAAAAGCCACGCAAAACTGGAAAACTAATGGCAGGTTATATGATGGACTAAGGGCTGGTATTCTATATTATGAATTTTGACAAAGTATTCCTGGGAAAAGCAGACATCTTTCTGAATCAAGAAAATTTTGCAACAAGAAATTGGAAATCACAACAGGAAAAATGCAAATGGCAGTTAAATAGCAAAACCTCAACAAATGCTTTTAAAAAAATGGATGAACAAATGAAATATTTTATCAGCAATAAATTTGGCACAAAATAGGCACTCAATAAATATTTTAAGTGGAAAATGCATAAACAAATGTACACTGGCAATAGATCTAAAAATGCAAAATAAAGCAGCAGATATAGTTTTGTTTTTTTTTAATGTGTCAAGACAAAACGTATTTTCATGTTAATATCCAATACTAGCAAAAGAGAGAAAAAATTGACATCCGCAGATGAAGCAATCTATTGCATCCTCAGAATACAATCTATTAAAAATACTATGTATTTTCATGTATTTATGACAACCTTACAATCTTTAGGAACCACAAACTCCATTTATTTTTTAAAGATGTGCATGAAAGCACATTCAGTGGAAGATAGCTCATAACAGATTCAATTTAGGAAGAATTTAAATATCAAACAAGAGATTATTTAAACAAACGTGTAGTCAGAGCTTTGGATATTTAAAGATGCTGAAAATCTTCACAAGATAATATTAAATGAAAAGTAAAAGTAAGGACAACATAGTCTTAATTATAATTTATTTGCGTATATTTTATGCATCCATAAATACTGGAAAGATAAATACCTTCATGTGATCTGTATTTACATCAGGATCATGGAATTACTGTTGGTTGTGTGCGTGCGCAAGGTTTTTGTGTCTTCCAAATTTTCATAATGAACATATTTTACTTGGGTAATAAAAAGAGATACCTTTATAAATGTTATAAATGTAGAATACAATAAAACAGAGAATGGTGAGGTGGACAGAATTTCAACGTGCGTTTGTGTTTATTTTCTCAGGATTGCCTGAGGCTCTGCTGAGATGTAGACACATTACACATTACATTACACATTACGTGTTATGCCTAAGTGGTTGATGGTTTTGTGTGTGAAATGAGTTCTTCAAATGCCCATACAGATCATGATCCCCAATTGCCACAAGGTAAAGAAGTCATCTTTGGAATTGTGAGAGTTGATGTTACTGAGCCAGAGTTAGAACCAGGCAACGTTCCAAAGAACGTTGTGTGGGTTATAACATTTCAGCCACACAACAGGTCTGAGGGGTTGGTGTTATGATCACACCCATTTTTCAGATGAAGAAACGTGGACTTAAAGAAATCAAGTGCATTTTGAAGTTGAGTAGCTAGTACCTGGGAAAGGCTGGCTTTTCTGAAGCCTCCATGAGGAATGCCCATGGAAAGTCTTTTTCTTTTGGAAATCTAGTAAATTCACTTCCTTCACTTTTTTCAAACTTGAGGCTAATTATGCAGCCTGTCCAAAGAGAGCTGACAGAGAACCTGTGCTGTCTTTGGAGACTGGAGGAGACTAATCCAAACTGACATGGCTGTCTCTGATCACTCTGACCTGGAATTCATGGAGGGAGACTGACTCTGAAGCCGATTTGCTCGGGAACTGCACATCGGAGACACTGTCTTGTCAAAGTGCTGTCAGATCATGCCAGGCCTCTCCACAGTTCATTCCAAGAGACACCTGCCAAAATAATGGACCAGCAATCTGGCAGTCTCTCGATCACATGAGGAAGAAAAGTGTCTCTTATGCAGAGCTACTGTATTCTTATTTTTAACATTTTAAGTGTGGTAACCAATTCTCCCTACTAAGTCAGAAGGGCTAAGGACATGAGGTTCAATCCTGTGTGCATTTCTTACGAATGGCTTCTTGTTTGGAGAAAATGTTGTCTTCCTTGGGAATAAACATTGAAGTTTCTCAACTCAAGTGTTTATAACCTCTGAGTTTCTCCTTCCTGATGGAGTTGGATGATTAGTCGTTGCTACATTAGTATCAGAGCATACTACACTATTGAACTGAGGGTGTCTGAGTTTACAAAGCTATATATAATATTATTTTCCTTTCTTTTTTGAAATTAATTTGCTCAGGTCAGTTAAAGTCCCAGGAAACTTGAAAAGAAAAAAGAAAAAAAAAAACCCTACATAATAGCTGAAAAAACAAACAAAAGCAGACATGTGTTCTCTCCTGGACTCATTCAACTGAAAATTTACTGTATTAGGTGCTGGCGATACAAAGATGGATAATCCAAGGAGCTTGTTCAGCAGGAGCCAAGTCCAAATAAAGACACACAGACTGCACACCTGTAATTAACATACCCTGTAGCCTCAAACCTTGTTTACGATGAGGGCGATTATAAGCACATACATACACACAGCAGTGAAAAACTTAAGATAGAGAAGAAGTAGGGTCCCTTAACCATTTGAGGAACGTAAGGAAGGCTTCTTATGAAGGCAGAGGAGGAAGAGGTGGAGGGTTGGGGAAGGGGAGAGGGAGGGAGGGGGAAGGGGAGAGGGAGGGAGGGGGAAGGTAGGGTATGTTTTTCCTATTGGGCACTTAGGCCAGATGCATTCAGATCCTTTCTAAGGATATCCATATCCTTGGATCCAGAAACTCTGCCTTTAGGAATTTATATTAAGGAAATGGTCCTGGATATTCACAAAGATTTAGCTACATTCCACTCTTACTTAGAGTAACATAGAATTATAAATAAGGAATATGGTTGAAATAATGGTTTTAATATGACATAACCATGAAACAAATATTATTCTACTATTAAAAAATGCTTGAAAAGAATAGATAATAGCATGGAAAAATAATAAATAGCCTAAAAGTGAAAAAATGTGCCCTATTATAATGTCACTCCTGTGAAAAAATATAAAGTACATTTGCACTCTTTTTTCTGAATGTTCTCCATTCAAAGACGCATGCTTTGTCTGAATTGGTGAAATCATGCTGTGTCTTATAATCGATGTCAAAACAGTTTTTGCAGCTGCCAAGCCAGGGAGTGTGTCGAGACGTGGTTGTTTGCCCACGTGGGAACCTCGTGGTGTCTGAGGGGAACTTGCTGATTGATTATCACTTTAGTTGTGTTCATTGGTAATGTCTCAAGTATTTGTAAGTTAAATATGGATTCTTTTGTTGCTGAAAATACTTTCCAAATATTGCAGTGGGATGAAACATTGAAATTAGTAGTTGTTCATACAGCAGACAGCCTGTCACACATGAAGTCATACAATTAGGATCCTTGAAATTTGCTAAGAGAGTATATATTCTCAACACACATGCATACACACACACACAGACACTAAAAGGTAACTGTGAAATGATGGATGTGACAATTAACCTGATTCTGATTGTGGTAATCATTTCACAATGTATATGTCTATCAAATGGTTATCTTACAGATATATATATATATAGTTTCATGTTCTAATTATACCTCAGGAAAGCTAAGGGAAAAAAAGGATCCTGGAATTTTCAAAGTTGTCATTCAGGTGCCAAATATCATCGGTTGAAATTTTCCATCAGGCTTGCAAGGAAAACTTTAAAAAATTCTGCATGGTCAGTCTATTAAAATGAAACAAAATGAAACAAAACTAGGCCTTTACTGAATTTGGAAATGGAATCAAAACTCAAGTATTCTTTGATCGTCCTTGAAATTGCACTAGTGATCATAAAGGCCCTCAAAATGGTGAAGCACCTGATCTGGAATTAAGAAAAGCAGTGTGTCTCCATGATGCTCACACCACGGGCTGCGGCCGAAGTGATTCACGCAGTTTTTAGTTTCTGAGTTTGAAGGAGGTTTAGATTCAAACTTTGTGGTATGAAAGAAGAAAATGTTATAATTATGTATTAATTTATTCAATGTTTTTCTCTGCAAAATTTTTCCTCTGTGTTAAAATGTAAAATTTCTTTTTTCCCCAAAAGCTGCTACTGAATCATTAACTGGTGTTACATAAAATGTCATATTAGAATACAGGTACGAGCATTAAGAAAATATAATATATTTATTTATTATAATTTATTTATTAAATATATATAAATATATATTATAAATTTATTATACTCAATGCATAGGCAGTCATACCTTCTTCACACCCACATAGACAAAATATTGTAATACCATACACCAAAAATTTGATTATATCTCACAATTAAAATTTAAATTAATTGTTCAGTTTTTCCTTTTCTCCTTCATAGTGCTCGAAATTACTTTTATAACTGAGCTTTTCAAGTTAATACTTATCTAATCTTTTTTAAAACTGATATTCTCCTATAAGCCAGCCTTAGTTTTTATTTCATGCTTCTAGCTTATAACATCACTTTGATCCCTTATTTCATGGTTTCTATTTTTGAAGTTAAAAATCTATGTTCTTCCTGTAATACTTGATTGTTGCATTTCCCTCCTCTCACAGAGAATAACATTTTGCATTTTCTGTTTACTCATCTTTAAATAGGAACAGAGAACTTATATGTGGTATTCATCTAAAAAATTCTCTTTGGGTTCCCTCTTTGTTCAAACTGCTTTGGCAACGTGATCTTGTCTGCTCTGCAGTCTGTATAGGAAGTGGAGAGGAGACTGGGCCAGCTCAGCATGGCAGGCTCATTTGTCTTGGTGGGTGCCTGGCTGTCCCTTGATGTCTCTGGGACAAGGGGCTGGCTTTCTGTTCATCATTCCAAAGCCCCAGTTTAGAATTCAAGTGTAGCAGATCTGACCTCCCTTCTCAGTGCCCCTGTTTTCCCATTGGACTTGATGGTGTTGCAAAACACATTTATAAATTTTCAAATTTTAAGCCATCCTCACATCCCTGAGATGAACTCTACTTGATCTGGTAGATTGGTCTTTTAATGTCCTGTTTAAATCATTTTCTGGTATTTTATTTACAAATTTTCTTTCTACATTCCTAAATGAGTTTCGTCTCTGTTTATTTACATCTGCTGATTGCCACATTTTAGCTTCAAGGTTTTTCGAGTTTCAGAAAATGAATCGAATAGCCTTTCATCTTTTCCTGTGCACTAAAGAAAATTAAACAGAATTGAAATTGTCTGTTCTCTGAAAATATGAAATAAATTGCCCTTGAAGCTACCAAAGGATCTCGTGTCAGTTATTGAAATAACTATTTTTATATGATTTTAAGATATATAGACATGTAGGAGACAGAGATATATGGATGTAGATACAATCAAGGAAGAAATTCAGTTCATAATAATGTTAAGTTGCTAGTTTCATTGAAATCATTTTGTGTGATTTTTTATTTGTTTTTCTTTTTTCTCTATGCTTTCCAAATGATATATTACTAGCATGCTATAGCTATAAGAAAAAGTTAAAATATATTAATTAAGCTTATAGTTTTCTGTATTAACACAACTCAGATATGCTTTCTGAACCTTCAAAGTAACAATTCCCATCAAGTTTCAATTTCATGCAATATTGATATACATGTGTGTGTGTGTGTGTGTGTGTGTGTGTGTATGTGTGTGTAAAGCAGGGTGCTAAATTTATTCTGCAGAACTTGGCATATAAAGTTTCTTTTCACAAAATCAACAATCAAGAAAACTTCATTAAAAGCCTTAATACATAAAAATAATTCATTTTAAACATGATAAATATTGTTAAAGTGCCAATATTAGAATAGCTGTGTAAAATCCCACCTGTTCGATGGATCATGAATTTTAGAAACACGGACTTGAAATATATCAAGAAGGAAACTTGACATACTTTTTTGATGGAGAGTCTTTGAAGTATAAGATTAAATAGAGAGCAGTTTTTTTACCCACAAAATAATTCCTCAGTGAAGCGGTAGATACCTTAGATGCAAGCCATTTGTAAGTGTCTCATTTCACAAGTTGATTTATGTTTATTGCAATTCTAATCAAAATCCCAATTTATATAGAAGTGTAAAAGTTCAAGAAAGCCTAGATAAGACAGAAGGGCTTTCCCTATCAATTTTGAAAATGTATGATAGTGTTACAATGATTAAGACAGTGTATTATTAGTGCAGAGCTAGTTAAACCAGAGTAGAGGAACAAGAAATAGATCCATGAATTTATGCATACTTAATGAATATAAGTCTTTAATAAATGATGCTCCAACAATTAGATACCTATATGGAAAAAATGCTATTGGACTGTACAAAGTCAGTAGGTGCATGCAGGTCTAAATGGGAGCTACAGGCTTTTGCAGGGTAACATAGAAGAATACCTTTATTAACTTGGAGATGTCGAAAGATATTTTAAACAAGACAAAAAAATCTGTATGGTAAGGAAAGTGATAAATCCAACTACAGTAAAACTCAGTGTTTCTGATCATGAGAAAACACCATAAAGGGTTAAAAGCCAAAGAATCAGAGAAAATATTTTATAATACACATGACTAATACAGGATTTGCATGTGGAACATTTTCAAATGTTGATTTTTTAAAAAAAAGAGAAACCAATAGAAATAAGGACCAAATATTTGAATGGATACTTCACAAAAGAGTAAATCTAAATGATCAGTAAAAATAGGTTAAAATACTCAGCTTCAATAGTAAATCAAATTTAAAATCACAACCACCAGATTGTCAAACATTAAAAATTAGGATGTAGAGCAATGGAAAATTTCATAAGCTGTACATAATATGCAAATTGGTATAACAACTTTGGGAAACAGTTTAGCATCTCCTAGTAAATTTAATAACATGCGTACCTTGTAACATAGCAGTTTCATTCCTGGGAGTGCATCCTAGAGAAATATATACCCATATATTAGGAGACATATATAGAGATGTTCCCAGCAGCATTTTTGCACTAGATAAAAACTTGAAACAGCTCAAATCCATCAATAGTAAACTGGATAACTAACTTGCAGACTTTTCATACAATGGCACTTATATAATGGAGTAATTAATAAAAGTGAATGGAGTAGAGTAACATGCAACAACACAAATAAATTTTACAAAGAAAATATGGAATAAAAGATTCCAGCCACTAAACTCTAATTCAAAAAATACATGCACCCCAATGTTCATACCAGTTGTATATACAATATCCAGAACATGGAAGCAACCTAAATGTCCACTGACAGATAACTAGATAAAGAAGATGTAGTATATTTACACCATGGAATACTACTCAACCATAAAAAAGAATAAAGTTAAAAGAAAAAAAGAATAAAGTAATGCCATTTGCAGCAACGTGGTTGGACCTGGAGATCATCATTCTAAGTGAAGTAAGCCAGAAAGAGAAAGAAAGATACCATATGATATCACTTATTTGTGGAAACGATAAAAAGAAAAAAAAGGGCACTAATGAACTCATCTGTGAAACAGAAACAGACTTGCAGACGTAGTAAACAATCTTATGATTACTGGGGGAAAGAGGGTGGGAAGGGATAAATTTGGGAGTCTGAGATTTGCAAAAGTTAGCCACTATATATAAAAATAGATAAAAAACAAATTTCTTCTAGCACAGGGAACTATATTCAATATCTTGTAATAACCTTTAAAGAAAAAGAATATGAAAATGAACATATGTATGTATGTGCATGACTGGGACATTGTACTGTACACCAGAATTTGACCCATGTAACTGACTGTACTTCAGTTAAAAATAAGAGTCCAGCCACTGGAGAATACATACATTTATCTAAAATTTAAAATGTGAAAAACTAAACTGTATCATTTGGGGATGCTTCTGTGGGTTAAAACCAAAAAGAAGAGCAAGGAAGTTATTAATGAGAGTTATGACACTAGTTACCTCACTGGGAGAGTGAAGGGACTTGGTAGGGAGTTGGATGCAGAGGGTATCAGGTGTACAGGAAATGTTCCATCTGTGACTGCATGGTGGTCTCAGAGGGGCTACTTAATAAATATTCATCATTTAGCCTTCATGTACTATTCTGTGTATATTTCACCAAAAAAGAAAAGAAAAAGAACAAATAGGGAAAATTTTTATTGCTTACTAATTCCTGGAAGAGTTTAAATTCCATGGGAATTATTTGTTCTCTGAAGAAGTGATACATTCATTCATGCACGTCTCTGGACTTCAATTTTCTTTTAAAACCAATTAATTGATAATGCCACCTTTTCTTTTTGCTCATAGGTATTGATCTACTTAGGTGTCTACTTCTTGAAATGATTATTTTTTGCATTTTCCAGGAAAGCTATTTTCAGGGGTGATGTTTCCATTATAACCAGAAAGTTGTTCAGTGACACTCACCTATTTTAGACTTTCTTTATGGGTGCGTGGTTGCTGTCTTTTGGCCATTCCTCTGGGCTGCTACTTACATATCTAACATTCCCTCTATTGACAGGAATTTCCAGTTTCTGCTACTACAGATATTGTTGTGAGAAACCTCTTTGCACATATATCTTCAATTATTTGTGTCTTCATTTCTGCACATTTTGCTAGATTTTTCAATTCACACAATGACTGGTAATGTATGAATGTATCCATTTCCCTACATCCTCACTGAATATTAACATTGTTGTGCATTTTAGTTTTGCCAGTTTGATGGGTAAAAAGTCTAATTATCATTTTACGATTAGTGTTTTCCTATCAGCAAGCCTAAAATTCTTTTTTCATATAAACTTATTGTCTATCCATTTCCACCATTTACGTTTCCCCTCACGTGAATTTGTTTCACCCATTTTTTTCTTGGATTTGTTGATCTTTTTACTATGAATTTGCAGTTTGGTCAACAGGAATATTAACTCTTAGTCTACATACATGTTACAAAAATTTCCCTACCATATCAGCTGGGGTTTTTTTGTTTGTTTGTTTGTTTGTTTGTTTTTGATGTCATGTTTGATATCGTTTGCTATGGAAGATTGTTTTGTTTTATCTATTAAGATACTTCTGTTCTTTCTTTTAAGACTTTGGGTTTTCTTCCTTTCTTAAGAAAGTTTCACTCATTCTAAAGCATGCAAAGTTTACTTGCTGCTGCATCTGTGTCTGTTCCTGTATCCATATCTACATCTGTATCTATCTGGAATTTATTTCTCTTTGTGTTGTGACAGGCGGTATATTCTCTTTTTTTAATATTTAAATATTTCCTCTTGTTTAGCATTTTCATGGGTGTTTTTGTATCCATGTGGCCTATCTCTTTTGCTGATTGTGCTAGAGCAGGTATAATGAAGCATTTAAAAGTGTGGTCTTTGAAGTCATTTTGTCCCAGCTACTTGTTTGGTATGTGAATGAGCACAAATCAACTAATTTTCTTTTTTCAAATCCATCAGCCTTGCTTTATCTTTTAGATTTTTTTCCTATTAAAATTTTCTTTAATTGCACACCTAGATAAAATTTCTTCCATGCCAATAATGCATTTAATGATCTGTTTTTTCCCCACTGATTTTTGCCTTTACTGGAACCATAGTTTTTGATATGTAGCATTATCCTGATCCTATTTCTAAGAGATTTGCAAATGTTAGCCACTATATATAAATAGATTTAAAGAAAAAAAGATTTCTTTATAACAGAGGAACTATATTCAGTATCTTGTAATAACCTTTAATGAAAAAGGATTTGAAATTGAATAGATGTATATATTTATTTATGACTGGGACACTGTGCTGTACACCAGAAATTGACACTGTAACTGACAATACTTCAACTTAGAAAAAAAAGAATTCTGTGATTGCCCTTTTGATATCTTTTGGAGAAAAGAGTTTTATAGGAGAATAATTCTTATACCAATGCTTAAGTATTTTTAAATTTTATAAATAAATAAATAAATGCATGTTAATGTCATTGCCTTAACCTCAGTGTTTAATACCTGGTTTGGAGGAATCACTGAGCTGTTCTCTCTTGCCTAATATGTGATTGCTTTCTATAAATGCTCCGTGGGCATTAGAAAATAACCTACTTTCCAAATCCCCTTGTGGTTTGTAATGTTTCATAGAGTTTATTGGCCAGATTTGTATTTATCATCCACATCCTCATAGCCTTAATGCTTTATCCCTCAGAGAGTTAGAAAGATATATTAAATCTTCTGACTACTATTGTAGAAAAATTTACAGATTTTGGTTTTTTAATTTATATTGTCTTTACCATTATAATGTATAGCCATTTCATAGCCAAAGGAACATTTCTTTCTGGTTAGGAGAATTCTAAACCCTGGGATTCCAAATGCTGTTGCATACCACAATGTTATAATTTTACAATGTTTTACCCCATAATAGAACAACAAGAAAATCATTAAACTTAAAAAAAATTTTAATCTTTGGCCCTGTAGAGAAGTTGACTATTACAAATTACCCAAGGCTGAACTTCCAAGAAAGGCATCAGTCCATGAAATTAAATTATGCATTTTGAAGGTGCTCTGTCTAATACTGACAGATACTAATTGAAGAAATAATTGTCTGGATTTTTTAAAAAGACTCTTATATCTCTTTTGTTCAACAGGCTGGTTCAAAATTCCTAAACTGACTTCTACAATGAACCAAAATACCTTTATTTTCTCTCTCAAATGAAGACTAGCATACAAACAACTGGAACCATGTCCATTTCAATTAAACTTGGAATTCTATAAAGATTCAATTATATATTTCAATAAATGCCCTGGAATTAGGGAACTGTCATGTTGAAATTACATTACAACCGTATTTCTCAAATTATGATTTTTATTCCTCGGGCAATCATGATAATAGACCAAGGAGTACGTTAAGCAGCTGTATTGTGGAATACCTTCATGAAGCATCAGTTATGTTCAGAAATACAGTGGAAGTGAAGGGGCTGCGGGTAGACAACTGTGAGAATTTAGTAATGCATCTAGCTAGTTACAAATATTTTTATGTTAAATATATTTCTATTTGTGAACCCAAAACAAAACTTGAATGAAAATATTCTCAGTTTTTACACATAATAAATATTCAAATCAGCTGACCCTTGAAAAACTTGGGGGTTAGTAGCACTGACTGGCTGAGTGGTGGAAAAGCCTTGTATAATTTATAGTTCTCTCCTTATCCATAGCTTCAACCAGCCTCGGATTATGTGATACTATGATATTTACTGTTGAAAAAAAATCTACATGTAAGTGGAACCGTGCAGTTCAAATCCATGCTTTTCAAGGGTCAGCTGTAATAGAAAAGCGTGTGTGAAGTGTAAATACCCTTCTCACCCGCAAATACTCTTTCTCCAGTCCTTTTCCCCAGTGCAGTGGGTTTTGTAATTCTGCTGCTCACTGCTACCCAGGAGTTGTCTTAATTCACAGTGCAGGACTGTCTGATAAAGCTGGAATGAAGCAAATGGGTATCACACATAGATGAGAGCTGTTTGCTTTGTGTATTTCTCTTGGATCAGGTATTTATGAAACATTCTCTTTAGTTCTAATAGTTTTTTCTTTTTTTCAGTCATCTCTCTTAGATTTTCTAAGTGATCATATTATCTGCAAATAAATATAATACCTTATTTTTTCCCAAATTTTTACCTTTTTTTTCATAATTAGGTTTATTTATTTATTTATTTATTTATTTATTTATTTATTTATTTATTTATTTTAATGGAGTTGCTGGGTATGGAACCCAGGACCTCACAGATGTGAGGCATGCACCCTACCCCAATATATACCTTTTTACTTTTTTCATTTTCTTGTTTAAGCTGATGTTATCAATAATAGTTATTGATAATGTGGTTATGTTTTTTGTTTTGTTCTCCTAAAATTGGTTAAAAATGCTTTAAGAATTTCTGCATTTAGTATGATGACAGGTTACTTTTGTTGTGTTAAGGAAATATTCTACTATTTATATTTTATACACACTGTGAATTACATTTTATAGGATGATTTTGGCATTGACTAAGATAACATAATTTTCTTTTTTGACCTATTTTATACGAATGAATTCCATTTTGTGTAGCAGAATTTACCCCTCAACTTTTTGACATAACTATCACAGAAATGCTTTCATAGTTGTGAACAAGTAGATAACTTTCATCTTAATATCTCTTTGTTCATTTCAGTCATTTGTAGGGGGGGGATTGAGTTACAGTCTTGCTCTCATTATGCCATCTTTCCCATAAACTAACGTATATATTTTAGTAATAAAAGAAAGGCTCAGTGAACAATATATTTTTCAGTGTTTTTATAATTAGGATATAGATGCAGAGGGATTTTTTTTTCTGATATATTCTATCAAGAGCTTACAAAGCTAACGTAAATGCTAGACTTTTTGGTGAAACATGCAAGTATAAATGTTAAATATTTGTTTATGTAAATAGAGTTAATAAGACAAATAACTGTTTTCATATGGGTGGACAAGGGCTGTATCATCTAAGACTGAGACAAAATTTTCTCCCAATGTTATACTGCATTTTTTATTACTGTGGGTATTAGTGACACAGTAAAAAGCTATCATAATTTGTCACGTATTTGTAACAGAGGAAAATAGTAAACTTTAAGCTCGTTTTATAGTTCCTTCTTTGAATGTTCACGGCAAAACCTCTTTCAGGACCAGATATTTGTGTGTTTTTGGAATCTAATTATTATTTAACGTCTAAATATTACTGTGCAGAAGGGTTAGACTTGACAGCCCTTAAATCTCATAGTCTAATGTTTGAAAATGGAGTTCCTCGTGTGGAGGATGTTCGGGGCCCACTCTGGTTTTGAGGACATGGCAGCAAACTGCCAATTATTGTGGGCCCTCCCATCTCCAGGCCCTCCGTGCCGTCGATCCACCCTCTGTGAAGCCGTCTGTCTTAAAAAGGAGTGAATGACAGCAGCAGCCTGTTTGGCAAGAATTGACAAACCACCGACTCTGGCCCCCTTCCACTGCTAAGTGATGGGACTGGAGCCGTGTAAGAAGCCGGAGCTTGGCCAGGCGCAATCTGAAAAAGGCACTTGATCCCCGAGGAAAAGATGCAGGGACCGCATTATTTCAGTGAATGTTTATGAAAAGCAGTATTCTCTAAAGCAAAACTAGAAGAAGTCTTGGCTGAGCTAAGTATTCATTACGTGGAAGAGAATGATTAAGGAACCAAATGGAGACTAAAAAGATAAAAAAGTTCGGAAGTAAAGACTTGACCCTTTACAAAGGAAGCTGGGCGGCAAGGGCAGCCTTCGTTCTGTGGACCCGTGTAATTAACACACGACGCTCAGCTCACGTAAGGAATGCACAGGCCTGGTTACCGCCTAGCCAGAGGGTCACCCTGGGATCTCTGGCAAGCCAATTGAATGCCTCCGTATAAAAAACACTCAGCGATTACATTGCATACAAGGATTTTTCAACTTGACGGTGAAAAAAAAAAAAAATTCTCTCCGCATTGCAAAAGAAACCGTTACTGTGGAGAAGGTATAATTACCCTGAATGGATAAGCTCAGAGTGCGGTAGGGTGATTTAATTCTTGGAGTGTACAGTTTGGTGAAGTGGAAAGAGAATTTGTTCACAAGAACTATTCCTGCCCCCCTCTTCCCCCACCGTGCTGGCTGGGCTACTGGATGGAACCCCTGGTGTCAAGGCAGTTATACTAGGTGTTTCTTGTGTGACATTCACCAGGTTGCTTCTCTCCTGTTAGTTGATCTAAAAGAAAGGTGTTCAGATTGCACAGAAGTATAAAAAGAAGTGTCTGAAAGAAATGGTCCCACTCACTCTGTCCATGCTCTTGGCAGACATGATTGTTCAAATATGACATCTCGTGCTGAGCCCAGATGAATGTTCTCAGAATCCTCCAAGCTTCCACAACCTCTGTCAATAGGTTGTTAATGAACAAACAGAAAGAAAGCAACCAAACTTCCTAGCCTGAGACAAATCAAATGAACAGTCACTTTGTTTAATTCTAGTCACAAAATAAATGAAATCATCAAATGTTCTTATAAGTTACCAACTTCCTAACAAAAGCATCTCTGTCCCTCATTTTTGTGATGCTCAGATCTTCTTGGATATAATAATTGTGTGAGAGCATTATTCTGTTTTCTACCAGGGGCAGATGAACTATAAATTTGATAACCTGGTAAATTTGCAGATTAAAAAATATTTTTCAATTTAATGAGCCAGTTATTCTGAAATCTGGCTCCCTTATTAAGCCGTCTTTCTGAGTAAATGACTTCTTACCTGAATGTTTTTGCCTCTGAATCTTCCTCCCTTAGGAGCTGAAACATGAAATGATATCTAGCTGTTATATTTGGACCAGAAGGATCAGGAAGATCGTTTTTTGTTCAGAAAGTCTAGGATCATGCTCCTTATCTAGTAGGAAATTAGGATGATCAAGGTTCCCTTTTCTTGGTTCCCAGCTCATCCATCTCATTGCTAATAGACCCCAGGTCTGGGATAGACAAAGTTTTACTGATAGAATATTAAACATTTGGGTTTAATAAATTATATAATTTTATTGAATCAATATTTATAATAGAAACCTGGTCTTCGAAGTCTGAATAGAAGCAAGGCAGTCATAGATGTAGGTCATAGCTAAAACACTTCGGAAAAATGCACTCTGTATTCAGAACCAATATCTTCAGTGTATTCACAAGTGATGTATTTTAATATATTCACAAAAACTAAAGGAAATTGCATGGTTCTTTTCCCTTCTTTTTATTAATTTAACAAATGCAAGGCAGAGTTATTCCTTGCAGCTCCATGGGACACTGCCTCTTCCTCAAGGCTCTCTTTCAATAAAATATTACGTTTATGAAAGCTTGCTTGAATCACGAATTGCATGTTCACGTGAAAAACCCTTTATGATGCATAACTGTTTCCTTGTTGACTATGGGAGTAAAATATTTACACTTTGGGATGTTTAAAAAGGATGGTGGTCGCCTGCACAGCAGAGGAACAGGTGAGGAGTCCCAGGGCTTGAGTCTTATAAGGAGTTAAGATACAAATTTGTCTTGAGGATTTTAGCCTGGCAGAGCCATTCTGAAGCGGGAGGAACCTGATATAAATGGGAAATGAAAAACTATGTGCATCAAGCTATGGATGTATTTAATTCTTTCGTGCATCCTGGGAAGTTAGAGGCAGTGAGGACACCAAGCAAGCATGGCTAGAGTTCAGTGGCGTGTCCCACAGGAAATCTAGAAGAAATGCAGTGGGGGAGTTCTAGATGAGCAAAACCTGTGCCTTTTGTCCTTAATTATTTGAGCTGAGAGTGGGTCAGCCCTAGCAAAAACTGTTTGTTTTCAGTTGCTATAGAAACAAAACAGTTCAGATAACACGGGTTGGGGAATGTGTGGATCTCACAATTATCACCCAGTGTCGAGCCTGAACAAAGTCCATCAACCACTCCAGTGAGGGTCTGGAGAAAGACTTCTGGTGTGAGTCAAGAAGTGGGGGAATATCTGATGGGAAGAGAAATCCTTATACTAAGTCAGAGTGAAAACTGACACTTAGGGTGGAAGGAAAGACAATTCCCCATGGACTCCTGGCTGCCTAATGCAAGTCCTGGGTACCAACTCTGGTGCATCCTCCCCACAGGTCATCTCATGGCACGATGATCTAGGACTTGGGCTTCTTTGGAGAAGCTTCACAGGGAGTTTAACAGAATGTAGGGTGGAAGAGAGGTGAGCAAAGCAGGGGTGAGTGAAGCCTAAAGGATTGCTGGACACTGCACTGGGCGGGTAACCAGGGTGCGTACACCGCAGACCCTCAGGTGACTTACTTCCATGATGTACATTGTTGGGATTCAGTGTTGCCTCTTGCTCTAGACCACCCTAGTCTCAAATATGAGGGTGGTAGAAATGAAGCAAATGCAATTTCAATGCCTCCTTCAGAGTTTGACACCTCCAATCGCCTACCAAAGCCACAAACTGAAAGGTTTATTTTTAATTGAAGTCTATAGTCTGTTTACAATGTTGTGTTAATTTCTGGTGCACAGCACAGTGATTCAGTTATACATATATATTATTCCTTTTTATATTCCTTTTCATTATAAGTTACTCTATGATATTGAATATAGCCATGTGCTTTACAGAAGAAACTTGTTGTTTATCTATTTTGTATATAGTAGTTAGTATCTGCAAATCCTGCTCTCCCAATTTATCCCTCCCCCGACCTTTCCCCACTGGTAACCGTAAGTTTGTTTTCTATGTCTGAGTCTGTTTCTGTTTTGTAAATAAGTTCATTTGTGTCTTTTTTTTTTTTTTTTTTTTTAGATTCCACATATAAGTGATATCATATGGTGTTTTTTCCTTTCTCTTTCTGGCTTACTTTAGTTAGAATGACAAAGATTTTGGATGTAAGCTTGTCAGTGACATTTGGTGCCTTTTGAATGTCTGGGAAAACAGATGTATTCTTTAAGTTGAACATCATTATGGAAGGCTGCTCAACACCTCCTCAAAATTGTCACTAGAACAGGGGCAGATCCTTCGAGGGTGTGGAGGTCACTTCCACGTTCAGCTGCTTGTGATGTGGGCTGGGCGGTGGGGAAGGTGACAGTGGAGGGGTTAAATCACATTGCTAGTGTGCAGGAGGAGTTCGACACATTGTAGGCTGGCACCGCGCCTGGGACACAGTCGGCTTAATCCATTTTTTAAAGCAGGAGTGCTGCGACTTGGCCTCTCCCACCTCTCCCTAACAATCAGGCCTTTCTTGAACTGGCCAGTCCTTTATTACTCATCTGCTCCTGACCCACTGTATAATTTTGCTGCTATGGAACTGAAAGCGAGGACAGTATTAGATAATGGCTTAAGCTGCAAGCCTTTTCAGAGATGCCAATAAGGCACACTAGCAGATTTTCAAAAGATTCCTAGAAGGAAACAAGTAAATGTTGAAAGTGAATGTCCCAAAAGCAGTGGCTGCCCTGCATTGGGAACTGTCCCCAGTGGCTCCCTTTGCCCACCTCCTACTCTTGGTGGCTGCCAGAACTCGTGGCTGATGAGCTGGAATCACGGCTTAGGTATTGTTATTTATCCCTGTCAATCAAGCTGTCCCCTTAATTTCCTCACGTGACCTACTCTTAATGTGACTACAGAGTCTGGCTGTGTGCTTTTCCCGTTATGCTAATAGAGAATTGTTGAAGGAGAGAGGAACCAAAGGTGATGTGTTAGTTTTAAAAAATGATAGCTTTGGGAGCGAGTTTGTAAATTAACAGCTTTGCATTTGTGAGGGGAGAAAATTGATGCAGAGAAGAAGTTTCCTCAAAGGTTTATATTTAGCTTGAAACACTATGAAAAATGTTTAGAACGGAAATAGTCACATGATGTCAGATCTCCTTGAAGTCATCAGACTTTCTGCTTAGATGTGAATGTCCATAACCCTGCTGAATTCCTGATTTCTAGAGGATACAGCTAGCATCTCATCCCCCAAAAGAAACCATGGACTTGGGGCTCCTGCCTGGCTTTGGGGAGGTGGCTGATGTCTCGAGTAGCCACCTAATTACATCCAGTCCACACTGGGAGACTTTTTTATTTTTAGATTAAAATCAGGATTTATTTTTAAAAATTTTAGTAATTTTTTTTTAATTGAAGTACAGTCAATTACAATGACACACTGGGAGACTTTTGAAAATTGAGGACTATCCATAATTGTGGTGGGACAGCAGGAGTAAACCAAGACCGTGCCCCAGAAAAATTGAGATGAATGATCTCCCTAGCGTTGTACCTTGTCCTGGGGGGTAGCTTGATTTTTCAATACTTCTTGGGTCTACTGACTTCAGCAAAGGATAGGTTTGATTGCTCCAAAAAGCATGCATAGAGAATGATCTATGCCTTTCCACACAGGGTCTGGCAGAATCACTGGCTCCCCTGCTGTAATATGTTCTGATCCTACTGGTGCTGAAATGAGTGAGAAGAGTTTATGAGTGCATGGATAAATAAGAGTGGTCTGAGTAATGTGTAGAGGGGGCCCAGGCCTCGAGTCTTTCAGAAGTAATGGATTTTATCAGGAGTCTTCCATAGTTCATCTGGGGAAGCAAGTCCTCATCTCACAGCCTCCCACCAGCTCTTTCCAAGTCCCTAGGATAGGAATTGGGAGGTTTGCTGTTGGCACGTGATTTATATAACACTTGCTGCTAGCATGTGGGTAGGCACATGCTGCCTTAACAGTTTGTGACAGGTATCCTGAGGGTTCCAATCATGGCCTCTGGGGTCGGACTGGCTGGGTATTAATCCTTAGAGGGCAAGGCACTTAAGTGGTGTGCCTCAGTGTTCTCCACTGTGAGATGACAACAGTAATACTAACAGCATAGGCTTGTTAAAAGGATGGGAGATTTATAACTGTGCCTGGAAATAAAGGTTAGCTGTTCCCAATAAAGGATATTCATAGCATCTGCACCCAAGATGATTACAAGGGGAAGAGCTGAAGCATCTGCACCCCATTAGATAACCCTCATCTTTCAATACCTGTGTTTTACCATCTCCTGGTATAATTAATCTTAACAATTTTTCTTCCTCATCACCAGGCTTGGGAATAGGGGACCCATGTCCCTAGCAGACTCATTAGGAGTTTGCTAAAGTCATGGGTAAGTCTCTTATCTTGACTAGACCTACTTTTGGTTATTTGAGACAAGCAATGGAACAGAAATTTCAGGACATCAAGATGTCTAGAAGCCATTCAAAGGGTTATTCTGCTGCCTTTTTATTCTCTATTCAAAATAATTTCACACGACACTCAGATATCATCACGTTTAGCTTTAGCCTGCTGCATGTGTGGTGAATTCTTCCAAAAGTGATGGCAGATTTTCCTCCCTTGCTTGCGGAGGCGCCCACAGGTGAACTTGTCTACCATAAGGGTAATTCTCAGTGAACTGTTTCCTGGGTTTTTTACTATTCCCAAGGACAGAAGCAAGTTGAGTTCACTAAGCCGCTCCACTCTTTTGAGGCTAACATGAAAAAGTAACTTGTTAGGGTTTTTGAACTAAGATTCTCAGGGGAACTTTGAAAACATATATTTCATTTGCTGCAACAATGGAAATTTTATCTTTTTGAGAACAGGTGTATACAAATCTTGGGGTGTGTGTGTGTGTGTGTGTGTGTGTGTTTGAGAACAAAAGTTGTCACAATTGATTGTTTCCTTGAAAAAAGGTAAAGGACTTTAAATATATGGTGAAATTTCAGAGGACTTTCAAGCCTATAAAATGGAACTCAGCTAAGATTTTAGTGAAACGTTGCCATACTAGAATCCTGTTGGATTTGCATAAGCTAAAAGCCATGTAAATTATTTTCCAAGATCCTTTAACATCATACTGATACACAAGGGACCAGGGGAGGTAGCCCCAGTTGATAAATACTCAAAGTAGAATACCTTTTAAAAAAAATTGAAGTATAATAAGTTTACAATTTTGTGTCAACTTCTGGTGTACAACATAATGTTTCAGTTACACATATGCATATGTGTATTCGTTTTCATATTCTCTTTCATCATAGGTTACTACAAGGTATTGAATATAGTTCTCTGTGCTATACAGAAGAAACTTGTTTATTTTATATATAGTAGTTTGTATCTGCAAATCTTGAACTCTCAATTTATCCCTTTTCCCCTCTTTTCCCCCTGGTAACTGTAAGTTTTTTTCCTATGACTGTGAATCTGTTTATGTTTTGTAAATAAGTTCATTTGTCTTTCTTAAGATTCCACATGTAAGTGATATCATATGATATTTTTCTTTCTCCGTCTGGCTTACTTCACTTAGAATGACAATCTCCAGGTCCATCCATGGTGCTGCAAATGGCATTATTTTATTCTTTTTTATGGCTGAGTAGTATTCCATTGTATAAATATACCACGGCTTCTTTATCCAGTCACCTGTTGATGGACACTTAGGTTATTTCCATGTCTTGGCTATTGTATATAGTGCTGCTATGAACACTGGGGTGCAGGTGTCTTTTTGAATTAGGGTTCCCTCTGGATATATGCCCAGGAGTGGGATTGCTGGGTCATGCAGTAAGTCTGTTTTTAGTCTTTTGAAGAATCCCCATACTGTTTTCCATAATGGCTGCACCAAACTCCATTCCCACCAGCAGTGTAGAAGGGTTCCCTTTTCCCCACACCCTCTCCAGCAGTTATCATTTGTAGACTTCTTAGTGATGGCCATTCTGACTGGTGTGAAGTGATACCTCCTGGTAGTTTTGACTTGCATTTCTCTGATAATTAGTGATATTGAGCATCTTTTCATATGCCCATTGGCCATTTGTATGTCTGCATTGGAGAATTGCTTGTTTAGGTCTTCTGCCATGTTTGGATTGAGTTTCTTTGTTTGTTTTTGTTATTAAGTTTTATGAATTGTTTCTATATTATGGAAATTAAGCCCTTGTCTATCTTATCTTTTGCGAATACTTTCTCCCATTCCATAGGTTGTCATTTTGTTTTGCTCATGGTTTCCTTTGCTGTGGAAAAAGCTTATAAGTTTAGTTAGGTACCATTTGTTTATTTTTGCTTTTATTTCTATTGCCTGGGTAGACTGCCCTAGGAGAACATTGCTGAGATGCATGTCAGAGAGTGTTTTGCCTGTTTTCTTCTTAGAGGTTTATAGTGTCTTGTCCTTTATTTAAGTCTTTAAGCCTTTTTGAGTTTATTTTTGTGTATGGTATGAGGGAGTAGAATACATTTTTGCTCTAGCCTTACCTACCCTACCTTCCACAAGGATGCTCTGAACTCAGAATTAAGGTCTCAGTGAGATCCAGGTTCACCCAGAAGCTACCTTGGAGGCGAGAGATCCTGGGAAGGTGATCAAGGACTGGACCTGTCATCTGGAAAGCCCATCACCTAACTGTACTGCACACCATGATGCCACTTTGGTTGTCTCCTTTTTTTTTCCTTAAAGGGAGGAAGGGGCAGCGGATTAGCTCCCAAATTCCTGGCGGCGTAGTTTTAGCTCTGTCGTTCACCACCGCTCTGCCCTGGAGGCCCTTTATTTGACCCTCCTGTCTTCATATCTGGGTGCATCCTTCCTTCCTTACCCTGTTAGTCTTTAGTATTGGCTTCTCGTTAGCATTCCTGCTCTTCTACATTTTCTGCAATGTCACAGAGGCTCGAAGCCTAGAAATGACTTTGCTTCCCTGCCAGTGGGGTTCTGGTTTATGGTCTCATCAATGAGAGGTTCTCACCTGATGTTTGGAAAGTGGACAAGGAATAACCAGCACTTCCCCAGCTGTGGGAACATGTGCCTGGACTTCCACTGGCGGCAGCCGTGGGGGTTGACAGTAGTTTTGGGGCGTCATCTGTGAGTCCGCAAGGCTGGTTCCCTGTGATTCTTGTCCACTCAGCTAGCTGAAACCTGGCAAAGGCTATCGTGACCTTTATTCTGCTTCCACAAGCCCCTCCAATTGTTCTGTGAGTCTCTGATACTTAGTATTAAGTTATTTTCTGTGTAAAATACTTGAGTGGCTGCTGTTTTTGAAACCAAAGTATGGTTGTTAAAGCAGCCAGCTTGTAGATAGCCTGTGACAAGACTGAATAGGAAGCCGCACTGGACTCTGACTGGAGCAGATGTCCCCCGCGCTGTAGCTCATGATGGTGCGAGACCTCCCCCGTCTCCAGCCTTGCAACTCAGGCGGCCACCAGGCAAGCGTGCTTGGCCTCTTCCCTACATGGAGACAAAGGAAACTGCTTCTTCTGCTTTTCCTAACAGCATCACTCTCATAAGTGTTACCATTTCCCCTCACTTAATAGGAAAGGAAACGGGGGTCAGGGAGTTTCAGTAGTAGAAAAGCTACCAAGAGGCAAAAGTCTGCTTTGCATCAGTTTTCCTTTGCCATTTTCACACACCTCTGAATTCTTGTCTAGAGCCGACCTCCTTCGGAGTCCCTTCAATGGAATTCTAATTCTCTATTTCCCTGTGGTATTTTGACTGTCGTTATTTATTGTCAGATTTTAAAATTTGCTTTCTAGAAGACTTTCTAGCTGAAAGAAAAAAACTGCAATGATAATAATAATATTAAAAAAGTGTCACTTATTAAGCAGTTACAAATGTCAGACACTGCTGTTTTAATTGCTCATTTAATCATGAAAATTGCTCATTTAATCACGAATGATCCAAGGAGTCATGCATTTTTATTATCTCTATTTGACAAAAATGAAAACTGAGACTCCCAGAGGTTTAGTCCAAATTAATAGAGGTAGTTTATAGCAAACCCAGATTCCCACCCAGGTCTCTTTATCGCCAATGCTTCTGTCGATTCATTTAATAAATATTTTTCGAGCGCTCGGTGTGTGCTGGGCACTCCTCAGTCCGCGGTGGAGCCGGGCAAGGGAAGCGAGGACACACCCAGTCAGTGTGGAGCGGGAGATGAGAAGGTGGGGGGTGGAGTTCAGCGTGAAGAGCTTGTGGTGATTGACAAGTGCACACATCCCACCAAGAAGCTGTCACGATGATCTGAGAATAAAATACAGGTATTTTTCTTTGAATCTCTGTATATTGCTTTTTCAAAAAGCTACAAATTTGTCAGCATATAACTACCTGTTAAGTAGTTTGAAACTGTTTAGTAAATGGATCTGTGTGGCCTAGGGATGCTGTTAAAAAAATACTGATACTAAGGAAGCCATAAACTGAGAAAGTTTGAGAACCTTGGGCTACAGGTTAGAAGTGAAATAAATTTGAACTTTACTGATGTGGTCTTAAAATTTAACCAACTGCTCTAAAATTCAGGTTTCCTCCTTTCCTCACAGCACATCTCAGTCCTCATTAAATGTATGTGCTCTATGCTTTGCTTAAAAATTCTCCTGAAAAAAAAAGTGATTCAGATAAACAGGGTTTTCTCTTTAATAAAATGATGCACCTTCCAATTGCTATCACTAGTCTCACACAGCTTTTTCATTTTTCAAACCTTTATTAAAGTGTCACTTCTATCAGGAAATTAATTATGAAAAGAGGAATTGAGTGATCGGAGCCATAATTTGAGAATGGACCAAGAATTACTTCTTCAGAGGATGCTTTGATCTTAATCTATCATTTTGTGCTGATGAGTCACGAGCCCCACCCACCCCTGGGGCTGCCCAGCAGAGGTACTGCAGGTCATCTAGAGCTTGGGCCTCACCCTTTGCCCACAGGCAGCCCAGGCTTTGAGCAAAGGCCCCACATTCATGTGCCACCAGTGATGGTCTAAAATTGTCTCTCTAAAAATTCAGAACCTATTTACTTCTTTAAGGAACTTGTGCAGTATAGTATTTAGCATTATTTTTTTCTAAGAGGTAAATTACTTTATGTTGACCTGAATTTATACACTTGCTGGTCAGTGATTTCTGTGTTCAGGTCCATTGTGAGTCTTCTGATGTCATTCTCACAGAAACTCCTCACAGTTTACGAACCAGTGGAGTCTTGTTAGAAGCAATCTCTGGACACTCATTTTAAACTAAATATAACTGCATTTGCGGATGTTGCTTTTTTAAAAAATCATTGTTAGTGGTATCCTTCCCAAACCCCTGAATCCTTCCTTGATCTCAGAGCATTTTAATAAGCTCCCAAGATGGTAAAAAATAGAGACTTTCTTTTCATAAGGGAGACAACAGAGGTGCCCAGAAATTTAATCAAGTAGTTATGGGAACAGCATTAGACCTGGCTCAAGTCACATATCAATGTGGCGTATTTATTTTCAAGTCTCAGTATAAACATCATTACTTTAATGAAGCTTTCATTTGTCCACAGACCTGTGAAGCACATTCTGTTTCACACTCTCATGGCACTCATTCTGTGGAAGCACCCGGCGTTGAACGGGGACTCTAGTGCGGTGGCTTCTTCCCCGGCAGACTTCCAGTCTTCTTGGCTAAGTAACCATGCTTTTTTTGATTTCTTGTACCTGTATCTTCAGCATGTATCACCCTGCCTGGTGCTTGATAAACATTATAGAATGAGGGAAGGGAGGAAAGAAGGGAGGAAGGCAGGAAAGAACAAAAGAGAAAGAAATTAAGGGGACAGATGGGTCCAAATGTTACTTGTTGAAACTCATGGTGACCACAGTAATTAGAGGGACCCAGGCCTCTGCTTTTAAAGTGTTACTTTTCTAATGATAACAGTAGACCTTGCATGTCAAAGGAATAGCCCTGCTAATGGTACCTCCTTGCCAAGCTGTATAGATGAAAAATAAGGGGAAAGGCTTAATCAGCAATTGTGAATATCCACTAGTCTTTGTATAAAACTTATTACTATTTCCTCACAATAAAATATAGGAGGAACAGAATGATGGCAAAGGCTCATCTCAGGGAAAAAAGCAGGCAGGTGGCTCTGATGACCAAAGAACTCACTGCCAACAGCTCTGAAAAGAAGGAGCAAAGCACAGACAATGTGGTTCAAAAACTCTGAATTGTACTGGATCATTCTTTCCCACCTTCTTTGTCAACTGGTCACAATCAGTCCCCCTAGCCTTTCCTCCTCAGAATGCAAGCTCTGGAAACCAGGGAGCATGGTTTTAACCTTGCATGACTTTTACTTCCCTCTGATAAACGCCCTCCTTTCATCAAAAGCTGCTTAAATCAGAGGAGTTCTCATGTCTGCTCCCATTTCTTTCATGTGTGAGTTGAACAGATATCTGGGTTTAATGCTGTGACCATCAGCAGGGGCTCCTGAACGAGCTAATGGCTATATGGGTGTGCATGTCCAATAGGCCAGGGGCATCCCTTTGATTTATTGACCTGGTCTGGCGACCACCCTGTCATCTCTAAAATGCCCACCACTGGTCAGAGGGTTCCTGGGGAGGGAGTGTGACTGGCTACTTGTGAAATCATTGCTGCCTCTTGGAAAAGCAAGTAAACCTTGTGCCTGGCTCCATCACCTCACCTGAATGGGCAAGGTCGGTAACTTCACTGTCACCACAGCATAAATAATTCAGATTGGGGGATGAATTTATTGATTTTTTAAAAAAAGGAAAACCATAGATTCGCAGTCTTTGCTTGTTAATTTAAGGTGTCATGGCAGCCCCGGACGTCCAGAGCACTGGACTTCTGCTTTGGCTTTGCACGCACAATGGCAGTTAGTCAGTGAGCTAGGAAACAAATTCTTCAGAGGCAGACGGCAGTGAGTTAGATGCCTACCAAAGAATGTTTTGAAGAGGGATTCGTGAGTGTATTCCATATTGGGAGGACATTGGAGGGCCTTGAAAACTGACACAGAGGAGGCCCCTGAGCGATGATCAGTCTGCACTGAGACCAGTTCTGAAGAGAGTTAGCAGAGTGTAAACTCCTCCAGGGCAAGAGCTGAATTTCACTTCCCTTTGTTTCTTCACTGCTGTCTTCTCATCACCACCCGGGGTAGCTTCTACCTGCTTGTAGGCCAGATTCCTCACTGTCAGGTACATGGGGGTGCAGTTTATACCTGATGCCCGTTACTCTTTACCACTCACTGACTTCACCACAGCCTCCCATGAACTTGCCTTCAAGGAAACTGCCCTCAAAACTCAGTCTCTTTACAATGAAAATTATTCATCATTATCTTATTTAATTACTAAATTTAATGGTCTGAACTAAGTCTTCATCCTTTTTTTTGCCCTACTCTAGAAGTGAACATCTGACCACCAAGATTTCTTCAAACTTTCTCCTCCATTGGCTTCCGATGCACTGTGTTATCTGAGGTCCTCTATTCTATCCTCTCCTTAACCCCTCTTTCCTCCTGTGCATCCTGGAACTGCACATCCTACACACTTCTCTATCTTTACTGTCTTGGAGAGTGGACCCTTAGATTTTCATCCCTATATCTGACTGTTTTTTTTTTAGTAATGATTCACCCAAGTGAGGACCAAGAGTATGTCTATTTTAAAATCTCTTGATTCTTGTTGCAAATCACTTTCTAGAAAGGTTATCTCAGTTTGTGTTTCCACTTCCAGGACATTGGGATACCCACTTTGAGGTGCCCACGTCAATACAGAACGCTAGCTTTAAAGTATTTGATAATTTCTTAGGTGGAGTTAACAGTACAATGGTTAAGCACCTCAAAATGCTGCATGCTCTAAGCTGCTCCTGTGCTTTCTGCCCTTTTATGCTGGGCATCTCTGAGGAACTGTGAGGAGAGAGAAAGTGTCAGAGGACCAAGAGGTCAGGGGACTGAAAAAGGACAATGATCAGATTGGGCTTGGTTCACAATAGTCTCGTGCTGCTGGGGACTGACCCCCTTTTATGACCCATGTAGACCTGTGAGTCCTGAAATTAGGTGCAGAGAGTGGGAGTGAGTCTATTTCCCACACCTTCCTTATTGAGTTTGGACTTGATCTAGTCAAGAAATAGGTTAAGAAGCGTTATTCATTATTTCCTCATTAGTAATGCAGTGTGTAGAAATTCTGCCTAGATTTGAGTGGGTCTTCCCTATATTTAACATATAAAGCTACTGCCATTATTAGTGATTTTATACATCTTCATGAAAGCTGGGACTAGACATACCAAACATATACAGCCTCCTGCCATGAAAACCTGGAAAGAATTCTCAGTATCCCTTAGTTTGCTTCAGAAATATCACCGGCACAAACATTTTATGAAAGGTACAGTGTTCTTACAGAAGGATTTACGAAGACAAATAAGACCCATACTCTGGGAAGCTCTTAATTCAGAAAGATACATGTGCCCCAAGGTTCATAGCAGCAATATTTACAATAGCCAAGACATGGAAACAGCCTAAATGTCCATCAACAGATGACTGGATACAGAAGTTGTAGTATATACATATACACACACACAATGGAATACTACTCAGCCATATAAAAGAATAAAATAATGCCATTTGCAGTAACATGGATGCACCTAGAGATCATCACACTAAGTGAAGTAAGCCAGAAAGAGAAAGAAAAATACCATATGATATCACTTATGTGTAGAGTCTAAAATAAATGAGACAAATGAACTTGTTTATAAAACAGAAACAAACTCACAGACATAGAAAACAAAATTGTGGACACCAGGGGAGTAAAGTGGGGGGTGGAGAGCTAAATTGGGAGTTTGAGATTTGTAGATACTAGCTACTATATATGACATAGATAAACAGTAAGGCCCTACCGTATAGCACAGGGAACTATATTCAATACCTTGTAATAGTCTATAGTGAAAAAGACTATGAAAATGGATATATACGTATAGGTATAAGTGAATCACTGTGTTGTGCACCAGAAACAAACACAACATTGTAAACTGACTATACGTCAATAAAAAAAGAATGAAAAAGGACCCATACTCTGCTTTCAAGTAGCCCATTTACCCAGTTAAAGAGGTAAAACAAATATCAATGTGACTAAGTCCCAGACGTGACTGAAAGCCAAGTGCCACTCGGTTAAACAAACAAGAACATGAATGAATATTAGAGGAATCATTGGGAAGGAAAATGTATAATCTGACGGAAATGGGCCAAGTTTCACAAATAATGTGGCATTTGATGTAGACATAGAGGGATGGGCATGGTTTTTACAAGTAGAATGAAAGTCTGATTTGGGGAGAAGAGGCAGCATTTTGAATTGAAGAAATTGTGCGTTAGCAAAGGTTAATGCAGGGAGGAAAGCATCTTCTCTAGAGGGGTGGGTTCATGTCCCAACTGTGGATGTTACATGTCAAGATGGTGAGACTCTATTTTTCATTAAGTAGCCAATGGGTGCCCTCTGAGAGCCCCTGAAGGAGGAACATACTTGATGCTGAATTTTATTGTGAAATAATATTCAGCCCTGTGAAGTCTAGATTAGAATAAAGAATGGGAGTTTGATGCCCGGTGAGAAGGCTGTTATTCCATTAGTCTAGGGAGGGGGTCAAGTATCCCTGAGACAGGGAGGCAGGAATAAGACACATGAGGAAAGAGACGCAGAGGGGCCTGATGGAAATAAAAGTGAATGACTTGGCACATAATTAAATTTGGGACGAGGGGATAGACTTCAAGTCCAGATGCCCAGGAGACTATTTAAATTATGGTGTTATTAATGGATAATGAATTCAGAGAAGGAAATGATGTAGGAAAAGAAGTGAGTTTGAATTTGAATGCATCTGTCCATTTTCATTCATTTTTTTGCTAAGCAGGCAGTGGAAGGTTTGGGAAGTAGGAGAGAAAAATTAGGTGGACACATCTAGGAACAATTAGCATGGTGACCTTGGGATGAGCACAGGACTGAAGGTGGGTGAATCGGATTCCTTCCTGAGGAACAGAAGAAAGAGGGGAGTGCCAGTCCTGCTTGGCTGACAGCCGTGTGCCCTGCAATGTGGAGCAGGGTGATCTGAGATCAGAGGGAGGAATGAAGGCGAGGGAGAGAGAGAGTCTTGGTGGTGCTGGAGTCCCTAAGAAATGACTGCATCCCTTTCCATCATTACTTGAGCCTTATAATAAGTTTATCCCTTTTCCTAAACTAGTTTGAAGAGAATTGCTGTGATTTGTGACCACAGGCATCCTGACTATTAACACTATTAAAAAGTCAGAACTTGTCATCAGACATTTCACTTCCATTTTCAGTGTGCTGGAGGATTTATTCTCTCATTCATTGAACATTTAATAAGCCCCTGCTCTGACCTGGGCATTATGATGGTCTCTGAAGATAAATTGGATATTGAATTGGAGAGAGGACTGAATGGAGCAGGAAGGCTTTGAAGTATGTCTGGCCCCAAAGTCAAGAGAAACCCCAATTTATGAATGGGTGAAATTCCAAGTACCCTTCTGTAAATTGGCTGTTTGACAGTTAGAAGAGATTAGTCCCCAGAAACCTCATTGTGAACGGTGGCGATGTGCCCGGGAGAGCTGGGGGAAGCCCACTTCCTACCCATCCAGTGGGACAAAATAGACATGAAAACAATAGTGTGATCACAGACATAGCATGTTTTTCGAAAAAGCTCATGTGGGACACCATCTGAGGACACCAGGCATAGGTCAGACTTGGGTGGATTCTCATGAGGCAGCCGTAGCATGTGGAACACGGTTGTTAAAGTTCACGATGTGTGAGAACAGACAAGAGCAACTTGGTGGTGACAGAGCCTCCTAGGCCTCCCGGCTGTGAGGAGAAAGGGGAGTTCTTTTGGCCCTGGCATGCAGTTGAGTTCTTAGTTACAGTTCTGTGAAGGATGGTTGTAAGTCAGGCATTTCCGCGTGAGGCATATATGTCAGATAGGCGCAGTTAAATTTCTACTGTCTGTGCGATAAGGACAAACCTCATGATAACATAATTGTGAGGTTTTGTGTTCTGAAATAAAATATAAATGAAAGAGATAAAGACTACACATGTTCACTGAGATACTTATTTCATTCATGCATTCACGTACGCATTTCACAAGTCTTCATTAAGTCCTTCCATACCTTTCGTATGTTCAGCAAAATGCCACACCCTGAGGATACAGAAGTAAGTAAACTTGGGAACTCCTAGTCTAATAATTAGACTAGTTAAAAAATAACAGGAAAAAATTATTGGAGCACAGAAGTCCTTAACACAGTTGTGGATTCTTCTAAGATTGTCCTTCTTTTTTCTCCATAGCATGCACTTCTCCCAGACATAAGGCATATATTTATTTCTTGTTTATTTGGCTTTTCTCACTTGAATGTAAATCCCATGGGGCAGGAAAAAAAATGAAATTGGGCCTTCCCAGATGTTTACAGGAAAAAGTATAAAGAATGAGTACCATTAACGAGCCTGTTAAGGACAGCATGGGCAAAGGCAGGGATGAAAAACGACATCTCAAGTGGTTTTGTCACAGGCTCCTTGCTGGAAGAGCACTAATATGATAATAAGAAATGTAAATAATAAGGAAAATATTACTATAGGGCCGGTGATATGCAAGACGTCGCTGTGAGCATTTTGGGTCCATCACCATGTGCAGCCTTCACAAGCCTGGGCGGGGGCACTAGTATGGTTGCTGTGTTACAGGAGAGGACACTGAGGTACAGAGAGACTCTCAGCATCTTGCCAAAGAGCATATGACTGGTGGGGACTGGAGCCAAGATTTGAACCCAGACAGGCTGGTGGGAAATTAGGTTGGAAAGGTCAGACAGGGACCAGATCAAAAAAGTCAGCATAAGAAATGGAGATTTTTCTTGGAGACAGTGGGGAACCTCTGAAGAGGGGTTTCTGAAGGGGTTCGGACTGATCAGATTGGGATTTTAGAAAGAGTGCTCCAGAGAGAGCTGGAAAGAGGGAGGGAAGAGAAGAGGTTATGGCAGCAATTCGTGGGGAATTGAGTCTGAATTAGAACTACAGCAGCAGGTAGAGAAGAGTCAAAATTACTGAGGAAATGTAAGCCATGAGGAAGATGAAATATTTTGCCAATTTACACCCCTTGTAGCAAGGTTTGAGGCTGGCTGTTGCACTGCCATGTCGCCCGCACTGAATGATTCTATAATTTTAAATTCTTTCCAGTTGAATAGACAAACACATCAGTGTTGTTTCTGTTTTCCTTTCTTTGCTTGTTGAAGATATTTTTTCATGCTTAG
Source organism: Camelus bactrianus (assembly GCF_048773025.1). NCBI lineage: Eukaryota > Metazoa > Chordata > Mammalia > Artiodactyla > Camelidae > Camelus > Camelus bactrianus. The sequence continues at coordinate 10,324,697 of NC_133542.1, forward strand.
AGGCCATTTGTATCTTATATATACAAAATGTATTTTGTCTATTTTTTCTTCCATAATGCATTTTTTAATTGATTTCTAAAGTCTCTGATATCCTTTTATATGATTCAACACTGCTCAGGTAGAGCCAGCGAGGACAATGGTAGGGAGTTAGGGTAGAAACAAAGACTGAAACACATGCCAGATGCTGCAATATGTAGTGGAGAGTGAGCTGGCTCTGTAAATAGCAGCAGGAAATTGTGTGTAAGGCAAGGCGCATAATACACATCATGGAGGGAAGAAGAGCTTTTGTAAGAGGATGGAAAAAAAATCAATGATCTAGAATTGGCACAGGACTTCAGGAAGAACTCCAGGTGCACCCTTTTGCCCTGCAGCACGTAAGTCAAAGGAAAATGATCAGTCCCTTGAGGGAAGAAGCAGCTGTCATGTAAGGCCAGATGGTAAAGAGAGAGTTCAGGGAAGGTGTATGAATTAGCCATTGCTGTATAACAAAGAAGTCCAAACTCTCAGAGTGTGTAAGCATTTATTTAACTTATGTGTCTGTGGTATATGGGGTTGGCTGACCTAGGCTGGACCTGGTTTGGTCAACTCATCTAGGGCATCTTAATGTTGTATGGTAATCATCCTCCCCCAGGGCCATTGGGCTAACCTGGGCATGTTCTTCTTCTGTCAGTACAGGTCCCGTTGTTCAGGGCAGGTCACGTGGCCAAGCCCGACATCAATGGAGTGGGGAAGTGTACTGTTCCCATGAAAGTAGAAGAAAGCAGTGGATGATCTGTGACAGGAGTGGAGTTTACTTTATGGTCAGTTGTAGTTCTGGAGAATACAGGCAAAGTGAGGGACATCAAGGAGGTTCAGAGGTGGGCAGAGCATGAAGAAAGATGATGTACCAAGCAGAATAAAGAGAATGATTCAGAGGGGCTTGAATTTTGCAGAGAGTCCAGCGTGGGTTGTGGAAGAGAGCAGTGCCTGGGTTTAGCTGGGCTGAAGGCGTCTATCAGAACTCTGGTGGAAAGTTGTTTGGAGAACTTGTTTTAGGCGATGTCCCAAATTCCCAGAGAAATGTTAACCGATAGTGAAACATCAGTTATACTGATAAGATTTCATAGTCGTACTCCTTTGAGATTTCAGTCCTGCTCCCCAAGTGTCTGCTCCCCATCATGCATGGACTGTTTAACAGTATCTGTCTCTTTTAACTCAAGCCGGGTAGCTGAGGTCCCAACTGAGGGGAAGGTTGGGTCCGTCTATAGGATAACTTCTATCACTACCTCATTTGATTAAGTCCATGTGAATTATGGTTATGCTTTGAATAGCATCCAAGTATTTTATTTGGCAATTAGTTAAATCCTATTTACCACCTAATTTTTAACAGGAAATAAAGAGACTTCTTGAAATATTTTAATTGGTAATTCTTGCTTTGATTTATACGGAATCTTAACACAGGTGTGAATTGTTAAAAAAAAAAAACTTTTATGATGGAAAGTACACACCTGGGAACTTTTTGGCTCAACGCATTTGCAGCCCTGAGACAGCCAGGATTCTTCGCTGTGAAAGTCCTCCAAGGATTCGCCTATTCCTGTTCTCCCCGGGCCACACATAAATATTAATTACCCTTAAATACAGCCCATTTTCTCCCATCGACAATGAAAAATTTAAAATGCCAGGATAGCGTGAGAGAAACTCGAATCTAAATAATTATTACCTGGTGCTGTTTGTTCCCGGCAGAGGGATTAGAATGGGAGCTTCTGACAGAGGGGGACTGTGTGCAGGCACGGTCTGTGGACGATAATTACAAAATGCCAGAAGGAGAGTCTTGAATTTTTCAAGAGGCTTTAATGACTCCCAGGACATTGGGGTAAAGCCACATGGATCTCGCTGAGAGAATATAAACTCAGCATTACAGAAAAATCGTCTGGTTAGAATGTAGAACAGGAATAGATTCTAAACATTCAGTCTGCATTGTTTGGATGGTCGATGGGGAGTTTAATGTTATGAAATGTGGTTTTTTCATCTTTCCACCTGGCAGAATGGGACCTGAAGGGGTGGAGAAAGTGGAAGAACAGAATTATATCATTTGAATTATATTTATAAAGATCACTGACCTACTTCATCCTTCTTTTTCTGAGGATAAAGGCATAGATATGACGTCCTGAAAGCATGTGAGATCAGTTGGAATAAATTAAGCTGTGAAGACAATAAGAATGTAATAGAAAAGCACAATCTGTGTTATTTAAATCATTCGAAGAATGCTAAAGAAATCATAACTAAGGTCTCTATGACACATAACGATAATGTGTGAGATAGTAAACCTGTGTGGTCTTTAAAAGAAATTCTTTAAACAAAAGTAATGAAAATATTGTGTAAACTGTTGGAAAGATATAAAAATGTAAGGACTTAAATAATAATTAAAACTTCAGAAATAAGCAGTTAAAATTATATTATTTCCTAATATTTTTCTTTTTAACTACGGTAGACTGATTATAAAAGCAATCGGAATTCCTCATAGAGCATTTATACCAAATATAATATAGTCTGAAATAAACATCATCAACTTTACTTTTTTTTAAGATTTTTTATTGATTTATAATCATTTTACAATGTTGTGTCAAATTCCAGTGTAGAGCACAATTTTTCAGTTATACATGAACATATATATATATATTCATTGTCACCTTTTTTCTCCATGAGCTACCACAAGATCTTGTGTATATTTCCCTGTGGTACACAGTATAATCTTGTTTATCTGTTCTACAATTTTGAAATCCCGTCTATCCCTTCCCACCCTCTGCCCCCCATCAACTTTACTTTTGTTCACTTCATGAAATACTACATTTTTCAAGGTTTGAGAATTTCATTCTGCATTATATTTAAATATTTTGAATTAAAAAAGTGAGTCAATGATTTAGAGATGCTTGTATTCAGTGCAGGATGTTAGGAGACTGACTTTGTATATCCTTAGTCTGTATCAAAACTCTTCATCTTATGACAACACTGAATTATTTGGCATGGTATTACTGTTGAGTTTTAAGGAACTGAATTTTCATAAAACATGACTAATCTTCATTTTTTAAAAAAATTAATATTATTTGGAACATAAATGTTCATGATTCATCTTTTCATTGAGTATATAATATTATTTTTCTATTTAATGCTTTTTAAATTAAATTCTGTTTTCTCTGATATTAACACTGCTACATGAATGACAGCAAAGAAGCTTTATCTTTTTTTAATTTAGCAAGAATATTTTTGCTTATCATTTGACATTTTTGTTCCACAGCTAGAGGTAGTTTTCTTACAATCATCAACATTTATAAATTAATTTGACACATTATAGGAGTACGTTTCATTTTTAAAGGAGGGAATAACTTAAGTATTTAATTTATTACTATCAATGCTATATTTGATCTTATTTCTGTTATTTCACGTAATATTTTTTGATTCTATACATTCTTGTTTTATCGTGTTTCCCACATTTTCTTTGCTTGAAAGTTTTCTTGTTTCTAATAGGTATAGTCTGTCAACATTTCATAAAAAAAGTAGAAAATAAAGTGGCTTTTGATATAAAATTGTTAGAATTTCTAGAGAAGCAAATGCTAGCCTGGGAATCCAAGAATGACTGGTGAACTGACCCATCAAAGGACCTACTGTCTCTGAAATCATCTTGGAAGCACTGAGTTTGAGAATATGGTGCTTGAGCTGATGTCCACCATGTAGGAAGCTGGACTCAGGAAACTACCAGTGCCCTTCCCCCTGCCACCGCCACCACCTCCATATCACCTGGGAAACTGGAGGCTGGGTGCTGGTGTGCTGATGCAGGAAAACCTTAGCTCTCCACAACACTGCTTGCCAATAGCTTACATAGAAAAAGAGGCCCCGGAGAGCTTCTAATTCTCTTCCACTTTCCAAAGTTTCTGTGCTCTTACTTGATTGGTGAGAGCTACTTTTCACCCCAAACCTTACCTGTGAAGGATTCTGGACATGCCCTCTAGGCTCTGTGTAGGGAGGTCCCATAGAGGGAAGGCGGGGTAGAAGGGAAGCCGGCCAGTCCACAGTATCTATTCTAAGGTAGCTATGTTCTAGTTGTAGTCTTGTTTGAATTTGAATCTTATTTAAATTATTTATAATTTTCCTGTTTTAGGAAATCAGTCTTAAACTCTAATTCTATAGTTGCGAGAGGTAAGTGGAAGTTCTCAGGCTTGTTTATACATAAGTTATTGCTTTCTAATCATTACATTTTATATTTTATACAAATATATGAAACAGAATTTAATATTATATGTGCATATATAAATATGTAATTATAAATATAAATTATATGTATCTTAAAATGACTGATTAACATTTGCTTGTAAGTTGATAGGCCTATCTATTATCAGAGCCATCTTCCATTTTATGATTGATATTCTGAATTTTTTCTTAGGTGTTTTAATGAAAAGTTTTTTAAAAAAATGTATCTGAGAGATCTGTGTCTATCCAAAATCATAATTTATTGCCTTCAGGATGTGTAATACACTATAACAACACATTCCCTCCCCAACATATCATTCTTGTAACTTAAAGCTATTTCTCAATCTTAGAAATTTTGGGGGCAATCTTAGAAATTATTATGAGATGTTAAAATCTGGACAGTTTCCCCAAAGTAGCTTAAAGCAGAGAGATGTGGACCTTGTGGGGTTTTCCTCAAAATCATCATGAGCTGGCATCATCCTTTACAATATCTTTTATGTCAGTAAATATGCTCTATAAATAATCCAATTGCCTGATATTTAAATCAACTCAGTAAATGTTAATTGTGTCCCTAAGATATTCTAGGATGCTAATGGGCTCTGGGCCTTCAACAGTGAATGCCTTGCCCCACCCCCATGGAGTCAGGATCTAGCATGCTGTACAAATGTAATGTAAATCAATACACACTAACAGAAAGGCAAAACAGAGAGGAGTGTCCTTAATTCTGCCTGGGGTTTAAGAATCAGGGCAGATTTCACAGAGGAGGCAACAGCTGACCAGAGCGCTCAATTTCCTAGTTAAAACAGAGCCAAACAGAGGATGATCAGAACTATTGCTTTAATTAAAAAAAAAAATCAGAATAAATGTGAAACACCTGGGATTTTTATTTCTGTTCAGAACTGTAGAAAAATAAGGGTGATGATGATGACAGTGGTGTTGATGGATGTTACCGGTTACCGACCCAGCATCTGGCTGGGTCCGCTTCGCCTTTCCTGGCTAGCACCTTAATTTTCCTTCTGCTGCTTAAGCCTCTTCTGAACTGTAGCAACCACGTGGTTTTGGAGGTTGACCCCAGCTCAGGTGTGAGCTGTAATTAATCTAAGTCAGTTAACAAGATCCCATCCCCCTGCCAGTGGTTGGCTTAAGAACCCAAACCTGTAGTAAACAGAGTGGGGCGTTCTCTGTTCTCAGAGATAGGTTCAGGAGAGGGCACGAGACTATATTTGGGCCAATGAAATGTAAGGGCAGTTTTGAAAAGGGGATTCTGGGAAACTTTTCCTTATTCTTAGAGGAAAACCTTAGGGGGGCTCTCTGTTGCTGGCCTAGGAATACGGCTGTCATCTGATTCCCAGCCTGAAGATGAAGCTGGTTACTCAGAAACGTTCCTCACCCCTCCTCCTGCTCCAGGAATCACAGGGCAGTAGAGACAGAGCCGTTGAGTGAACTAAATTTGAAAACCTGCCTGACTTATGGATTTCCAGGTATGAGAGTCTATAAATGGTCTAATTGTTCAAACCAGCTTTACTTGAGTTTTCCATCACTTGTTATCAAAAATGTGTCCATTTAATCACAGCTGAGAATAAAGAGCTTGCCTAAGAATTAAGATAAAATAATGTGACAATCTTTAAAAAGAAAAGAAAAAAAAGTAGGCAAGGGTGAAACCAGAGAACTGAAAATATTACAAAGCTAAGATAAACGAGAATAAAAAAGTCTACCTAGAATATAATTAAAAGTTACAAATTAGGCAAAGATTCCTAAAATTGGGCAGAATTCACTAACTATTGAAAAACCATAAAAAATGTTTTAGTGTATGGGAAAGCTCTTACAGATTGAAGGGAGCAACTGATAGGCATGTTACTTTAGGAGTGATGGAGATTTAATATACAGGATTTTCGTCAAAGGATAGGTAACAGAAATTTCCGTGCAAGTCTTTAAGACAACACATTCCTGGGTTCAACCCCAGTAATTCTGATAAGGCAGGTGTGACCGAGTCCCTGGCACACACAGTTTTATGGACTGTTCTCAGGATGACACAGGTTTGGATCTCAGTGTGACTGCCTGCATCTGTTTCTCCCTGTTGTCTCTTTCCACGTGTGCCTCTCGGAGTTGCCTGCATCACGCTGTCCCCCTGGGCATGCTTTTGCCTCTCTGCACGTGGCTCTTCGTGCCTGTGTGTCTGCTTCTCTGAACCTTCCTGTTTCTGTCTCATTGTCCCTCTGCATATGCTGTATCTCTTCTCCGTCTCTCTGTATGTGTAGCATATCTGTGTGTTTGTATGGTTGTGTCTCTTGTATCTCAGTGTGCTCCCTCTTTGGATCCCCTTGTGTATCTGTGTAGACTTTTCTCTGTGTTACTTGCATGTCTTTCTGTGTGAGTCTCTCTTTATAGGTATCTCTTTCCTTTGTATCTTTTTTTCCTGCCACTTAAGTGAGAGCAGACACAAACTTAGTCGTGCCTATTAAAAAAAAAATATATATATATATATATAAATATATATATATAAATACATATATTTGGATGTGGATATATATATAAGTCACATCCAAATTCCCGGGAGTTGAGTGACCGATACTCCTTGAGGAGGCTCGGTCAGCCAGTAGGAGTCCTCCCCCTCGCCCCCACCTCACCACGCTTCAGCGAGGTGAGATCACTGGGCGCTGGGAGAACCTGTGTCTGCGTGAATGACGATGAACTCACAGCATCATTCACACCTGTTCAGCCCTTGTCTCAAACTCGCACAACAACAGACAGAAAACTCCCAACACTGAGGGCAGACTTGGTACTCATTTCAGTGGTCCTAATCGTAAAATACTACTACTTGCATGCAAATATCACATAGTCAGGTCACTTCTAAGTCCTTATTGGCTCTTGTGCTCACACAGATTTCCAGGGCGGGGCCATCGAGCACAGCCACGCCTTGTCCAGCAAGGACACCTGCAGCTTCCTCTGCAGAGCACGTCTGTGCAGCACTCACTTCGCAGTTTGGCCGGCAGCACCCCTCCTGCCCTGTCTCGCTACTCTCTGCCTTCTCCTTCATGAGTTCCTGACTTGGATACCTGTCATGTCCCAGTCTGGACATTACATGGATTCTTCCTCCTTAGTTCCTCTCAGGAGAGCTCCCAGCTTGGGATCACTCAATCACCTTCTGCTTCTGCAGGTCAGATCTCTCCTCCTCCCTGACCACCCTTTTCTTTGGAAAAAGTTCCAATCCAAACACCCTGTCTCCATTTCCTTATGAATAGTCCCATAGTATTTTCTGATAAAATACAGTTCTGGTATTTCCTAAGGTAGTTTTTAAATATACAAGCCCCAAATAGGTTTGGTGAGTCAGATAATAAGGGATGACAGCCATCCTTAGATCTCTGGAAGGGAAGGGACTAAAGCCCAGGTTCCACCCTCTGTGCCAGCTGTGTGGCCTCGGAGGGGCTACTTCTCCAGGCTGTTACTGTCCACGAGGAAAGTGGGGAATTGGATCTTATCATTGCTAAGATGTGGTTGGTCATAAAGTTTTCTAGTCATCATAGAAACAAATTTTCACTGAAATAAAAACATGTATTACCATTCAACCTATGAATGGTATTCATAGGAATTAAAAACCATTGTCTTTCATGCTCACATTCCAATCAATCAAAAGTTAGTTTACTTTCTCAAAATAAAGTTGCACTTGTGTTTTGCACATAATTCCTAATTTGGTTTAGTTCATGTTTTCTAATTTAGACTTTTGTAAAACTTCTACTGAAGAATAATCCAATGGACTAGAAGTCATTTCACTGCTAAGAGGAAGAATCAGTCCTTAATTTCATCTCTCATCATGAATTCCAACAACTTAGTTTACATTCATTCATTTACAGTACATTCGGTGCCTCTTTTCACACTTGAGAAGTTTGAATCTAACATATTTAAACTGGTACGAATGTACTGAGATCAAATGCAGTATTTGGCTTTTTAATCCCCAAACAACAATGCTGTTTAAGACAATGGGACCTCAAGTACATTAATGCCTTTTGGTTCTCTCGTTTTCCTGAAAATGAAGTTGGAATCTTCTTGGCAGTAGAGAATGCTACACCTTCATGCTTTTAGAAAATATGAGTTCTGTCCAAGATCATAGCCAAATAATGTAGTAAACAAATTGTAGAAACCAGAAAGTAAAATGAATACAAAACACTTGGTTAATTGACACGTGAACAGGGAGAGGCGTAGAATGTTGACGTTGAAATTATTTCAATGGGCGTATCCAAGAACATACATTTCAGATTCTGAGATAATTTTTAAAAGACTTCTGGCTTCAGAGATTTCCACCATGCACAAAAAGCTGCTGGTGCTATTATTAGCTAAGTCGTAAGTCATTGTGCACGAGAAAGCTCTGCTTTGGCACAAAACACTCTGCTAACTTAAGCTCATTAGCTGATGCAAAGAAAAATAATAACAGTAGAAAAAACATAAATTGAACCAAATCTTGTAATTTGTATATTACTGATTTTCTGTGTCTTTACTTTTATTTATTTTAACTGACATATGGTATCACTGTGAATTAAAACTTCACTACAATTGTGTTTTTTCACTACTCCTAGTATTTGTAGCAGAATTTCTGCTTTATCTGTTAAAATGCCTTGCTATTTCTTGGATATAAATCGATTCAATACAGTTAGATCTGTGCCTGTCATCATTATTTAAGTCTACTTTCTTATTTCACTTTAAAATATTTCCTATAAATTTTACCCCCTTAAATATGAGAAAAAGAATGATGGCAATATTAATTTCAAGCAGATAGTTTTGTACACTGTTTTATTCTAACCCTTGAATTTTACTTAAAGCATGTCTTTGTATGTGGGAAAACTTAGATATATTATTTTATTTTGGGGACTCATACACTTGATTGTACAGCCCGCCTTTCAACTTTTGTAGCTTTGTCTTTTATCTGTATAAAAGGTACTGATGCCAGGTTTTATTCACATTTTTACCTTTTATTGGATTAATCATGGTTGTTTTAAATTTGAAAATTAAATCAATTTGTAGCATGTATACACAAACACACACACACTCACATGTGAATAGTATTGCTTATCTTAAAACTTCTCTCACTGGTATTAATCCTTTGTGTAACTCAGATAGCCCACAATAACTGGATCTTACTATATGGGAAAGAGAAGTGTTGCATTTTATGGTTTTATCTTTTCACTCCTCCACCATCCTATTCAGCTAGTTAGAACTCTGGAAACATGGCTGAGAGTTTTTAGCTTGTGTATTTTGTGGAGCATGTGTATCTCAGCACTGAGATGGTTGTAACCAGCCGCAGTCACTGCTCCCAATGTTCCCATTTCCTGACGTCAGTAAATGAATCTGTCAGCACCTATTTTCATCAACAGCATCCCTGGTCAAAAATTCTTTCTGAAATTCATCAACAACATTCCTGATCAAAAATTCAGTACCTGGAGGTATTTTCTTAAGAAAATGTTGGTGAAAGGGCATATTTCATAACTATCCAAAAACATATCTGATAGTTCTTTTTCTTCCATGTTTGAAGATTACAATGGTTACACAGGCAATTCTTGAAATATGCCCTTCTCTCTGAGAATTTCTCATGTAACTTTATTTTATTTATAAGTAGCATGATTTTTTCCTTAGTAGCTTGTTCATTTACTTATTTTATATTTATAATTTTATGAGGTTATTTGGCAGTCAGGAGGGCTCTCATAAATGTCCTGTTTCACTACTTTTTCTAGACACAGCATTGTTATTCTCTGCCTCTTTTTAATTGAGGCATGATTATGTGATTTGATTTGGTCAACAAAAAGTGAGTGAAAGTTCTAGATTGTATGTCGCTTTAAAAAAACACTTAAGTTTTATTTTAAGCCATCAAATTTGCAAATATCCAAGTGAATAATATGTGAGGATGAATGCACTAAGCATCTTTTCATTTACACACGCCTTTGTAGTTTCCACCCAACTAATTGTGGATGGAAGCTTTGTCAGCCAGAGTCCCTGAGGGAGGAAAAAGGCAGAGTCCTCTGCTCACCCAAACAGTCTTCACTACCCTTATAGCATGAGCAAGAACTGGATGTTGCCCATTTCAGATTTGGGAGTTGTTACTTCTGCATAACTGATCTCTCTGGCTGACAAGAACTGTACCTTTGTGACCATACTTCTTTGTTAATTGTAGATACAACCCAGTGAGTCCTAGCTTGGATATTTATTACCCTATTTAATCAAGAGGAAAGGTCCTCAGCTATATGTGTGATCATCAGTCTTGTGCTGGTTAGTCTTCTCCTCCGATAACACTTAGTTATCTCGGTGAAGCACAAGGAGACATCATTTTGATACAGATATGTAGTGAGTGTCCCCCCTCATCTCTTAACTCTTTAAGGTTGTAGATAACTTTCAGATTTATTTTTTCATCCTATTTTGTTCTATACAATACAGACTCCACCTTTTACTGAATTCAACAGAATTTTTAGCCCACTGAATGTAATTTTCACTAAGCCAAATCATTTCAAAATCTGCTGTCTGATGTCACGTAAGGGACACCATCACTTCAAATATTAACTACTTGCATTCAGAGTATGCAGGTAAGAAAACCCTTGAACAAATACCTAAAGAATATCAGGATCCAGGGAATAAAACTAAGCAGAAGGAACTGAAGAGGTAGCAGATCGGTGTGTCAAACTCAAAGTGATGGCAGAGAAACAGTGGCGACTGAGTGAAGGCTGATAATCAGCTTGCCAGGGACAGAACATGTCAGATAATTTTTTATATCTTCAGTCGTTTCTCTTCAGGAGAATCTCCCCGTACAGTTTTACAGATGAGAAGACCAAGTTCAGAGAAGTTGAAGAATATGATGAGGATCTCATATGACAAGTAACCTACAGAGTTTATACATTAAACTTGTCATTCATTATTCCTCCACCACTTGGCCTGTGGGAAGCAGGAAGTTTCATACGTGGGATCAATGAATATGGCCTCTAGGAACTTTAGTAATGCCTTTATTTGTGCCATTTATGTACAAGTAATTGCTCTGTGTTTATTTCCCTTTGCTTTCTGGAAAGGGCTAGGGCACAGGGACCAGGGGACAGCGTTTCCAAGTCTGATGCTACTATGTTGCTTTCCATTGTTTTATTAGGTAATATATTCACATCCCTGCTTTTGCTTCAGCCTTTGCTACAGAGGCTCACCCCAAACCATTGAGTGACAATTCAGGCCACTTGGCTTCTTCTGTCAGAAGGTGACTTCTGACCAGGCACTAACGAACAGTTCTCCAAATCTTTTACTCCATAAAATATTGCCGTACGATGGCTAATTCCCATTAGTTATTTTTTTAAGTGATTATTTGGGGGGAAATTGAATGGGGACAGGCAGTCTATAAAGTGATAAATGGCATAAAAATAATATACCAGAAGCTAGAGATGAGCTATGAAAGTAAATAAATCCTTAGGGATTAGGAAACATTCCTGAAAGGAATTTAGACTTTCAAAGACTGTGGAAATCACTGGATCTGAACCAAAAATCTAAAGGCTAGAGAGGTAACCAGAGGCAATCTGCATAAGCTGTGAAATAAACAGAAGATGACTCAACATCCTGTCTATGATATAATGAAAGGATGGAGTTTGAGAATAGACACAGGGAAGGAAGGAGATATTTAGAGATTGGAGAGGGGTCTTGGAGGGATCTGATAGACTAGCGGGTTGGGTAGGGGCTGTGGTTTCATCTGCCTAACAGATAGACCATAGAGGTGGTCACCCAGTGTCACTGACTTCCATAGTTGATGGTGAAAAGTTCTAGGTAGTTAAAGGTCTTCCCATTTGCTTTCATGTTCTGCGGTTAGCCATGCTGTGACTAAAAAATAGACAATTTAAAATTCATTGTGCTTCTTATATCTGAAAACTGTTTTTTAATTAATTCTAAAAAATTGGCAGCATTGGTATATTGATTCTGTCCCCTACTCTATTCTGTGTGGATTTCTGATTAAAGGTCTGTTAGGACTCCTCTTTGGTCATTGGTGTCACCTGACCTCTCTTTATAGTTTCACTTTCATAATTTCTGAGTTGTATTATGAATAATCAGTCTCTTCATGTTGCTTTTAGAGTTTGCTGATTTTTCTTCACCTGTGATTTATCATTTAAATATCAGATGAATTTTAAATTTTCATGATGATATTTTGTATTCCTTTAAAAATATTCCTGATCATTTTTGATGGTCTCATTTCTTTGTAATATTTTCAGTGTTTTCCATTATTTCTTTAAACACTGTGACCGTACTTACTTGTACATCGCTTCTTACACTTTCAGCGTCGGCACTCCATGTGTGTCTCATTGTGCAGTCTGTAATTTCTGTTGACTTTTAATAAGATTACTGTGTTTCTTCATCTGTTTTCTAGATTTAATTGTGAGCTGGTTTGTTGGAACTTGAATTTTGAGAATCCTCAGGGTGTGCATTGAGATGATTCACTTTCATTTCTGCCAGTACTAGGGAGCTCTGCTAATCAGGAAAAAAATTTGTAAATTTTGTCTCTTGGATGTAGATTTCACAGCACGAGAGTGTGGTGGAATCCAAATCCAGGACTGCGTGAGAGAAGGGCTATGGATGCAAATGAGCAGGGAAGACAATATTACTTTCCCCCACTACCGACACCACCTCACCAACAGACACAGCCTGCCTTTCTTTTTGTTTCACTTGGCCAGCACGCAGGTTTTTCTCTGTGCACCCCATCAGTCAAGATAGTTATTCTGGGTACCTGTCTTACTGTGGAACTCTCAGGTTCAGCTCTTGGACTTGTCAGAACCAAATCCTGTTTCACAGAGGGGCTGGCAGCCAGAAGGTGTAGGGTTTCTGGATGGAGCACACCTCCAGGGAAGCCCTGGTTTCTATGTGGATTTTCCATTCCAGATATAGCTCAGGGGTTTTTGTGCTGCTTTGTGTTTTGTGAGTTTTTTGTTTTGTTTTGTTTTTGGTGTTGAGATTCATGGAGGACATGCCTTACTGTTTTGTGAGCCCTGTAATGCTTTTCAAAGTATGTGAGATCTATTTTAAGCAGTATTTAGGTGTTATGTGGAGGAAGGGCAGTTCAGAATAGAATATTTATTTTGTGCACATTTGATGCAGAGAAATATCACTAATTGAATAATACTTCATAATCCCACACCCATGAAAAACTTAACTTCCTTAATATAAAAATACTGTATGAATTTGAAAAAAAAATTGAAATCACACCAAAAGTTGTAAGCTTCCCTCTATTCCAACCTCCTTTCCCTTCAAAACCACTGCTGCACCTTCTAAATCCATCCGTCTGTTGATGGGCTCCGTGCTTTCTCTACCTGGATATCTGCTTCCTTGCGGTTTGGGATGGTTTCATCAAGCACATTTCCCGCTCCTTTCTCTCTCTCTCCTCCTCCTGGGACTCCTCCAGTGGGCACATCAGTACCCTTGTGGTCGTCTCAGTTGTCTCTGAAAGTGTTCTCTCTCTCTCTCTTTTTTTTTTTTTTGCTGTTCAGAAGGACTGATTTCATTTTTCTATCTTCCAAATCACTTACCTGTTCTTTTGTATCACCTAATCTGCTGTGAATTCCTTCTAGTGTGTTTTTTCATCTCTGTTACTGTATTCTTCAGTTCCATTCTTAAAATATATTTTCCAGTTCCTTGTTAAAATTCTCACTGTGTTCATCTATTCTTTTCCCTAGTTCAGTTAGCATTCTTATTAATGCTTTTAACTCTTTATCTGGTAAATTCTTTTTCTCTTTCATTTTTTTCTTGTACTTTAATTTGGAACAAATTCCTCTATCTTCTCATTTTGCTTAACATTCTCTCTCTATATGAAATTCTGTGAAACAGTTACCTATCCCAGTCCTGAAGGGGTGTCCTGCGTGGGAGCATCCCTGTGCCATCTGTGTGTGCCCAGTGGTGTTGGTGGGAGAGGTGCGTCTAATGAGAGCAGGGTTCATGTCTTCCCCCAGGTCGTGCTGGCAGCCATCAACTTGGTGGGAGCTGGGGCTGTAGAGAGGGGCCAGAGTCAGCGCGAGGTGTGATCCTTGGCTTCGCCTGTGCTCAGTGGCTAGCACTGCTTACTGGGGGTGGGTTCAGGTTCCAATGTTCTGGAGCAGAAACCCTGAGGACTGGGTCTGAGTAGTTTCCGGTCTCTGTAAGTGTGCACTCTCCCCTCTCCCAGCAATGGTACCTTCACCCCAGAGGGAAGCAGAGCTGGAGCTAGAGGGGCCAGAATGAGCACCTGGTGAGGGCTGATGTGCATGGTGGGATGGTCTTCGCCCACCAGTTTGAGCTCCAGACTGCTCTCAGTCTACAACCTCCCTCAGTGCCAGTAATGACCGCCCTCACCATGTTCGAATGCTTGCTGGGTCCAAACTGGCTCTGTCCATCCAACTGCCCATGTTTCTCAACTGTGTAGCATCTACCCTAGTGTGGCATGGCCCTGGAGCCACAGGGGCTAGCGTGGGCACTTGGTGTAGGGGGTTGTGCAGTGGGGCAGTCATGGGAAATGGCTTGAGTCCAAGGCAACTTTGTCCTCCATCTCTGCCTTGTTCCTGGGCATGAGCAACCGTGTATGTGGTCTTCACACATGGAGTTGAGGTTTCTTGTAGCCCTCTTGTTAGTCCTACTTGTTTTCAAACCAGCTAAGGGAACTCACCTTCGTGGTGTTGGATCCCAGGGCTGGGGTGCCCAGTATGTGGTTTGAATCATTCACTCCCCAGGGGGGGTCTCCACGCTGGTGCGATCCCCTCCTATTCTGTGTCCCTTGCTAGGGGCGTGGGTCCTGACCTCTTCATGTCCCTTCCCTTCTACCATGTGGATCTTTCTTTACAGCCTTGTTGTATAGGAGTGTTTCTGCCAGTCTCCACTTCATCTTCAGTGAGAACTGCTCTACACCTAGGCAGGTCTCTGATGTGTTCATGGGGAAGGTGAGCTCTGCATCCTTCTCTAATGCCCTCTTGATCTCCTCCGCTCATAATGTACCTATTTAATTTGAGCCTTCAGAATAGTCCATGGATAGGTAAACTGTAATTTATTTGACCATTTATTGGTTCATGAATATTTTAAGTTGATTCCTGATTTTTTCCAACACCAAGGATGCTGCTATAAGCAAGGCTGCACATTTCTTAGGAAAATTGCCCACATCTATACCAGCAGGGGAATTCCTGGGTCAGATTTGTACTTTCTTTCAGGGAATTTGGATGAACGTGTCCTTTATAGAGTTCATTGTAGCCTCAGCTTCCTCACATGTACTATTTACAGATCCCAACCTCATTGTTTTGTTATAAAACTAAGCAAAAGTAGTAACTGCCTCTCAGAGTTGCCATGAGGCTTAGAAAACTCTGTATGAATGCCCATATATGACCCACATTTGGTGAAGAAGAAATAACTGCTTACTTTGAGTCTTCTAACTATAGTTATTAATGAAAGTAGAAAGGGAAAAAAAAAACCCATAATTGACCAATGGTAGAAAAAAATTTACCTATAAGGGATCTTTGGTTCAAAAACAAGTATGGTAGGGGTTGTGGGCAGTAACAGTATTAAATCGTATTAGCAGATTTGTAACCATTGCCTGAACTGCCTTGAAAATAAAATGGCTTAGTTTACATTAAAATAGTAGAATAATTTAAAAATGAAGGTAAGTAAGAAAAAAGATTAAAACAAACGTTGAAACATGAAGGGAAAAAAAGCTCAGAACACAGGATTGTGGAGTTATTTCTGTTGGTCCTTACGTTTATCGTGAAGGCCTGTACTTCTGTGTCAGGACCCTGGAAGCCGTGCACTATTTCAGCGCCGCTCTGGTTCCCAGCTCCTCCCCCTCCCCCGCCCCTCCCCAGCCCCGGGGGGAGGCGGGGGCCTTGTTCACCCGCAGGTTTCGTGCTTTGCTGTCTAGCTGCTTCTCTGCGTCCGCCATTTCTTGTGAGACCACACTGAAAACAAACAAGCGCTCTTCCCTCATCAAAAGGAGACCCGAAGAATGAAATTGGGGCCGAAAGGTTAAGAGACGAAAGATGTAGTCACTCTTTTTCTGGGCCGGTACGTGGTGGTGTCTTTCTGAGTGAGCAATTACAGAGCTCCGGTGAGCCAGGTCTCTGGACTTCTGCCCCAAACTTTGATAATTTTGTCCTCAGTGCAGTTGTGCTTGCATTTTTTCATATTTTCTTTCCCCTGATGCTCTGGGTCAAAATGTCTCAGATAAAAACTTCTCATTCTCTGTAATAAATCCCCAGTTTCAAGCTGCTGCTGTGACAGAGCTAAAGTGTTCTCTCTGTCTGTCTGTCTCTCTCTCTCTCACACACACACACACCCCACTCCTCCAATCTCAGAGCCAATAAAAGGTGAATCTGCGAGATCACAGTTCAAAAGCGTACAGACTTTCTGGTTTGAATATATGCACACAGGAGCGCATAAACATTTACAAATAAATACCCTTCTGTCCTCCCATTATTTCTGTTGGTGCAGCTATAATGTATCTCCTTTCCCAGCATTTCTAGTCTCTCCTGTTTGCACTCTTCCACATGCAGTGGTGAGCCTAAGTGTGTACATCCCGCTAAATACACAGGCACTCAACTATGTATGCGTTTATATGCATATACACACACAAAACATGTGTACATCAGTATGTGTGTATGTTTTACTGTATCTAATTATTTTAGCTTTATGATAGCTACTCTTGACAAAAAATTAATCTATAGTCAATCAAAGAAAGAAATAGGAAATTTTATTTGAGCCCACCTGTGGAATCTAACCCAGGAGACAGTCTTTCAGAAATCTCTGAGGACTGTTGCAGAGAGGTAAGGGGGGAGGCCAGTAGGTATGTGATTTTGGTGAGGGGGTATGTGCTATCAAGCTTGCATTTTGGTAGAAGGTTACTACTGTTTGCGAGGAATAGGTATCTTAGTTTATGATTTTGGTGCTTTTCTAAGTATGGAAGGATGCAAGAAACTGGGTTTATGAAATTTTCCCCTGAAAATATCTAGCTATCTGAGGGTCAGTTCTGCCGGTTTTCCCAGAGCACAAGGTGCCTTATCCTGACCCCTGGCCAGAATTCCCTTCAGGGTGTGTCACAGCTCAGTGTCTGCAGTGGCGAGGGATCTGATGCTTGTAGAACTGGACGGTGGGCAACATTCTTCATCTTACAATCCCCTCTCTTTCAGTCTTAATTTGGACCAAGCTTTTGGAGGCACTTTGTGACTGATTTTTCCATGGTGCTAGGAATGCTCATTGCCAGGTCAGGTGAGGATTTCTTTTAAGAATCCACTTAGCATGCCGTTACTGGAGCTGGCCCTGTTAGCAATAGTGGTAATGCAAGAAACAGCAATCATAGGCAGAATACAAGTAATATTAATAGTAGCATTAATGAGGTTATAAGTAGGTAATGTTCTCTTCTAAAGAGTTACATGGCTGACTCCAGAAGAATTGGTCTTTAGATTGAACAGGCATTTGTGCTGTTGAGGAGGTCTGAATAATGTGTAATGCAGAGGCACAGTGCACCCTAGAGGGAGGGGGGAGGCCCAAACGGACAGAGAAAAACTTCTGTTTAGTCTTTTCTCATCTTGCCTTAAAATGTGTCTTTTACTAGACACTTCAAAAATGAGGCTTCACGATTCAAGTAATGATACCCTTACTCTAACACCAAAGAGAGAAAATGCTCATAGTTATATTTAAACACAATATTGCCTTTTTGAATCATTACATAGTATGCTAGGGTACACTGAATTATCACGTGAATGAAAGAATGTATTCTTCTGTAAGATGAACTAGAAGCTCAAATTAACTTTGGAGAAGCAAAAGCTATATGACTTTTCTGTCTTCAGTGGTTACTTAGAAAAATATAGTAAAGATAGCTGAAGAACACAAATGGCATTTAGCAAATTCTGTGCCTTACAAAACTGAAGGTACTGGTGTGATCATCTAAGGAAAGAAAGAACTAATAAAGACTAATAAATGCTATGCCATTTATTTTATACTGCTTAAATAGAAAGCAAACACATTTCTTTTTTTATAAAGAGGTTATTTTTTTCCTGTAGTAGTCAGTTGTTTCTCAGATTGAAGTCACATAATTGGTATATCATCAGCATATTTGTTAAAATTAGTTTTTCTAACTTCTGTCTGTAAAGAAACCATCCAGTTTTTTCTCTAAGCCACAGTTGTTTATGATAGTAGATGCCTCTTCACAGAGTCACTGAAGTCCCCCAACCATTGTCACCAATGACACTATATGTCATTGGCATATAGTCAGTTTACAATGTTGTGTCAATTTCTAGCATACAGCATAATAATTCACAAATACGTACACGTGTATTCCTTTTCATGTTCTTTCTCATGGTAAGTTACTGCAAGATATTGATATAGTTCCATGTGGTGGATAGTAGAAACTTCTTGTTTATCTATTTTATGTATATTAGTATCTGCAAATCTAGAACTCCCGATTTATCCCTTCCTACCCTCTTCCCCCTGGTAACTCCTTGGTAACCATAAGTTTGTTTTGTATGTCTGTGAGTCTGTACCTGCTTTGTAAATAGGTTTGTCTGTCTTATTTTTTTTTTTTTTTTTTTTAGAATCCACATATTAGTGATATCATATAGTATTTGTCTTTCTGGCTTACTGCACTTAGAATGAGTCTCCAGGTCCATCTATGTTTCTGCAAATGGCATTATCCTTTTCTTTTTTATGGCTGAGTAGTATTCCATTGTATAAATATACCACAGCTTCTTTATCCAGTCATCTGTTGATGGAAATTTAGGTTGTTTCCATGTTTTGGCTATTGTAAATAGGCTGCTTTGAACATTGGGGTGCATGTATCTTTTTGAATTAAGGTTCCCTCTGGATATATGCCCAGGAGTGGATTGCTGGATCATATGGTAAGCCTATTTTTAGTCTTTCAGGGACTCCATACTGTTTTCCACAGTGGCTGCACCAAACTGCATTCCCACCAGCAGTGTAGGAGGGTTCCCTTTTCTCCACACCCTCTCCAGCACTTATCATTTGAGGACTTTTGAGTGATGGCCACTCTGACTGGTATGAGGTGATACCTCATTGTAGTTTTGATTTGCATGTCTCTGATGATTAGTGATATTGAGCATTTTTTTCATGTGCCTATTGGCCATTTGTATGTCTTCATTGGAGAATTGCTTTTTTAGATCTTTGCCCATTTTTGGATTGGGTTGTTTGTTTTTGGTATTAAATTGTATGAGCTGTTTATATATTCTGGAAGTTAAGCCCTTGTCAATCTCATTGTCAGTATTTTGCAAATATTTTCTCCCATTCCATGGGTTTTCATTTTGTTTTGCTTGTGGCTTCCTTTGCTGTGCAAAAGCTTATCAGTTTAATTAGGTCCCATTTGTTTATTTTTGCTTTTATTTCACTGTTACTTCTTTAATTGACTTTGTAAACCTGTTTCCAGATCTTGCAGTTACTAGGATACAACTTGAGTGGATGATATATTCCAACATAGTGATACAGACACACAGGGCAAAGTGTTTCACATGTACTGAATTTTATTTCCAGCCCTGCTACTTGCTTTTTGTTGTTTGACTTGGATGAAGTTAGTCAAAACCTCTGATCTTTATTTCTCCTTCCTTGAAAAGAAGCACAAAAGTAGCCTCCTGATTCCTCGCAGTTGTTAGGAGCCCTATCAGAGATGTGTGAATGTAGGTATTAATTTTAGTGATGGTGTTCATATGCATATTTTCTGACAGTTAGAACTGAAAAGAGGATAATGTTGAGGTTCACATATCAAAATGAGGAGTTTATCCAATAGGCCAGGCTGGAACGGTAACCTTTCCTGTGTGTGAACATGGCCTCAGTGAATTTTTATTAGTGAGGCTTAAATGCTTCTCAAAACAGTTAAAGATTTATATCCAACACTGAGATAAATGAATAATCATGATGCCAATGCACATAAGAGCATATCAGCAGTTGTTTCCACAAGACAGTGGGAAATAAACAGAGCAAATGTCAAAAATTTAGGATGGCATTTTTAAAAAAGATTATTACCTACTTTAGTCTCCTCTGAATCATGTTCTACTCATTTTGCTTCTGCCTGTTTGTTTTTGGGTGTACTTTCTGTCCTCACTCCCACCCCTCCCCTGTTCTGTCTGCAGTAGAGAGTGATCATTGAAAACTGCACTTTTCAGGTTCCAATGCCCATCAACTTCAGTTTACATTCTTTCAACCTAAGTAGCTGAAGATTGAAGTGGGGGGACAGGCAATAATCCAATTTTCCATCTCTCTGCTTCAGGTGGAATCTTCAGAGGTGGCTGTGTCTCCATGATTCTAGTTCTTTTGAGGCAGCCCTGTCCTGCTATGAGTTCTTGCCTTTATGGTCTCAGTCCCACTTGGAAGCCCACATCATGGTTCCATTCCCTGCTGGTGGTCCCTCCTCCAGTGTTCTGGCTTCCAGCTGGTGGCCTCTTCTTTTGGGCTCATCTGGTGGTCTCTTGGGAAGCCCTTTCACTAGGGTTTCAGCTCCGCACTGATGACCATCTCTTCTTTCCTCTGTGCATTTAGTTTTAGGGGTAATGGCAGCTTCATGCAGATGATTCATCTCTGGCTCCCTCATCTTCCCATGTTTTCACCTTGCCTGGAAATTCTGTGACTAGTTAGTTTGCTGAATTGAGGTCCCCGGTGTGGTTCTGAAATTTTCTGGGTTGAACACAGACTTGACCGAGTCATCAACTAACACGTGGAGGACAGCCAGCTCATTAAAAAGTGAGAAAGAAGTTGAAAGGAAGGGGATGGGTAAATGAAAGAAGTCTCTGTTTTAACCAAATGCAATGATGTCAGTATATACCGTGAGAACCTTTTCTTTTGACTTAATAATTACAGTGAAATTTTGATATGATTTCAGTGGGAATACCAGCTAAAGGATGGCAATTTAAATATGGTTTGCTCATCATTTGGTTTCTGACTAAAATCATATCTTTTCATGATGGTTATTTATAGAATATTTTTGTCTAAATCTCATCTGCTCATCACAGAATAGTTTAGACCACAGTTTTTGAAGAAAGAAACTAGAGTAGATTTTTAATAGATTTCCCAGTAAATCAATGGGCTAATCATTTGGGAAGATAAGTAATTTCTCTTTGAAATTTAGATAGATTCTGTCCTGAACACATCACTGTGTATCTACATCTATAGAATTAATGGAAATAAATGCATTAACAAATATATATGTATGTAACACATCCCATTGTTAACTGAGAGAAATTTCCACATAGTTACTTTACAGCATTATTTTTATGAGTTAAAAATAAAAGTACTCTCTATACCTAGCAATTGGGGAGCTGGAAGGTTTATGTGAAGTGGGGAATGGATGGCCACGGGAGCCTGGCTGGGCAGTGAGCATCTGCCTTTATGCTGTGATAAGAAGCAAGAACCCAGATTTGCAATCTGACATATACGATGTGGTTAACTTCAAATTGCTCAACTGGGAAAAACAAGCTAGCATTCTTGGCCGTATTTCTGGAACTACGATGAGAGAAGGGACCCCCAGTTGAAGAAATAAAGACAATAGGGAGAAGCTGGGGTGCCGGCGCTTTGTATTTGACCACAATCGTTCTTTTATTGAAAGCACCAGCCATGTGTTGAGGACCATGCCCCAAAGTGTCAGGAATTTTAAATACACTAATTTATTTAATATTCAAAATTGATAGGGTCAATTATTTGCCATTTTCAAGGTAAACATTATGGTCCTTACCTTACAGATGACAGGGCTGAGGATCAGAGAAGTTAAATAACTTGTCTGTGGTCAGTCAGTTGAGTGGAAAAGCCAGGATATGAAAACAGGAGTGTTGACTCCAACGCTGGTGAGCTTCCCACTATTCTGCATAGAAAACGTTCCTGCTTTATCATCTGCACTGTGGGTAGTAAAGTTGTCCAGGGACCCATCTACAGGTGAAATGAGGTGTGCTAATACAGTTTTTTTTAATGATGCACACAAAGAATACTAGATTTGGTACTGCTTACTGTGATGGGCAGGATGATGTCCTCCAAAGATGCCTACAACCTAATTCCAGGACCCTGTGAATATATTACCTTCTGTGGCAAAAGAGGCTTTTCAGCTGTGATATTGTTAAGGCTTTCAGGGTGGGGAGATGACCCTGGATTGTTCAGGTGGGCCTGACATCATCACAGAGGTCCTTGCAGGAGGGAGGCAGGAGGATCAGAGTCAGAGAGAGAGATGTGATGATGGAGGCAGAGGTCAGATTGACACGTAAAGGAAGGACCGGGAGCCACAGAACAGGGGCGGCCTCTGAATGCCAGGAAAGGCAAGGCAGCTGGTCTCCTTTAGAGCTGCCAGGAAGGATGCAGCCTTGCCGACCCATGTTAGACTTCTGACCTCCAGAATTGTAACATAAAAATATTTGCATTGTTTTAAGCCACTCAGTTTGTGGCAATTTATAGCAGCCTTTGGAAACAGATACTCTGACTTGCTCTGTTTAATGTATGAGAATAAATAGGCTCTGGGTTCTCTCTTTGATTATTCTGTATGGACGCACCTTCCATTATCTGATAGTATCCATGTGGGTGATAATACTTTATCATCACGAAAGTAAATTAATTGGAGACAGAAATCTCTGCATCAGTAATTGCATGGGTCAGTATGATTCTGATAATGGGGAAATTAAAATAAATAACCTCCCATAAAGATGAAGAGGTTAATTCCATCAGAAATTCGGTGAGTGACACAGTTAAGGATAAACTCCTAGAGCTGTGTATTAAGCTAAATGTTCCAACAAGAGAGCTGTGAGAAGAACCCTGTGGTTAACGATACACAGTTCACTTAAGGGTGGAGATGAGGCTGGCCACCTGCTGTGAGGTTCCTCCCCGGCCACAGGGGACAGTCCTGATGTCTTCCTGTGTGTCACTGTCCTCAGGTGTGTTTCACCCAGAGGGCCGTATGCGCTAATGCAAAAGTTACACAGTGGTCACTTGCTTTCTGTTGGTTGCAAGAAGCAGTGACTGGTTCCTCTGGGGCATTTAAACACAGCTAATTCTGGCCTGATTAGGTACCAGGCTTAGGACAAGGCCTGACCATTGCAGCAGTCGAAGCAGCACATGGCACCTCTGAGTCCTTTACTCAGGGGGGGTTTGGTGGAGGTAGAATGCCCATATCCTGTTTGCTCAACACTAGGTCCCAAGAAGGAACACTCACAGGACAGGAATAGTTCAACTTGATCATGGTCATAGGCAGATATGAAGGCAATGGATTCCCTTGGATCAGAGTTTGGTTGGATGGGGTCCCCACCAAAACAGCTGGGTGAAAATGGCTGCAGCCCTGTCCTGGTGCGTAGTGGTGAGGCCTGTTGCTCACTAACCTATCACTTCTCCGAAGAGAATGTAAAAGCATTAATTAAAAGCAAGAAAGAATTCCTAAATCCTAGTTTGGACTCCTGTGTCTCTCACATGTAGGAATATTGAAAAAGAATAGTCTAGCATATGGGGGAACCTGTCCAATCATATATGATAGAAGTTAATTTTTCTGCAAGTAGCATCAGTGAACTTACTTAAAAATTCTTAGTGTAGGGCTGAATATGCTGGAGTCCTGGCCCACCCCCCAAATGTAAAATAATCACTTTTCTTGAAGTTGAACATCTCCCGTTAGAGCTTTACCGGTAAGTCATAAAATTCTAGTTGAATTCTCAATGTGCATATTTTGAAACAACCATTTGGAGCCCACATTATCTGACGGGATATTTAAAAAACAACTCAACATTGTGTTTAACTATGCAAAATCAGTCTTATGCAAAGTTTGACACTAAATTTTTAGTGTCAAAATATATTAAAAGACTTTTAACATATTAAAAGACAAGTAAGTTTCATTAATTTGTAGATCTTCAATTGTGAGAATAGGTGCCATTTTGCAGTCGTTTTAATATGTGAGTGTGAAGAGGAAGGAAAACTACTCTTCTCAGGCCAAATTGGAAAAACTTACCTAAGAAAAATGCTAACAGTTTTAATAACCTCATTTTAAATTTGTGGTATGCGAGGTTAAGTAAGATATGTAATGATTCTGTCTTGTTTCATTTTGAGGGGATGCATGTCACAGATTGAAAAGATTCGATGGCTGCTAGGCCCACTACAGATGTTAGCCACTGCCACTAATGGTGGTGAGCAGCATCAGGCAACACATCAAGGTTTAAAAGCAGTTTCCTTCCCGGTATCTTAATGTCTGACTGGTGAGCTCCCATCTCATAGACTTGTCCTTAAAATACCTGGAATGGAGAATCAAACTTGCCCCTTTATCAGAACCTCTAGTACACTTTTGATGACTTGTTACAGTTAGTGATGAACTAAGACTGAATGTTTTAAAATTTGTTCTTAAACATGTAAGAGACGATACAATCACCACCTGATGTACTTGCCTATTATTGTTTCATTTTTTTTTGCGGGGGGTGGGCGGTGATTAGGTTTTTTTCTTTAAAAAAGAATTTTTTTTTTTATGGAGGTACTGGGTATTAAACTTAGGACCTCTACATGCAAAGCATGCGCTCTACCTCTAAGCTATGCCTCCCCTCCATACTTGCCCATTTGCAACTGATAGACCAGAATGGCAACATCCAGGCTTCCTAGAGTTGTCACTGGCTAATGAAGATGCTTGCAGTCTCAGTGAAGTTCCTTCCATCTTCCTGACAATTGCATACCTGATTTGGTAAACATCTTAAGTGCATGCTGGACAGAAAGCTGCTGTGGAATCATTTCTTTGTGGCTTCAGTGGATGGTAATATTTTTGAAAGGTAAACTAAGTTGCTATTTTTCTCTTGTTTCATGTTCCAGTTGAAAATCTGAGGGAAGTTACAGATACAGGTCAGTCTTCAGTAATCACTGTACCATAAGCCCATCTGCCCTAATAGAAAACACTATAAAGGTAAAAAAGTGAAATGTGATTTATAATTGATACATAACTAATCAAATGAAAATAATGATAATTGTATAAGAAACAGTAAGGATCTTGGCTAAAATTTAGTACGTATCCCTATGAAACATATTTTAAAAGAGATGAAACTGGGAAAAGCTTTTTATTCTAAACTATTTGTTATTATCAAAATCTATTATAGACTATATTCAATATACTTTAAAAATAGAAAATGAGATAGTAATGGCTAATATAATTATAAATGCTTTTTTTGTGATTGTAGAGGTTTTTATTGATGAAATAATGAAACATTTTCAAATAGAGTAATTATTCATAGATTCCATCACTGGATACATGAATAATTCAGAAATGTTAGACATAAGGAAAAATTTCAATTAAGGGGCTAGGTAATAGGAAATAATTAAGCATAAGGATTCTTGCATCACAGCAGTCCCTACCAAAATTATATAATTGATGAATACTACTCACAATATAACCAAAATATAAATATTGGGGGGATAGGCAATACCAATCTGGGTGAACTATATAAATAAAACTACAAAATGGGGACATGCTCAAGGGTGTATTTTATACATTGGAGCAAGTGTCCATGGAGGAGGGAGGAGGAGAGATATGCTATGAATGGCACAGAAATGAAGACCGGAGCCTTGACCGGAACAGTGACAGTGGCACACATGAACGGAGGGGGATGTTTGATTCACCTCCTTGTCCTGAGGGTTTTTTTTTTAAGATAACTGGAGAGATGGATCAAGTTTCTACTTGCACCAAATGTTGTGAAAATGGACATTCTGTCCAAGTTAATTGACAGTTTGAATGGTGTACCGTTCAAACAAATGTTTTCATTGGCATTTGTAAGGTTATCTAGAGATATTACTGAGCAAACATATAAAAATGCATTATTTGTCAATGACAAAAACTTTTGATAGCTACCATATACAAGGATCTCATACAAAGGGAACTGGAGAGTAGTCCATAGGAGAAACATGGGGAAAATCTCTCACTGTTATAAACAAATAATCCATGTAAAAAAGGGAATAAACAGAAGCTTGAGGTCCTACCCACATTACCTCGTAGACTCTGCCATTGCTAACTTCACTTTACAGAAAAGTGAACCTCAGAGAGATTAGGCAGATCACATGAGGATATAGCTCAAGTCAACAAACATTTACTGGCCTCCTGCTCATGACAGAGACTAAGCAAGTGCCATACATTTCAAAAACAGGTAAGACAATTTTCTTTCTCTGGATGTACATACAGTTTAGTGGAGGAGTCTAGGCACCAGTCATGAAAGAAGGCAATATAGATTTCAGGACCAGGTCTTTTGACATCAATATTCACATTAATTTCATTGCCATGCTATGTTCTATATCAGAATATAAGTAATACATACTTGGAAGGAGAGAGAGGGAGAGAATTTAATTTTATTGGTTACCAAAGAAATGCAAATAACTTTTTTACCCTTAATTGGCAAATATGAGAGCACTATTCATGACACTCAGAGTTCCTGAGGTTGGAAAAAACAAAAACAAAAAGAACCAGACATTCACTCATTAGTATCACCTGTGGCTGTTTTCCAGTGGTTTGATCCTCCTTACACAATTTGACAGTGGATTTCAAGAGTCAGAAAAACATTAATATGATTTAAATAATGCCGTTATAACCTAATCTTTGAAATTACTTAAAATGAGGGAAATGGGTATATTCATAACCATATTTATTTTTAACAGAATTAAATAAAAAGGGTAAAGGAGAAATACTAGAGGGGGAATATTCTAATCAATTATAGTATAAATATTCAATAGAATGTCAAAGCACTACAGGAAACTTTAATGAGAAAGAGAAGAAAGGAGGGAACCGTGGAGATAAAGCTGCTTCATTTGGTGGTAGTGAAAGTTCATTGGTACGTCCTTTGTTTTCATTATTTTTTATAATGATTGCATTTTAAATTAAGAAAGATCATGCCCAATGCAACAAAATCCGAAATAAGTTAAAATGATGAGTAAAGGATGTTATAATGTAAACTTTCTTTTACATTGTGTGTCCTCATGAGAGATGAAAAATGAAGGAGAATTTTTAAATATCTTCTAGAACTCCAGCATCATCTGGCAATTAACCAAAAAGGATCTTGACTGGGTTTTCATTCCAAGATAGCTTTACTGGTTTCCATTTTAATGGCCTGAACTTTGGATGTTCAAGATTTCCTAAGCTTAGAATTTTATATGTGAAATTAATACCTGATCCTCTACCAGGAGTCATCAAATAAGCAAGGACCAAGCTTTTGCAACCTATGAGCATCTCTGCTACACACTGTCATGCCCAGTAAGAAAGGTGAAAATAACCCATTTCTCTTTCGTCTTCTTTGCTCACCCCTGGTTTTGCTCACACATTTCATGCAAGCCTTCTAAACGGACAGTGAGTTCACTTTTCTCTTAGTCGGCATTTTGGATATCTTTCTCTTTGACAACCTCCAATTTCTTGGCATTCGTCAGTCACAAGAAATGTAAAATTGATGGCAGCTTTTCAGCACTTTCAGCCACATGCTTGCTACTGGGAAGTCAATTAAAACTTCCTACAAAATTCTGTGCAAACCTGAGGCTCATATTTAATTTATTCATTGATTTACTCTTAATTATGCTTACTAAGTACCTACACTGTGCCTGAATCAGCCTTTCTAATGTCCTCCATCACAGAGCTACCAGTCGAATGGGTTTCAACTT
This sequence comes from Camelus bactrianus, assembly GCF_048773025.1. Taxonomy (NCBI): domain Eukaryota; kingdom Metazoa; phylum Chordata; class Mammalia; order Artiodactyla; family Camelidae; genus Camelus; species Camelus bactrianus. Next base: position 10,352,495 of record NC_133542.1, read on the forward strand.
GGACAATCAGCACACAACCCCATATTCTTGTCCCCATTCTGTTTTTTCCTTCCCTTCTGTTGTGACACTCCCTTGAAAATCCCTGCTGAGTGTCTTTTTCCAGAGTGCCTTCTGGAAATCCCAGTGGACTGCTAACAAAGGATTTTTATACCCTCAAACTTTTCTTTGACTCTTGGATTTACCTCTGGACCTTAATTATCTTTAGTTTGATCACGCTAGTCTGAACAACCATTTAATAAGAGACCCTCGTTTACACACACACACACACAAATACCATGTTCCTAATTAATTGCTTTGAAGCATCATGTATACTCAGCATTTCTCTGGTTCCTTGCAAGTCTGATACCGTACACCTTCATTCTGCAGTGCTCTGTACATTTAAGCCCATGAATTTAGTCCACGTGAAATCAAGTTCTCCGGCACCTGAGGTCCTGGTTTAGTACATAGTTAATGAGTTTATGATCCCAGGAGAGCCACACAGCTCTAGGATTCGGTCTGATGTAGTGATTTCCATCTTCCCTTTAGCAGTCCACTCATATAACTACATTTAAAAATTAGAAATGGTGATGTCTAAAATTCTCAGAGCACATTTCATATCCTGCCTCCCTTATGTACTTGCTGCCTTCACTCCTACTTAACATATTCTTTGCTAAGATACAGGAATGTCAGTATAGAGGATGTTGGGGGAAGTCATCCCCTTTCTGGTTTCACTGCCCTTCTCTCCTCAGTCAGTCTGTATCTCATGGTGAATTATTTAGTGACATCCTCACTAGCACCACTGATTGCTTTGTCTGAATTTTATTTATTTGTTCAATTCTATTTTTGATACATCAGTGGGGGAAAAATGGTGTGAGTCCAGGGCACTTGAATGAAAGTATTTTAAATTGAGGTGAAATTGTATACACAAGTGGACCTTTTAGGAAATGATGTTATTGTGACCCTGTTCAATTGAGTATTAGAAAATTCAGTTGATAATTAAAAGGTAAGACAATTGTTTATATGTTGAAAGAAAATGACTTCATATTCTTTGTATAAGTAATATCAAAAATTATTGAGAAGAATGACAACAAGCTGCAATTTCCCAGTACTGGAAATTAGTAACCATGTTAGCACTTGGTAGCATCATTCTAGTCATCTCTTGATGCATAAAACAATAAATAGATAGCTATGATGATATACAAATAATCTCACACGAAAATGGATTAAATGTCATTCTAACTGAATGTAACATCAGGAAAAACATGAAGTGAAGCTAAAGGAATTGCTAATTTTCAACAAGTATTTTTCATAGTAGAAGATATTAGAACCCTATTTGATGTCAGTTATTCTGGGTTAAGAAGCTGGGACTTTGAAATTTCAGCTACAGTTCAGTTCTAGAGAGTGTGACTCCCTCGCTGCTGTCGAGGATGAGAACTCAGCCCTCTGGAAGTTTTCCTTCTCCTGAATTTTGTTTGTTACATTTTTTGTTTGCTTGTTAATTTGTTGAGGCAAATGACAATGTGCCCTGTGTTTTGTAAACATAATTCTCACCATTATTCAGTGTTTATTTATTTATTTATTTTGCAGTTTTCACCACCTGCCATTTTATTAACCTGTGTCTGTTTTTGATGCGTGTGTTTGCACCGGATCCTCCACTTACTTTGTGGCCTTGGGCTTGTTGCTTCCTGCATCTTCCTTGAATCTGTAATAATGGTACCTGCCTCGTGGTCTTGTTTGTACCAGGCAAATAGCAAGAGACATAAAAGTCACTTGAGTTCTGTTTTATTCCAGGCTTTGTTTTCTATTGTCCATTGCATTTCCCCTCTGTCTTGTATGTTTGCACAGTTTCCGTGGCATTTCTTTTCCAGTGGGTTCATATATAATATCCAGACTTTCTAACTGCTATGATATGGCTGTAGGGCAGTTTCCCTTGACGGTCCCTCTACTTTATCCGAGGACTGACATATAGTTTGAGTCATAGAGACTGCTTTTTAGTTTTGGCCAGCCTAGGACATCAGTTTCATGAGGGACTTAGCTCTGCTGGGGCTGCACGCAGCCCTTGTTCGTCAGCCTGATTCTGATGTGCCTTTAGAGGTCCCTTTAAATGTCTTGTCTTAGGAGTTACTTGGCTGAACCAGTCTGTACCCATGGGCTAGGCTCACTCTCCAGTTCATCCCCGCACCCTGGCAAAGAACAAGCCCCAGGAGCCCTTCCTGTATCTTGGGTTTTTGACTTACACCAAAGCTGCTGTCTTAGTCTGTATTTTAGCAATTCACGGATGTGAGTTCAAGTTTTCAAGATCTTTTATATTCACTGTTTTTCCTAAACTGCCTCCATTGGGTGGAGTTGGGAGAGAAAACCTTTTCAGGGTTCAGGGAATTGCTGCCATTTTCTTGAAGTTGTTGGTGTAGGAGTGAAACACTGCTTCCTTGCCTTAAGAGGCAAGAGTCAGCTGGAAAATGTACAGCTCTCCAACAGCAGGAGTTGTATCTTAATCATTCCATAGTCCATTCACATCCCTGTGTCCAGAGGGCCTTTGGGCCCTATCTTGGTTTGAGTTTCCCGAGACCAGACTCTGGGATTAGGACTCCTGTGCGAGCTAGTAAGGAAATGATCTCAGGGGGAAGCTGGTAAAGGGGAGACGGAAACAGGGGAGCGAGGGAAGCTCCCAGGTAAATTCTATGGAAGGCAGCTTCAGTCTGATCCCAGAGAGGAACTTGAGGCAAGGGAGCTAGGCTGCATGCCGCTAGACTTAGCTCTCTTCACGGGACAGGGGTACTCAAATCATTCTGACCTGTGGAGCTGAGAGAGGATCATGTTACAGAGCCTCAGGTGCCGGCCTCTGAAGGTGCATGCAGCTGGGCAGGGGCTGGAGTGTCCACATAAGCGAGAGGAAGAATTTGAGGGTACCTGGGTGCAAGCTTAATCATTGCTCACTACAGCTTTCCTAACGGTTCAGTTGGACTTCCCCCTTGGCGATTCCCCAGTGTTCCCTGTATTTGAATCTTTCACTTTTCACATTCACTTTCCTAGGGGCTTAGAATAGCAGTAAGCCTACATGTAGAGAACTCTGTGCAGATTCAGTGCAGATACTATAATAATGACTGACGCTGGCCCATAAGATTGACTTGCTGATTATTTGCATAAAGCACTCTTTTAGAAAAAATGTTACCATGATGAAGTTTATTATTTGTATAAGACCTTTCAGAGAGATACAGTGATGGTGACAGCTGCAGGTCATGGTGCCTCATAGCCATCCTCCCGCACCGGGTATGGCTGTAGATGCTCCTGAGAACCCAGATTCCTGATTCAAGGCATTTGTGCTCACAAATAGAAATTGCTCATTTGATGGGCATTAAAATTAGAGTTAGCCTGTGAGAATATTCCTTGGGGTTATGGAAACTGACCATTTCAACACTGGTCAGTTCCTTAAAAAAACAAACTGTGGTGCCCCCAGTTTTGAATGTTCTTCTGGATTACAATATCAAGCAGCAAAATCTTCACAAAGTTCAACTCATAAATTTCATTTGGTCAAGGACCACATTCTGTATCTGCCTACGGCAAAGTACAGTTTTAATCTATCATATGGGTTTTAGAGGAAAGGACAATGTGGTGAAAGGTAGTCTCATATTCAGTCTTCTGATCCCCAAGGGGCTGAATAAGAAGGAACCTCAGGTCTGGAACACTTCTTTACTAAAAGAATTCTCTGTGCTGGGTTTATCAGTGCGTGTGAAGGTGTTTGCTCCTGTTTAAGATGCGATGTGTACTCTTTGCTCTGTTAAAGCTTGTGTGTCATATGGAACCTGGCCAACCCCACTGTTAAATCTGTCCCCTGAGGGGAGGAGACAGGTCTCCTGTTCTTTGGCATAGAAGTGATGTGTGTAGGCCAGTTGTCCCACAACAGTGGAGGGACCAGTTGGCTATGGTGACCCAGTGCCCACTGAGGGAGCTGCTGTTTCTTTGCCTCTTTCCTATATGAGTAAATCATTGTACATCCAGTGCTTGACTGTGTTGTGTTTTCCTTGGTGACACCGATACAAAGGTGCAGTGGGCAGCAGTGTTCAGACTTTGACTCCTGGTCCTACGCAATATGCCGCTTATTCAGCAGAAAAGATTAAGGGTTTTTTGTTTGTTAGGTTGTTTTTTTTACTGTATACCAAGACCCATGCTGCATGCTTTATATGTTTAATTATTTAAATTTGTTTTATTGAAATAAAGTCATTATTTAGGAAAATGCACAGATCTTACTGTTTTTAAGATTTTGACAATTGTATGAACCTTTATAACAATTGCATAAAGCAAGACACAGGCAATTTTTATACCCACAAATATATATATCTCCAATTTATAATTCTTCCCAACCCTTCATACTCCCTTCCCTACCAAACATTATCAAAATAGATTAGGGTGCCTGTATTATGATTGAATACAATTGGAATCTTACGGTTTGAACTCTTTTTGAGGGACTGCTTTTCTTTATTATTTGGGGGATTTCTTTGCATTGCTGGATGAGTCAAAAGTTATTCTTTATTGCTGATTAGTATTTCATTGTATGAATGTGTGGAAATATTATGTTTTATTCAGTCCTCTTTTGATGGATATTTGTGTTATTTTCATTTCTTGGTTATTATGAAAAAGGATGTACATTGCTATACAAATATTTTGTAGGCATGTATCTTCACTTCCCTTGGATAATAAATCTTCCAGTATTTTTCTTCATTTAAAAGTATATTTGACTATTCTATGTCTTTGGGCATTTGCATATAAATTTTAGATTTATTTTGTCTATTCTAAATAGGCTGCTCAAATTTTGTTAATTTATGTATAGTTGATTTGCACTATTGTGTTAGTTTTAGGTATATAGCATAGTGATTCAGTATTTTTGCAGATTATATTCCATTGTAGGTTATTACAAGATTTTGGGTATAATTGCCTGTGAAATACAGTAAATCCTTGTTGCTTATCTATTTTATGCATAGTGGTTTGTATCTTTTAATCTCATACACCTAATTTGTCCTTCTTCTCTTCCCTCTCCCCTTTGGTAACCACAAGGTTGTTTTCTATGTCGATGAGTCTTGTCTGTTTTGTATATACATTCCTTTGTATTTTTTATTCCAAATATAAATGATATGTAGTAGTTGTCTTTCTCTATATGACATTTTCATTAAGTGTAATATTCTCTAGGTCCATCCACATTGCTGCAAATGGCAGTAATTTATTCTTTTTATGGCTGGGTAGTACTCCATTATATGTCTTTCTCTCTAGCCCTGTCTCTATATAAATGAACACACATGCATATACATCATGTCTTGGTAATCTGATCACATATTGATGGGCACTTGGGTTGTTTCCATGTCTAGGCTATTGTAAACTGTTCTGCTGTGAACATTGGAGTGCATGTATCTTTTTGAATTAGTGGAGTTTTTTTTTTTTTTTTTAGACACATACCCAGGAGTGGAATTGCTAGATAATATGGCAGTTGTAATTTTAGTTTTTTTTCAAAGAACATCCATACTGTTTTCCATAGTGGCTGTGCAAATTTATGTTCCCACCACAGTGTATGAAGGTTCCTTTTCTCCACATCTTCTCCAACGTTTGTTATTTGCAAACTTTTTTTTTTTATGATAAGGCTGGTCAAATTTTGGTAGAGAATTGTACTTTATATATTAATTTGAGGAGACTGGACATCTTAACAATATTGAGTGTTTAAGTCAATGAACATGGTATTCCTTAACTTACTTAGATTTTCTTGAATTTCTTTCAGCCATGTTTCATGATTTTTAGTGTAGAGGTCTTGCAAATCTTTTATTAGGTTTGTTCTCAGTTGTTTTATTCTTATGCTATTGTAAATAATACTGTTTTAAATTTCCTTTTCTAAGTTTTCACTGCTTGGGTGTACAAATACAACTGATTTTTTTTTTTTTTTTACTTTCTATCTTATGACCTGGTTAAATTCCTTTCTATTGCAATAGATTATCTGAAGATTGCTTTGGATTTTCTATGTACAAATAATTTTGGAGTAAGGCAAAGGTACCCACTCCAAATACTTCTATTCAATATTTTACTGGAGCTACCAGCCAGTTCAATACTTCAGGGAGAAAAAATAGCTACACACATACATATACATGCACACAGAATAAATTAACAAAAGAAGACACAAAGCTGTCACTATTTTCAAATGACATGATTATGTTCATTTATTTTTTGCTACATCTTTTCAGGAAAGGATTTATTTTTCAATTTTTTTCTCAACTAACTTCTAAATAACCTTGATCTCAAATTTTAAGAGATCTGGGCATTTTCTCATTTCATATATTTTAAATAAAATTGCATGAAAAGTTTTCATTATTACATAAAGTAGGCAATTAGTTTAGAGAGGCAAAACAACAATAGAAGAATTCTTTGATTCAGGGATTATAATACAAAATGGAAGAGACAGACAATCTTAGAAAGCTATCTAAAAGGACATAACAGATGCTGTCTATGTGAAGAGTTATAGTAGTGTTACAGATCTTGGTTAAAGTAATTGCTTGACTTATTACCACAGGGAGTAGCACTGGCTTGATTGAGAAAATGTGAGTCAAAGAAGGAAAAAGCTGCAACATGGAAAGAGATGGGCTAGAAATAGTAGGAGAGAGGGGTTGTATGTTTCTGATTTTTAGTAGGGGTGATACACAATCAGTTTTGCTTTAGTTTGTAAGAAAATCATATGTAAGTGACCTATGCCCATCAATACCATTTTATAGTTCAGTGAGTTCAGTGCTCGGTTTTGAAATTTTGAAATGGCTCACACACTGTGATGATCATTGTAATTTGGGTTCTTGGACATCTTTGTGTAATTAGTAACTTCTTTTTAATGTAGAAATTAACTCACAAAAAAGATTACTAAAATGCCTCAAACCATTAATTTTGATGTGGAAATAGAACTTAAATTCTGATCTCTATTCTCTTCTTGCTGAAATACCAACAAAACTGACAAAAGACTTTGTTAAAAGTACTGAAATGAGGCTATGGTTTGGGCTTTTAAAATTCGTATCATGCTCGATATTATGTAAAGCTCTATACCCTTAAGTAGAAAAACATGCAATGAGTATGAAAAATAGATTCAAAGGTTAATTTTTTAGTGCCTAGTGGCTAAAATTGTTTAGAAATTCTATATTGATGTGTGTCAAACCAGCAGTAGAACACTTGACATACATTCTAAATGTCAAATCTTTCTTGAGGGTGTAAGTATTTGAAGCTTCATACTTGCCTATTCTACAGATTTTTAAAGTAAACTAGAAGAGGTGTTCCATGATTGAACACACTGACACTGTTATTTAAGGCATATTAATAAAAGTACCAAAGGAGAAATTGCCGTAAGCTCTCTGGGGACTAAGAGGAAATAGAGTGAGTGCTAACAGATGACATTTAGATTGAAAAAAAAAATTGAATTTGTACACACACACAAACTCACACACTCAAACACATAGTTCCATAACAAATCCACCTTTTCTCGAATACTTTGTCCTGTATACTGATACTTATATTACAGACACATAATTTCCGTTATATAATAAAGAAAATTTTGATGTTACTAAATTAATGAAGGTGTTTCACTGAAGATAGAAATAATGCAAATTAAAAGGGGGATTTTCAATTATGAAAATCCATTTATTTTCAATTATGAAACAAGATGATGTTTTAGGATATGTAAAAGGAAGTTCTGTTTTAAATCAATAGGACTAATTCTAGGGCCCAAGAAATTATATAAGCTAAAATAAACATGCAGTTAATTTAAGACAGGTCTAGACCAATAAAATGATGATGATTCTATATCATGTTACTAAGGGATATATGTTTATCCAAGTGTTATACACTTTTGGTGGTAGGTAATCATATTTATTCACAAAACATTCCTTAATGTTACTGTCAGGGAGAAACTGAGCAGAGTGAATTATTCGTCTTACTAAAAAAGACATTTTACTTTCATAGTAGGATTGAATTTTCTCATTTATCAAATGGGAATATTGTTATTTACCATACGGATGTTTTTGATAGATAAATAAAATAGCTATGTGAAAACGTTTTGTGAACCCTTCAGCTTTCATTTCATTAATAAATTCCACTCAAACAGTTACTGATAACTTCTCTGTGCTGGAAGTACGAACACAGTAATGACCAAGGTGAGTCCCAGTATCTGAGGAACTTGTATTATTTTGGAGGAAAACAGATACTAACAACAAAGTATGCCATCAATTATTTACAATTGTGGTATTGCTAAGAAGGACAAAATTCTGATCTGGATTAGGCAGGAAATGAAGATTACTTTGAGAAAGTGACACTTCAGATGAACTCTGAAGGTTGGGTTAGAATTAATTGGACACAGAGGGAACCATCTCCAAGCAGAGGAAAGACCACGTTCAAATGTTCTGAGACAGGAAAAGTAAGCTTGTGTTAGGAGAACAGAAATACCAGTGTGAGGTTTGCTGTTAGAAATGCAATGAGAGTGGCATACAATCAAGCTGGTGAAGTAGCTTGGGGTGACTGGTTCAGGTCCTTGCCAGATCTTCATACTTGAGAGCAATGAGGATCTTCTGAGCACCTTCAAGAAGAAATGTGGAATGATCAGTTATGTATTTTTAAAGGATTTCCCTGGTTATTCTTTAGAAAGTGAGCTGAGAATGGTAGGAGTGGATTCTGTGAAATCAGTTTACAGGCTACTTCAGTTGCCCAAGTAAGACATGATGAGAGCCAGACCAGGCTGGTGGCAGCACAGATACACAAAGGCATCCTGCAAGGGTGTCGCTGTAATTGTCATTGCTGTCAATGTAAATGCTACTCTGTGTTAAGTATGGTTGGGTTTTCAAAGTGAAACCTTAAGCCTGTGTGTCCACTTGTCTATAAAGATGTGTTTATTGAGGTCAAATGAGCTGAGTGAAGGTCCTTTTTGCTATCAGTTGTTCATAAATGCTTATGTGGGGGTATAAACAGTGTGGGTAGAAATAAAATTCACATTATTTAATATGAACAACCTCAATATATATGGTATTTAAAAATAAGGAAGTTTCATCAGCTACTAGATGATGACTAGTTTTTCCTGGAATTTCTGAAATTTAGTTTTGGTCCTCTGATTTGGGAAGTAGATCTAAGTTTAGAGGCTTTTCTTCTTTTAAATTTTATGTAGAGGAAGTGGCCCTTGAAGTCAGATAGAAAGTCTTCCTTTTTGAGAATTGTTTGTTCAGTTTAGAACAATGGATAACACTTGAAAAAAAGAGTAAATTAACCAAAATCTTGAAAGGAGATATCCAAAGGACTTTGAAAACCTCCAGTGTATTCTTGGGATCCTAGAAGACCTACGGCTGTAGAGACTTGAGAGGTCTATAAAATTTCACCTCCAGCTGATCTTGAGGCTCTGTGCAAGGCAAAGTTGTAAACTGTGTGACAGAGTGTTAAAAGTTTTTACCAAAAAACACACACCGTGTGCATGGGTGCAAAGACCAGGAGATTTATTGGCTTCAGGTGTTTAAAGAAACCTATCTAACTATCTGACCACTGAGTTAACTCTGTGGAGATTTCAGTGTCACATTATATTATTTCAAATGTACAGTTTTCAAAAAATTATGAGATATACAAAGAAACAAGAAGGTATGGTCCATACACAGGAAAAAAGGCAACCAATAGAAATTGCCCCTAAGAAATCCCAAATGTTGGTGTTACTAGGCAAGGACTTGAAAACACTTAAAATCTGTTTAAAGAGTTAAAGAATAACATGTCTAATGAACTAAAGAAAAATATAATAAATATCTTACCAAATAGGGAAAATCAGCAAAGTGACAGAAAGTATAAAAAGTATGCAAATTTAAATTCTGGAGTTGAAAATATGAAAACTGAAATGAAAAATCTACCAAAGAGATAAACATCTGGTTTGGGCTATTGGAAGAAAGAATCAGTGAACTTGAAGACAAGTCAACTGAGCATGTCCAGTGTGAAGAACAGAAGGAAAACCAATGAAGGAAAGTGAACAGACTCAGAAATCTGTGGAAAACCATGAAGAATACAAACATGTACCAAATGGGAGTCCCAGAAGGAGGAAAACAAAGAGGGTGAAAAGAACATCTGAGGAAATAATAGCTGAACATTTCACACATTTGATGAAAATACTTAATCCACACACTCAAGAAATACAGTAAAATCTAAAAAGCATAAACTCAGAACTCTGTAACTAGACCCATCATGATCAAACTGTTGAAAGCCAAAGGCAGAGAGTCTTGAAAGCAGCAAGGGAGAAGCAGTTCACTGTGTATAAGGGATCCTCAATAAATAAACAGCTGACTTCTCATCAGGGAGTAGGGAGGTCTGAAGGTAAAGAGATGCCTTATTCACAGAACTGAGGGAAACAAACCAACCTCTCATCAAAAGTTTGATACACAGCAAATCTGTCCTTAAAAATGAGGAAATCAAGATACTCCTAGGATAAAAATAAAACCAAAACTGAGACAAGTGCTGTTAGCAGTCTGCCCTGTGGAAACACTAAAGGAAAGTGTTCAGGCTGACAGGAAAACGCACTAGACAGTAACTCAAGCCCACATGAAAAAATAAAGAACACTGGTAAATGTAACTACATAGGAAAATATATAAAAGTCAACATAGGGGTATTTTTGTTTGTATTTCCTATCTGATTTAAAAAACAACTTCATAAAGTAATTATTATATATCTTTGTTGGTAGTCAAAGAACATATAAATGTGAAATTGTGCCAGAACAGCATAAAGGAGGGTGGGTGGAGCTTTATAGGAGAAAAGATTTTATACATTATTGACATTAAGTTGGTATTAATATGAACTAAACTGCTACAAATTAACCATAATTACAAGGGTGACCACTAAGAAAACAATTCAAATATGCATAGTACCCCAAAAAGGCAAGAGGATTAAAATAGTCTATCAGAAAATATACATTGAATGTAAAAGATAACAGTATTAGAGAAATTGAGGAGCAAGAAAGAGATGAAATTTAGAAAATAAATAGTAAAATGGCAGAGTTAAATCCTGCCTTATCAAAATTGCACTAAATATAAATGAATTAAACTCTCCAATGAAAAAGAGATTGGCAGAATGGATTGAAAAAATGATGCAGCTGTATGCTGTCTACAAGATGAAATATTCAAAGACACAATAAAGAAGAGATTAATATATAGACCATCCAAATTATGAAACGAAATAGACTTTAAGACAAAAGTTGTTACTAGAGACAAAGCATCCCTTTCAAGTACGTGTAATTGTGGAAGCTCTTCTATTTAGATAAAACTGGACTAAACACACACAGCAAATATTGGGCAGGAAAAATTGAAGAAAGAGACCTAACCTGATACAGTGCTTTTCAAAGAGCAGTGGCCAGTTTGAGTACCTGAAGTGAAAATCACCACTTCCACTGATGGAGTGCCTTGCCTCTCATCCTTCATCCCACCCTGAGATGCCCTTTCTGTCCTTGCAGTTGGCCCTGGATGTTGAATGAGTGGCGTCAGTGGGATGACTATCCATTGCAGTGGGCCACTTGCAGGCTGAGGGCAGCTACTGATAGATGCCACTGGTTTACAGGCTGAAGTAAGGAGAAGGCTGAGCTCAGTGGCTGCAGCTGAGGGCAAAACAGGCAGTGAGTCAGATGGAGGCACGGGAAGACTGATGCCAGACTGAGTCATTGGCTGAAACAAGGATGGTTGCCAAAAAGGTAGTGTCCCAAAGTGATGCCGAGGCTTTCCCATTGAAATTTAGGCAGCAGCCGAGGAAAGAAAGACCCAAAGTGGGGTCATCTATCTGACAAAAGAACTGACCAAGGTGGATGCCATATTTAAAAGCAAAACAGGATCTTGGGCAGAGCCTGAGGCTGTGGGTGAGGCAGAGTCTGAGTCCATGCCCGAACACTGCCATATTGAGACTAAAGCCAAGGCAGAGGCTGAGAAATGGGTCAGCAGTGGTGGTTCCCAGGTTGGAGCTGGCATTGGAATTGCCCTTGAGTCAAAGTCAGACTTCTGGCCAGAGCTGATAGCAGCCCAGTACAGAGGTGACGGCGACACAGCACCATGAATGTACCAGATGACACTTACCTGCACACTTAAAGTGATTAATTTATGTCATGTTTTACCTGAATTAAAAAAAAAAGTATGTTCAGCAGTATCTATCCTTGAGGAGCTAGTAACCTAGATGGAAAGAGAAGAATTACTCAAAGGATTAAAAAAATAAGCTTAAGAAGATAATCAAATCCAGAAAAAATAACAGGCAAAATGAAGAACAGATCTTGTAGCTAAGCTGTGTTAAAAAAAAATTATAAATTTAACAATATGTGGGTTTTTTGGATCAATTGTGTGCAGCATAATTACATTTGTAGTTTGTGTGTGTGTGTGCACGCACGCACTTGACAGGAAAAAATATCTACTCCATATTAGAACAAATTAGTCCCAAGTTGCTCTGAACATTTTCTAGATTGAGAATCTGATGTGTTGAGTTTCAGACTAAATTCCCTTTCAAGACAGTGTTGTTACTGTAGTTGAGGTCAGACAGGAGAAAAAGACCAGAAAGAGGTTTGGCTCTAGTCCTCGAACTAAATTTGGTCCCTTGTGATGGTAACAGTGACTGGTTCAGTCGTTCCAACTAAGGATCCTCTCATAGCACCACTGTGGGTACCTCTGCTACATCCGCATTTGCTTAAGGTCTCAGGTTTCAGATGAGACTGACTTTAATTTTGATAGCAGTAATCCCTACCATCGTAGTTAGGCTAAGAACTGTAAAGGCCTTTTAGTAATGACAGTAAAATTAGACTACCTATCAGTCAGGTGAATGAGTACACTGTTATGCTTCAGATGCAGGTATGGCACTGGCTAGATCAAGCTGGTTAAACTGTCAAAATACTATTAGTGATTATTGATTAAAAATAGCAGACACGGTTGTTGTTATTTACAAATATACCACTTCTTAGTCACATGAAGTGAAAAAAAAGTTAAGCATTTTGAAAGTGTTTTGAAATTTGCTGAAATATCTAGTCATAACAAAAGGACTGCTCAGTAAAATAAACAACACGCCTTAACCAGAAAGACAAAATACTTACTGCTTTGCTCTATGAGGCACCATAAATCAGTTTCCGAAGGAGACCAGTGATATTCTCTAAGCATCAGTTCAGTTAAAGTTTGCTTTCCCCATCTCCTAATCCCCTACCGGCCCATGAATGTAAAGGGTATACTGAGAAATACATGATGCTGGCAGCTTAGGGTAGTGAAACCAAGGTGAGGAAAAAAAGTCCTTGATTTATGACCAAATCTGGTTGTCCATTTTCTCCCAGTATGCCTAAGGAATAATTTTAGTTTTGCAGACTGGAATCGACACCGTTTATAAATAGAAACGTTAATACAAATATTCCCCATAATGTTCTCTGGGTTAAAAGTAGACTGTTTCACAGATCCTGCATATTAAAACTTGAACTAAAAATGCATATTAGTTTTCAATCTTAAAGTCAGGAATGACATTTTTCTTTGGCATCTTATTTTTGGTAGTGAACATAAATATCAATAAATTTTTCTCATTATACTGACATGTTTAATCTTTCAAGACTAGATTTTTGTACACTGCTGATAAAGTTGTCATTCGAACTGGCAAACGAAAAACAACAGAAAAACCATGAAAACTACATGAACATACCATAACAAAATATGATTTTAAAAAGACACCAGGCAAGCCAAGACAAAAGAATGGTCAACTCTGGATGGTGTTGGACACACCCCTCAAACTAAACCAGATCAAAATAAAGAAACAAATAAAAAGGAACTCTCCTGGGCTGACTTTATGTGATTAAAGTTAATAGGAACATGAATCAAATAAAACAGAAACCTTCAGAGTGTGCATACCTGTGCGTGTGCCCACAGAATAAGATGAAATGGAAGAGCCAAGGAAACAATGATTCTAAAAGTATATTCAGGACTAACTAAAAACTTAAAAAATCAAAGGTCAGAATAGAAACAGTTGAACACTAACTTAATAACAAAGGAGAGGTTGGAGAAATTGCACTGAATTCAGAGACAGGAAAAGATAAAGATGCTGACATTAGATACAGAGATGAGACAACATTATGGGGATTAAAAACAAATTATACATTTTTGATGTCCTTGAAATTAAAAAGAAAACACTATAAAAATGGTAGGACAAAATATATTTAAAGATATATTAAAAAAAGCAATTTTAATGAGGAACTTGGTTTACATTTATAAAAGGCATCCTACACTCCGGGAAAAAAACCCAACACTAAAATCTTGTTCCAAATATGTTATTTTTCTCAAAATTACAAAGTTCTAATGTCCTGTATTTATTTGTGACAAGCTTATAAAAACCAGTTGGAAAAGAAATATAAAGTAATTATTAGAAAAATGGGCAAAGAATGGAAAATAATTTTGAGAAAAAGAAAAAAATGACCAAAAATATATAAAAAGATATGAGAACATGAACCTTTGTGGTAATTAAAAGAAAATTATTTCAAGTACTGAAATACTATTTTTTAAAAATTTATCAGACTGTCAAAACTTTATAAAGTTTGCAAATACCTAATTCTAGCAGAGTTTAGGAAAACACCTACAATCATTAACTGCTGTTGGAGGAATAAGTTTAAATGACTATTTGAGTGCAAAGCTTAAGTGTGGAGCTGTCAGACCTGATTGAGCTGTTGAGGGAGACTGATTAGAGGAATCTATTATGTAGAAAGAGAAAAAGGTGTGAAGTTAGCTAGGATGGTAAATTAAAGTAATGAATTTGGGAAACTATGCACAAGGGACAGACTCTAGTAGAGGAAAAAACAATATAAACAAAAATCAAAAAGAAAACAAAACGATGGGATTTTTGCCTAATTTTCACCACTAGAGTGACGGCAGCTGAGTCTACATGTGGGAGAAAACAGACGAAAGAGCTCAGCCAAAGATGCATCGTGCGTATTGCAAACCTATGCCTTGTCACCTGGACTGACTTTATGGTGACAGCATCAGAGGAAAACAAACGAACAAAAACAAACATGAAAATAAGTTCTCCAATAATTAAGGGTAGACCTTCTCAGTTAGCTCCATCCTGGGGTGAGCCTGGAGGGCTGATGTTGGGGGCAGGGAGGATTTGGAAAGGATTTCTTTTTTTTTTAATTATTTAATTTTTAATTTAAAGGAGGTACTAGGGGTTGAAACCAGGACCTCGTGCATGCTAAGCATGTGCTCTACCACTGAGATATTTTCTTCCCTGCCCAAATTTGTGTTTTTTGTTTTGTTTTTTCAGAAAGGATTTCTAAAGGACACTAAGAGTAAGGTCAAGAAAAAGTTTGACGTAGCCATAGAAAGTTTCGTTGATTGGAGATGTTGTCTGGTAGACTGGACTGTTCTCCCTCGGATTTTGATGACCATTTTGTACGAGTAGAAATGATGTACACGTGTTACTATCCACATACGGGTTACTCTTTAATTATCTGTATCACCTATAGGGTGCACCAGTTTGGAAAATTGAAAGATGAAGTGCTTTTTCAGTTCTTGAAGTCCAATCATTATGTTAATTTTAAACAAGCCAATTAAATGACATTTAAGAATTTTAGAGAAGACACAAAGATTTTCTTGGCTAAACTCTCAAAAGTTCTTTAACTGTGCTTTTGATTTGAGGTCATTCTTTTTTTTTAATTTCCTCCTTCAAACTATGTATTTTCCAAATTCAAAGATTTATTTACTAAAGGAATTCAAATTGTAATGACAATTTAAATCCAGGAGCCTTCTTTTAATTTTCATCCTTATTTTTTAAAGTCAAATTAAAAGTTATTAGAAACAAATTTACTCCCTTTATATTTTCCATATTCTTAGAGAAACTGCAAAGACACCCAAAATCAATGTGTTACATGTGTTACCCTCTGAGACCATAAATAACTCTGATCTGAATGTCAATTGGAATATACTTAACACTTCCAAGTGGTTAAGGTGGTAAAACATATTATGTATCAATAATATAAATCTGACAGAGACAGTGTAACTCATTTTTCAGACATGACAGCATGAATCACAGTCTTCTCCTGACCATCACAAAGTAGAGCAAAGACACTCAAACAACATTAACTGGAACATGCTTGAACTGTTGACTTGTTTGATTTTGAAGGTAAATACAAGATCTGAATAATCACTCCTGAAAATATACCAGATTGATTTCTCCGATGTCTTAGCCTTTTGAGTTTGGTTTGCTCACATTTTAAGGTAATTTCTGAAACGTCACGTGGCTGTAGTGAGTCAGTTCTGCACAGTTACTGTTGAGGCAGAAGTGTGGGCAGTAGTGAGTCACAGATTCCCCGAGAGCGAGACAAGACTAACGCTCTGAATAATAACTGAGGGCAAGTCTGGCAGGCCTGGAAATCAGCAGATATTGATGGTCATCGTGACATAGAAAGTGGATTAATATTTCTTGTTTTCCTGCTATACATCGGATGCACATTATTTTCATTTTCACAACAACCTATGGCAAATCCCCATCACCTTCTGTTTGAGGTTGATTTGAGGGTCAGAAAAGTTGGTAGACGAGTGTTTTATGTTGAGTAACGGTAAAGTCAAGTTTCACATGTGGGGCTTAATGAGTCTGCAGCCCGTGCTCTCTCCCTCACATCAGTCCTGTTTTCCAAGCTGAGTAGGACACCAGTCCAGAGTCGGGGAGCTCCCAGCTATGAAAAATGAGGACAGAGCCAGAAACCACTGTTTGGAACCATGACACTCAGTGTCAATATCCCCCTCTTCCTTCAAAGTACACAACAGGTCAGGAATGAGAGATTACTGTGAGAGTCAGGAATCTAGATAAAGAAACCCCATAAATGTTTTTAAAATTATCTTAAGCACAGGTCTCCTCTTAGGGAAAGAACCAGTTCTCCAAATGTGGTTGGCTGGAGTACCGGAGACTAGAGGCAGAGGTGAGGAAGGAGAAGATTACTGGGGGTCAGGGGGGCATGTCTTGACGTAGATAGATCCCTGTGGACAGGGTCATCATATATCCAGGTATCTTGTAAACCTCTGGCATATCTTTCTAGCCCAACTACTACTACTGCTGTGGTCCAGAACATTCACTTTCCTCCTGGACAATGTATTCCTTCCTCTCTCGACTAATTATTACACACTTGCTGTAAGCCAGACACGGTTGATGCGGTGATAATCTACATGGCCCTCGTCCCTGCCCTCATAGAGTTTATAGTTTAGTCAATGCTGGATGGTGCAGACAGCTAAACAGAAGTGAGTGTCAGAAGAAGAGGGTGCCTTACTTTTTAAATAATGAGACCGGCTGAAATTTGGAGCATGCTCTCTTGTCTGGGACAGGCAAAAAGGAGACGGAAACCAGACATATAAATTGTTAAAGAGTGTATTGAAGCGGTGTTTTCTATGATAAAAAAAAAAAAAGCATGGTAGATACAAGATAATATGAGTACTACAAAGTAGAAGATTAAATAAAATGAAAAATTGGTAGTCATCAGAATTTCACTTCTCTATTTTTACATGATTTTGTGTAGTACACTGTAGGAGTCAAAAGAAGAAATGATGCATAATCCTTGTTTTCAAGGAGCTTCCTCCTCATTTCCACGAAGGTATTTTTAGCTCTGAACATTGTAGATTTTTGAGGTTGAAAATGATGCATAGAGACAGCCCTTCCCAGCGGACATGAGATTCTGGACAATCCACCATGAAGGGGAGTGCTAAAACGAGACCCTGAATGTAACAAGAATGCTTAACAATACATTAAAGTACTCACCACATATTGATAAGTGAAAATAGAAGCTAATAGAACCACACAGCATGATCCCAGTTCGTGAAAGACACATTTTTATGTATATTTATGCAAGGCAGGACTCCAGGAGCCCAGCACGTGGAACACGTAGTAAGCCCTTCGTGATGTCTGTTAAAGTATAAATGAACGACCAGTTAAGTAAGGATATATCAATAGTGATTTTCTTTGACTATTAGAATTATGAATCATTTAAAATTTTCTCCTTTATACTTGAGAGTCCAAACTTTACATAACATATACACAATATTTTATAATTTAAAAACTTAAATATGGTTTAAAGTATATTTAAGAAGAGAATAATCACAGAAGATCAATTTAAGAGGTTATCTTCAGAACAAGTTAAGCAAAGATAATTTGCTTTCTTCATGACTGAGGAGGCAGGAAAAATATGAGTGTGATTTGTGGGTTGATTACATGCCGAACAGTCTCAAATGTTCTACAGGACCAGCTGTGAGAGGTAGATGGTCACTTAATACCCACTACGCATCGTCCTACCACCATCAGTACATGCTGGGGAGGATGAAAGTCCTGCTTCATTCTCCCCGGGAGCCTTTCTAACTCTTAACGGCTTCCCACTCTTCATATATCAGGTCAACCCTGCTGACGTACAATCAGGGCAGCCTATGACAGTTCTTCACTAACCTGCAAACTCTTTGAGCTGAGACGTTGTGCCTTATTCACCTGTTTCCAATACCCAACACAGCTTTTGGCAAATACTGGGTACTTTAAAAAGGTCTGTTGGATTTTAGTTGCACACCGTTTCCAGTATTGGCCCCGATTTACTAGATCCTATTCTCTTTCTAGTCTGGTTTGTGAGGCTATCAAAAGTAAGTCCGTGGGCTAGCTGGCTTTGATGGTAGCTCCAGATGGTGGCCATGGTGCAAAAGGATGCACCTTTTGAGCAACAGTTCTGTGCAGTTAGCATCAAATCCATAGGAATGGTACATTACAGAAGCAGGGAGGATAGTGCACGATTGGAACCTATTTGTGCTGCACATGCCTGTGCATGAACACACGCATTCACTCATGCCCAAGCACAGATTTTTGCAGGAAGAGAAACTAAATCTGTTAGAACTAATTGGAAAACAATAGTCTGACATAAATATAATCAGAAAACTTTAGCTGGCAAGCTGAAACACGTTGGGAAGCCTGATACCAGAAAACAAGTTTTCTTACACGCATGAGCTGACTTGTGGTGTTGTTTCGACCCCTTGTTTGGCGCACCATTGCCTCCCTGACTCCAGTACCACATCTGATTCAGCATCCTCTATGTTTGAATGGTCTTTCTGTATATTGAAGTCAATGAGGCTTCTTGACAGGTTGGCTGTAACATCACTTAACCTCCCCTGTGGAGGGGTTATCTCCTCATCTCATTAACAATAAATTTATTTCTCCCATTAAATCAGTGTTAGATCGAGTGGAGACATGAACCCTATTCCTCAGGAGATCAAATTCAGGAGCCATATACTGGATGAAGTAAACAGTGACACTCTTAACTGATCTTTTTTGGTGCCTCTTTATTCCAAAACCTGTAACAAGTAATTTTTCTTTTTACTGATTTCTGAGTTAGAGTAATTCTAAGAGGCTCTCCTATTCCACACTTTTAAAGACACACATCAGAATCTTTTTTTTTCCCTCATGGGAGAATTATAAATTTAAGCTTATATGGAATTCTTAAAGTCTTTTTTTCCTAGAAACTCAAATGAAGTGTTACATTTGAAGTAAGATTTACATATACTTTAGTGAGTTGGTTAATTAAAGCAAGCAAGAAAAAAAAAAGATGCGGAGACACTTTAACTTTTAATTAAACATTGAAAGATACTTTCACTTTTTTACATCTTTGATTTTTATATTCGGTAATGTAGAAAATGTGGGTTTACTGGTTAACTGTGAGTTTATTTCCCACATGTGGGAAATCCTTTCATTTTTATTACAATCACTCTATTGAAAAAAAGGCTATAAATTAAGACAGAAGCTCCATAAAGCAGTAGTTAGTAAAATCATGGAAATAGTTTAAAGGCCACAGGAAATTTAGAGAGGCCTCCTGGTTACAGTGTTGGACTATTGATAAGGAGGTGCTTCCTAGGTTGGGTTTTGCTACTAAATAAATGTTTCACCATGGGGTTACTGTTTAATATTTTGAATTCAGTATTCTCACGTGTGAAATAAGAGCACGAGGTGAAATGATCTTTGTGGACCTTAGTGTGAGACTAGGGTTCTAAATCTGGTGTTTTTGTAAATGTTACTGACTTGCTTATTCATAATATTGTATTTGATCTTTATAAAACTTTTAATTTAAGTAATATGGGGTGTGGGAGTTATGAGTTGTTTGCCATGAAAATGAGTAGGTAAATAGGTGATGGTTCATGATAGATTTAGAGGAGGGAAGGCAAACACCTGGCAGATAATTAACTTCTTTTTTCCAGCCTCTCAGTAATGATGGATATCATTAATTGATCGTACCCGAAGAGAGTCATTGGATTAAGGATTGTGAGGCTGGGCTTGAGGCCAAATGCTCAAACATCCACTGTCAATAGATGATGAAAACAAAGTACGGAGTGATAAAAGATCATTCACAACGTCGTATGGATGATAGATTCTGGAGCTAAGGCTTGAACTGGGGTCATTGAAGTTCTCATCTTAACAAGTAAAATCCATTTATTAGTGGATTAATGTTTATTAATACTTTAGCCCTATTTTAGGCAATGAGTAACAATCAGGCAACAGAATTTAAAATAGCAAGCTAGCTGAAGAAAACACACACACACACACACACACACACACACACACACACACACACACACACACACAATGTGTACCAGTTAGCTATTGCTGCAATAATGCTGTGTAACAGTCACAAAAAATCTCAGTGACATCAACAGTCTAGTTAGTTCACTTACGTGAGGGATAAAAGGGGGTCTTATTTAGACAGGGGCTGGTGTGTCTCTGCTATCTAAGCTGGGCTCTCTTACATATCTTTGGGTTAGCTAATCCAGCCTACAATAGCCAGAGAAGTCTGTTTAATGCTCCAGCTCTTTGAGTTTGTTGTATGTGTCTCCTGTTCACCTTGGGACAGCAGATTATCCAGGAATATTCTTCCAATAGCAATGATGAAAGCACATGAATGCATGTCAAAAAGGATAAAACCTATTAAGGCCTAGGTCTGAACTGGCACACTTCATATCTGCCTCAGTTGGCCAAATCAAGGCACTTGGCTGAACCCAGAGTTATGAAGAAGAGCTCCAAAGTCACATGGCAAAAGCTGTAGATGAAGGAAGGTGTGAAGAACTGGGGTCAACAGTGCAATCTTTCACTCTGTTGTACTAGCTATATTCCAAAAATGATTTTTCATTCTTCAGGGATAATCAAAAATTTAAAATGGTAGTGATAATGAGAGACTTGGCAGTGGAGATAAAAATAATATAAGTAGAAAATAAAAATGAAGGTGATAGTCACATACAATATGCCCATGATAAGATTTTCTGCAAATGTTGAAAGAAGGACACATTTGGCCTTGCACTACGTAGAATCCAAAGTAACCAAAGAAATGTGTTGAGCTGCAAACTTCAAAAAATGGATTATACCAGGGAAAAAACACACTGTTCCATATAATGTAAACTAAGTAAGAATCTTCCTTTTTATGAATGTACATTCTTTTCCTAGAGAAAACATTATAAAAAAGTAAAATACAGTTACTTTCAACAATGTGTTTCTTTTTGCATTTAATGGGAAAAGAACTTGAGAAATTATTGGATTCTAATTCTTCTTGATTGTAAGTTCATTCCTAATAGTCCCTTAAGACAGGTTTAATGAAGATTAACTCATACAAGTAGAAAGTGAAAAAACTTAATTAAAGATCATTAATTTCTCTTGGTGTACAGATTAGCAAGTATTGGAAATGTTTGATCGTATTGTTATCCTATAGACGAAGATAGGTTTGAATTCATTGCATTGGAGCAAATTGTTCTTGTAACCACTAATATTTCCCTTTCCACACATAATTAGGTAACGCTTTCACACATGGTTTCTGCTTCATGCAGCCTCCTGTTTGGAGGGCACCAGTAATGTTTAGTTGATGGTCCATCTTCTGTGAGTGTTATTTATCAAGGACAAATGGATCTTGACTACTTAGAATCAACTGTAGATTCTGTCTGGGCAAGAGTGATTTGAAAGAGCAATTCATTAGCTGAATTACTGTAATTTAGACTGACTTTCTATTTTTTCTAACCACTTCAAAGTAGGTTATCATCGGCAATAGTCATATACTTGTTTAGAAATCAAATTTAGTGTTACACAGAAGAAATGTTAGCTTTATTCATTTGTCTCCTGAGATGTATAATTCTATATAAAGTTAAAGCCCCTAATATGTATTTTTAAATGAGACAAAGACATGATATCTGGCAATTATCATTCCTATATTATTTATCATTTAGACATTAGGGAGCTAATGATAGAATATTCTGGTTGTATCTGCACCATTTAAGTGTGAATGCATCCTTGAACCCTGGGCCTCCTTAGTCTCTGAATTCTGTATTCTGACCCCAAGGGACCACCAGTGGTTCTTCCTGCATTGAAGGCTGGGGACACAAGTAAGTTAGGACAATTTTTCTTTTCCTTTTTCAATTTCTTTCAAGAATTACTGTCTTGATGTCCAATGTCTGAAAAGCATAACTTTATATATTTTTTCCAGTCCTTTCGTTGTTTAAGGTGGGAGGTAAATCCAGTACCTGTTGCTACATCATGGCAGCAAGCTGAAGTCTTGAAATATCTTTTGAAGATTTAACAAATCTTATATTTTAATGGACCGTTTGTATTTTTTCTCCCTGCTTCAAAAAATTGAGCTCCATAGTTTCTTAGAGATAAAGCTAGGATTTTTCTAATCCTATTTTTGAAGGCATTCCATTTATAGAGAAAAATGCTCCTTCAGTATTTCATAATAAAGTCACAGTGGTGATGGTGGTCTTTACTGAGCACTCGTGTCAAGGATAGTTCAAAGCGCTATCTGTGTGTTAATCTCGTTTACTACACTGCCCTGCAAGACAGGCAGCATTATAATTTCTACTTTGTATATAAGACAACCAAGCCTATCAGAACCAGATAGGCTGACTCTCTTAACCATATTGTTTCACAGTTTCCAAATTCTATGTATTCAAATTCAGATTTGTTCTCGATACTAGAGATTCTGCAGTGAGTAATACATACAAGCTCCCTAACTTCATTGAATTTACACACTGAAGCCCCCTACCTGTGATAGTGGTGAATTTTCCAGATTCTGATAAATATAACAGGCATGGTTCTGGCTTCTGTGGCTTTACATTCTGGTGAGCAAAACCAGACAAAGTCTACTTTTGTAGACTTCAATAGAAAGAGAATATTCTGAGAACTTGACCAGCAATGGAAAGCTAATAGGTGATCTGGGCATGTGGACAGAAGTTGAGTACTGTTAAACGTAGAGGGAGAAGATTTTGCTAGATACTGGATGCATGAACTGTGTTTTTATGTTGACAACCATAGTGACTGGACAAGGAATATAGCTCTGCTTGCAGATTATAAGAGTAACCTGCTTTTTCCAGTGATAGTTGGGGACACTGTGCCCGTGCTAACAATAGTACCTTATTTTTATTGAGTATTGACTAAATGGTAAACATGGTCTAAAAATTTAAAGGTATTACTTTACTCACATGGCAATTCACCAAAGTAGGTATCATTTTATCACCATATTATAGTTGAGGAAATTGAGATTTAATGAGGTTTGGCTTCATAGACAGGAATTTGCAGAAACTCCACTCAAATCCAGGTATTCTGACTCCAAAATACAAAATCTTCACCAATAGAAGTAAATATAATATTAGGAAATTAATGTAGAAACTAAAAAATAGCTTAGAAGGGAAAGACCCTGGTTGGAGTTGGATAAACAGAAACTCTTGGAACAGAGAGTATAGAAAATTCAGAAGTGTCTTCGGCATTTTGTTTTGTTTTGGTGGAAGTGGGAACAGCATTGGAATAGGTTTAGTGTGAAGAAATGTCTTAAAATATTTAAAGACCTGATAAATTAAAGAAGGATGTGTCTTGTGCAAAATAGTATGATTTAAAGCCCCTAGAAATTAATAATTATTTACTGAGTGCTGAGTTAAAATAGATTTTGACATAGATTTGTGGCTATCTGTCTGGTTAGGTAGATATCTTTGGGTTAGATAAATGTTTCTTATAATTTTTATCTGTTCTGTCACATGCTGTTATAACAGGCACCTTATAGTCTAATCATTTTATTTTTTCTTCAGTATAATACACATGCCCCTCTGCATATGCCATGTACATAGATGTATACATATACACATACATACACACGTGTACGCACACACACATGATGAAACCTGAAAAGCAGAATGGACAAATGGAATGATGCCATGTCAGGCCAGCAGTTCAGGGAAACTGTAGGTTTGATGAAAACATCTGCGGGCTTTGGAGAGTGTATGCTAGTGCAGGTGGGGCTCTCAAGAAGTCTATTTGAACAGTGGTAAAGGGCCATCAAGTGAAAAATAAATTAAATATGAACTGTGTTTAATTCCATTGCCTTTGCCACCCGAAGTCCCAGTATTCATTAATGTCAAAAACACAGATGGTTGAGATCCACCGCACAATACTGGGGTTTTCATAATATGTCCAAGGTATATAATTAGGAGAGGAAGGAAATTACGGCAGAAGACATTCAAATACCCTTTGCTTGGGTATCTAAGCCTGAATACGTGAAGGATTAGATTTGGGGGTATGGTGAGTAAGTTGAAGCCCACAGACATGAGCCCAGTGTTTGTAATTCAAGGTATTTGCCAACTCTGTGTGGGAGGAGAGTGGGAGAGATACCCTGGGCTGAGTTTATGGTAAGAGACCTAAATCCACCAACCTCATAGAGGAGTCTTGATTTTAGTTTCTCTCATATTCTGGGAATGTAAATATGCTGAATGTGATTTTAGTTTTAAGTATTTAGTGATATTGCACAATAGGACCCTTAAATACAAGCTGAATATTTGCTGTGCAGTTTAGGCAATAGGTATTAGCTCTTTAAGGATGGAGGACAATTTTGCTGTATTGGATTTCTTAAGGAAAAACTTCAAACACACAGATGAACCATTTAACAGCTATGGCTCTTTTCGACGTTAACATTTCCTCATCCCACTTTTTCCTACCTCCAAAGAAATCTCTGTCTTAAATTTAGTGTTTATTGTGCCCAAGAATATTTTAACACTTTTAAGTTACCATGCGAAGTTATTTGTTAAGTTGTCTGTGAAGAAACATGATTGTCTTTGTTTTCCGTGATATTACTGTATGTAAATGATACCATGCTGCACATACCCTTCTGCAATTTGATTTTTCATCCAGTATTTTTTGATACTTACTGAATTGAACATTTAGCTAAAATTTATTTATTTGCTTTGAGTATCACATTATATAAATACACTGCAATTTATGTATATGGACACCGAGTTTTTATTTTCAGTCTAACAGCATTGCAAGCAATGCTACGATGCACAGTCTTATACAGTTTTTTTTGTTCAGGTGAGTATGTTTCCTAGGTCTAGGTTAACAATCTTCTGTGTGTCTCTAGATAAACTTCTGATTCAGGGAAGTTATTGTTATAGTCAAATTTATCAACAGTTTCTTTTGTGGTTGGCCCATTTCAGAAATTTCTGCTGGAATAAACACATTTTTTTTTTCATTATAGGTTACTAGAAGATATTAAATAATTCCCTGTGCTATGCAGTAGAAGCTTGTTGTTTATCTATTTTATGTATAGTAGTTAGTGTCTGCTAATCTTAAACTACCAGTTTATACCTTCCCACCCCCTTTCTGCCTGGTAACCAGAAGAGTTTGTCTGCTACATCTGTGTTTCTGTTTTGTAAATAAGTTCATTTGTGTCATTTTTTTTTTTTAGATTCCACATATGAGTGATATCATATGGTATTTTTCTTTCTCTTTCTGGCTTCATTTAGAATGACATTCTCCAGGTCCATCCATGTTGCTACAAATGGCATTAATTTATTCTTTTTTATGGCTGAGTAGTAGTCCATTGTATAGATACACCACAACTTCTTTATCCAGTCATCTGTCGATGGACATTCAGGTTGCTTCCATTTCCTGGCTATTGAAATAGTCCTGCTATGAACAGTGGGGTGCATATATCTTTTTGAATTAGAGTTCCCTCTGGATAATGCTCCAGTCCCTCAGGAGTGGAATTGCTAGATCATGTGGTAGGTCTATTTTAGTTTTTTTGAGGAATCTCCATACTGATTTCCATAATGGCTGCACCAGACTACATTCCTACCAGCAGTGTTGGAGGGGTTCCCTTTTCTCCACACCCTCTCCAACATTTATCATTTGTGGACTTTTTAATGATGGCCAATCTGACTGGTGTGAGGTGATAACTCATTGTGGTTTTGATTTGCATTTCTCTGATAATTAATGATACTGAGCATTTTTTCATGTGCCTAATGGCCATTTGTATGTCTTCATTGGAGAATCACTTGTTTAGGCTTTCTGCCCATGTTTGGATTGTTTGTTTTTTTGTTTGTTATTGAGCTGTATGAGCTGTTTATATATTCTGGAAATTGAGCCCTTGTCAGTCTCATAGTTTGCAAATATTTTCTCCCATTATATAGATTGTCTTTCTGTTTTGCTTATGGTTTCCTTTGCTGTGCAAAAGCTTGTAAGTTTGATTAGGTCCCATTTGTTTATTTTTGCTTTTAAAATGTTGGGATTTTGATTTTTATAAATTAATTACTAGATAATTAACATTTATAAGATTTTATTTTTTTCTACTCAAGAATATAGAAAGTTTTCATTTGTTCAGGAATTACTTAATTTTTTAGTAAAGTTTTTTCCATGTAGGTTTTGCACACATTTGGTTTAATGTTATCTCATACCTTTTTTGCTCTTAACAATACTATTTACTTCAATCTGTTTTAATTTCAAGTTCTAATCAATTCTTGCTGGTGTGCAGAAAAATGATTTTTGAATCTTTTTCTTTCATAATAACATTGCTGAACTTTTATTGATTCTAAATATGTAGGTGTAGACTCAATTGGACTTTTATATAATCATAACTTAGCAAATAAAGTTGCCAATTTTTTCCCCATTGCAGTCTTGTTTTATATCTCTTGTCTTGATATAAAAAATCTTGAATTGGAGCAATGAGAGGGACATCTTTGTCTTGATCCTAAATTTAATTGTATAGTAGTATGAAACTATACAGTTCTAAGGAAAATACTTGAGTTATATCTTTTACTTAATATATCTTAAAAACTCTGCCTTAAAAAGTTGTGTTAATTAGTGTTTTGTATAAATTAAATTACATTTCTTTTATATTGAGCATGATTATGCATAAAGTCAAAGGGCACAATTCTTTAAAAAGGAAGCTTATTAAAAATAATTATTGCATTAATTAAATAGATCTGTTTCTAAAGTATCAGAATTTTTAGGAAGTTTCTGAAAGTCAGAATCATTCAACATCAGAATGATTTATCCTTGAGAATAATTCTGAGTATGCCTGTAGAGGTTTGTACAAGCATAAAAAGGGATGTGAAATGGGACATAACTCATTAATCCAAGGGACTGATGTTGCAAGAAGGTGTGGACTTAATGCAGATTATTAACTTTGAATTATTTGACTTGCCAAAATAAGGAAGAATTACTTCTGCAATTTAAAATATCAAATGAAGCAAAATGAATAAATAAATAAAAATCATTACAAGCCAGATGACGCAGTGGGATGTTATAATGTACCTTTATTCATTCTGTGAATAGACTGAGTGTACACTTCCTTCCAACTCTGGGATCATAGCATTCTAAAGAGAATGACACTAATCTCTCTTTTATTTGTTGTGCCCAACCTGTATTTAAATTCCACACCTGGAGTGAGGTTTGTTGGGCTCCAGATTCTAGGTTGCCACTGACATCTTACTTTCTGAGATGTATATGGTGTCAGAGAAAGGTCACATCAAGAGATACAGACATAGGGAGATGATCTAATTCCTCTGATAACCCCCAGGAGCTGGGAGTCCAGAAGGAAGTCACAGAGACTCAGGAGTTAAAATTCAAACTCTCCTTGGCAAGTTTTGTGCATTTATCCTTCCTCAAAACAAAAATAAGCAAGTCAAAGTTGACTTTTAAGTGATGTATTGTAGGAACAACATTTAACTACAACTAAGGGAGCAATGATTGTTTTTAATATAAAAAATACCTGAACTTAATGCAAACATTGTGAAAAATTACTTTGCCTTTCAAAGTGTTTTATATAAACCTGGAAGTAAATTATTATGATTATTTATTCTTTCATTAATAGAGCATTTTTGAACATGTTGTAAATGCCAAATACTAATTACTCTACGTATAAGGAAAACTAACATGAAAATGTATTCTCTACCCTTTTTATAAATCTATTATCTGATTTTTTCTGATGATTTTCTTCACTGAAATTGTTCAATACTTTTTTTTAAATATGAAAGCATCTAAAAAGACACTTTTTTTCTACCAACAACACACTTCCTCTCCTCCATGTGGTTGCCCTCAGGCCAAACGCTGTTGTTTTGTGATCTTATCCATCCTCTTGGCTTTCTGATTGACTTTAGAATTTATTTTAAATGTTATTTGCTTATAAATATGATGTTTAGAGATGGATATAAAAGGGGTATTTTGTAAAAATCAGTCTTTAGTGAAAGTTTCAGAGATTTGAGACTTAAAACTGCATTTTTGAAGGGATTACAGTCAGTGCTTTGGTGTAAATCACCTGATCTCTGTGATGTCCATTTGTTTCATGTTTAAAATTGGGTGCTAAGGGTACTCACCTCTAAGGGTCTGAGTGAAAATCAGTGGAAGTAAAGTATGAAAATTCTTTGTTTATTTTAAAGGGTAATAAAATCTTGATTAAGCCATGGAAGCACTTGTAAAGCCCTTACAAACTTTCAGTTAGAAAATGAGTAAGTCTGGGCAAACCCGATGTACAGCATGGTGCTTGTATTTAATGGCTCTGTACTACATACTTGAACGTGGCTAAAAGATTGGATGTTCAAAAATGTCTTTTTTGTGGGGAGAACATTTATTATGTGAGATGATAGGGGGTTTAGCCAATGGTAGGGTGGTAGTCTTTGCACGATATATATGTGTATCAAGTCAACATGTTGGACATCTTAAATGTACACAATCTTGGATGTCAGTTACATCTCTGTAAAGCTGGGAAAAATAAATGGAGGGCAGCATTATTCTTACAGTATTCCTTATAGCATTTAGGGGACAGAGTTTCCTATAAAATGAGTGTTTACTGACGATATAACCATATAACCTCTAATGAAAATCCGTGTTTTGAAACAAATTCAAACAAGAAAAATCAAATATTTATTGACCCTCTTCTGTGTACCAAGCACTATTATGCTAGGAAGGCCCTGGAGATGCAGCAAATGCCATCTCTGCCTGCACAGAGTTTACAGGTTTTCTATCAGAGTAATTGCTC
Organism: Camelus bactrianus; assembly: GCF_048773025.1. Classification (NCBI taxonomy): domain Eukaryota; kingdom Metazoa; phylum Chordata; class Mammalia; order Artiodactyla; family Camelidae; genus Camelus; species Camelus bactrianus. The sequence goes on from NC_133542.1 coordinate 10,381,771, forward strand.
TAAAACATCAACTTCTAAATAAATCATGGAAGCATTGCAGAAAGTTTATAAGATAAACACAGATGAATAGATCATGCAGTTCATAGTCAGGACAAAATATAGACATCAAAACAGCTTCTCTTGAGGGAAGAGAAATGCTTGCTGCTATTTGCAGAGAAATAAAACTGTGCCTTAAACAAATGTGTCATCTAAGAGAGATGTGACCAAGACCTGAGCCAGGTTTCCCAAAGGGATCACTTCTTGTGAGGCAAAAATGAAAGAACTGAGACTAGCACACACTGAAGGACATGGACGTCCATTGGCCATCTCTCTCTAACTGAAGTTGCACGTCCACGTGCTAATAGCTCACAGCAGGTTAATCTGAGAACAGCTGTGGAATTAGATCGCTTGCATTTCCGGTTATAAAATATGCTGCACATCTGAACAATAGTATAAATGAAAGAATCTGTCACTTTTAAGAAGAGGTCAGAGCAGAAAAGCCACACAATTAATTCTGGAGATGTAAAAATGACATATGATAAAATACAGCTCCATTCCTAGTTTACAAAAAAGAAAGCATATCTTATAAAACACTCCTTTGACATGACTGTAGGAATTTTTCTACTGCTTCATGATTAAATATAATACTGAATATTTATAAAACAACATTCAATATCCTTCTTAATCAGTAGGCACTTGAAGCAATCTCATGAAAGTCAGGTAAAAAGGGAGGCATGATCGTTGATTGTTTGACATTGCTCCAGATGTACAAGCCATTACAATTAGAGAAGAGAAAGAAATATGAGGAATACACACACATATGAGAAAGGAAACAACAAGATGATTAGCATTGTTTACAAATGATCAGATGCATTCCTAGAAATCCTTAGTCTAGCAAATGACACTGAGCACTGTTAGAAAACATAAGATGGGTCAATGGAGTTAACGATCACAAGACTAGTGTACAAAAATAAATAGGTTCCCCAAATAGAACACAAACAACAATTTTAAACGTGCACACACATTGTATGCATGAATGACTGCTTTTCTGGGGTCAAGGGATTCTGAAATAGGGAGAGTTTGTCCTCACTTCATGGCACATTATTGCATATGGTCTGTGCAAGGCCCCTGTCTCTTTTTGGTTAGTTATTTGTTTATTCCTTTTTATCTCTGTACCCCCTGTCATTCCCTAACACCTAATAAACACATCTGCTTGATGTGTTCTTGCAGAGTGCTGTGGTTACACGAATGCTGGTGTGTTACTCCTGGATGTTCATGTATACATTTTACCTAGACACTCTCCTAATGACAGCAAGGGATTAATTTTTCAATTAAAAAGTTATCTTTACAAAGATTTGCTCTTAAAAATGTGGATTTCCTACAGATACGGGCTTGTGTTCCGATTGCCTCCTCTTCACCCATTGGTGAGGACGGGATCCCTGCCCCGGGTAGTATGAGGTGGCCAGACACATGGCACTAACACTGGGCAGCTGATATTCCCAGCAGGTGCTGTGTCACGTAGACTCACATTCCGGGGGAGGAGGACACCGCGTGCCGCGCGGGGACACGCCCGGCTGCGCTCCAGAGCGGAGCGACCCCCTCAGGCTGTAGGAGGCAGGCTTCCTAGCATTGAGGAGAGGCGCTCCCTGCTTTATACCGGAGGGTGTGACTGCCTTGTCTGAATAATTCTGCGGGCTGTCGGGGAAGCTAAAGCCGTGAGGCTGGTGACCGGTGGAGAGCAGCTGTCCAGCGGACGCGGGAGGTAGCCGGCGGGAGCCTCCCCCGCGGGGTGGGCGGCCTCCCCGGCCGCAGCCGGGCAGCGCGCGGTTCGGCTTCGGAGCCCCGTGCGGCTCGAAGAGATCAAGGCGGGGCATGACATGTTAGACCTTACCATACAGTCTGGAATCCTTGACCTGTTTCTCACGTCAGGCCCCCAGAGGCAGCATGTAAGTCATTCTTTTCGTTGGTTGAACAACACCCCGTCAGTACCAAAGTCAGACAATCCTCCCTCCGGCTTCACTGCGTTCATTGCAGTGCTCCGCGGGGCTGCACTGGCGTTTCTGTTTTTCACATACATGAAGCATTCACATAGGCCGACTTTCTCGCTGGATCTCTCATTTGAAAGGAGAGACGTGGTTCATAAGAAGTGTGATTTCTTAGAGCTGCATTAGAAGATGCCGGGCGAGAGGAAGTGGTTTCGTGGACTTCTCTCCCATCCCTGCCCAACAAGTCGTTTCACCAGCAGGCCATCCCGGGCGAAGACACGGATGACAGTGAAAGTTTACAGTTTCATACAGGGGGGAAAAAACCAGGCCCACCTGTGGGAGTGATAATGACCGAAATGCAGACAGGACCACCTCCTCGGGAGGATTTAACGGAGAGGAAAACTAGGTGCTCTCCTCTGTGGCGTGGAGAACGTGTTTCTGGACTGTTCTTAGAGTGAAGCAGGCCCTGTGATCTGACGAGGGAGGAGGGAGGACCTGGGAGGAGGGGCAGGCCGTGGCAGGACAGCAGCCCCGGCCTGCAGCACCACGGGAGCGGGGAGCAGTGGGAGGCGGAGCAGACCCTGGGCTCCCCCCGGGGTCGCGAGACCAAAGGGCGCGGAAGGGTCCCACGGGTGAGCAAACATTCGTCCTGTGCTCCCCCAGGACTGGGAGGGAGTAGCTTTAGCTGTGTCATCCTGCTGAGTATTTTGTGACAGAACTTTCATAGGGTTGCTGCAGTCCTGTGGCAGGAAATCTCGGCTTCTCATTTGTCGTCCTCTTTGGCAAGTGGGGGTGCTCAGATGCCGCAGGGGTTCAGGACAAAGAGTTCACCAGCTCCGGAGCACCTCTCCTCTGGGTTTTCCAGGATGGACGTGTACTAAACACAAGGCTGTGAGCAGTTGTGTGGATGCAAACAGACGTGATATCTGCCTCTCAGCTTTTTATTCCCACTATTTATTTATACTCATTTGTGCTTGTCTGCTTCCAGCTGCGTTTCTGTGTACGTCATCTCATGGATCTAATATGTAACGATGCTTTAGGAATCATGAAGTATTACACGTGTTGTTTTTAACATATTTCCTTGTTTATTTATTATTGTAGTATAGTTGATTTACAATCTTGTGTTAGTTTCTGGTGTCCAGCAAAGTGATTCAATTTTATATTTATTTTATATATATTATATAATTATATATATTATATAATTTTATATATATATATTTTTTATATTGTTTTCCATTGTAGGTTATTACGGGATATTGAGTATAGTTCCCTATGCTCTACAGTAGGACCTTGTTGTTTATTTTATATATAGTAGTATATATTTGTTAATCCCAAAGTCCCAGTTTATCCCTCCCCACCCCCTTCGGTAACTTTAACTTTGTTTTCTATGTCTGTGAGTCTGTTTCAAAAATAAATTCATTCATGATATTTTAGATTCCACATATAAGTGATATCATATGAGGCGATTTAAATTATTTCCTTAAATTGAGGTGATTTTATAGAAAAGGGGGAGGAAGAAAGGAAATGATCTAATATTCACTGCCTCACTGAGTTTGCCTCACCCGCTAATAGATGTTATCTTCATCAGAAATCCTGAGTTTAAACACCTAGGTCACATACTAGTTGAGGGACCAATGTCAGGTTTCTTAACATGTCTGAGACTCAGTTTCCTTGTTGGTGAATGACCATCATAGGACTGAAGTTAGAATTAGATCAGGAGCAAGTAAGTTGACCTGTATGAACGTCTAACTCAGTGCCTCATATACTAGATAGTCCACATAATGGACTTGCTCATGGAAACCAAAGAAGAAAAGAATAGTTAGTTATTATAATGGAATATTGTGCATTCAACCTAAGTATTTCTATTTAAAAATACTATCTAAATGGTGCAGAACCTAGTACAGAGTACAAAATTGCTGGGTTGTATCCTGTTATATTTTGGTAGGGCAAACGTGAATTTATTTAGAAATATATAAAACTCAGTTAAGGGAAAACTCTTAACACAGACGTTACTGTTGACTAAGTATTACCTTCCATAGACGGTAGCTCTAATGTACTGGGAAAACATTAGAAGACTTATATTTTTCTAGAATTAGTCTTGGTCATGGAAAGATAATTTCCCTGATAGCTATACAAGCTGACTGCATTCCAGGCTCTGCCATTAAACTGCTCTGGTGACACTTATGAGTCACAAAGACTCTCTATCCTTTCTTTTTTCACCTGAAAAGTGAGGGAGCTGGTTTAGCTGGAGCCTACTGTAGACAGAATGATGGGCCCCGCAGGTGTTCCCGTCCTAATCCCCAACACCTGTGAACATACGGTCTTACGTGTCCAGAGGGGCTCTTCAGATGTCATTAAGTGAAGGACTTTTGATGGGAGGCTTATTCTGGATCATATGGATGGACACGAGGTTCTGTATAAGAAGACAGAATAGTCAGAGTTAAAGGAGACGTGGTAATAGAAGCACAGGTCGGAGGGATGTGACACAGGGGCCTGAGCTGAGGAGTGGAGGGGCCTCTAGAAATTGAAAAGGGCAATTATACACTTGTTTGTGTATTTTATCTGCCTGTGCACATTTGGATTGCTTCCAGGTTTTGGCTGTAACTACAGACGCGGCTGCCATGAACATTCATGTACAAGTCTTTGTACAGCCATATGCTTTTATGTCTCTTGGGCACATAACTAGGACTAGAATTTGGATCCTATGACTGGTGTCTGTGGAACTTTTTAAGAAATTGCCAAACTATGTTCCAAAGGGGATGCACAATCCCAGAAGCAGGGTGTGAGACCTCCAGCTTTCCCACTCATTGCTAACGCTTAACGTGGTCAGACTTTTTAACTTATGCATTCTAATAGATGTGTACTGACATGTTGCTGTTCTTTTAATTTATATTTGCATTTCCCTGATGACTAACGATGCTGAACATCGTTTCGTGTGCTTATTTGCTTTCCATGTTTATTCTTTAGTGAAGTGTCCAGTCAAAATGTGTGCCCATTTTTTTTATTGGTGGTTTTCTTGTTTCAGAGTTTTGAGAATTCTTTGTATACTCTGCAGACAAGTCCTTTCTGACATATGAAATGTGCTAATATTCTATCCTAGTTGTTGTCTATTCATTCTGTTGAGAGTATCTTTTAATTTAAATTTATTGAGATCTGTTTTATTGCCCAGACATGCAAAACATTTATATTCCCAATGTAATGAACACTTCTAGTGCTTTTAATTCTTTTGTGTAGATTTAGAATTTCATTTATCATTTTCTTTCTACCTTAAAGACTTTCCTCACCTGAATTGGTATAACAGACAAATGTACTGTTTCTCGAGCATAAGAAGCAAAAAATAGCAACTCTTTTTTTTTTTTTTTTGGCAGCAATGTCTATCAGTCCTACTTCAGCTTCCCAAAATTACCGATCTAATCTTTACTTAGACTTGTATTTCCCAGATGTTTACTCGGGGCTTACACACCACCATTATTTATATCATCACAATTTATAACTGAAAAAATATTATCTCAGACTAAAAGGAGTTGTATAACCAAAATAAGTGTAACTTTTTGAAAATTCATATTTTTTCTTCTCCTTACTTCCCAAGAAATGGTGGAAGTTTTGCCTCCATCCATCACTTGTCTGGGAATCACATTTGAAAGTCACCATTGCAGAGTACACACAAACAGATCTGAATCAAGGATAATGAACTTATTTGAGAAACAAAATAATGTCAGTGGCAGAACTAGGTATCTTGCCCGTAAGGCGTCAGTTCTCCCCTGCAGCCCAGAGATGGGTTCAGTTTCAGATTTTGTATTTTTCATCCACAGGCCTATCCTCTCCCTCCCAGAAACTTCCACTTATTAAAGTAGATCTCACCATGTTGATTCAATCACCTTGCATCATGTTACATCTCATGCCTCCTGAATGAATCCTGGCACCGTGTTAGAGTGAAGTGTCACTGCTCCTGATTTTCAGGGTGTGAGTACTCTTATCGAAGTGAGGGCTTTTTGTTTCATTCCCAAAAGAAGAGACTAAGTTCCCCAGACTGGTGAAGATTTGAAAACTGGCCTCTGAAAATGTATGATTGATATTGATAATGAGGATTTTAATCTTATGTTTTACCAAAGTTTTACCCACTCATTAGATATGAAAGGAGACTTACAGCATAAATAAAAATTCTTCAGATCTTTGACTCCACAGATTCCTTCAGCTCTCTGACAATGAGTCTGAACTTGATTATTCACAAAAATGTGTACATACACACCCAGCTGAATGAGGATTTTTCAGACCTAATTTTATTAGACGTAATTGGTTGAGTTTTCTTAGCAATCCAAGCTTCCTGCCTCTTCCTCATGAGAAATAATTAATTAGGTTCATGGTCATATCAAGCCAATAGTTTTTAAGTACTACAATCACTGTGACTTCTCCTAGGTACATTGACCCTAGTCTTTCTGGAATGAAAAGGGTAATTTTTTCCAAGAGTCATTTTTTTTTGAAGCTGAATGAATTATAGTGCTTTCAAAACCTGTTATTATTTCTACCTACTTAGTTCAAAATAAAGTATGTACTTCTATGGTGAAGCAGAGAATGGTCAAATTAAACCAATGAGGTTTTTTTTTTTTTTTTTGCTTGAATATTCATTTGTGTTTGCCACCTAAATTGGAAGGAGGAAAATAATTTTCACTGCTGGAGCGTAAAACAAATTAGACATAATGGTACATCAAAAGGCAAACCATAATCACTCTCTTGAAAATTAATGCCTTTTACAGGATATAAAGTCATTAGAAAAACCTGTCACAACATTTTAACTTATTCTGGCTTCCATGCTCCAGCACCACATCCACTCTCTGCTGACCATATTCTGGGAAGCTGGTACCAATAATGAAATACTTTGCATTGTACAAAACTTAGTCATATGACATGAAGCCAACTATTTCCTTTTATTAGACTTTTTCAATTACTATATTATTTTTTAACCCTAGAAATTTAATGAAATGATTTTACTACAAAATTTATGTTTCTCATTGGAATATGTGACCTCTGCTATGTGAAAGCTAGCTTATGTTCACAAAAATATGGGCATAAAGTATGGCGCTAGTAATTGTGATTTTTCCAGCAAGGGCATGATAGATTAGGCCTCAAGTATCCATATATTGTGTTGATGAGATTTGGACATAATCAGAGCTGCATGTGATTGGGTTAGAAGTCTCAGTGTGGATTTCCTAGAATTTCAGGTGAGGTACTGCTCTAAATCTGAGCCAGATCAACACTGTGCTGGCTGCATATGGGTGATGCCCATGTATACAGCTGCATTCTCCTTCTACCATTGTATATACTACCTCCAGGTTTTAAATCTACCTGAAATTTATTTTTTATATGTGGTGAGAGGTATGACTCTAATTGGATTTATTTGCCAAATATGTCACAATAATCCCAGAAATACCACTGTGTGTCTAATATAACACATTACATTGAATATATATGACATGTATTACATCTGTAAAATATTTGTCTACTCTATTTCAGCAAGGACATAATGCATTAGGCTTCAAGTATCTGTATAATGTTGTCATTATATTATACATAGATATATGCATGCTATGGAAAGCATGCATAAATAAAACCTAAAGCAAAAATAATAAAGGAAGATAGTTCAAAATAGTTGCAAGATATCTTGCAAGATAGTTGTCACAGCTTCAGGCATCACTTCTCCATTGCAACATCTTAAGCTAAAAAGAAAGATCTAGGAAAAATGCCCTTTTCTTTCTGAAATTTATGGCTGTTTATCTGCAGAGAGAATCTCTCCCCAAATTTCCCTGGTAGAATTCCCTTTTGTGTCATTTTACCTGGAACCTAATTCCATGGTTAAGCATACTATCAAGACAGGTTGGGAAAATACGTGGAAAATGGGACAACTGTTGTCATGGTCAGATTTGACTCATCTTGATTTATTTACTAGACCAGCAAAGGGACATAATTTCCCTGAGTCTGAAGGATCTGCACCTGCTTACCAGGGTGAATCAGATTTCCTTCATCAAGGAGAAAGCGGGGAGGGGGAGGATGTTGACTGTTCCACAGGCTCTGAAAAATGGGCACCTTTGGGGGTTCATGTAATCTTGATTCCCAAAGTGGCGTAGCTCTCTCAAGGCTAAGGATTACAGACAGAGATTGTTCTATTGTATCAGCTGTTTCTGGAGCTTCCACCTGCAGACCTAATTTTAGACAAAAAGGAGTAAAGATCTTCCAACGTTTTGAATTTCAGCTTCATAGGACAGAATTGTAAATCCACTTAAAAGCCCAGTGTGCCTTTTTCTTACAGTATTTGGGATAGAATTCAGTTGTCTTGCCACCAGGTAAACCAACAAACTCTGGATTATGGTGTTCCTAATTATAGCATGAGTGCCAGGGGCTATGAAAAGGTCATTTTCTGTAATATCTCCTAACAAGAAGCCAGTGAGGTGGCAGTTGTCTGGGAGACTTGCAGGGCGTTCCTGGAGTAAGTGCTCAGTGGTCAGAAGATGGCTTAGTGAACGAAAAACCAGTGCAGTTTTCAAGGGGCTCTTTCTCTGGCTCGTAACGACACTTGACGGACATTTTCCGTCTCAGAGCAGACCTCAGATGTTTAAGGATCAGAATATTCTCGTTTCCAATTCCACTCTTACTTAAGTAGCGCTGAATAAATATGGGTAAGTTCTTCTTCTGGCTTTCCTACTTAGTTCACTTAGCTCTAAGCTTCACACATTGCCTTCCCTTTGTTAACCATCTATATTAGCACAGTTTTTAATACAATGAATTAGATTTTGCTTTCTTGGCTGGAATTATATTTAAGACCTGCTTCTGCTCAAAAACTTTGTTGACTTTGATTGGATATGGGGATTCCCAAATTTTCTCAGCCTTCCATTCATACGCACTCAAGAGGCTAAATATATATATGGAAAAATATGCTGTTTTAAATTACTTTTACTATTTTTATTCTTCAGAGTTAAACTTACTTTCATGCTTCAGATGAGATTTAATTGATTTAATATTCTGGCACATGTCCACAATAGTTTTTCTTAATTATGGGGTGGGGAAGGGAGGGGGAGAGGAAGTAAACAGGAGTCAGATCCCACATTAATGAGCGTGGTATATCAAACAGGACCGTAAATAGTTATGTCATAATGCTAGTGGTAGATTTCAGTGATTTCTGTCCCAGAGCCTCCTAGTTGCAAGTGTCTTTTAGTCTTTGAATCTTCAGCTTGAGGACGTATATTTTTTTTCACTATCTGAAAGAAAAATCTACTCTAACAAATCCACAAGCTAGCCAAAGCATTTAAATCATGTTTCAATCCTGGTAAGAGACGGCAGAGCACACCGCCAACTGCTTGGCTCCTTTTCCTATACAACCACCCCTTGTTTAAACATATTTGCATCCTTGCCTTCCTTTCCCCTTCTTTATTAAGTGAAAATGTCTTCTATGAAAGTCAATCGAGGAGAAAATGACAATTTTAAAGGCATAATCCCTCAATCCACATAATAGAAGCGAAACGTGTAAGACAAAGGCAGAAAGAAGTGAGTGCGTGAAAGTCCTTAGCGTGAGTTGTGCAAATGCTGCCACACAAATTTTCACAAAGCAGAAAAGCATAGATTTTATTCCAAAGTCTAGATTTAGTGATCAGACCAGTGAAAATGGTACATAACCGTTTGCTTCACACAGCAAAACTAGAAGATTTAGTATTTTTTGTTTAGACAAAGAGAAGAGGCCACAAATGTTGACTGCCCAAACACGGAAGCCTGGGCTTAGAAGTAGCCTATAGTCATTGTGGTTGAAATGCTGCAGCCTCCCTGGTGGACCACAGAGGAAGGAATCTAACGTTCTTGGAAGTGGGACCATTGAATCTGCCATCTACTTGGCTCCGTCATTCCCGAATTATGCCCCAACCTAGAAGAGCCCAAAGGAAGCTCCCTTCACCCAGCATAGGGATAAGTGCTGGTGAGGGTGCATCCACGTCCTTGCAAATCTCTCCAGTGGCCTGTAGTCTGCAGGCTCAAGATGATGCTGGAATAGAAATGAGTTTTTTGATCTTATGGGCATAATGGATCCCAGGGTGGAAGAGGCCAGTGTCAGCACTTAACTGTCAGTGATATGATGTGTTCAATTCATCATAAGGGTGGAGGACTTGACTCTCAGGAGCAGGTGAACATGGTTACTTCATCCTGGATTCTTGAAGGGGAAAGAAGGGGGCAGCTTTGTAGCTTACTGTGCTTGACAACTACAAGGGAAAAAACCAAAGTAGCCTAGTTTACAGACATAAGTTGGTATACAGAGCTGGAATCCCTTAACCTGGGGTCATTTTGAAAAAGAACACTGAAATACTATCACTGTTATATTCTGTGAAGGTTTCCTGAAGACTTCCTCTGAGGCATCTGCATCCCACTGTGAGGGTGATTCTCTGTGATGAAAGGGAAGTAGTCACTAGAATTTCAGGCATATCCTTTGGTGATTTCTCCACTCCCATGATGTAAAGTGGCAAGTATAGTAACAAGCATTTCTCTGTTCGAATGGTCCTGACTAATGAAGGGGCAAAGATGTAGACAAGGCCAAGAGGAGGCCTCTGGAACCACCTCCATCCAGAACTTCCACCAACCAATGATGCAACCTTGAAGGAACTGCAGACTACTCTGCAGTCTGGAAAGATGCAAGGATGGTGATTCCTACCACATCTCCATTAACTCAGCTGTTTGGCCAGTGCAGAAGCCTGAGGAATTAGGAAGAATGATACCTTTTCTCAGGTATAATCAGACAGTTCCAGGTGTGATATGTTTATCAGAGCATCCTGATACAGCTCCAGTTGTAAATTAGATTTTTTTTTTTTTTTAGTGTTGTTCAGTCTACTAGGAAAAGAGCATTCTTCAGGGATAGGAGTATATTTTTACTGTCTTAATTTTGGAATAGGTCACCTCCCCTGTTAAAATAGTTAAAACACATTAAAGCAGCTTCTTTATCATCTTGGTATCCCACAGGACAGGACATCCAGTTCATCTGTTACATTAAAGACATTGTGCTGAGGGGACCTGGGGAGGCAAGCATTCTAGATTTCTTATTAAGACATGCTCTTGCCAGAGGCTGGGAGACGATCTGACAAGAAAGACAAGATGCTTAAATCTTGAACTTTCTAGAGTCTACTGCTGTGTCAGGGCATCCTTGCTAAAGGGAGGAGCAAGTTTTTACACCCGGAACTGAATAGTACAAAGGAAGAGGAATAATCCTAGGTGAGATCCTGTGAATTTTTGAGGACATATGCACAGTGTGAGTGGGCGCATTAGTCATTTGCAGTTTGGAGGGGGGCCGGGGCCAAGAAAGAGCTTTTGCAGCAGGTGCGGGTGGGGCGCAATTGTTTCTCCCACTTGGGTTTCATGACTCGGTGGGCCCTTTGTTAGTGGAAGTGTCTTACTTAGACAGACATGCTGTTTAGAGCCTTTGGCAAGTCTCAGATCTCCCCAGAGTTCAGAGTAAGTATGCAATTTATTTTGCAACAACCGCCTTCCATTTGCAAGGTGGCTCTTGACTTAGCTATTAGGCCTCAACGGAGACTGAATCCTTGACTGTAAGGCACCAAGTGACTATGTGACCCCGAATCCCCATCAAAGCTGGGTATTATTTGATCAAATGAGCCATCACATTGGACATACACAGTAGCACTGAAATTTCAAATGTCAGTGGCAGAAATGAAATTGGGTTTTAGTGTGTCCAGAAAATATAAGCAAATCAAAGAACACATGGTTCAGATTCCCACAGTAGCTGCTCATATATTTCTGGCTTCAAATTTGGCTTCATGAGGGTTTTCCTATAACCAGAATAACTTATTTATTGCCATCTCTCCCAGACAGCATTGCTTTCAAGGGCCCCATTTTACAACAAAGGGAAATATGACAATGGTTCACAGCTATAAAAATCACTAATTTTCTAACATGCTTCATTACGTATATGCAGCTTGCTTAATGTACTTGAAATTTCTGGTTTAAGACTAAGTTTTATAGAAATTCATATATATTTTAAACTAATGGATGTGTGCTACCATTTTCTCACAGCCAGAGTGTGCAGATGTTCTGGAACTAAGAAGTGTAGATTAGAGTGGCCTCAACTTTTATTTTACTAATGTTTTTCATTCTCTTGATCTCACTGAGTTCAAAGGTCCTAGTGTACAACAGTAGAATGTGTCCATCAAGGTATGTTGGAAATACCATCCTGGTTCTACTAAATTGGAAGCTAACACTGACTCCTGCCCACTTTAATCTCTTCTGGTCAATAGGCAGAAAGGGGGCTGATGCTATTGGCTGGAATGATTGAACCTGATCACTAAGGGACAGTGGGTTGTTAACTAAATTTCAGGGGTAAGGAGGACAATGTCCTAGTGCTTTCTTATGAAACTATCTTGGCTGATGGACTCAAGATACTAGAGGAATACAATTCTGGATCACATTACCAAATACAGGAGGGTATGGCAGAGGCTAAGGGAAATGTGGAAAGTATGATGGGGAAGTTCGCTCTGATTATCCGTTTGCACCTTGAAACAAGATGTAGAAGAAGAGACAGGAGCAGTTGTATTTCATGTTGTTTGTTTTTCATCATTGCCCCTACACCACCTTATTTAAAGAGCACTGGTGGTGGCCCACATTTGGGATTTGAGGTGGGAGCATGACTGTATTGATATTACAGTTCTTGGGACTCTGTCCAGTTACATATTTTACCTGAGCAAAAGACTAGAAAGGATGCTAATAGAACAAAAAGCATAGATGATACTGGTTAGCTTCTCTTTGATCCTTCAGATCCACTTTCCAGCCTTCTCTTCCCTTATCTGCAAAGTGGAGATGGTGATTTCTGTGACCTGCATCTTCTCGTCTCATTTCCTAGTTAGGTTTCCCCAAGGAGAGTCATCAGCTGGCAACTGGAGGAAGAGAGAAAAGTGAGACTCTGATAATGTTACCCCAGTTTCCTCCTTGCTGGGTTGCCCCCAGCTCCATATCACTCCTGGACAGAAGAGTGCAGCTCCAGTCTCTCTGGGGCTCCCAATAACCACTATGTCCCCTGCCTGATTAAGGCAGCCGGTGTATACGAATAGTTCTCAAAAGACTCCAGGAGGAATATCTCTTTATGTTGTGGTTTTCTCAAATTAGGACTAATTTTAAAGTCAAGGATTCTTCCAATGTGGGTGTTCTATGTTCAAGAAAGTTGGAAGAACCCTTTTCCCCTGTACTACCAGTCTTAAGCTGTTACACTTTTATTTTCCCTGGGGAAGGCTGGATTTCTTAAAGAAAATGTTAAACTGTACTGCACATTTTATTACAAAAATAGTTAAGTTTAGGCTAAAAAAAATATGACCCAACTCAAAGGCTTTCACAACCAAGCACCCTCTACAGAGCCGTGTAACTGTCTGGGCCATGGAAGTCATTAGGATTGTTCCCCTGCAGTCTATTAGAGGCTACACCAAAGGTTTGTGAACCTGTCCTAAGTTTTTTTCACATTTTCCCCCATTAAAGAGTTCATCTCTTGATCTTGGGATAAGAACGTTTAGTTGTTTTTTTTTTACCACTAAATTAGTATTAATTGTGGTTTTCATAAGTGTCTTTTATTAGTCTGAGAAAAACTTATTTCTATTCCAAATTTGTTGAGAGTTTGTGCTTGGATTAGATGTTAATTTGAGAAAATTTTTCTCAAATTTTTTTCTACATCTACTGAGATAATCAAATACCTTATTTTTTTACTCTGTTAAAATGTTGATTAAAATGTATTGTTTTGAGGGACAAACCAGTCTTGCATAGCTTGGATAAATCCCACTAGGGCAAGATGTGTTATCCTTTGTATAAGCTGTTGTATTAAAACTGCTAAGAGCTTGTTGGGGATTTACGTTTGCATCTAGGAACGTTGTCTTTACCTCTGTGATCTTGCTATGTCTTTGTCTGGTTTTGGTATCAGGGAAATTCCAGCCTCAGACAATGACTTGGAAAGTAGTCCATCCTCTTCAGTTTTCTGGAAGATTTTGTGTAGAATTGGTGATATTTCTCCCTTCAGTGCTACTTAGGTCACCAGTGAAGCCATCTGAGCCTGAGGTTTCCTTTGTAGGAAGAATTTTTAATTACAAATTGTATTTCTTTAAAATACAGGAGTATTCAGACTATTTCTTTATAACAAAGACCAAACTTAGTTTGTTTCCTTTGAGAAGTTTTTCTATTTTCTCGTCTAGAATTTTTCCACCTTCTCATTAACTTTTGCTATCTTTTATCCACAATTTATGTAGAGTTTATTGACATGTTTTATTCATTAGTTTGATATATTGATCTTTTAATATGTGTAAATATTGCCATAATGTCACTCTCCCATAGCTGATATTGATAATCTGTATCTTTTCTCTTTTTATTCCTGATCAGTCTGGCTAGAGTTTTGTTTTTTGGTTTGTTTGTTTTTTCCAATTTTATTGATCCTCTTAAAATTATCAGCATTAGTTTCATTGATTTTTTTCCATTGTGTTTCTATTTATTTCATTAATTCCTGCTCTAACGTTTTGGTGTAGGTCTGCAGTTCATAATTCATACATCTCCCACGTGTCTGAGAAAGTCACTTTTTACTGTGGTAAGAACACTTAACATGAGATCTACCCTCTTACAGTTTTGAGTGCTTAATACAGTACTGTTAACTGTAGGCACAAAGTTATACAGCAATTTCCAGAACTTACTCATTTTGTATAACTGAAGCTTTATAGCTGTTGATCAGCAATCCCCATTTCCTTCTGCCTCCAGCCCCTAGCAACCACCATGCTACTCTCCGTGAGTCTGACTGTTTTCTATAAGTCATAACCATTTACATGATACCTCAAGTAACCAGTTACATCATACAGTATTTGTCCTTTTTATGACTGGCTCATTTCACTTAGTATAGTGTTGTCAAGGTTAATCCTAACTGTTCCATCCTTGTTAAAGAGGGCAATGTTTCCTTTTTAAAGACTGAATAATATTCATTATATACATGCATCAAATTTTCATTATTTATTCATCCATCAGCAGACATCTAGTTTGTTTCCATACACTGTCTATTGTGAATAGAGTTCGCATTTATATCTCACAGTTCTGGAGGCTGGGAAGTCCAAGATCAATGTACCAGCACACTCAGTGTCTTTTTGTTTGCAGATGGCCACCTCCTGGCTGTGTCCTCACATGGCAGAGAGAAAGATCATCCTGCTCATGTCTTTTCTTATAAGGACACTAATACCCTTCATGAGGGCTCCACCCTTATCACCTAATTAGCACCCAGAGGCCCCACCTCCATGTACCACCACAGTGAGGGTGAAGGCTTCAAGGTATGTATTGCATTGCAGAGGAGTCGGGCAGGAACATTCATTCCATAGCATAAGACAGTCATTTTCATATGGAGAAAACACCTGTCCCAGTGGACTTTTTTCACTGAGCTGAAAACCTCTGAAGAAAAGGATGGTCATTATGTGACCAGCAATTCAAACTGCTGAGGGGCTGAGGACTTTTGTGACTTTGTGTAGTGCAGTTTGATCCTCAGTCCTTTCATGTTAGACGGAATTTCAAACGTAGAGAAGGGATCTTCTAGAAAATTCCTGTTCTTTCTCTTTTAGAAAATACAGTTTTGAAAATGTAGAACTGTTAATTGATTTAAGTCAACAAGCTTGCTAAACTCTGTAGAGTTAATTCATACTTGCTAAAATATCACGTAGCCATAAGAATCAAAACCCTTTTCCAGGGAAATATTCAGCATGGTTTTACTAGAAATATCAAAGACTTAAATTTCAGGTGCCTGAATTGTAGTCTCAATACTGAGTCTAACTAACAATGTGATCTTAGACAATTGTTTAACCACCCTGTGACTCAGTTTCCTTTTAAGTAAAATACAGCAATAACACTACATTATTTACAAAGCTCTTCTAAAACCTAAATTCCAGATCCATGGTTAACTTACTTTTTAAAAGAGAAGGGAAAGGAAATTCTGTAGGACTTGCGTGTGAGCTGGAGATTGTTATGAGGCAGGAAATGTGATGTGGAAGGCTATTTGAATCTACCACCTGAGGGCCAAATTAACAATTCCATTCATTAGATGGTCTTGCTAAGCCATTTCTTTACTTTTACCTTTAAGGTGTAGTGCACATGATGATTTGTCAAGGATTTTTCTGGAGATAATTGCTTTTTCAAGGTTGATTCTGGCTGCCTCATTGGCTTTGCTAAGTGACAGATTTATTTATTTATATTGATTTAATGACTTTACTCAAAATTTAGGGATTTTAAATCCTTCATTTGTGGTTAAATTGGTGATAATTTTGCAGACATCTTTATAGGTAATGAATTTTTAATCAGAGGGAATGATGAAAACATAATGAAGTAATTACTTGTTAATTGCAGGTTTATGAGTCGTGTCCCTACCCATCATCTTCTTTCTGAAATGACTGCTTTGGTGTAAATTTATATATGTTTTTATTTATTACAGAAGGGGTATTGGGCAGCTAGCAGGGAATGCATAAAATGTAGCAAGGTAACACCAATGAGAGGTGGATGATAAAGAAGAAAAGGGAAACCTAGGAAGTGAGGCAAATAAATAACTAAGTAGCACAGAGATCTAAAACTAAAGCTGTAGGCAAGATGCTTCATCATAACCATAGATGAAAATGAGATCCTGGTAAATCTCACAGAACCTAGTGTCTATCAGATAGAAATAACTGTCCAGGAAAAGCATACTAATTTCTGATTCTTAGACAAAGAGAGCAGAGCACTGGAAAAATCAGAATACTTTGGTTTAAGTCATAAATTTCCCCACATATTAGTTCTGTGACCTTGGGAAAGTTAATTGACTGCTCTGTGCTGAACAGCTTCATCCACCAAATGGGGATGAAAATAATATCTAACTCAGAGCATTGTTTTGAGGATTAAATGAAGCAGTGCATGCAAATGTTGAGACTTAAAGGACTCAATACAGGTAAAGTTTAGTTATTTTCTTTTCTTTTTTTTTTTTTTTAGAGAAGTTATAAATTGATCCAAGAATCCCTACTTTAAAAACATTGTGCAAAGTCAGGAGCATACCAATAATCAAATTCATATCATTTCCACAAATAAACTCAAAATGGATTGAAGACTTAATTATAAGACCTTAAACCATGGGACTTAGAAGGAAATATAGGCAGTACAGTACATACTTTGACATCAGTCTTAGCAATAATTTTTTTGACTCTATCTCCTCAGGCAAGGGAAACAAAAGCAAAAATAAGCAAATGGGGATACATCAAACTAACAAGCTTTTTGCCCAGTGAAGGGAACTGTCAGTAAAATGAAAAGTCTGCCTACTGAATGGGAGAAAGTAGTGCAAATGATATAACTGACAAGGGGTTAGCATCCAAAATGTACAAAGAATTCACACAACTCAACATTAAAAACAAAAAACCTAATTAAAAAATGGGCAGAGGACCTGAATAAACATTTTTTTCAAAGAAAATAAAAAGATGACTAACAGACATATGCTCAACATTACTAACCTTACTAACCAGGGAAATGCAAATCAAAATCACAGTGAGATAATACCTCACACTTGTCAAATGGCTCTCATCAAAAAGAAAACAAGTAGTAAGTGTTGGTGAGGATGTAGAGAAAGGGAACCCTTGTGTACTGTTGGTGGGAGTGTAAATTGGTGCAGCCACTATGGAAAACAGTATGGAGGTACCTCAAGAAATTAAAAATGGAACTATCTTAAGATCCAGTAATTCCACTTCTGGGTATTTTTCTGAATATAACAAAAAACTTTCACTAATTAGAAAAGATATATGCACCCAAATGCTCACTGCAAAAATATTTACAATAGCCAATGTATAGAAACAATCTAAATGTCAGTCAATAAAGAAGATGTGAAACACACACAATGGAATATTACTCAGCCATAAAAAAGAATAAAATCTTGCCATTTGAGATCACATAGATGAACCTAGAGGGTGTTATGCTAAGTGAGGTAAGTCAGAGCAAGACAAATACCATACAATTTCACTGATATGTGGAATCTAAAAAGCAAATGAAGAAGCATAACAATACAAAAACTGACTTACAGACACAGAGTACAAACTGATGGTTGCCAGAGGGCAAGGGTGTGCAGGGATGAGTGAAAGTACAAACATGAAAATGAAAGAATGAGGGAGAGAACAAGCTTCCAGTTATAGAATAAGTAAGTCACAGGGATGTAATGTGCATCATGACTGTAGTCACTAATATTGTAATAATTTTGTATGGTGACAGATGATAGCTAGACTTATCATGGTGATCAATTTGTAATGTATAAAAACATTGAATCACTCTGTTGTGTACCTGAAGATAATATAATATTTTAAGTCAATTATACTTTAATAAAATAAAATAAAATTAGCAATTTAAAAAATTAGTAGTGTTAAATAGTAAAAAAAAAAAAAAAATCTGATGAGATTTCCTCCCTTTCTAAAGCAGATGTATTTTTAACAAATTGTGACTATAAAGCAAGTGTTTGTAATGTTTCTTTTCTCTGAAACTTTTATTACACAATTTAACATGTTTTCTCATGAAAAAAAGATGCATTGAGATACTACCTCACACCTGTCAGAGTGGCTATCATCAAAACAACAAAAAATAACAAGTGTTGGTGAGAATGTGGAGAAAAGAGTGACCTCACTGTACTGCTGGTGCCAGTGTTAATCGGTACAGCCATATGAAAGGAGAGTATGGAGATTCCACAAAAAATTAAATATAGAATTACTATCTAACTATCTAATCCAGCAATTCTACTTCTGAGTATTTACCTGAAGAAAATAAAACACTAATTTAAAAAGATATGTACATTCCTATATTCACTGCTGCATCATTCATAATAGCTAGCATACGGAATTAACGTGTGTTCATTTATAGATACACAGATAAAAAAGATGTAGTATATGTATACAATGGAGTATTATTCAGCCATAAAAAACAAAAATAAAATCTTGCCATTTGAGATAAAATGGATGGATCTTGAGGGTATTATGCTTAATGAAGTAAGTCTGACAGAGAAGGGCAAAGTCTGCATAATCTCATTTATATGTGCCATCTGAAAAATGAAACAAGCAAAACAAAATGAAAACATACTCATAGATACAGGGAACCAATGGGTGGTTGCCAGAAGAAAGGCGGGTGGGAGAGTGGACAAAATAGGTGAAGGGGATTAAGAGGTACAGATCTCCAGTTATATATTCAGTAAGTCACGGGGATATAATTTGCAGCATAAGGAATATAAGCAATAATATTGTAGTGACTTGTATGGTGACAGATGGTTACTACACTATCCTGGTGATCATTTCACAATATATGCAAATATCAAGTCATCATGTAATACACCTGAAACTAACATAATGTTGTACATCAACTGTATTTCAATTAAAAAAAATTGCTTGTTTGTTATAGTGGCAGGTACTGTTGTAAGTGTTCATTTATTATTCATAAAGGTCCTAGAAGAAGACTCTATCATTATCTGTGATACATTTTTAAGAAAATTAAGAGTTTTAGTTGCTCAAAGTCACATAGTTGGTACAAGCTGTCTGATTCCACAGCTTGACTAATTTTTAATAAGTATGATACATTATTGCCAGGGATCTTTAAAATCCATTTAAATAGGTAAGAGATTTCATGTTGCAAAGATTGAAGGATCAAGATGATCAAAGATTGAAGGACCCTGAACAATGGGTGGATAAAGGACTCTTGCCCCCAGGGCAGTTGAATATCCTATGTAATTTAAAGGGACCTGTGTATATGCAGTTTCTCTATATTCATGGTTCCTCATCTGCCAATTCAACTAGCCTCTGATTGTGCAATAATGTAGTATTTATTGCTGAAAAAACCCAAAACCTGCATTGTTCAAGGATCAACTGTGTTTAAAAAAAAAAAATCTGTTCTCACTCCCATCTTCCAGACACCAATGTCATCTTGCTGATGGTAACTAATACTTTTAGTTTCTTATGTGTACTTTCCAGAGATGGTAAATGCTCTGTCTATCCTTTTTTTCAGCACCAAAAATAGAAACATAAAATATACTGCTTTGCATTTGTACATTTCATGTTTTTGAGGTGTGTGTATATGTGCCTGTGTTTGTGTGTTTTTAATAATATATCATGGAGAATGTTTTATAGTCACATATAAAGATTTTTTGTTTTCTGTTTACAGAGTTAGAGGAGCATAATGAGTCCCTTTGTCTAGACATTTAGCTTGCATTGAATTTATCGTTTTAATACCTTGTGTAAAATAATCTTTTACACGTGCCATCTGTCACATGATCTTCAGTGTAGTTTTGGCTCCTGATAACAGCTTTATTAAGAACTGACATATAATAAAGTGCACATATTTGAAGTGTACATTTGGATAGCTGTGACATATGTATGTGACCATGAAACCACCACCATGATCAAAGTAATCAATGTATCACACCCCCAAAGGTTTGCTCATGCCTCTTAATAATCCTTTTTTCTCTCGCCCCACACCCAGGCAGCCACTGATCTGCTGTCTGTCACTGTATGTAATTGCTCACATTCCATTCTATATAAATGGAATCATAAAGTTTGTCTATTTTTTTTTTTGGCACAGCTTCTTTTACTCACTATTATTATTTTGAGATTCATTTATGTTTCTGCATTTATTAATGAAAGTTCATTGCTTTATTCATTTCATTGCTTTTTAAAATTGTTTTCTATTTTCTCTTTCATTCAGTTCTCTCTTGATAGTATTTCTTTTCTTCTGATTACTTTGGTTTTAATATTCTCATGTTTTCCTTGTTTCTTTTTGTGTGTGTATATATATATATGTTTATTAAAGTATAGTCAATTCACAATGTAGTGTCAGTTTCTGGTGTACAGCACAATGTCCCAGTCATGAATATACATACATATATTCGTTTTCATATTTTCATATTATTTTTCACTGTAAGTTACTACAAGATATTGAATATAGTTCCCTGTGCTATACAGTATAATCTTATTGTTTATTGATTTTGTGAGAATCCTCTTGTATTTCAAAGTGAGATACTCTGCCAGAGTTCAGTAGGTTTTCTGTGGAATTCAGTGGGTTTGTAGATGTAATTGTTGGTGTATTTATATGAGAGAGCAAGCTGTGAATCTCTCTGCCATCTTGGCACCTCCTGTTTTCCCAGTTTCTTAATGTAGAAGCTTAGACCATGAACTTGAGAACTTTCTTCTTTTATAATTAAGGGGGTTCAGTGCTGTAAATTTCCTCTTGAGTACAGCTTTGCAGCATCCTATGAAACTTAATACCTTAAAAATTTTATTTTAATTGAAAATTATTTTTAAAATCTCTTTTGACTTATTCTTAATATATGATTTATTAATAAAAGTGTTAGTTAGTTTCAAAATACTAAGGGATTTCCTGAAATATTTTTATTTTCATTTCTGATTTCTTTTTGTGGTTAGAATGCATACTATGCATGGCTTGCATCCTTTGAACACCTGTTGAGACTTGTTTTATGGTCCAAAATATAGTCTGTCTTGTTATATGTTTCTTGTGTATTTAAGAGTAATATGTGTTCTGCTCTTGGGAGGAATGTTGTATAAAAACAAATTGGATCAAGTTGGCTAATTGTATAATTGAAATTTCTACCTTTTACTGATCTTGTATCTGTTTTTTGGTTGATTATTGGTAGAGGGGTATTGAAGTCTCCAATTAGAACTGTGAATTTGCCCTTAAAATTCTATTGTGTATTTTAAAGGTCTATTATTGGGTGCCTAAATAGTATTACCATGTCTTCTTGAAAAAATAATTGATTTACATTATAAAATTACCTTTAAAAAGTTTCTTGATAGTATTTATTGCTTTGAAATAATTTTTATGATATTAATATGTCCATTCCAGATTTATTTGGATTAATGTGAGTATGGTGTGTATATATATATATATATATATATATATATATATATATATATATATATATATATATATATATATCTTTTTCATTCTTTAACTTTTTAACCTGCTTGTACCTTGTATTTAAAATTCTTTTTCTGTAGGCAGCATATATTTGCACCTTACTTTGTAATTAATCTGACAATCTCTGCTTTTTAATTGTGGTATTTAGGCCATTTAGATTTAATGTGATTTTTAGTATGATTTTCTATAAATCTGTCCTATAGGCAATTTTTAATTGCCCCAATTCTTCTTATTTTTATCTTTTATATTTTATGCCTTGTTTAGGATTAATCAGATGTTTTATGATTTGATCTCCTTGATGGGCTCAATAGCCGTACCTCTTTATATTCTAGGTGGCTGCTTTTCCATTTACAGTTATGTAAACTGTATGTATCTGTCTGCTTTCATGTGGTATTATGTCACTTTACATACAGTAAAAGAATCTTGCAATAATGAGCTTTCATATGTCTCCTCCCAATCTTTTTGCTATTGTTGATTCATTTTGCTTTTATGTAGGCTACAAATATCACACTACATTGTTATGATTTTTGTTTGAAACAGTCAATTATATGTTAATTAGACTTTGTAAATGAGGACATTTTTATATATTTATACATGTATTTGCCCTTACACTCTTCATTTCTTTGTGTGGATCTGTATTTATGTCAATAATCCCTCTCCTCCTGCCTGAAGTACTTCTTTTAACATTTCTATTATGAGAGTCTGCTGCTGCTGAATTCTTTCAGCTTCTGCATTTTGGGAAAAGGATTTCACCTTTGTTTTTGAGAGAGATTTTTGCTTATTATAGAATTCTAGATTATCAATTCTTACTTTCCTTTCAGAACATTTAAGTACATTTGAGAAATACCCAGGGCCAGGGGGGAAAAAAAACTTTCTGAAGGATTAGGGGAAACAATTTCCTGTACTCACTGAGCACCAGGAATACTGTCTGTTTCCATTAGTCGTAAAAATCTTATAGTCACATTTGATAAAGAACACAGAAGGAACTACAATGGGAAATAATTAGCCCATCTGAGCACTGCTCTGGTCCCATCAAATGAATCTTGAAAGCAAGACCCAAAAGGATCAAACCACATTTCAGAACAAAGCTCAAGAATATTTATGAGAATGCAAAAATATCTAGCACCCAACCAAGTAAAATTCACTGTATCAGGCATCCAATACAAAATTACCAGATATACAAATAAGCAAGAAAATACAACCCATATGATAAGAAAAATCAATCAATTAAAACTGACTCAGAACTGACACACATGTTGGAATTAACAGACAAGGACAATAAACAGTTATTAACACTTTCATATGTTTGGAATTTAAGAGGCTTAGGAGATTTATAAAATAACTAAATGGGAATTCTAGAGATGAAAAATAGTGTGTGATAGGAAAATTTCACCAGATGTGATTAATGGCAGGTAAGACATTGATCAGAAAAGAAAAAGAGTAATTAAAGACTGGAAGTAGAAACTCTCTAAAATGGAACTCAGAGAAAGAAAGAAAATCCACCAAAATATAAACAAAAAAACAGCATCAGTGAGCTGCGGGACGACTTCAAGCAGTTGAAAATATGAGTAATAGAAGCCCTAAAAGTGGAATGACAGGGAGACGAAACAAATATTTGGAGAAATCATAGTCAAAGTTTTTCAAAATTTGATGAAATAATATAAACCAACAGAGCCAAAAAAAATAAAATCAATGAAGCTCAAGCATAAGAAACATTAAAAAAAAACCCTACACCATGTTAAATCAAAATCAAATTATTCAAAACCAGTGATAAAGAGAAGAAAAATCTCAGAAACAGCCAGAGTAAAAGTGCTGTCTGACTCACAGAGGAATGAAGATACATTAAAGTGCATGCGAGGAAATAACTACCAGGGGGGAGGTCTCCGCAGTTTTCTGTTCTCTCCTTGTGCCACTCCCTTCTCTCTCAGACTCTCCTGAAAGTTCTAGCCACCTGGGCCTCTGGTTACATAGTTCATCTCTTCTATGCACGCTGTCTGCTGGGTTCCAGCCTGGTTCCTCCTCCCAGCATAGCAGCTTAGAAGCTCTCCCAAAGCAGTAAGATGGGGCTACCAAAAGTTGCACCTTCATCACTGGCCACTGTCCTTTGTTGTGTGATGCCCAGTGTCTTGTTTTTTCACACTATGCTTTGTCTTTTTTGGTTGTTTCAGGTGGGAGGGTAAATCTGTTTCTAGTTACTGCATCCTGGTTGGAAGTGAGAGTTCTCCTGTAGTTTTAAGTGGCACGTGTTTTATCATGAATGAGGTTAGAGCTCTGATGTGACCTTCAAGACGTAGCCATAGAAACTATTTAGAATGAAACATGGAGGAAAAAGACAATTGAAAAATATTTAAGAATTGCTCACATCTTTTGTACGTGAATCTTCATGTTTTTTGACTTGTTTCTAAAGAGTGTTTAGTGTTTTCTTCTTGATTTGCAGGGTTCTTTATGTCTCAGGGAATTTGAACGTGTACTGTTGACGTGAGTTCCAATGCCCTGTGCTTTTCAAATCACAGATGATCTCTAGATTCGTTCAGACGGTAGCCCTGTGCGCAGGTGGCATTTTCAGGTGTGGCTAAGTTTACATTTATCCTTGACATCTGACTCGTTCTGTGTTCATGGGGATGATACCCTGGAACCCTCCTTGTCCCCACTGTCACCCAGCATTGGGCATTCAGGTTCATCTTGATCCATTCTAATACGTTTTGTTACCTCTAGGAAGAATAGATGATAGTTATTAAGAAAAATTGAGGCTCAAAAAAATGTGCTGGAAAACTATAGAATCTGTGTGTCCTCTCAGTTGACTTTAAGTCTTACATTCCAATTATCTGTTTAAAAGAAGAGGAAATGTCACCAGAAATCTTGCTTTACAGAAGAAATGGATAACACTAGTACTCTGAAACCTGTTTATTTCATTTTATCATATATCTTGGCATTTATATTTTAAAGGTTGATTCTATCACTTTTAAAAAATCTTGCTTAGTATGCATGTTAAAAAGAGCCATAATTGAAGATAATAATTTGATGAACATATTTTAGTTTTCAGATTTTTTTTCTAATACAGGTCCATGATACCTTGTTTGTAATTCTAAAACCCCCAAAATCACTTGAAATTGAAAATGTCTCCCCACTAATTTGAAAATCATATCTAAGCTTAACTGAATTCGTTCGATGTCAAAACATGACCAGAACTCGGCATTATTTATGGTCTGTATTTACTCTACCTAGTGTGAATATGCACAGGCTCTGTTGCAGAAATATTCGTGTTATTTGGTCACCAAATGCTCATCAAATGCTTGCGATGGTTCTGCATGATATATGTACAATATAAACTTTTTAAAATCAGAAAATAATTTTAGATTTTGAATTATAAGTTGTTCCTAGGAGCAGAACTGTAAAAATTCTGCAGTAAATATTTTTAAACACATATCTGCAAACACAAGCATTTTTTTTTAAGAATTCCTTGAATTGGAACTGGTGGTTGAAAGATAAGCAGAAATTTTTGCAGCTATTAAAAATTTGCTGTCCAAAAAATATACCAATTTGCACTCCCTCTAATGCTGATTTTTATTATTTAAATCTTTGCCAGACTTAAAAGTTGAAAAAAAAATAGCTAATTTATTCATTAATGATTAACAAGGTTGACAATATTTATTGTCTTATTAAGCATTTACATTTATTCTTGTATGTTACCTTTATACTTTTATATGATTTTCTACTGGGTTGAAAATCTTGTTGAGTGTGTGTACCTGAAATTAATTGCAAATGATCTTGACATTGTTAATGGCAGAATCTTTGTTTATTCATTTGTTTTGTGCTTGAATTTGCCCCATCAAATTTAAAGATGTATCTTACATGGTCAAATTTATAAATCCCTTATCACCCCTAAGTAGTTCGGTTACCAAAACATTTTTCCCACTATAGGATTTTTACAGTGTTTTCACTAGTTATTTCCATTTTTTTCTGATTAATTTGGTAAGAGTTTTTTTTTTTTTGTAATTTATGTGCCATACATTGGGCAAAATGTTTTCCAAATTTATGCTTTACATTTGCCTGCTTTCTTGTAATTTTTAAATCTACTTCCTTAGTTTAATATGGTCAAAGTCAACCTTTTAATTGAAATACAGTCTGTTACACTGTGTCAATTTCTGGTGTACAGCACAATGTCCCAGTGCATATACATACATATATTTGTTTTCATATTCTTTTTCATTAAAGGTTATTATAAGATATTGAACATAGTTCCCTGTTTCATACAGAAGAAATTTTTAAAAATCTTTTTTATATATAGTGGCTAACATTTACAAATCTCAAACTCCCAAAATTATCCCTTCCCACCCCCTTGCCCTTTTAACCATAAGAATGTTTATTATGTGAGTCTATTTCTGTTTTGTAGATGAGTTCATAGTCTCCTTTTTTTTTTTTTTTTTTTAGTTTCCACATATGACTGATATCATATGATATTCTCTTTCTGGATTACTTCACTTAGAATGTAGCATCCGTGCTGCTGCAAATGGCATTATTTTATTCCTTTTTATGGCTGAGTACTATTCCATTGTATAAATATACCACAGCTTCTTTATCCAGTCATCTACTGATGGACACTTAGGTTGCTTCCTTAGCAGCACTATATACAGTAGCCACAACATGGATAATATATATTTTTTATTGATAATGTGTATCTAATAAGTAAAATGTCATTCATATTGCTCTACTCCTTGTTACTTAACATCTTGAAGTTCTTTCCATTTAAGGCACAGAGATCTATGTCACCTCTTTAATGGTGACCTGGAATTTCAGTGTACATTTATCTCAGTTTATTTACCTAGGCCAGAGCAGAGACAGTTTCTCAGCCTTCCTGGCCCCAAAGCTGGTGTTCTTCTCTCCTCCAACATAATGCCTGGAAAATCAGTGTCCATTCACTAAGTTTGGCAAGTGAAGTTACTGAGGCCCAGATAGGTCAGGTAACTAGCCTGAGGACATTGCAGAATTAGTGGGAACATTGGGACCCATGCCAAGTGCTTCTTTTTCCCCAGAGCTCTGACATAGAACTCTTTCATAATATTATTATCTTTCTGAATTAGATGTACATGAGGTGTCCATTAAACAGAAAGTCACCTGCTATCTGAAATGTGATTAGAGAAAAGAAATATGAGTGGTGGGTTAAATGTAAATCAGAAAACTGCCAAAAAACTAAAAATAGACTACATATGATCCAGCAACCCCACTCCTGGGCATATATCCAGAGAAAACTCTAATTCAACAAGATACATGCACCCCAATGTTCATAGCAGTGCTAGTTTACAATAGCCAAGACATAAAAGCAACCTAAATGTCCATCAACAGATGACTGGGTAAAGAAGTTGTGGTATATTTATACAATGGAATACTACTCAGCCATAAAAAGAATAAAATAATGCCATTGCAGCAACATGGATGGACCTGGAAATTGTCATTCTAAAGGAAGTAAACCAGAAAGATACAGATACCATATGACATCACTTAACATGTGGAATCTTAAAAAAATGACACAAATGAACTTATTTTCAAAACAGAAACAGACCCACAGACATAGAAAACAAATTTACAGTTACCAGAGGTGGGGTAGAGGGATAAATTGGGAGTTTAGGATTTGCAGATACTAACCAGTACACATAAAGTAGATAAACAACAAGGTCCTGTTGTATAGCACCGGAAACTATATTCAGTGTCTTGTAATAACCTGTAATGAAAGAGAATCTGAAAATGAATATGTTTGTGTGAATATATAACTAAATCACTATGCTGTGCACCAGAGACTAACACAACGTTGTAAACCAACTATACTTCAGTTAAAAGAAAAAGCAGAAGATGGCTGATGGCAAGTCCCTTTACTGTCAGAAGGCGAGAAGAGCAAGGGAATTGGTATATTTGAAGGAAACTCAGGGGCGAAAAGCACCCAACTGAAATTCACACACATGTTTCCTACAGAGAATTCTTTCCACTTGCCAGTTGGATTTTAGCTCTGTTGCTATCCCAGAGTCCTGTCGACGAGAGACAAAGGAAAGGGAGAGGTGGGGAGAAGGGGACGAGGAGAGTCAAGCCCTACTCACTGGTGCCCTATCAGTAAGTTTTTAATTGCAAAGGAATAAGTACACTCCATTCGCTCTCTCCCATTGACAACAGCTAAAACCTTAGTCACAATTCCTAAAGCAATTATTGGAGATACATCTAAAAATAAGAGGAGGTGGACTGAGTAGAGATATCAAAGTTGAAGAATAACCACATTTTGAAGACCTATTTTAAATTTTATTCACTTACTTGTTCTGTCTTCCATACCTCTTTGCTGGGACACCTGTATCTCCTGGAGTTGTGAACAGTCACAAACAGAAAAGGGTCCTTAGAGCACCAGGAAGGGGATACACTGTAGGACACAGCTCTTAAGATTTTGCTTGCCTGCACCCTTGGAGAACTTCAGTAATGGAACTGCAACCCTGTTGCAGCAAAAGTGGTGGTATGAGCATCAGAACTGGGGAAAGAGATGGCGGGCGTGGAGTCCCTCTCAGGCTCTTTTTTTCCTTGAATATGTCAAAGGCTCTGCCCTTTTGTGGAGTGTTAGGAGAGGTGACCAGAGTGTATGATCTTTCCAGGTTTTTTAGAGTCAGAATAATTTGGTATCAGTCATTTCAACAGACTTGGAAAAATACATCAAGCCATGTAAATGATCATGTCCTTCAATATAATAATTTGTAAGAATATATCCTAAGGAAAAAACCTAAATATTTTTAAAAGAAAGAAATTAGTGGAGTTTTGTTATTTGAATGAAATAGTTTCATTACATAATCAAATAATTTATGATAAAAGCAAAAGATGTTAACTCAAATGGTGTTCACTCATTCACGGGATTATTAAGAAAACTAGGGAAAAATTAAAATCCATATGAAATAGTATTATGTGAAAAAACTGCTTCAAAGTTGGATTTAAGATGTGAATGAACTACTTGAGCAATGCAAAAGGGAATTTTTAAGACTGTCTTTAAAAATAACTTTTCAGGTTTTATAATATTAATAATATTGTGATGTTTTCAAGAAATTCATAACAACTGGGGTGTAGTGTTGGTTTAAAAAAGCAATTTTTCTAAAGAAAATCTGTACATTTTATATTGGATGAGGTCTTGTAGCATCAGAGATGTTTGTAAACAAAATAACTTAAGTAGATGTGCAACCATGGCAAACATTTTGGCAGAGTAATCAAAATTTTAATATTTTCAGTCAATGAGAGTTTGAAGAATATCTTCCAAGAAAACCCACAAAGAATATCTTCCAGTTTCTACTCCTGGAATAATTCACTAACAACTTTTTTCCTCCCTGTTCTTTTTAATTTGACTGAATCATTTCCTTGTTAAAATCATGTTGATAAGGTTGTTGGGATAAAAATAATGAAATGGCTCATACACCTAAAGTCTCTGGACTATGATTTTTTTAAATTTCACACAGCTTTGCACTTGCGTCTCCTGGCTGGGGATGGAAGTGGAAGTGAGTGACAGGGGCCCAGCATGTCATTTCCAGTCATGTGCTCCACTCCTGTTGGGTGGAGTGAACTGAGATATTTAAGATACTGCCAACAGTCTGGAACTCAATTCAGTTAATCAAACACTGACTATCTGTGCCAGGCATTTACCAAATCCTCTGAATTGAGAGAAGTGATAAACCTCATGGTTGCTCTTCAGAAGAGACAGGAACAATGTGCATAATACAGTAATGCAAGGGCTATAAGAAAGGAATATTCAGTGGTATGGAAATGCAGGTGACAGAATAGCCGACTCTTCCTGGGCTTGGGGGCAGGTCGGAGACTGCTGTACTGTGACATTGAATTGATGATGTTTGATGCACTGATTAAAGCAAGTCAAGATGAAAATCCTGAAGCCATGAAAAGCCTTGAATTTTATTTGGAAGAGGACGCATCACATATCAGATCCTATTGAAATCACTCAGTTGAGAAGCAACAAAGGTCCAAGTCAAGATATCTCTAATGGACATAGATGTGAAATGACAGATTTTAGTGTTATTTGGGAATTGCAGCCTACAGAATTTGGTGACTAAATGATAGAAGCAAGGATGACTCTAACTTCCTAGTTTGGAGTATCGTTCAAATGTTGGTTCCATTAATTTAAACCTTCTAAACTTTAACTTGACTCAGCTTGATAACCAACTTCCATACAATGTTATATTTAGTGCCTTTTTTAAATTACATTTTGTACGTGAGATTCAATAAAGTTCATTGGAACTCTAGTGAAACTCATTGGAAGTATGAAAGGTAGACAAATGGGTACTGTCACAAAACATTCCAAAGATCAAAATAAAATGAAGACAAATAGAAGAAAAAAGTTTTGCTAACATAAGTTTTATGAAACTTAAATAATAGACTTTATTAAGATTAGGCTAAATACTGTATACCTTAGTTGAAAGAATAAATACTAATTCCTATCAATTTGATTTGCATGATTAATGTAATTCTTATAATATTGACTTGGTAACTTTAATATTTTATTATGAAATTTAGCAAAAATAAAGAAAAACTAAAATAATTTTAAGTGAATAGTCAAATACCTACCATCTGTATTCTGTTATTAACTTGATTAATCACATACCCATAAATCCATCAGTCTTCTAAGTTTTGATGTATTTCAGAGTTAATTGTGACTTTCCCATTCTAGGCAAGATGGAGTAACAAGGGTTGGATTTACCTACCTACCTGAAACAAAACCACAAAAAGAAAAGCAGACAAAACATATAAAATAACAGCTTTCATGACATTGAGGTCAGATAATGAAAGGCAGTGAACATGGTCTTACAGTTCCCCAAGTTTACTGCCTTGAGAAGGTTCTAGGCTATTGTTCAAGGAGAGAGAACCCAGGGGAGATAGAAATGAAATTCTGTGGAATTAATCCAGGTGAAATTCTTTGAAAGACAGCAATGGCCAAAGCTCATTCAAGAAGAAATAGATAAACTAATAGGACTTTATCTATAAATAAATTGAATTTTTAGGTAAATATCTCCACAGAAAGGAAGTTCCAGACTCAATATCTTCACTAGTGAATTTTACCAAACATTTAAGGAAGAAATACCAATTAGATGGAAACTCTTATGCAAAACTGAAGAAGAGAGAACACTTCCCAAATTACTCAATGAAACCAGCATTACCCAGGTATCAAAACAAGCGGAAGAGATGACAAGAAATCTATAGACTAGTAACTCTCATAAGTGTATATACAAAAAACTCAAAAAATATTTTAATAAATCAAATGTAGTAATAACTATAACATATACAAAGGATAATAAATCATGGCCAAGTGAAATTTATCACAGAATTACAAAGTTGTTTTCATATCGCAAAATTAATCTGATCCAATATCATAAGAACAACTGAAAAAGAAAAACCATACAACTATCACACTAAATTCAGAAAAAACGTTTGACAAAATCCAAGATTTGTTTTTGAATTAGCCACTCAGAAAATTGGACATCAAAAAGATCATCTTTAAACTGATAAAGAGCATCTTCAAAACAAACCCTGCAACTAACCTATTTAACGGTGAAAGTCTGAACGGTTTCATCTTAAGATCAGAAGCAAATAAAGGATGTCTACTTTTGCTAATTCCAGTCCACATTGGATTAGATGTTCTAGCCAGTGAAATATGGCAAGAAAAAAAAAAAATAAAAAGCATCCAGATTGCAAAGGAAGAAGTAGAATAGTCTTATTCACAGAAGACATGATGACCTACATAGGAAATTTCACAGATTAAAAAAAAAAAAAAAAGGCTAGTAAGTATATTTAACAATGCTTCAGGCTGGTGATTAGTATGCAAAATCAGTTTCATTTCTACACTAGCTACAAACAAGTAGGGACAATGTATAAAATACATAGGAGTAAGTCTGCAAAAAGATATCAGAAACTTGTACAGTGAAAATTACAAAAGGGTACCGAGAGAAATTAAGCAGCTCTAAATAAAGATGCACTGTGTTCATGAGTGTAATGACCCAATATTATGAAGATATCAATCTTTTCCAGATTGATATATAGGTGTAATAAAATTCTAGTCATAATTCTAGTAGATATTTAGCTTATTCTAGAATGTATAGGAAATTTCTAAGAAAATCTAAACAACTGAGTCACCAAAATAGCTTTGAAAAGGAGCAAAGTTCAGGAACTAAATGCTCCTTGATGTCAAGACTTAGTGTAAACCTACAATCATCAAGGCAATATGGTATCAGTGTAAAAATGGACTAATACATCAATGGATCTGCAACAGAATAGAGAGGCACAAAATAGACCCCCACTTATACTTGAAATAGATTTTTACAGAGTATGCATAGGCAATTCAGTGGAGATAGTATTCTTATCAAATCCTGCAGGAACAATTGAAATCCCATTGACAAAAAAATAAAATAAAATTTGATCCATACCTTACACCCTATATGAAAATTATCTAAAAGTTGATCGCAGCAGATAATTTGCAACTAATGAGTCATAAGTGTGGTTTTAAAGGTGGGGCAGCTGCAGAACTCCTGGAAGTTTAGTCTGGATCCTTTATTCAGCTTCTCCCTTTGTCTGATCAAGTCTTGGTGCTCTTTGAAATGGGTTGTGGGCATGTGTCCTGTGTATTTTAGTACACTTAGCAGTATCCCCGCCTCTCAGCCCCAGATGCTAACAGCAACCCCTCTCCCCAAATAGTGACAATCAAAAATGTCTCTTGACATGGCCTAATGCCTCCTGGGTGGCAGAATTATCACTGGTTGAGAACCACTGGTTTGGAATGAAGGGCATATTTCATATTTTGCTATAAACTTTTATAACTTGACTTTTAAAACTATGTGCTTATGTTACTTTTATATAATAAATACTAACTAAAAGTAAAATAAAGGAATTGAATGGGATGAGTTTGAATGTCCCTTGAAGTCTAAAATGCTGCGAAGTCAAATTCCCCAAGTACAACTTTTTAGCAACATTTCTTTTAGTTGTAAACTGTGGTTTACAAATCTCTACTGAATGGTTTTATATAAGCATGGCTGAGCAGATAGTGCTGGGTGCACAGAAATAGGTAAAACTACATCCCTGATTTCAGATTACTTACACTCCTATCTGGGTGTTTGATGAAAACAACAATATTATGGAGAGGTTTTGGGGTCAAAGGAAAATGTTCTCAGTTCCCAGCATTCCCCCAACGTTAGCTCTCTGAGCAATGTCTGGCACTTAATCCCCAGTGATGTTATTTCCAGTTGCCCTTCTCCCAAAAATCTTTCTCAGCTCTGTGACTATGAAAACAGATGATGACCTATGTTTAACTGAGTTGTACAAATAGTAAGGGCCATTGGCATTTCAAGGAAGAAGCAATAACCCATCTGTGGATGAGCAGGGAAATACTCTCATAGGAGAGCTACAGCTTCTCCAATGGGTACGAAAGAGGGCGTGTATGTCTTAGGTCCTTAGATCTATGTCAGCAACAATTCTTCTCCCCTTAATGAGAAACACAAACCAATAATCTCCCCCCAATCCCTGGACCCAGTGTAAGCCCCTGATGGAGTTATCCCAATTTTTATGTTGCCATAATGACTGATAACTCTGTCTCTGACCACTTAAGGTATTTGTTTATTATGAAATTCAACACAAAAAATGATCTGGCTTCGAACTGATCACAAGGCTCTGGGAATACATGTCTTTCTTTATTGAGTTTATCAAGGTTGTTGGCTTTTAACAAATGCTAAGAATCACATAAACAGTTTTGTTTCAGTGAATAAGAATTAAGATGCTTTTAAAACCTAGATATAAATGTGGCTTTAAGTAGTAATTCTATTAAGTCAGGCAATCTGGATGGACTTTGTTTTGATACACCTTTCCAGGATAATTATTAGATTTTCAGCTGAATAACATTCTTTATCCCAAATCAGTTTTGCTGCAGTTAATGCTATTGTTATTTATCAGTATAGGAAGAACCAAGGGCATTTTCATATGGCGTAAAGTAGATTTTTATTTCCAAGCCCAAGAACAGACTGAAGTTTGCTAATGAAACTACTTTGGTGAACACCATCAATTCTGATGACAGATTATTTGCAATAATCCCAGGCAATTTTGTTACGTTGCCGTTATGTTTAGGTGATAGCAAATTAAAATGATAAAATGTCTTTATCTCTTTCCTGCAGCTGTTCTGGCAATCCCATGAAATGAGTTTATACCATCAGCTGTACCTGTCCAGAAATATATAAATACAGGTGGCATTGTTCCTTAAGGATTCCACTAGTCACTGTGCTGTGTAGACAATCTAATGGTTCATTTCTAAAGAAAATGATGGTGTCTGTTTTTCAATTATCTGAGAAAAAGACACATTCTTTGCTTTGCCTGGTGTCAGGGTCATCTCTTCATACATATTACAGTGAATTACCATAATAGGAGCGCTTGGCATGTTGTATTAGAGTGAAAAGAAAAACAGATTGGATGGAAATAAGAAGAATTCATTCTTCTGCCTCTCTAGTGTGTGTGCCCTGACTACCACCAGCGGAGCTTATCAACCTTCCTTCTGCTGTAAATGTTTCTAGAAAGCAGGACTGAATTGAACACACCGTGTGGTCAAACAGCCTTTCTCTCATTCCCTCCTGAAGATGCAGGTTTCTTTTTCAGACCATTTAAAAGGGCTGATTTAAATATAAACTTGGATTTAGTTTTGTTCTATTCAATATACATGTGTGTGTATGCAATATATATGTACATATATGCATATATACATGCAGTTTGTTTTCATTTATCTGTGCACACATTTATTTTTTCTGTTTGGGAACGTAATATTTCCTGATTAGGAGCCCTAGTGAGATCTTTTGTACTGAACTTGTGGTTTTACTCTTTCACAGATTTTTACTTCTTAGCGGGAGCGCCGTGCTTGGCTCTGTGGCTTGAGCCAGTAGCGCTGAGTCCACCAGGAGTCAAGTTCATAGATTCACTGAGAACCTCCCATCTGCTTGGTCACTTTGTACCTGAGGTCCACCTGGCTCTTTCTCCACTAAACATCCTGCACGGTTTTCAGCATTCACTTCTCTAGAGGTAAGTTTTTTTGGAACGTGCTTGTCTCCAGTGTATCTTTGCTTTGTCCTTGTCATTGTTTCACATTCTGGTTCAGCGTCCCACCTCCTTTCTTACCACTCTTTCTTAAATATCTGAACCACACTGAGGCTATCATTATTCTGAAAGTAGGGCAAGGTATCTGCTTCTGTGACTTGGACCTACCTAGTTTGGATCTGGCTTTGCTTCCATCAGACACACCTTTGTAGCCAAAGGAAGTTCCTTGCATTGTGCTGGGTACTTCACCTAGCTCTGTTTGGAAATATGGAGTGTTTCATGACAAGAAGGCCCCATTTCCCAAGGGAATCATGGTCACTGGGTGCCTGGTAACAGATGTTTATTATTGTAACAAATGAATGAACATTCGGGAACAGTCTGGTTTCAGGTCAATCTTAAGTCACTTGTTCCCTTACGATGGTTGCTTTATAATATGGACTTATGGTCCTTAAGAGTGTAATGCTTGCTTCTTGAACCTCATGCATCTTCATCTGGGACACAAGAGCATAGCCACCAAGACCAGGGGACCTGTGGTCATAGGAGTAGAGTTTAAATCCTTGACCCACCACTCTCTCTTAGCAAGTTATTTCATCTCATGTAGTGCTTGTGAAACAGTTACAATTAAATAAGCTATTTAAAGCAGTTACCACTTTCCTGGTATGTGTTAAATATTTTTTTTTAAATGTGAAAGAAAGAAAACTAGCAAATAGCACAAATGTCACCTTAGTGCAACCTTTGACATGAAGACAGTGCTTTCTGAGAAACTCTGAGAACAGTCTGGCTTCCTGAAACCCTCCATGCCAGTACTGAAATGGAAATACTCAGTCAACCTTTTGCCCTGGGGAGGATTCTGGTTCAGACCCATCTCTGGTCCTCACGTCCTTCAAAGAAAATGAGAGCGAGAACAGCCCATCCTCACAGTGTAGCGTGAAGGTGAGTGCCTTCTCTTTGGAAACACTGGGAATCATTCTTCCTCGCCTTGAGATGCACCGATAGAAGTCACTGAGGCATTTATTTAAAATCTTGGGAAAATGTATCAGCATTCAAGGTGTCAGAAATCACTATTAACCAAAAGTAAGTGCTTTGTTCTTAAAAATACCAGGCACCTCTTGTAGCTAAGTTAGTGTTTTGGTTCTTCTGTTAGTTTTTTGGTTTCATTTTTGTTGAAAGAAAATAGAAAAATCTAATTACAATGATTTGAGCTCTAGTTTTATTCAATGCGTTAGGACCTAAGTGCAACATTAAAGCTATAAGATACTAGGAATGTTGACAGTCATTTAAAATACAATGTATTTAGGGATACTTTTAAAGAACAATTGCCTTTGTGTTAACATAAACATTTACACCTAGATGGATATAACTGTTCTCTGTGGGTTTTGCGGAGACAAGATGCGGTTTTCTTGGTTAATATTAGACAGTTATTTGTAAACACACTGAGTGTTCTGCTTGTGTAAAATGGTACGGTTTTCTCTCCAATTTGGAGTGCCAAGAACAGAGTCTGTTGGAGCCAACTTTTGAAAAGAAAATCAGTAGGAAGTGGTATTCCCTTACCTTGTCTGCAGGCTTCCAAAGAAGATGAAGCAAATGAGGTGATTCTTTGCTAAAAATGGAACTACATGTCCTAGATAAAAATAGGTCCAAATCGAGAGCCATTGCTCTCCATCAACGTTGAGCTGTTCGCCTTATGTCCCAGCAGAGAGATCTCAGTTTGTGTCTCTATTAGCCATATGGAGTCATCTGCTTAGCTGGTGGTGTCTTAATCTCGCTAAGCTCTTTACTTACCTACAAAGTGGGGAAAATAATAGAACACCTTTTGTAAGGATGTTTGAAAACTAAACAAGATAATTTACATAAAGCATTTCACAGAGGGAATAGCACATAGTATATACTTAAAAAATGCAAGTTGCTCCTCTGAATACCCCTGATGCCTCTCCTACCATTATTGTTACTATCGTTGGGAAGAATTTGGTTGCCTCCCATTTTTCCTCTCATTTTTCTTCTGTTTGTTGTGTTGAGCCACAACCTGAGATGTGAAATCCCCAAGGACATACTTACCTATAACAAGAAGAAATCAGGCAGCTTTACATCTGATACAAATTTACTTATCACAAGGGCAAAAGAAATACTAATCAAATCTATGTCAAAAGTATATATCAAGACAGCTATACACTGTACATTATAAGTTGTTCAGCCCTGAAGACTGCTTACCCATGAATTGCATTGGCATTAGATGTCTCCAGCCCTGCCACGTACTGGGGTGGGCATTGCCAGGAGCTAACCCACAGCTGAATGACCCAAAGAGTTGCATGCGAGGGAGGATTTTGACTGTATTGAAAGCCTGTGGTTCCAACTCCCCTCCCTCCTTCTTTTCCTGAATCTCTTCTAGGAAGTGACTCTTTGGGCAGGATTAGAATTTTTCTGAGAGGCCTGTTAAGAATGTGAAACACAAATTGTCTTTAACATCCTCAGTGGCATTTAATCATCTGTTTGTTCATTTATTCATTTATAAACTCATATACGGGGCTTCTGTTAAGTGCTGGGCATGTTGCTGGACTTTGGGGAGATGGCGATGAACGGGACTAGGTTCGGCTTTGCCCCTGTGAAGCTTACAAGGCTGGTGGAGGAGGCAGACCTTCACCTTGTGTGCTTACATGTTGCGTAAGATGAAAGCACAAGCAGTGGTCCCAGGTACACACGGGAGGGGACATCACAACTGAAGTGAGAGGTAGAAAAGTTAGTGAAAACTATATTGTAAAATAAAATAATTGTATCAGTTGGGTAAGCGGAATCAAACAGGGGAGGAGTTGGCACCCGATAATGTTCCAAAAAGACTGACAAGTTCAAATCTATAAGTAAATAAACACAAAGAATCAGACAAACCAAATGCATCTTATTGCTGCAAAAGCAGTGTAGTAACAGCTTTTATAGGGAGGGTGTAATTTTTAGGGGAACTGATGGCAAGCCACAAAGAGATTTTAATAATGTTAATACAAACAGAACATATGGTTCAGAAAGTTCTGTTAGGCAGTGGGGCGGTAGGGACTGAGGTGAGAAGAAGTTAGAAGAAAGGGCAGCCGGCTTGGGAGCTACTAATGAAGTGAGAGGGAAGGATGCTGTCGGCTGAAGGTGGGGCCTGGAAATGGAGAGATCGCAGATTCAGGGATGTCGTTATTCATCCATCATGCCTCATTTAATCAGCTGCTTTTACGCACCGTCCTGGCTGTGGCAGATCCAAAGAGGGGAAGGGCGTGGTTCTTGCTCTAGGGAAAGCAGGAGGGAGAGGGGGACTGACTGCAGAAGAGAGGAAAACATTTTATAATTTAGAATCTTTAGCATTACTTTTTCCCTGTTTTTTGAGCACAGGGCCCTGTGTTTCCATTTTGCTCTAGTCCCTGATCAAATGTTAGGGGCTGTAAAGTATCCTCTTCTGAGATTCATCTACCAAAGTGGAAGTTGACAAAGAAAATGCCACTTTGGCTTATTCATTTCAGAGTCGGCTGACCTTTGTACTGCTGGGTAATAACATGGCTTAGTACCTGAGAGGGGGGAAGGAGGGAGAGGGAGGGAAGGAGAGAGAGAGAGAGAGATTGAAACTGTAATTGTAGTGTGACACTCTTGGGTTACAATTAGATAAAGTGTTAGGTCAATTTATGGACAACAGATTGACCCACACAAAGCCCATCCAATGAAAAATCAGTCCCTCTAAGTATTACTGTCACTGTCATCATCATGAATATTTTTGGAGCACTGTGCTAAGTTCTTTATATGCATGATCTTATCTAGTTCTCTTTACCATCCAATAAACTGGCCTCCGGGCTTTATTTTAAGCACTGTTTTACAAATGAGAAAACTGAGACACCAAGAGGTGAACGAGCTTGACTGAGGTCACTCAGGCAGGATATAGCAAAACTTGAATTTGGTCTGCCTGACTTCTGAGTCCATAATTTTAGGGAGTTAGTAATGTCCAACAAAAAGCCGATTCAGAAAATTTACAGAAAATATA
The DNA here is from genome assembly GCF_048773025.1 of Camelus bactrianus. NCBI lineage: Eukaryota > Metazoa > Chordata > Mammalia > Artiodactyla > Camelidae > Camelus > Camelus bactrianus. The sequence continues at coordinate 10,420,771 of NC_133542.1, forward strand.
TTGTCATAAAGCAGCAATGCAATAGCAGGGGAAAATAGCAGTCCATTTTTGGTTTGAAGTTTCACACTTCTTTTTAAGATAAAGACAGTAAATACCTAGAAATGAGAATGGGATTTATGACATCGTTCCAAGTGGTGGGGGATTTCAGAACCAAATATTTACCCCATTAGAATGAATGTTAGAGACAATGTCTTCTTAACTGAGTAAAATCAGATCCCCTCCAGTTGGAATGCAGTTAAACAACCCTGGGCTTACAGTTAGGAGTTCTGGTTCATCGTATTTGTGCTCTTTTCTGGCTCAGGGAATTGGTCAAGTCACTGAGAATCCTTGTGTGTCCATCTCCTCACTTTTAGAATCAGAATAATAGTGCCTGTCTCACAAATGTGTCATAAGAGTAATTAACAATGCAGGTCAGCACCTAGCCAGCACCGTGGCGCAGGAATAGCCCCTGCTCGGAGGTCACGGTGATGATCATGTGGAGAGGGGGCATCACCAAGATACTGGGGAGAGTCCAGTAAACAGGGAAGGTGCTGGTACTGCAGGCCATGTGGTGGGAGTGTCTGCTTTTCAGCTCATGACACACAGAGAGGAGTAATATAGACATGCATCTAGTCATTAACAAGAAATTGAACACAACTTCAAGGTTAAATGTACACAGATTTGAAGACAAATTGTTCTATATGAAGCACCATGCAGGAAACATGGCTTCCTGGTATTAAGGAAACATGAAGGTGTAGTCTATGAGCCAAGGTCGAGGGTCTGTCTTGCCAGGGGTGCTGGAGCTCTAAGAAGCAGCCACATTCCTTCTATGAAAAGGTCTCTTTGTTAGAATACAGGGCCTCAAAATAGAAGAGAAAGCTAATATTACAGGTATATTATCTATAAAATGATGTAATATTTTATTTTTAAATGACAGACACTTTCATGTCTTCAGAGCATCCATTTCTACATCAGCAAATGCTGAGAAATTCTCAGATTTCAGATCCTCCATGAAAACGACCCTCATGACGTTAGTGAAATTAGACAGAATGGCTTTACATAGGACACCTCAGAGTAGGCAACAGTAAGGAGTGAGAAAAATGAAGATTGCTCGGCCCATGCATCAAAACTATCTTTCATAAACTATTGAAAATAGTCCGTGTATGGGTATTTTCCACAATTGTTACTGAGTTATTGAACCAGCATTACTAATTTATAATTTGTCTGCAGCCATCAGTTGGAACACAAATTACATTTTTGTGCTGGGCTGGTGCTGAGATCTGTGATCAAAAATATTTTTTCATCAAACAGTCCATGATATAGTAATCATTTAACTAGATTTGCTCATTTTTATCTGGCATATTTATTCAATATATTCCACTATGTGAATGTTTCAGTAAATAGCCCCTATGTAGGCTGCTTACATAATTCATTTATACGGAGGCATGGGGACATACTTTTTAAATTAGATGTCAGGTTCTCAGTAATAACTTGTGATACTTAGTGCTGGTCTGTTATTCCCCATTTCTTACCAATGTCGGGTTGCATTAGGACCTAGATTAATTTCCCGACCCTTAAAACTGCAAGGTCTGTGTAGAAAATTAGTCAGGGCACCAACATTCCCCAACTGACCACACAGAACCATGGACTGATGGAAACACCACTCCTTGGTGCAAACTTGGCTGCACATTGGAGTACCTGGGATGTCTGGTCCCATCCAGGAGATTCTAATTCATTAGGTGTGTGGTCCAATTTGGGTATGGGCTCCAGCTTGGGGATGAGGATTTTTTTTTTAAATCCCAGATTATTTTAAGAAGCAGCCGATTTTGAGAACCACTGAATGAGAGCGTACTCCTGTGTAAGCAGGGTGTGAAGGAGGGAACAACAACTCACTGTCTCCTTCCCTTTATCTTTTCCTTCTTTTCTGGGAGCATTTAGCATTTATTGAATATCAGCTCTGCTGGGTAGTAAGAAGTAAAATGTTCTAGGTAGCAAGATGGCAAGGCCAACAAGACAGTGCCTGTTTGCTTGTTTATTACATTAGTTTTGGCCTCTGTCTTTGACTCTGGCCTCAGGTGACCACGTATCCCCCAGTGTTTTGAGTCTCCACTACAGTGACCTTCTCTTAGTCCTCGGTGTGCCGTGCTCTGTCGTTCAACAGTGATTTCCCACAGGTGCTTGCTGCTTCCACACCGAGTTACCTCCCACCACCTCTTTTGAGCTCAGTTTATTCCTCACTGCCTTGGCTGTCACACGTGGACACATCCCTTCTCATCATACCACACACCTCATTCTAGTTGCATTATATCGTATATGAATTGATAGGTTCTTATCTGTTTGATGTTTCTTTTCCAACTGGACAGAAATAGCAGCCAGGAGCCCACACTGGGCTCCTCAATAAATGTCTAGTAAAATATTTGTTGAATGAATGGAATAATTATAAATTTGAGGGTATATAAGGCTATCATGTATTTTTTTTTTTTTTTTTGCTGCATGGAAAACTACCCTAAGACTCAGTTGCTTAAAACCGTATCCATTTACTGACCTCTTGTGACTCTGAGGCTGAAGGGCTCACCCGGGTGCACCTTCTGTTCCACATGCTATCAGCGAGGGCGGGAGCCATCTGGGGGATCGGGCGGGTAGGGATATTCACAATGGCTCCCTCCCGGGGCTGGTGTTCTGGGAGGGTAGGAATGGAGGGCTGGTTTCAGTTGGGATGATAGAGATGCAGGGCCGCCGTGCTGTGTAGTCTGAGTATTCCCCCTTTCTGCAAGGCTTCTGCACTTTGTCTGTCCAGCAGGCAGTCAGATTTCTTAGTTGCTCAGGGCTTTGAGAATAAGTATTCCAAGAGAGGAAGCAGAAGCTGCCAGGTTTCTCAAAGGCCATCTGGAAAGCTGGTCATGTGCCACTTCTGCCATATTTTATTAGTCAACAAAGTCACAGGTCCATTGCAGAATCACTGAGAAATACATGAAAACAAAAAGCAGACCTCCCTTCATGATAGAGTCATAAGGAATTTGAGACCATCCTTAATCCATCACAGAAACTTAACCAAAAATGTAACCCTTTTTCTTTTCTTTCGTGGGGTGTGTGATGCAGCTCAAGGGACCTTTTTATTTCAGTTGTCATTTTATTGTGGTAAGAATACTTAACATCTACCCTCTTAGCAGCACAGTATTGTTAACTATAGGCACAATGTTGTGATTATAGGTAACTTATTCAATTTGTATAGCTAAAAATTAATACCCATTAACAGCCTCACACTCCCCCCACCCAGTCCCTGGAAACCACCATTGTACAACCTGTTTCTATGAGTTTGACTCTTTTTTTTTTTTTTTGATACTTCATATAAGTGAAATCATGTAGTACTGGTCCTTCTGAATCTGGCTTATTTCACTTACCATAATATCCTCAGGGTTCATCCGTGTTATCACATATGACAGTGTTTCCTTCTTTTTTAAGGTGGGATAATATTTCACTGTATGTATGCACCACACTTTCTTTATCCATTCATTCACTGATGGACATTTAGATTGTTTGCCTATCTTGGCTATTGTAAACAGTGGTGCAGTGAACATGGAGATTAAGATATCTCCTTGAGATCTTGATTGCATTTCCTGGATAAACCCCTACAAGGGGGGTTGCTGGATCATTTGGTAGTTCCATTTTTAGTTTTTTGAAGAGACCTCACAGTGTTTTCCACAGTGGCTGCACCATTTTGCATACCACCAACAGCATCAGAGGATTCCAATTTCTTGCCGTCCTTCCAACACTTGGAAAAGAAAACAAGAGTGAAAAGGCATGCTCCAGAATGGGAGAAAATATTTGCTAACCATATATCTGATAGGCGGTTAATAACCAAAATACATAAGGAACTCCTACAAGTCAATAGGAAAACAATGAAATTAATAACCCAGTTAAACCATAGTCCAGGGACTTGAATAGACTTTTCTCCAAAGAAGATATACAAACAGCCAACAGGTACATGAAAAGATGCTCAGCATCACTAACCATCAGGGAAATGCAAATCTAAACCACAATTGGACATCACATCGTACATGCTTGGATGGCTGTCATCAAAAACACGAAAGACAAGTGTTGTCAAGGATGTGGAAAAATTGGAAGTCTCTATTTACTTTAAAAATCCTTAGCCTGACTCAGAGCCCCCGTTCTGCCAGGCTGCCGGAAGCGTTAATGTCAGCCATGCTTGGGGTGCTCAGCAGCAGGGTTTGGTGTAGGGGTGAGGCACGGAGGGTGTTTCTGATCAGCGTCAGCTGTCCTCACGGTTGACCCAGAGCACCCATTGTGGCAACAAGCCCAGTCCCTTCAGGACAGGCTGTGTTTCACAGCCTGTGTGCCTTGGGCTGGAGGAGGGGCAGAAGGGGAGGGGGCGGGGAGATGCAGCTGCTGGACTAATGTGAATGCAAATGCTCATTCCTGGATCTTGCTCTCCTTGTAGCCTCCCCTAGTCACTCTGCCCTGAGGTCTTTTCCATTCCTTGGTTTTGCTACAGCAGGGAGTATAACCTCTTAGTGAGAGGAGGGATGGGCATCGCTCGCTCTTGACCAGAGAACTTCATCCCATATTCCTTGGTTTGCTTTAGATGAAGGACTATGTCTTTTGGTTGTTTTGCCATCGTTCTCCTTTGCCTGTCATAGTCTTCCCATCTTTCTTCCCCTTTGTTTTACTTTTAATTTTGACATGATTTCAGAACCTTTTCAAGAACAGTGCAAGGTACTTCTATACTACATCATCAAGATTCTCTAAGCTTTAAGATTCATGGTCTCTCTCTCTGTCACTCTTTTTCCATGTCATCTGTGTTGTCCAATTCATGTCATTTTATGTGGAGCAGTTCATGTCTTATGTGGTACAGTTCACTGTGTATTTCCAAATGCAAGAACATTCCCTTGCATAACCAGGTAATAATCAAATCGGGGAATTAACATTGATACATATTCAGAGCTTTTCCTTTGTCCCACTATTATCCTTTACAGTGAAAGGAAATTCCAAACCATGCCTTGCATTCAGGAATCCAGTGCCTTTAATGTCCTTTATTCTGGAACAGTTCCCCATTTTCCTGTCTTCAGTGGCCTTGGTGTATTTAAAGAGCGCTGGCCTGATATTTTGTGGACTGACTGTCAAGTTAGGTTTGTCTGGTGTTTCATCCTGATGGAATTCACGTACTCAGTTTTGACAAGAATACTACATGTGTGTTCTCAGTTCATCATATCAGGGAGAAATAATGATAATGTTATCTCTCATCAGTTGGGTTTTTCTGTCAAGTTTCTGCATTTTAAAGTTACTTTTTTCTTTTGTAATGTGTATGTATATTGTATAATTAATAAATACTTTGAGACCAGGTAAATATCTTATTCCTCGTTGCATTTTCACTTCTGGACATCTGTGGGTGTTTTTTGCCAGAATCTCTTCTATTGTGAGAGTTGCCAAATGGGGATTCCTCTTTGTTTTTCACTCTACCTGTGCCACATTCTGTGGGCTGTGAGCTGAACACTGGATGCTGTGTCTCAGCAGGACGTTGTAGGTTGACTGTGTACAGCAGGCAGAAATAAGGATAAGGAAGCCCAAGGGACAATTTCCTGAGCTGAAAAATGAGCAATTCATTGTCAGAATTCTCTTATAAACTAGGCTGACCAATCCCAAGTGAAATTCTAATTTTCTCTCCCTTTATCTGGTGGTGGTTATATGATGTATTTATAGATATAGATATAATATATGGGTGTATATCTATAATTTTATAGTGCTTAATTTTTATCTTTTCCTAAAGCCAATTATACTCAGTAACTGAGAAGAGCAAAAGGGTGAAAAAAGGGTGAAAGAAACAAACCTCTAAATTAGATGCTCCGTTACGTAGCAATTATATATTGCTTTATATATATTACATAGAACTTAAGAAAATGTGCTCCACACTGAATCAGGAGATTTGCTAACGGAAGGACCATTCAATTGTATGAAATTAGAACCGTAGCTCTGTAGTAGCAGATAGAGGTCAGTTATAACATTAAGTAATTTTTAGCTGAAGAAATTGAAGCTATTGTTTTTCACAGTCTTTTTCTAAAAGGAAAAATAGAAATCTTTTACTCAGAAAAATTAGTCTTACTTTATATGATGTTTATAAATTCAGAGATTTTTATATTGATTTAAAATATTTTTAAAATAAAATGATTGAAAATTTGCCTAAACTGAGAATTCACATCTTTTTTTTTTAAAGTTGACAATCACCCTTTTGATTTTATAATGTGATTTGATTTACAAAATGACCACAGCTTTAATAACCTAATTGAGTTTTCTCTGACTGCTGCTTATCCCCCAATAAATTCTGCTTCTTTGCCTCTTCTTTGAACTTCCGCTTCCGGTTGAGTTTGGCCAATGGGAGATTAGAGTGAGGAGGAGACAGGATGGATTCTTTCTTCTGCCCCGCTCCAAGCTTTGGCTCTATGGTTTTGGTCCTGTTCTCCCTCTAAAATTATAGCTTGTTCCAGGAACTTAAAAAATCTTCAACTTTTGTCAGGCTCTTGCTGATTGCTTCTCTACTCTTTTGCACTCAGATCTTTTTGTTTGTTTCTTTGTTTGTTTCATTTTTTTCATACAAGAACTTATGTTTTTTGCAAAGGGAGAGAGAGAGATTGATTAGAAGCACAGTATGTAAGGTTAAGATTTTAAAAGCACCTTACATTTTGCTCTAATGGCAACAAAATTGTGAACAAAGAATTGTCTAGGTCCCTGGCATAGTTGGAAGTTACCTCTGCAGAGCTGATGAGGAAATCTTGTGAAATTTGTGGTAGGAAGGAAGAAAGCTTGATGGAGGGGGTCTTCACTGCAAATATGGGACTGTCAGTGTTTTGGACTTGTGTCCCCTGCATGACCTGCCACTACTTGTGACTTCTAACATGAGGATTATCGGTATGTGGCCAGAAGATAACATCTCTTCTTCTAACTGGATGGGTATGTTAAGATCTCCATATTTTCTCTAGCATAGCCAGCAAGTTGCACGTGATATACATTGCATATCCAGTGGGCCCCCAAAGTACCATGGTGAGACTGAGTGGCATTTGCTGCTTTCACAGGCTCAGCCTGATCAGGGATTCTGGGGCTGGAATTTTATCCTCACAACTCCATTCAATATCTTTTGCTTGTGCTTTCCCAGCATGCTTCAGTATTCTTTATTGGTTCCTTTCCCCATCTTTGTAACTAGTCTCCTGATTAAATTATCTTTAAAACCCCACCTTAGTTACCTTGCATTTTCTATTGGGACTCTAGTAGCTAATGAGTAATAGCCAATAGGGAAGTGATCTGGGGAAAGTGTAGCTACACTTGCTTATTTTATCTTCATTATGTGATGCCCTTTGCTACAGAATCTCCAACAAAATCTGGCAGTAGTTTCTGATTATCCTCCTGGAAGCTTGTGGGTATATTTTTTCCTGTTTTATAGAAAAGCAGGTGGGAGTTAATTTTATATAGTCAAGCAAAACTCTTTTCCAAGTATTGTTGAAAGAGAAACCTAGGGTAGGATGCTCAGGTTACATTGTAATGCTAAAAATAAAGCTGACTGCCACGTGACTTTAAACTTTACAGACTTCCCCATGCATAAGCTTACTTTCATTAAAATGCAAATAAAATAAAGTGCCATTAGATTATGTAAGGGAGTGTTGTTGGAGAGAAACAGAAGAGGGAGTAGGGCCTTTCAGAGATAATCTTCTGTGGATAAGTGATTAAGTCTTGGAATGGATATCATAGTCAAAGTCTAGCCTCATTTGTTTTACTGATGCTGCTTCATTTAGGCAAAATACCTCTTTATATCTTAGGCAATTAGGTAATGAATTAGAAGAATAGCTAAAAGGGAAAAACAAAGTTTAGAGAGTCATTCCAGTGAAGCAGGAGAATGAATGGATATTTAAGTTACTCTCAGATTCATTAGTCTGAGTCTATTAGTACAACATTCAGAATCACAGTCATGTAAATACATTTATTATACTTAAGTAAATCAAGAAAGGATCATTTTCCAAAGTGCCAGATGTTCTGCATCTCTCTGGTGGCAATATAAATCTGAAGATGATCAATGCTAAACATCTGTCAAAAATACACACTTGTTTAAGGGAATCATCAATAGTTCAAAAATGAAGCACTTTGCATCATGCATTGGTAAGCAAAAGGGTTGTTCAATCTATTTAAAAATGAAATAATACCCCCAACAATACTATACATGTTTATAAATGTGCTTACTATGTGGTAAAATTGCATAATAAAAATCTGTCTTATAGATGGAACTTAAAAACCAAAGGAAAAAAAAAAAAAAGATGGGAAAATCAAAGTTGAAAGTACCTCCTTCCTTTCATTACCCTGGTCTTATTTCTTCTTATTAGAAGCTGTTCACAAACATAAAGATGATGCTCAACTAATAGTTTTTATCTATGTTGCATCTTCACAAAAAAACTAAAAATAAAAAAAAATCTATAGTCTTCAAGGGAAAAGGGGGATTAAAAACTTATTTGACCAGGCAGAATTTAAGGCACCAAAGGATTAGTAAAATTTTCTTAAAGTTAAAAGGTAAAATATTGCAGGCATTAGGTTGAAAACATAATTTAGCTTTACCAAAATGGATTTTCATTACATTTTTCTATTTTAGATTTCTAGAGATTTGCCTTTGAGTTTTTGTTAGAGAAATACTTGCACAAACTGGAAAAACACAACCACATGAATTCTTCCATCACTATTTCTTCTTGGAACTGAAAAATTTTTTTTTTCCTAGGTGTCAATAGCAAAAGATGATGGCTGGAACCCACTAGGATAAACATAGTAGGTTGCAAATAAAATGCTATCAGTTCAGTGGTTGAGAATATTCATTTTCAGCACCACACTTAACAACAGCAACAAAAATGTATAACACCACAAAATTCCTCATTTCTCACTCTGAGCACTATTTAAGACTTTCAGTGGCTTATTTTAGAAATTGCAAGATTTTAAAAGCCTACGTAACACATGGCAAAATAAAGTGGTAGCCTATGATTGTTTTCATTTCAGTTTTAGGCTAATTTTCTGGCAGTTGCTTTGCTAAAGTTTTTTTTTCTTCTCAGCGGTCAATTAATTTATTTAAGAAGATACTTGAAGATCACTTTCCTGGTTTTTCTTTTTTGAACATTTTTATTATGTATTATCTTGCTTAAAAATATTTCTGAAGTACAAAATGGAAAGAGCAATACTGGTGGTGTCACAGTTAGGATTTTGCAACAATTTAGCTATTATATCTGAATCTCTCAAGTCAGAGAGCTTAATCGTGATCAAGAAATGAGTGTCAGGAGTCTATTGTGAGATGAGAAAGAAGAACTTAACAGTGTGTTCTAAAGGCTTTACTACTTAACAAAGAGGTGAATGACTTATATACAGAGAACTATAAAACATAGATTGAAGAAATTAAAGGTGACCTAAAGAAATAGAAAGATATTCCATGCTCCTGGATTGGAACAATCAATACTGTTAAGATGGCCATAGTACCCAAGGCAATCTACAGATTTAATGTGATACCTATCAAGTTATCTATGACATTTTTCACAGAACTAGAACAAATAATCTTAAAATTTAAATGGAATCATAAAAGACCCAGAATTTCCAAAGTGTTACTGAAGAAAAAGAATGAGGCTGGAGGAATAACCCTCCCAGGCTTCAGGCAATACTACAGAGCTAGAATAATCAAAACAGTGAGGTATTGGTACAAAAACAGACATATGGATCAATGGAACAGAATAGAGAGCCCAGAAATGAACCCACAAACATTTGGTCAATTAAACTTTGACAAAGGAGGCAAGAACATATAATGGAATAGAGACAATCTCTTCAGCAAATGGTATTGGGAAAACTGGACAGCAGCTTGTGAATCAGTGAAGTTAGGATACTCCCTTACGCCATATACAAAAATAAACTCAAAATGTCTTAAAGACTTAAACATAAGACAAGACACAATAAATCTCCTAGAAGAAATCATAGGCAAAATATTATCTCACATACATCTGAGTAATGTTCTCCTAGAGTGGTCTACCCAAGCAACAGAAAAAAAAGCAAAAATAAACAAATGGGACCTAATTAAACTTACAAGCTTTTGCACAGCAAAGGAAACAATAAGCAAAACAAAACAACAACCTACAGAGTGGGAGAAAATATTTGCAAAGATGAAACTGACAAGGGCTTGATTTCCAGAATACATAAACAGCTCATATGACTTAAGAAAAAAACAAACAACCCAATCCAAAAATGGCAGAAAACCTAAACAAGGTATTCTCCAATGAAGACATATAAATGGCCAATAGGCACATGAAAAAAATCACTCAATGTCACTAATTGTCAGAGAAATGCAAACAAAAACTGCAGTGAGGTATCAACTCACACCAGTCAGAATGGCCATCATTAAAAAGTCCACAAATGATAAATATTGGAGAAAAGGGAACCCTCCTACGCTGTTGGTGGGAATGCAGTTTGATGCAGCCATTATGGAAAACAGTATGGAGATTCCTCAAAAGACTAAAAATAGACTTACCATATGAACCAGCAATGCCACTCCTGGGCATATATCCAGAGGGAACCTTAATTCAAAAAGACACCTGAACCCCAATGTTCATAGCAGCACTGTTTACAATAGCCAAGACATGGAAACAGCCTAAATGTCCATCAACAGATGACAGGATAAAGAAACTGTAGTATACTTATACCATGGAATACTATTCAGCCATTACAAAGAACAAAATAATGCCATTTGAAGCAACATGGATGGAACTGGAGATCATCATTCTAAGTGAAGTAAGCCAGAAAGAGAAAGAAAACTATTATATGATATTACTCATATGTGGAATCTAAAAAAGAAAAAGAGAGAACGCTAATGAACTCATCTACAAAATAGAAACAGACTCACAGACATAGTAAATAGTCTTATGGTTACCAGGGGAAAAGGGGGTGGAAAGAGTTACATTTGGGAGATTGAGATTTGCAAATGTTAGCCATTATCTGTAAAAATAGATTTAAAAAATGTCTTCTGTATGACTGGATAAAGAAGTTGTTGTATATATATATACATACACACACACACACATATACACACATACATACATATATATACATATATATGTATCTTTTATATATACTTTTGTATAAAACAAAATGGACTCACAGACATAGACTATACAAACTTTTGGTTGCCTGGGGGGTGGGGGATGGGAAAGGATAAACTGGGAGTTCAAGATTTGCAGATATTGACTTTTATATATATAAAAGAGATAAACAAATTTATACTGTACAGCACAGGGAAATATATTCAATATTTTGTAGTAGCTCATGGTGAAAAATAAAATGAAAATGAATATATTTATATTCATGTATGACTGAAGCATTATGCTGTACACCAGAAATTGACACAACATTGTAAACTGACTATACCTCAATAAAAATAATAAAAAAAAAATATTTTGTTGAGGACTTTTGCGTCTATTTTCATAAATGATATTGGCCTTTAATTTTCTTTTCTTTGCTGTTATATTCTTGAAAATCCTGAACAAAATACTAGCAACTCGACTCCAGCAGTGCATTAAAAGGTTCATACACCATGATCAAGTGGGACTTATCCCAGGGGTGCAGGGATTTTCAATATATACAAATCAACGTGATGCACCACATTAACAAATTGAAGACTAAAAACCATATGATACTCTCATTAGATGCAGGAAAAAGCTTTTGATAAAATTCAAAATCCATTTATGATTAAAGCTTTCGAGAAAGTGGGCATAGATGGACTATACCTCAACATGATAAAGGCTGTATATGACAGACCCACAGCTAACATCATACTTAACAGGGAAAAGCTGAAAGCATTCCAAGATCAGGAACAAGGATACCCACTCTCAGCATTTTTATTCAACATAGTTTTGGAAGTCTTAGTCATAGCAATCAGAGAAGAAAAAGAAATAAAAGTAATCCAAATTGTAAACGAAGAAGTAACACTGTCACTGTTGGCAGGTGACATGATGCTATACATAGGAAACCCTAAAGAAGTGACCAGAAAACTACTACAACTCATCAATGAATATTGTAAAGTTGCAGGATACAAAATAAATATACAAAAATCAGTTGCATTTCTATACACTGACAATGAAATAGCGGAAAGGGAAATTAAAGAAATGATACCATTTACCATTGTGCCAAAAAGAATAAAATACCAAGGAATTAACCTACCCCAGGAGGCAAAAGACCTATATGCTGAAAACTCTAAGACAGTGATGAAGGCTATTGAAGACTACATAAACAAATGGGAAGATATACTGTGTTCTTGTATTGGAATAATCAATATTGTTAAAATGGCCATACTGCCCAAGGGAATTTACAGGTTCAGTGCAATCCCTATCAACTTACCAACAACATTCTTCACAGAGCTGGAACAAAAAAATGTTAAAATTTGTATGGAGACACAAAAGACCCCAAATAGCCAAAACAATCTTGAAAAAGAAGAATGGAGCCAGGGGAATGATGCTCCCTGTCTTCAGACTATACTACACAGCTACAGTAATCAAAACAGTATGGTACTGGCACAAGAATAGACACATAGATCGATGGAACAGGATAGAAAGTCCAGAAATAAACCCATCCAGGTATGGTCAATTAATCTGTGACAAAGGAGGCAAGAATATACAATGGAGAAAAGACCATCTTTTAATAAGTGGTGCTGAAAAAACTGGAGAGCTACCTGTAAAAGACTGAAATTATAACATTCTCTAGCACCATGTACAAAAATAAACTCAAAATGGATTAAAGACCTAAATATAAGACCAGAGACTATAAAACTCCTAGAGGAAAACATAGGCAGAACACTCAAGGACATACATTATAGCAATATAATTTTTGAACCAGCTCCTGGAGTAATAGAAATAAAAGCAAAAATTAACAAATGGGATCTAATTAAACTTACAAGCTTTTGCACAGCTAAGGATACCATCAACAAAATGAAAAGACAACATACAGAATGGGAGAAAATACTTGCAAATGATGTGACTGACAAGGGACTAATTTCCAAAATACACAAACAACTCATACACTTTAATACCAAAGAAACAGGCAAAAATGGGCAGAAGACTTAAACAAGCAATTCTCCAATGAAGACGTACAAATGGCCAATAGGCACTTGAAAAAATGCTCAGCATCACTAATTGTCAGAGAAACGCAGATCAAAGCTGCAATGGGATATCACCTCACACCAGCCAGAATGGCCATCACTGAAAAGTCTACAAATGATAAATACTGAAGAGGGTGTGGAGAAAAGGGAACCCTCCTACACTGTTGGTGGGAATGTAGATTGGTGCAGCCACTGTGGAGGACAGTATGGAGGTTCCTTAAAAAACTGAAAATAGACTTACACCATGTGATCCAGCAGTCCCACTCCTGGGCCTATATCCAGAGAAAAATGAAATTCAAAGTAACACATGCACCCCAAAATTCATATCAGCACTATTTACAATAGCCGAGACATGGAAACAACCCAAATGTCCATCAAAAGATGACTGGATAATAGAAGATGTGGTACATATATACAATGGAACACTACTCAGTCATGAAAAAGAATAAAATAATGCCATTTGCAGCAATATGGATGGACCTGAAGATTGTCACTCTAAGTGAAGTGGGCCAGAAAGAGAAAGAAAAATGCTATATGACATCATTCATATTAGGAATCTAAATAATAATAATAACAATAAAGGACACAAATGAACTACATATTTATAACTAAGATGATTGAATCCTTGAATATGTGTAAGCACATTTGACTGTCCTTTATGACTGGATTACCACATTCTGTTGATTCTTATTTTAAAGTTGGCTTTATTCCTTTGATAACTATAAAAAAATAAAGCTCTAATCTGTTCTTAGAAACAATAACTCATACATATATGAGAACTAAAAAAATGTGGACTATACTGTATATATGTATTTACATGCAATAGAATGTGTATGTGCAGTTGAACTGTAAGTTCTACCTAATAACACTGAAAAAGGAAAAAGAAATAATAATGAAATTAAAAGTTTCCCTTCATAGAAAATTTCATGAAACGTTTTATCTTTCAAAAAGAAAAAGTTTAGTTTGAAGTTATATATTGCAAATATCTTCAATGTCTGTCTTGATAAAAGACAGCTGAATACTTGATATGTCACCTTTTCTATATTAAATATGCTGCAACATGTTATTTAAGTATATGAAGAAAATGCAGCCTCAGATATGAGTGAAAGACAGGAAAAAAGACAGGAATATTAAAAAATCAGTCATGTAATTGAGACTATTCTTTGATAGTACACCAAAACTTGGCAAGTGGTGGTTCGCTAAAGGTTAGTCACAATGTGGAATCAGAAACCATATCAATGGACTTTTCATACTGTGTTACACAAAAATCCTTGATCTCCTTTGCCCTTCTAATAAATCTTTTACCTATGTGTGACTTTCGCCATTTGGAAATTATTGGTTTACTGAATTATACAGTCCATCCAAATGTTGACACATTTCATTTTGCAGTATCAAAACATCACAGTTGTTAATATCACCAGTGAGCTCTTCTGAAAATCCTATGAATATTGAGTTCATTGTGCCAGGTAGAAGTTTTCCAAGATTCTAACTTGTGTGTGAATTCTTGAGTTATGTTTTGGTAACAAATACTTGTCAGTTGTTTTTCTTGAAATAAGCTCCTTTTGTTCATTTTCAGGAAAATGTCAAATACTTGAGTTTTCATAACATTTGTCTGTTGTCATTCTTTTAAGTAAAACTAGTGTTCCACGAATAAGGATTTAGTTTACTTTTCAACTCAAACTGCTGCACAAATACTTTTCCTCAAGGCAACCATCATATTTCACAAAGCAAAAGTTCTTACTTTATGTGTATTTCTCATTTTGTCACATCATGAGTTGTGCACCATCAATGCAAATGTCAACATAGTCAATAATATTATTATTATGAAAATAGTCTTGCCATCATGGACTCAATGAAAGTGCCTTGGGGACCCACAGACCTCTGAGGACCACACTTTGAGAACTGCTGTGTTAGAAAATATACCCAGCCCATCACAGGCATTATTCCATGTCATCTTTGTGGGAAGCCATATGGTAGAAACTGATTTTCTTCATTTAACAGATTTCCCATTATTTTACAGATAAAAATTAGAGATTTTCAGTAACTTTCTCACTGCACCAATCTAGATCCCCCAGTATTAGTTATGAAATTCACCAAAAAATCTGTGGTTTTATTTGTCTTTTAACAATTAATAGTTGAATCTTGAGATATCTTAGGTAAAGTGCTAAAAACCAAGTGTCTTTGAAAATTGACACACCTGACTTAGAAAACTGATCAAAATCCTAGGAAGACTAGACATTTCTGCTTCTGTCAATGGTAGAATAAGAAGAACAGTATATACCTTTTTTCTCTCTTAACTGTTAAAAAAAAAAGGAGGAAAAGTTATGAAACAATTTTCAGCTACTGAACTTATGGGCTGTGATCTCTGAGAGAGGAAAGCAATGAGTGCCCTGGAGGGAGGGAGGCCAGTGGTCTTGTAAGTTGAAGAGGTAGCTCTGCAAGTTAGGGAGACCCAGTTGGCACATGCAAAACAGAGCGTCAGAGAGGAAGGCGCCAAAGAGTGAGAGCTCCAGAGATGTGCAGGGGGTCCCCTCATGTCCTCAGCTGAGTATTAGCACATGAGACTGGAGACATAACAACTGTAAAAGAGCAGAGCAATTCCTGGAGCTTGCACAGGCTGGAAATAGTTCACTTAACCAATAACCAGAGGGAGAAACCTCTTAATCAGTAAGACATCTGCAAGAATGCTCAGAAGGGTGCTACCTTAGAAGGGGGGCCATCAGACCTTGATTAAAAGGTGTTCTCTTATGCTTAATGAAGCACAAATTCTTACCTTGAAAGATAAAACCGTTGCCGAGTATCTTAACTGGACCCACAAATGTTCTGTCGCAAAGTCTAGTAATGATACTCAACTCATAGTGTGGCTGTGACTATAAAATGAACTAAAGAGTATTTGTAAAACACTCACAATAGTGCCTGGTACTGGAAGGAAAAATAAAAAATAAAATTTAGACAACTTCACATCCACTAAGATGGCTACTATAAAAAAAAAAAAAACACACACAGAAAATAAATGTTGGTGAAGACGTGGAGAAATTGGAACCTTTGCATCCGTTGGGGAAATGTGAAGTGGTGCAGCTGCTATGAAAAACACACGACAGTTCCTCAAAAAATGAAAAACAGGATTACCATCCGATCCAGCCATTCCACTGCTAGGTATATACCCAGACGGGCTGGAAGCAGGATTTCAGAGATACTTGTACATCCATGTTCACAGCGACATTATTTACAGTAACCAAAACGTGGTAGGGACCTAGATGCCCATCACGGATGAGAGGTTAAATGAAAGGTGGTGTATATACAGTGGACTGTCCCAGAGCCTTAAAAGGGAAGGGCATTCTGACACATGCTGCAACATGTTTGAACCTTGAGGAATTTGTTAAATAAAATCAGCCAGTCACAAGAGGACAGATACTGTATGATTCTACGTATATGAGTAGGCAGATTTATAGAGATAGAAATTAGAATGTGGTAGCCAGGACTGGGGGTGTGGGTGGGGAGGACAGAATGAGTTGTTTAATAGGGACAGAGTTTTAGTTTTGCTAGCTGGGAAGAGCTCTGGGGCCTGGTTGCACATGTGAATGCACTTGCTGCTGATCTGTATACTTAAAAATGGTTTAAGATTTTTTTTTAATATTATGTGTGTTTTACCACAATTTTAAAAAATTTAAAATGTAGCAAGACTGTTATAGAAAATTAAAAAAAATTACAAATCTAAGAATGATAGGGAATATGATAATAAATTTATGTTAGATGAAATAAACAAATTCTTTACAAGATAAAATTTACCTAAATGACACAAAATAAAATAGAAAATCTGAGTAGCTCTGTGCTATTAAAGAAATTTAATTCTTTATCAACATATCCCACAATGAGAACTCTGTGCCATTTCATTGATGAATTCTCTCAGATGTTTAAGGAAGACATAATAACAATCTTTTATAAAAGGTTTTCAGAAAACAGAGCAGGAAGAAACACTTCCCAAAATATTTTTTGAGGCATGCAAAATGGTAATTACAAAGCTTGATGAATCTAATAAAATACCCAGCCAACATTGCTTGTAAACATAGCTCAAAAATCTTTAGAAAATATTGTATTTCTTTATATACTGGAAACAGTTACTATTTATCTTCCATAGATTTTTGCAATGATGAAATTAAAAATCAAGGATGGGCTGGTTTTGAAGGCAGTGAAAACTTCATTTTGGATTTTCTGATTAGCCCTGACCCTTGGCTACAAGAGTGAAAATGAATGTGAACTATTTCCTTCCCTGAATACAAATAGCGCTCACATGTTGCTTCCAACTAGGTGGGGCTGATTCAGAATGGGGTCTAGGGTAGGCAGTTGGAGTAGCTGGGAGGTGGGAGGCAGACCAGTCTCCAAGAACTTGAAGAAGACCCAGTCCGGCAGATAGGTATGTGTGACAGCTTTGTGAGCACTCACCAGCTGGCAGGGAGGTCCAACCATGGAGTATCCATGGCTAGGGGGAGCCAAGTAACAGGAAACCCAGAAGCAAGGCATCCTCACGTCTGAGAGGATTGTCACTGTTAGGTCCCAAGGCTTCCAGGTGGGCTGCAGTTAAGCTGCGGATGCTGACTGTAACATGGAGAGGTGGCTGAGTGGATAAAATCAGCCATCAGGAGGCAGCAGTGGTGGTATCCTCCAGGTCTAAACAGAAACTTTGGGAATAAATCCTTTTTTTTTTTTTGTATTTAGGTCTTCTTTATTTTAAATTTTTTTTATTCAAAGTATAGTCAGTTACAGTGTGTAATTTCTGGTGTAGAGCACAATGTTCCAGTCATGCATGTATATATACATATATTTGTTACCATAGTCTTTTCCATTAAACGTTATTAAAAGATACTCAATATAGTTCCCTGTGCTATACAGAAGATATTTTTTAAATCTGTTTTTATATATAGTGGCTAACATTTGCAAATCTCAATCTCCCAAATGTATCCCTTCCCACTCCCTTTCCCCTGGTAACTATGTCTGCAAGTCTATTTCTATTTTGTGGATGAGTGAGTTCATTAGTGTTCTCTTCTTCTTCTTTTTAGATTCCACATATGAGTGATATCATACGGCATTTTTCTTTCTCTTTCTGGCTTACTTCACTGAGAATAATGATTTCCAGTTCCATCCATGTTGCTGCAAATGGCATTATTTTGTTCTTCTTTATGGCTGAGTAGTATTCCATTGTATAAATACACCACAGCTTTATCTGGTCATCTGTTGATGGACATTAGGTTGTTTCCATGTCTTGGCTATTGTAAATAGTTCTGCTGTGAACATTGGGGTGCATGTATGTTTTCAAATTTGAGTTCTCTCTAGATATTTAGGCCTAAATCTTAATTACTGCTCTACACATAGTAGTGTTGATAATGTTAATTGTGAGACTAATACTTACTGATGACTCACTTAATTTCAAATACTATGCAGAGCACTTTAAACACTTTAATTTAATCCTCAGACTCTACAAAGGGTTTTTACTGTCTGCATTTTACAGATGACTGAACTGGAGCTCAGTTAAGTAGCATGTTTCCTAAACTATGTGTTTGTTGCTGAATGCAAGTTCATGTGACTGATGCACTGTGAGGCCAAAGAAACCGAAATGTCGGAGTTTGGTTTATTGCAGGGCCAAGCAAAGAGGATGAGGTGGCTCCTGCCCAAGAAAACCCTGAACTCCCTGAAGGGTTTCAGCAAAGCATATTTAAGGCCAGGTGAGGGAGGTGGGTCACAGGGTACATGATGAGTTCTTGCACAATTGGTTGATGTTGGTGTAACAGGCCAGTCAGCACTGTCAACCCGTAGGTGCCAGAAGGTTTAGGGAACATGTGCTCACAATAATTAAGTAGTCAATTTCTTCCACTTGGTGGTGGTTTCTCATACCTGAAAAACTTAGGAAATAGACATGAGACAGTATTATCTGGGTGCTTCAGAGAGGCACTACAGCAGAGGATGTGGGGAAAGGGTCTGTCCCAGGAAGGCCCCGCAGGGTCCTGCTCCATGACATATTTCCTGAAAACATACAGCTGGTAATTAATGGGACTAAGAAGTAAACCTCTCTAAGCTCCTGTCTTCCTAGCTGCTTGCGGTGCTGCCGCCACCGCCTGTGCATCTGGTCCTGTTCTTAGATGCTCTTCTGAAGCACATGTATGAGGATGCAGCTGGCAGACAGGGGAGCTGAGTGAAAATGTCTCATTTTTATTCCTTCTGTACCCATGCCCTAGTCTTAAGTTTTTAATGGAGTAGAATTAATTAAAATCCAGAACATAATCCAAATGATTTTTGTGTTTTTTCTAATATTTTAAACAGGGTTTTTTTGAGTAACACAAAATATTTGAACTTCTATACATTTATTTTGAACGCATTTTCTAACACACTCTTGATTACACGTGAATAGAAATCAGCACATGTTACAATTATGCTTGTTCATTCTCAGAAAGGAATTGGAATTTTGTTGTCTGAAATGAGAGGATCAATTTTTTTAAAAAGTGACTGACTTCTGGGGAAAATACAGCCTTAGTAATTTCACTTTTTGGACAAGTTGAGGAGGTTTTGACAAAGTTTCATGTCCATGCTTCTTACACGGTAGCAATAAATAGAATTTGCACCAGAGAAAAATATAAAGCTTCAAACAAAAAGATGACAAAATGTGTCTCACAGTGACAACAGCATCCTATGTCAATAAAGAAACATTAAATTCAAGTAGATGCCCAGTTTGCCAGATCACAGTATTGTATTTTAGAAAAAATCATACACACACACACTAATACACACAGGCTTTGTCTTTCAGTAAATAATCAAATTTGAGATTGCCGAAATCAATATTTTCCATTATATACAATGTTTTCCAGATCTATAGTTTATAAAAAATGTGTGAGCTACTTGTATTAAGGCAAGGAAAACTCCAAACACTCCTTTTGACAAATGTAGCTAAGAGTCAAGGTTAATTAGATTTTGAACAGAGTTCAATAGCTCCTTTAAAAGGCAGCTAAATAAAAGAAATGAACCAACATTTTACATTTTTTTTAACCCTTCAACCAGAGTCAAAGTAGTCAGTTCAAAGTAAGGTCAATTCTTTACAGTTTGGGTTATGTCAAAATAGCTTTTGCAAAAATAGTATACCACAAAAGACGTAGTTACCTACAGTAGAATCAGTAGGTAGACAGATACATGTAAGTATATGTATATTATTTGCAAGTAAAGAAGTATTTTTAGTAAATAGGATACATTTTTTGCTACAGGGAAACTATTTTACAAGTTAATATTTTACATTATCAGAAAGCATTACAGGGAGCTAGGCATTTGGCAACCACTCTCTCGTTACATGGAATAGATATTTCATCTTTTCCTACTTTTTAAATTAGTGTTCTTCCTTTAACCTAAACAGTGAAGGTTGAAAGACAGCTGGAAGTATTTGGATATTAATTATAAGGCAAATGGTAGTTTTAAATACTTTATCATGAGGGAAAACTTAGAATCACTGAAAAAGAGCATAGTAGAGAAATGTATTTTTAGTAATTTGATTGGCATCTCAGAGATCTAACAGATATCACAGCAAAACACACAAATGATATATGCCTTTGCAAAGGCAAAAGACTTACTAAAATAAACTTTCATCATTGTAAAATTCTTTAACTTTTAACTGACATTGATAATCACAAACACACCATTGTCCCTGCTTATGTTTATGACAGGAGAAGATTACATTTTTAAATTCATTCAAACATGCTCAAGGGTACATGAGAAATAATACACTTGATCAGATAGCCAGAGCATTTGGGAAAGATGGTCACTGGAGTCTGGATATGGGGTCATTGGCTCCTAAGAGAACCGAGCAATGCTTGCTCTGTGTCACATGAATACTTCACTTGTCTCCCTCACTGTGAAAGATCTTGAGACTAAATACCAAGGTTGTTAGTAAATAAAAGAAGACAGGTCCACACCATGTCTCTGAACAAGATCTAAGCTCACTCACTCTCAAGAGGGTGAACTCCAGATAGCTAATTATGAAACAGATGCTCCTCCAAATACTTATGACACGAATTTCCCTTTTATTCCCAATCAGATACAAGATAAACATGTTAGTTCAAGTTGAATAATCTAATTATACTCTAATTCTAAAATATATTTCTAGTCATTTCTATTATATAAATATATGTGTATACTTTTAATGATGGCAATTTTATAAATAATATTTCTTATTTGTGATGTTTTGTAACTGATTTATAAGAAAGCAATGTAAAAAAGGAGAAGGGTGACAATCTGGGGACGGAATCCATAGTGAGGAAGCATTGGAACAGACAACTGAAATAACTTAGTCTATCCATCTTATTTTCCAAATAGGAAATAAATATATTGTTCCTCAATTAGAATTGAGATGTAGTCCTGATAAATCTGTTTAGTGTTTTTTTCCCATGACATTATCTAATGACTTCTGTACTCATTGCTTAATCTGACATTTAAACATTGAGAGAAGTCTTTGATCGTGTAAGAGGTCACATTTACCTCAATGGGAAAAAACGATTTTCTTAGCTTGGAGAGCTGATACAAAGGTGAGTTACTCAGCTGGCTACTGCGAAGTTGTGTGATCCCACCATGTCATTTAGAAGATTATGAAACATTTCACAACTTTCTGCCTGAGGAAAGAAGGAGGAACAATTTGTTAATTGAATTGCATCCATCATTGGCCCAAGGTGGCTCCATGGGGCCTTTATTCCCCTCATATACGAGTTGGGTGCCCAGGTGGTTGTTCTGATTGCCCCAAGCTGCCCCCTAGTGAAGCCCCAGGGCAGGAACCAGGAAACACACCGGTTAACAGGAGTCAAGGTGCTGTTGAGTTGCTCTTTCATGAAACTGGACAGTCAGTACAGAACTTGTGACTGCAGTGCTGGTCAGGATAGGTAGCGGGGCTGAGAAGACTGGCAGGAGGTCTAAGAATTGTCTGATACAGATCCTAACACCACCGTTATGTGGATGATGGCTGAGAGGCTTAGGAAGCCTAAGCTACCTGAATCCATGTGCTGGAAAGTAGCAGAGCCAGCTTTCTGTATGATTCTAGAACCCATGCTTGGAACTGCTGGGTATCGCTTTTTCAGGCACATATCGTTATTCAAGAAAACTTACATGATACGTACCCAGCAGAACTTTCTCAGGTTGATGGAGCTGTAGTACATTTTCCCTCCTCTTATATTGCTTATAAAGCATGATCAAGATAAGGATTCAGGGCTCTGGGACTTCCTGGAGAACCACTTCCTAGATGAGGAGGTAAAACTAATCAAGAAGGTGGGACAGTCCTTTCAATAAGTCATGCTAGGGAAACGGGACAGCTACATGTAGAATGAGATTAGAATGGTCTCTAACATCATATACAAAAATAAAGTCAAAATGGATTAAAGCCCCAAATGTAAGACCAGAAACATAAAACTAGAGGAAAACATAGGCAGAACACTCTTTGACATGAATTGTAGCAATATTTTTTGGATCTGTCTCTAAAGCAAAGGAAACAAAAAGTAAAAATAAATAAGTGGGACCTAGTTAAACGTAAAAGCTTTTGCACAGCAGAAGACACCATCCACACAACAGAAAGACCACCTATTGAATGGGAGGAAATATTTGCAAATTATATGCCTGTTAAGGGGTTAATATCCAGAGCATACAAACAGCTCATACAGGTCAACATCAAAAACCCTCCAGACAATCCAATTAATAGATGGAAGACCTGAACAGACATTTTTTTCCAGAAAGGACATGCAGATGGCCAACTATCTTATGACCCAGCATTTCTACTAGGCAAATATCTGAAAAAAACAAAAACAATTTGAAAAGATTCATGCACCCTAATGTTCATAGCAGCATTCTTTACAGTTGCCTGGAGATGAAAGTAACTGAAGTGTCCATCAACAGAAGAATGGATAAAGAAGGTGTGGTACATATATACAATGGAATACTCCTCAGCCATAAAAAGAGAATGAAATTTTGCCATGTGCAACAACATGGATGGACGTGGAGGGTATTTTACTAAGTGAATTCAACCAAACAGAGAAAGACAAATACTGTACGATATCACTTATCTGTGGAATCAACAAACTAGTGAATATAAGAAAAAGCAGACTCACAGATGTAGAGAACAAACTAGTGATTATCAGTGGAAAGAGGAAAGGGGGAGGGTCAATATAGGAGTAGAGGATTAAGAGGTACAAATTGTTAGGTGTGAAATAAGCTACAAGGGTAGATGGTACAATTCAGGGGATACAATCAATATTTTACAGTAAATATAAAGGGAGCATAACCTTTAAATATTGTGAATCATGCTATTGTACAGCTGTAACATATGTCAACTGTACTTCAATTTTAAAAATTGTAAACAAAAATTTTAGGAAAGAAGATGGGAGAACTCTTTAGAAACCTCTGCAGGTGGCTGGCCCCGTGGTGGGCTGGGCAAGTATCTCCCTGACCAGCTCACCCTCAGGCACAACTAGGATCCTCCAGAGCCCAGCATCCCTGAGGAGCTCCTCTGCCTCCTCCTGGGGTCACAGCTTCTGCCTGAGCCTCTGCCTGATGCCACTAGGCAGATTTTTACCCACCCTGGGGCCCTTTCCTGAGCTGTGGACCAAATGGAAATAGAGCTTTTTGCAGAAAAAATAATAAAGATGATTCAGGGTTATGGTGAATATCAAAACCACTGGGAAGAGCTTCCACCGCAGATGAATCCATGAAGATGTCCACTTGGTAAGGTTAGGTGATAGGATGTCCTTGTGTTTCCCTGAGGAGAAGACCTTAGGGTTCTAACTACAAACCAGTAACGAGAAATATGGATGCGTCCTACTTGTTCCTGGATGAGGGAAAGAAGGGCTGTCCACGAGGCAGTCAGAGGTTTCCTCATTGAGTCCAGCCCAGTCCCGGTCTGTACCATGATTTCCCTGATACGCGTGCTTAGGGGACACATGACTCCCCAGTACCAGGGAGACATGGTGGGCGCTGCCGGAGTAACAGAGAGCCCAGGCCTGCCATGCTGGAGGGGTCATGTTTCCACTGCCGTCACAGTGACTTGGTGCTGGGGGGCTGCATGGCTGACCCCGTGGCCTCATATTCCTGGTCCTCAGGACCTCAGTCTGAGTGCGGAAGGGAGAGCAGGTCCCAGGTACTCTCTCCATTGAATTCACTTTTCTTTCCTTCTGAGCTTGACAGTTACACCCTTGGACCTTCACTGTGCATTTGCTGCTCTTGAAAAAGATTGTTAATGCTGAACATTCTCATTTCCTACATCAAATAGCCTAAGTCTAAACCCAAGTTATTAACTCACAGGAGCAGAATGAAAAGCAAGATTTACTGTGTAATACAGGGTAGACTGACTCCCAGCGGCAGTCCTGACAGTCACACGTGTGCCAGAGACTTGATATTTCAGTCCTCTGTGTCTGCCAAATGGACTTGATCCCAACGACGTCAAAACAAAGAAATGAGCAACCATAGATTTTACGCAGCAAGGATGACTTTGCCTATCACCATAGCATTATTATCATCTTAATTACAGCCTGCACTGTCAGAAAATACCTCCTTTTGCTTTCTCTACCTTGAACGTTGAAGACCTGAGGACTGTAATTAAAGTGCAAAAAAAAAAAAAAAGCCACCCAAAGTATTACCATAATATCAAAGTCTTCACGGTACAGGCAACACATTTTCACATCTCCTATTCATTTTTTCCCATTTTCTCTGCATGAATTGATGTTGTCCATATAGTTTCCATTATGTTAAACACAAGTAATAAATGGTCTCCAAACAGGTGGCTGTCTAAGCAGTGTTGTATAAGAATGGCTGTATGTGCTTATTTTATTCACAGATATGAAAATACAGAGATTTACATTTTTATATCTAGTAGATGTCCCCTTTCTCCCTCTCAGCCCTGTGCCCCCCACCATTGATGTTAGAATGTCTGCTTTTCTACCATGCTCCACCTTGGGTGAAAGTGAAGACGATAACTGTGTGTGTGTTTGTGTGTGTGTGTTTTGTGGGGAGGGATGTTTGTATTCAGGCAATGATAGCTTACTGATAAAGTATTAGTTAAGTGTTCAACTACTCTGTTAGAGTGCCATGCCTAGCTCACCACATGTCCTACCTCTGTTCGCAAAGTCTCCTTAGCAATGAGCACAGAGATTGTGATTTTGTGCTGTTGTTCACTCTGGCCATTATTCTCTCTTTCTCATATGATGCATTTGAAATTGTGTCCTCATTATAGTTGAAGTGCATATTAATTTGTTCATCCCCTCATTCTTTATTTTGTATATAAATTCATTCATTTATATGTATGTAATTTGGGAATTCATAAACTTGGCTAATATGTATTGCTTTAAAAAAATATATGATGCAGGCACTATAATATGTAAATGGATCTTAAAAAGAAAAGTAAGTTGTTGCCTGTGAACCTCTTCCAGTGAGATGTAGTGCAGATTGGCCCTTTTTTGTAAACATTTGCAATATAAAAAGACCAAGCGTGGTTACAGAGGACTATGCAGAGTGTAAAGGAACACGGACTGGGTGTCCAGAGGGGGAGGGGGAGGTATTGTTCAGCTCAATCTTAAAGACCCAGGGAAAAACTCTGGGTCCTTTAAAAATGCATCATCAGGCTGACTGTCACAGACTTGATTAAAAGTTAAGATTGATTTTTAAAACTCATAGTCACAGCTTTAAAGAGGAAAGAATTTTAACGCACATTTAGGATAAGAAATCCTCTCTTTCGGGATCCCATTTCTGCACATGTACAACCTCTAGGTCCTTAAAGAATGGATACCATATATTGATTGCTTGAGCCTGTGTTGACCTCTATTTTTCTCTAATCCAATCTACAAACCATTGATTTCCTTAGAAACATCATAAAATCAAACTGATTCTCCAGAAACCTAACCCACCCTGTAAAGAACAAATACAGGCATTGTGTCCAGTGTGGTGCTTTTGACTCCAGGGTTAAAGGAGTGTTCTGTTGGACACCACTGAAACAAACTGGAGACACACCTATTCTTGTAATAAATTCTTTTAGAAAAAATACGGTATTATTTTTTCCCTTAATGAGACAAACATTTTGATATGGCTCATTGGTTTATATGTCAACAGAGTGACTTCACCATAAAAGAACCTGAAGTCAAGATTCTCACTAATTGGATTCAAAAGTCAAAGAAAATACTAACCGTGCCAGAGTTTTTCACTTTTAACATGAAGTTATTCATAGGAAAGGAACTCATTTCAATGTATGATTTGCAAAGCATCTTGGCCTAATAATGCGCACTTGGAAAATTCTGTGTCATGGCATCTGACCCATCTTATAATTACATTCAGTTATCAATGAGGAAACACACTGTAACAGCTTAAATTATATGCCCAGTGTGAGAAGATGAGGGATGGACACTGTGACCTGTGTAGCACTGAATCTTAAAAATACTCCAGTTTTTCTGTTCTTACCACTCCTGTTAAAGTTTTATCCATAGAGAAAAGCAAAGCAAAAATAGGCTAATCCTACACAAATTGATGCATTGTAGATACATCCAAATGGATAGATTTTGTTTAATTTCATTGAGAAAAAGAGTTGAATCCCTTTTAATTCTGACTGTATGTAATAAATCAGGGTCATAAAAATGAATCAGGACACAACATTGTAAAATGATTATAAATCAATAAAAAATGTTAAAAAAAATGAATAGAGACATGTTAAAAAAATTAATCAGACAACACAAAAATCAAAATATCCTGAAATTGTGCTATCTTGAAACACAGTATATTGATAATTTTCTGGTGGTCCTCTAATATATATCTTTGTGAATATTAACATATGTATTTTGTTACATATATGCACAGAACCATATTTGAGATTTTAGGCCTCTTTTTTCTTGACCTATCTTATCTGTGTCTCATACAATTTCCCAAGCAACTGTCATTTCACAAGCTTCCTTTAATGCCATGCAGTCATACACCAGTACCTGTACATATATGCACGTTTGGTAATTGTCCTCATTCATTTATAACAATGGGGTTTTACTGCATATATTTCTCTATGTCTAGCTTTATCCACTTTAACCTGATGACAGCCACCCAAGTGGTCTTTTAACTCATTGTTGTTTCATGAGGTGCTTAATTCTCATGGAATGGATGTGCCACAATTTATTTCACAATCTTCCTGTCCCTGAAATGGCCCCCTTTTTCCTAGATTTTTGGGGTTTTGTTTTTTGTTAGAACAAAGTGTATTATAGTAAGCATCCTTGTGTTCATGTTTGTGTGCATTATTATGGCCTGCAGTGAGTGAGTATGTATCCTTGTGGACTGAGTGTGCGTGGGCATGTGCACACTTTTTAATAACAGCTTTATTAGGATATAATTCATATATCATAAAATTCACATATTTATGGTGTACAGTTCAATGGTTTTTAGTATATTTGTGGATACATGCCAACATCACCATTATCTAAATGCAGGACCTTGTCATCATCCCAGAATGGAATGCTGTCATCCGTTAGCAGTCCCTCCCACTTCCCTTTCCCCCCATTCACCTTTTTTCTCTATGAATTTGTGTATTCTGAAATTTCATATAAATGCAATCATACTGTGATTAGCTTTGTTCCCTTAACATGTTTTTCAAGCTCATCCTTGTAGCATATGTAGATATTTCATTCTTTAAAAGTTTTTTTTTGTTTGTTGTTGTTTTGGGGTGAAGTAATTAGGTTTATTTCTTCATTTTTAGAGGAGATACTGGGGATTGACCCCTGGACCTCACGCGTGCTAAACATGTGCTCTACCACTTGAGCTATACCCTTCCCTTCATTCTTTTTTATTGATGACTATGATTCCATTGTAGGAATACACCATATTTTTTTTATCCATTCATCAGTTGATGGACATTTGAGTCATTGCTTTTGGCTGTAATATGTGACACTACTATGAACACTGTACATTTGTGTGAAAATTTGCTTTCACTACTCTTGGGTATTAACCTCAGAGTGGAATTGCTGGGTCATATAAGATCCCTATGTTTAAATTTTGAAGGATTGGCCAGACTGTTTTCCAAAGTGACTACACTCTTAAAATCTTGCCAGTGTGTAGGAGTGATTTCTCCACATGCTCACCTCCACTCTTTATTTCAATTTTAATTTTAACCATTCTGAAGGGGTGTGAAATGATCTCTTACCATGGTTTTGATTGGCTCTTCCCTTCTTACTAATGGGCTGAGCATTTTTAATGTGCTTATTGGTCATTTATATATATTTTAACTAAATTCCTATTCAAGTATTTTGTTCTTTTAAAAATTGAGTTGTCTTTTTATTGTTGAGTGATAAGTTTTCTTTTTATATTCCAGATATAATGCATTATCAGATACGTGATTTGTAAATATCTTATCCCTTCCATGGGTTGTCTTCACTTTTTTGATGGTGTCCTTTAAATACATTAACTTTTTTTCATGAATCCTAACATACCTATGTTTTCTTTGTCACTTGGGCTTTTGGTGTTACATCTAAGAAACAGTTGCCTCATCCAACATCACAAATATGTATGTCTATCTTTGGGGGAAGATTCTGTTGTTTTTAGACCTTACATGTAGGTCTTTACACACAATTCCATCTGCCCTTCTCCCTCGCTGCACTGAGAATTTCAAACTTGGCCAAAACATTGCTTCCTCTGTTTAGCCTTCTTGATGTTTCTTTCCTATTCCTATCCCTCCACCTTTGCCCTCCTCAATTAATTTTGTATACAGTGTGATCTAGGAGTCCAAATTCATTTTTTTGCAGGTGGATATACAGTTGTCCCAGCACCACTTGTTGAAAGAACTGTGCTTTCCGTATTGACTTGTTTTGTCACCCATGTCTAAAATAAACTGACCATAAATATAAGGGTTTATTTCTGGATTTTCAGTTACGTTCCATTAACATGTCTTCCTTCCTGTCAGTGCTGCACTGTCTTGATTTCTGTAGGTTTGTTTTAAGTTTTGAAATAGGGAAATATTTAAGTCCTCCTCCTTTGTTCTTTTTTCTTTTTTGCAAGATTGTTGTGATTCTTCTGAATCCCATATGAATTTTAGGATCAGCTTCTCAATGTCTGAAAACAGAGCCAGCTGGTGTTTTGATGACAATTACATTGAAACTTTAAATTAATTTGGGAATGTTGCCATTTTAACAATGCTAACCTCTCCAGTCCATGACTAGGGGAGTTCTTTCCATTCATTTAGTTCTTCAATTTCTTTCAAGATATTTTATTATTTTCAGTGACTTCCCATGTCTGCCATCTGTCTCTCTGGTCTTGGGAACCTCACCTTCCCCTGTGTCCTCCCTTTTCTTCCAGATCTAAGAATAGCTAGTTTTTTTTTTCCCCTCCAGTATGCTGAGCTTTATAATTTTTGTTAGGATGGGGTAGATACTGCCACGCTTCTGACACTTTCAAATTCCCAATAGATTCTCATTTACCTGTTTTTTTTTTTAATTCTTTGATAAGACATTTGTTTGACCCAACTGGTTTTACCACCTCAGGCAGTTGTGATGTTAGCAGATGCCACTGATTGTTTTTGACAAATGCTTTGGGGATTGAACTGTTTACAATAAGCAAGTTCTGAGTCAGGTCAAATAAAAATAAATCCTGCAAATGGGGCTTTTTTAGGGTTTTTCCAGACAATAGTAACTGTTCTCTCAGAGAAGATATTTACAAATCATATATCCAATAAGGGGTTCATATCCAAAATACTTAGAGAACTCATACAACTCATCAACAACAACAACAAAAAAACAGACAATGTGTTTAAAAAATGGGCAAAGGAGCTGAATAGACATTTTTCCAAAGGAGATATACAGATGAACAACAGATACATGAAAAGATGTTCAACTTCTTTAATCATCAGCAAAATGCAGATCAAAATCACAATGAGATACCACTTCATGCCTGTTAGAATGCCTGTTATCAAAAAGGCAAGAAATAATAAGTGTTGGTGAGTATGTGGAGAAAAGGGAACCCTTATGCATTATTGGTGGGAATATAAATTGGGGCAGCCACTGTGGAGAACAGTATGGAGGGGCCTCAAAAAATTAAGAATATAACTACCTTATGATCCAGCAATTCCACTTCTGGGTATTTATCCAAAGAATGTAAAAACACTAATTCAAAAAGATATAAGCACCCCTATATTTATAGCAGCATTGTTCACAGTAGCCAAGATACAGTAACAACCTGAGTATTCATCAGTGGATGAATGGGTAAAGAAAATGCAGTGTACATAGCTGAAATGGAATACTACTCAACCTTAAAAAAGATAAAACCTTGCCATTAGCAACAACATGGATAAAGCTTAGAAAGAGTTATGCAGATGAAGTGAAATAAGTCAGATGGAGAAAGACAAATACCATATGACTTCACTCGTGTGTAGAATATTAAAAACAAAAAAAACTGAAACTCCAAATAAATGAACAAGCCAAACAAAAACAAACACGTAGATACAGGGAACAAAGCAGTGGTTACTAGAGGGGAAGGGGTAGGACAAAGACGATGTGGGTGAAGAGTGTCAACTTGTATGGTGATGGATGGAAATTAAACTTTGGTGGAGTGTGCTCTGATGTGTATACAGAAGTAGACATATAAGGTTATACACACGAAGCTTATGTAATGTTATAAACCAGTGTTACCTCAATAAAAAATACATAGTAACTAATATCTGGAGGGTGGGGCTTTTGGGGAAGCTGTGCTGTACCCTCTCGTGGCTCTTGGGTAGCTGGTATATAACTGTTATGGTTGTGTGGTTAGTTTTCAAGGCTTCTGTGGAGCTGAGAAGCAAGGATGAGAACAGTATAGGTGAAAATTCTACGAAGCTCTCTGCTCTTACCAAACTCAGCCATTTTTTGGATCTGTTCAATGGGAAACTGTGGGTGTTAGAATATAAAGAGGGTCAACAGGTTACTCCTTGGATTGTTGCAAGTCTTTGGTTAATTGATAGAATTTTTTGAAAATTGATTTTGATCTTTTTGCCAGTATTCTCCTTACTTTTATAGATGGAAAGAATTTTGTACATCTTTACATCTGAGAGGTGCCTCAGTGTATGAATGTTTTTATGGACTATTGCTTTTATTTCTATGGGTTAGAATTCTAAAAGCAGGATTGTTGGGCTGGGGGATGTAAAAATATTTAGTTATATTAATTATTACTCTACCATGGCTTAAAAATTCACATTTTATTAAAATTCTAGAGGCAAGCATTTTCTTTTTGTTTAAATCTGAGGGATTCAAAGTCTTACTGAGTTTATTGAAATTCAGAGTCTTCATAAGTTCGTTGAATATTTGGGTTTGATTCTGCATAGATTTCCTTTGCCTATTCATCTCCTGGACTGTCTTTTTTGGTTTTAATCTATATTAAATATTTTGGAACTTAATATTTATCTATAATCTTCCATGCACAATTTTAAGTGGATTGGATAGAAATTTTTATAGTGAAAGAATAAATATTTCATAAAATTTTTCTCACAGAAGCAGAACAATAAAAACAAAAGTGTCAAAAAAAAAAAAAACCTGGTGATACAGTTTGGTATGGAGGAGAAAATAAATGCAAGAAAAAAATTACACAATATGAATTTAAGAGCAATTTTTCTCTTACAGGAAAGTCTTTAAAGTGTAATCTATTAAATTTCTTAACTCCATTTTCTGGGTTGAAGAGAAAGTTGCAGAAACTCATTCTTCTCTACCCTTCAGTAACAACTGTTCTGAACTTACCAGAATAAATCTCATTCTGTCTTTGGTATTCATATCAACCAATAAGGGACACTTGGATTTCCTGGTCCCCCTTTACTTACTATGGTCAAATCTCCAGTAAGTGCATATTCTTTAAGATCTCTGTATTTAGATCTAGGGTTCTTTTAAATATCATTAACTTTTGGTTTTACTTTTGCCTTTTTTGGGTACATTTGTTTAGTTTCCATGTCAATTGGTGGAGGTAGGACCATATTTGAAATAAAGGAAGAGATATATATATACATTTATTTATATACATATGTATGTGTGTGTATATATATACGTATATAGCTATAAACATAGTTATGCCTTTAGAGGGGTATTCAATGAAGTGTTAATGCAGGTTATCTCCAGACATTGAAGTTATGAATTATGAGTTACTTAATTCCTCTATGCTTTTCTATGTCATTCTAATTTCTATAGTCAGCATGTACGATTTGTGTAAACACATACAGTATGAAAAATTATTTATACTAATGAGGCATTTACATAGTCACTAAGAAAAATCAGATTAACTGGAAGGCTTAATCCCACTCGTAGAAAATTCTCTTGATACAGTAACATTCCATAACTTTGAGTAGAGACAAAAGGACAATTCCAAGGTTAATTTCACCCATTTAGATTGACAGAGTTATTCAGAATATGCAATGCAGCGCATACAGTGTCCATTTCAGCAGGCTGTCTCTGACAGCGTCCCTAAAGACTTGACTGGGAAGTGTTGGTAGCCTTTCAATGTGATTAGATGGAGTCGTAGTGTTTAAGGGACCCTCAGAAAGTAGGTGGATTAATGCTTGATGACAACCTGTGGGAGGTTCTGTTGCAGAGTACTGAATCTGACTGTATTTTATTTAACAGTTTCATTAGTGAAAACAGATGACATGTGTAATAAGGTATCCAACCTAGCTGACGTCAGACCAAAGCAGCTTGTTCAGGAAGAGGCATCATTAGAAGAGGTGTTACGTGGTGTTTAGCTAGAGCAAGAAGCTGAAAAGTGACCGTATTTCTCTGAAATTGTAGAAATGGCTGTTAAGAGTTGTTAGCCAAGAAAGGGACTTTAGGTCTAGGGTTGCTAGTTGATTATAAAGACATTGGGGAGGTGACATCAAAAAGCTTGATTTCTAATGGATAAGGTGAACAAATTGTAGGTACAAGTGGAAATAAAATGTATAATGCCTGAGATGTCTTGAGTATGAGTTTTTCTGAGAACAGTTAAGAACCAACTTTAAGTCTACAGGCCTTGTGTGTGTGTGTGTGTGTGTGTGTGTGTACATTTCTGAATCTCAATGTGACTTAATGGTAAAATGTGTGGATTATTTCCACAAGTGTCCTTCTTGCCAAGAGCTTATAAATTGTATGTGGGTTCATTGAGAGGCTGTATAAATTTATGGGGCCATCAATTTTCTGGTTAATTGATCTTGTACTTGATGATTCCAAACATGTTCAGCTCCATTTAATGTAATGTCATTCGTTTCCCAAGGGCCAGTTGATTTCAGGGTCTGTAAAGCCTGTTACATAAGAAAGAAAGGTTTTCTATAACCCTTTGCTCTACTACCATATACAAATTACAAACCAAAAAATCATGTAATCTTGCAGATAGGGAATGCCTTTCAAATGTTAGAGCAGGCAGGTAGCTAGATACAAGCAGAGAAAGTGGGACATGGGCCAAATGGCAGAAAATGATATGTCTTGTGAACAACAAGTGTCCTTGGACAGAGCAAGAAAAACAGGAACTTCCAGACCTATAAGAAACCATACATTCTGGGTTGACAGGTGTTCTGGAGGCAAAGAAAGGCAGGACAAGACAGGAATCCCCACCATCTGAATGTAAACTTTCACTCATTATGAACTCATCCAATTTCCTGATCAACACTAAATAAGGACAAAAAATTCCTTCTCTATCCACCCCCCTCCCCGGAAGGTAGAGCTGGGATGACAATCAGGAAAGATGACCCCAGACCCCTCCCTGCCAATGAATATTCCGCCCTTTCATTTTTACACCCATATAACCAGGAAACTCAGGGCAGCTACACACCTCGGTCTGCCTGCTGTTTCCTTGAGAACGTACTCTTTATCCCTTTGCTTTCTTGACCTCCATGTCTCATTTCTTAATTCTTTCTGCAATGAGACAAGAACCTTCTCACCAACAACAAAAGCATAACACAAAGCTTATGAATCATAAAAGGAAAAAACCAAATACACTTCACAACACACACATACACACAATAAATAAAGGAACAGAGAAAAACGTATTTGCAAGACATTTGACATAGGCTAATAATGTCTGTATAAATAACAGATGTGATTTGTAAAAGAAAAACTGGAAAGATACAGACAAGATGATTCTTAAGAATAATTATGCAAAGAGATACTTAGAAATATTTGACTTTTACTTCCTACACTTTTGTATTTTTAGCAAGTCGTTTGCATTATTTTGTGATAAAATGTATTTTAAAACTGATGTCCTGTCACCCTCTACATTTTTTAGTCTATTTGCTCTTTTCTCCTTTTAATAATTTATAAATAAGAAATCTGTTTGGAAAAATTCTTCTATCTTATCTTTCTGTGTGATTCCTCAGGGAATGTGCTCATCTGTGAATACTTTGTGGGGCCTCACGTTCTTCATTTCCTATTTCAGTCAGGCAGACTTACTCAATGGATGAATATGTTAAAAGTAAAGAGAATATTTCCTGGCTCTCGATCAAGAACTTGATGGTTTGGCTGACCCTGCAGCAGATCCCAGGACAGACATGGGTGAAAAGTGGGGAGGAAATATTCAGAAGAAAGAAGACAGTGGCCATGTTTCTGTTTCCCAGGTGCTGACCCGCATGGGGGACGGGCCTGGCTGATGAGACGTCACAGGACTCGGTGTTCTGGGGGCCAGCTTACTTCAGTAGGAATACTGGTCACGTGGATCTGGCCAACATCTACATCACAAGAAGAGCAGGGAGGAAAAGGTGTTCACAGCTGGAGGTGTTGCTCATGATGACTAGGTTCTTTTCTCGTCTCAGAAAGAATTCAGAGATGGGATGTGGAGGTTAAGAAAGTAAAGTGGGGACTTATTAAGGGCTGAATAGAACACTCTCGAGGGGAGCGTGGGCAGGCTCAGGTGAGCGGCTAAGCTGAGTTTCTTTGGCAAGTTGGTTACATAGAGAGTAAAAATGAATGGGCAGAATATTCATTAGAGGGGGAAGGGCTTAGGGTCATATTCCATGATTTTCATCCCAACCTCACCTTCTCGAAGGGAGAAGGGATTTTTGTCCTTATTTAGCCTGGATCAGAAGTGTCACGGCGTTGGTGCATGATGCGTACGTCTGATCTGCAAGGCTAATTTTATTGAAATGAGGCATAATGAGCAAATATTACATTTGGACACTGGAGATTCCTAGCTTTCTTTGTCATCCTTCAGGCCACTTGTCACACCAAACATGTGACCAGTTATCAGCCCAGAGGTTCCTGCTTTTGCTTCTCTGCCCTGGGACCCCTGTTGTTTTCATGATGTAGGTTTTCTGCATTTGGCCTCTGCCCCTCCTTTTTGCCTAATTCCTGTCATTTGGCCTACCTTCTGCTTTCTTTGCTCATATCTAGCTACCTGCCTGCTCTAACAGAGGGAGCGTCCTGCAAAACCCTGTGGGCAAGAGGGTGCAGGTGCAATGCACACTGTCCTGGCAAGCTGAGCACATGGGTGGGTGAGGGACAGCAGAAATGGGGTTAGAACAACAACGGCAGATGGAAGGTAGTTTAGAGGAATTAAATCACAGTGGGACTGTTTTGGGCATGAATGGGTAGTGGTTGCAGTTTGTGGAGAATTCCTCACATCTGGAGAATGTTCAGTTACGTGTTTCAGTTCTGAAGTCTTCATGATTAGCCTGCAGTACATTAAAAGGGATATGGGAAGGTGACATCAAAACCAGAAGAGTGAGAGGCCAGCCGGTGTGCTTTTGTGTCTGGCTGCTTCCGTGCTGCATGATGATTTCAAGGCTTAGCCCCAAGTAGTGAGCATGCACCCTTCATTCCTTCCTCCTCGCCATGTCCTCCTTGATTAAAACAACAACTCATAATCTGGTCTGGGGACACTGGCCCTCAGCTTACTCGGTGGGACTAACTCAAGAAGCTCACCTCTTCACATTGTTCCAAATCACCATCCAAAGACCATTAACAACCAAAGGGCAAAATTCATTCTCTTCATTTTAAAGTCATATAAGAAATTACTTTTACAGTAATTTTGTTGATGATGCATAACTATTTTAAAAAATTCAACGTAGAGGTAGCTTCATAAGAAAAAAAACAATTTTGCCTTATAATCAATTCTTGGCCTTCTCCAATGATGCTGAACAAGAATAGAAATAGAAAAAGTCTATAGCAAATTCCAAATACATATTTTCTGGTGAGCTGAGATCGCTGAGTTGGGAGATGTGTGCAGGGCACTTTGGGATAGGTGAGAATGTCTTCATATTCAAAAGGAAGCTCTAGAGGGGAGGGGATAGCTCAGTGGTAGAGGGCGTGCTTCACACATTTGAGGTCCTGGGTTCAATCCCCAGCACCTCCACTAAAAAACTTATAACTAAAAAACATTTTTAAATGGGAGCTATAAAGAACAAAAGGAAAGTATTATAGTGTTTGATGTTAAGTAGCAAAAGGCACAGAACGGTGTATTGGGTGTGATCCCAATAGAGAAAAGGAAAGACTACTTCTACAGACTCATCTGATGTGTGTGTCTGTATGTCTGTGTGTGTTTGTGTCTGTGTATGTGTAATGACAGTATATATGTGGATACACACACATATGTATGTATCCATACACAAAACTGACATAAATGTATTTCATCTGGGAAGTAAGACAGTACTGATGGGGGCATAAGTGATGATTTCATGATTTATTTTATGTATAATTGTATAGTTTTAGTTTATCTTTAAAAAGTGCCACTTATTTGTCATTGGGGAGGAAGACATTTACTTAAGGCATTATCCCAAGGTGTCTTACATGGTTACTTGAAAATGTAGTCAGTAGCTCAGTTTCCAGGGAGAAACATCATTATCAACATGAAATATTCAGTCTTACAGGAACACTCATGTACCATAGACAGCACTGTAAGCATGTGTAGGCCTCTGGGAAAACAGTTTGTCATCAGGTGTTAAGCCCTTAAAATTTTTATAATGATTCTACCTCCTTTTGAGGAGAATACATAGACAGCACCCCAAAGCATGTAAGTAGTTGGTAGGAATTCTAGGATTCAAATTCAGAGCGAACCAGATTCAGAATCATAAATATTCACTGCAGTATTATTTATTATAACTGAAAGCTATAAACAATGTAAATTTCCAGCAGTAGGCATATGGTTAAATAAATTGTAGTTAAGTCTTCACAATGTTTTTTTAAACCAGTATTTATCAACATGGGACTGTGGTCATGATGTAGCAGTTTTATTTTCAACAGACTTGCAAAATGGAATTCACAAAATGTTATCTTTTTTATAAATATATACCCATATGTAGGAAAATGTGGGAAGAACATAGAATAAATTGTTACTTGCTTTTAGCCCTGGGTGTTGATGAGTTATATATGGTTTTTGATTTCTTTTGAAAATGAATCTATACTCTCTAATTGGAGAAAATGAGATTGTGTTTCCTTTTTCATCAAAAATAAAATCAGAAAACAAGACGTTTTAAAAGGGAAAATTCTATTTCCTATAGGATTTATTTTTGATTCATACAAATTAATGAGCTTTTAAGTTGTTTATTGGCCTTGATTTCCTTTTTTTATGCAGTTCTTAACAATAAATAACATTTTCCATATTTATCAAGAAGATAAATGTTATGACTCATAATATTTATGAAGAAAAATATTTTTCTTGACTATTTAGCAAAGAAGAGCTATTCCTTACCATCCACAAAAGAGAAAGACAGTAAATCTCAAGTATTTTACAACTATGAGGTCAATGCAGCACATTTTTCTATCAAAGAATGTGCCAAACTGTGAGAATGTATAATCCCTGCAAATGCTTCTATAGACAAATGCCAATAGCTTCTCCCCATAAAATGAGCAAGGAGAGTGGGCTGTCCTGAAGAATGAGAAAAGGGAAGCATGATCAATAAAATGACATTTTTAGAATTTTAACTTCATTAAAAAGAGGTGTCAGTGTATATTTTTGTATGTGACATTATTAAGAATTTATAGTCTTGAATGTCAATTATATATTGTTATTATTTTATTATATCAATTTAAGCCCATTCACATAATCAGAGACCATTCCATAGTACTTACTAACAGCTGCCTTGGGCGAGGCTCTGGGCTGAACCTTGGGAATACAAACTTAATTGGCTCTAGAGAAACTCACAGTCAAGGAGACCTTACTGCACCCACGTCCGAAAAGGATTTGAAGCAATTACAGAGAAAACACAAGACAATTACAATGCCTGTGCCTGCCTTTGTTAGCAGGAAACAATTAGATGGAAAGCAGCGTAAATATCCTTGCATCCTGCATCAGGCCCTGTTCTTTCTCCTTGGGGCTAATCCGGTGTCTTGACACCCACAGGTTTGTTGACACAAAACAATGAGCAAGTTAAACTTAATTTGGTGGCTGGTACATAAGGCAGGTAATTCCCACTTAACGCATCCAATTATCGGAACGTCCATCACCTCAGTTACAAATGTTAGAGGAGTGGGCCCCGTGGGAGGCTTACTGAGCAGCACACCCATCTGAGGCCTGTGTCAAGGGAGCGGAATGGAACCTCTTAATCTGTTATTATTGTTGCAATGTTTATTGTCAATTCTTTTACCAATTTACAGGTGAATGAATATCCATTACCAATAAATGTATGAGAAGTTTCTCTAGCTCTTGAATCTAAAAATAAGCAAAATGAGATGATTATGATCTTGGTGAACCTTTAAAAGATTATTATATCCAATGCAGCTGAAGGTAGGAGAATGGTTAGCTCTCATCTACTGTTAGTGGGTTTGCCGATTGATACAAGTTCTTTTTATGGAGCAATTTCACAGTGGCTCTCATGTTAAGGTGGGACTTCTACCCACCCCCGCACCAGAGTACCTACCATAATAGACATTGCTTTCCTCGTGCTCTCTTCTCTGGTCTCTTTTATCATTGCTGTTCTGCCCTACTCGATTCTTTTAGGAGCCAAAGTGTTGACAAATTCCTCACTTACCACTATGGACAGAGTATACTGATTCCTTTTGCTCTGGAAGTTGCTTTCCTCGCAGTGGGATATTCTGGGTTCTGAGTCACTGGGGGCATTTCCAGAGTGTCTCTTACTGTTGGATTCTGTTTCCTGTGTGTGTGATGCCTGCGTTTCTGCTGCTCTGTACAATGGTTAGATCAGATTGCAGGGGGAGAGTCTTAGCCCCAGATCATTTCAGTGCTTCAAAGATGAAAGGGGCTGGCCTATCCATATGTAGTCCCAGGTTTAGGATGAAGTTATTTGCCACGTAGCGTGGTCCCTCTGCCACTGGGACCTGGACCCCCTCCCTGATGTTAGGAAGTCCTTACAGAGAATGGGACACTGAATGGTTAGAGTGGGTAGTCTGCTCTAAGTCTTTGGTGTTCTGTTTGTCAGAATGCTTTTGTGTTTGTGACCAGCTGCAGAAAGAAAGAAATTCAATATTTTAGGGAAAGAGAATCTTAGCGAGTCCTGAGGACTAGAAATAACCTAAATTAAAGAGGAAGAATTGAATGTAGCAAGTGTCTGAGGGAGGCCCCAGAGCACCCTTCGGCAAGACTGCATTGTGATTGGAGCCCATACGCAGGGTGCTGTGAACACAGGGGAAGACAGTGATGGCAGAAGCAAATAGTGCTTTTCTCTGACTGTGTTTCAGGGACCCGTCTTGTGATAAAAGTGGATCTGACTAGTAGAGGGGCAGGTGTAACTTTGACAATGCCTGAGTTGTATCAAATATAAAAGCATTATTCATTATTATCATGATGTTTGCTTTCAAACTTGGTGTCATTGAAAATCACTGACTATTTTTCAGCCTATCTCAGTTCAGTGATAGAGTTTATTTCAGTTAAAAGTAAGGACATGTTACCAAGGAAACTAGCAGCCCTACTGGGTCACACCAAAGACAGACCCTGATCTGAGAAAGACATTTCTTACAGCTCCTGACCTAGCAGTAGGTCCCTTGAGGGGCCAGCAGGGAGAAAGGGGGGCTAAAGATTTATCATCATGTGGCATCTGGTTATGGACTGGGGAAGTTTAGGCTCCAGTACCTTTGGTATCTTCACAGATACTGGTTTGATAGTTACACTGAAGAGCTGTTATGTAGAAGAGATAACATCTGAATATGTATTATACAGGCATATAAGTAGAGTCATATATAACACAGAGCTGTGAGTATGTGTGTGTGTGTACTGTGCATAATACAACACATAATAAATTGAAATGTAATACCAAAACACATTTAGGGCCCATCTTTACAATTTAATATTACCTTACTCTCTGGTTAATCCCAGCTGCAGGGGAGGCTGGAAAAAAAGATCTGGGTGCAGAGGACTGGGATTGCCCTGATTAGACCAATCACAGTTCATCCACCAAGATTGGCATTTTGCTTCTTTAAAAAGACACTGTGTTCTGAGATACAGGAAGGAGGCAACAGCTGGGGGTTGCCACCAGTTCGTGCTGCCCTACATTGTTTTTGCTGATTTCTTACCTCCTGATGCCTTCTAATATCCCCAAGGGGAGGACATAGTTTTGGTAGAATTTTGGTCACCTGAGCCCAATGTCAAGCACATAGGTAGCTAAAAATACAGGCATATCTCATTTGACTGCACTTCACTTTATTGTGCTTTGAAGTCATTGCACTTCTTACAAACTGAAGATTTGAGGCAACCCTGGGTCGAGCAAGTCTATTGGTGCCATTTTCCTAGCAGCATTTGGTCCCTTCGTGTTTCTGTGTCACATTTTAGTAATTCTCACAATTTTTCAAACTTTTTCATTATTATGTTTGTTACAGTGATCTGTGATGTTAGTATTGCAAAAAGATGATGACTTGCTGAAGGCTTAGATGATGGTTAGCAATTTTTAGCAACAAAGTATTTTTTAATTAAGGTATGTACTTTTTTTAGACATAATGCTATTGCACACTTAATCAGCTACAGTAAAATTTTTATTTGCCCCAGGAAACCAAAAAATTCATATGACTCACTTTACTGCAGTATTTTCTTTATTGCAGTAGTCTGTAACTGAACCCACAGCAGCACCGAGGTATGCGTGTAATTGATTGCTAAATGAAATTACTAAATTGATGAGAATGTATATTGATGTCAGGATCCTTTTCAAAACCTGTGAATCACCTCGAGGAAAAGTTTGCAAGCTCCCTGACCAGAAAGCTTGCCCACATGCTCTACACCCAGCTGTCAGTCTTTCCCCATTCCGTTCCCTCTGCCTGGAATTCTTTTCCTTATCAGGGCCTCAGTACCACCCAATCTTGTCAGTAAGGTATGATTTACACCTTCCGTGCCACCTCTTTTTGGAGCCTGCTCTGGCTGACCCAGACAGAATACATGCTCTTTCTTTCTGGGTTGCTCTGTTCCTTGCCCTTCCTGTGCTTTGCCGTGTCAGCATGTTTATCCTCTGCTGTCTGAGTGAAAGCTTAGATGTATCACTAACATTAAGCATAGGGCCTGTAACAAAGTCTGTGTTGTATATTGAAATTTAATTTTAATTTTATTTATTGAATTTGTATTGAAGTGTACTTGATTTGCAATATTAATTTCATGTGTACAACATAGTGGTTCAATATTTTTGTAGATTATACCCCATCTAAAATTATCATAAAATATTGGCTATATTTCCTGTGCTGTACATTACATCCTCGTATCTCACTTATTTTATACCTAGTAGTGTGTACCTCTTAATCTCCTTCCCCTATCTTGCCCCTCCTCACATTGTTTTCCCCCGTAATCACTATAGTTTGTTCTCTGTCTCTGTAAGCCTGTTTCTATTGTGTTATATTCATTGATCTGTTTAAATTTTTCAGATCCCACATATTAATGAAAACATACAGTATTTGTCTTTCTCTGTCTGATTTAATTCTCTAAGCATAATACCCTCTAAGTTTATCCATGTTGTTGCAAATGGCAAACATCCATTTTTTTATGGGCTAAGTAATATTCTACTGTGTGTGTGTATATATGTGTGTTTTTGTGTGTGTGTATGTACACATACACACACACAAAGACACATATATCAGATTTTCTTTATCCATTTGTCTGCTAATGGGCACTTAGGTAGTTTCCATATCTTGGCTATTATAAATAGTGCTGCTATGAACATTAGAGAACATGTATTTTTTGAATTACTGTTTTGTTTGTTTCTTCAGATATATACTCAGGAGTGGAATTGCTAGATCATATGGTAGTCCTATTTTTAATTTTTAAGGACCCACCATACTGTTTTCCATAGTGGCTGTACCAATTTACACTCCCACCAACAGTGTACTAGGTTTCCTTTTTCTCCACATTTTTGCAAACAGTTATGATTTTTATTTTTTTGGTGATAGCCATTCTAACATGTGTGAGATGACATTTCACTGTGGTTTAGATTTTCATTTCCCTGATGATTAATGCTATTGACCATATCTTCATGTGTCTGTTGGTCATCTGTATCTCTTCTTTGGAAATATGGTCAACTCTCCTACACTGTATATATATAAAATGGAATACTACTCAGCCATAAAAAAGAGTGAAATAATGCCATTTGCAGCAACATGGATGGACATGGAGAATATCATATAAAGTGAAGTAAGTCAGATAGAGAATAACAAATATCATATGATATCACTTATATGTGGAATCTAAAAAAAAATGATAACAAATTCTACTTACAAACCAAAAGCGGACTCATGGACATAGTAAAAAAACTATAGT
Organism: Camelus bactrianus; assembly: GCF_048773025.1. NCBI lineage: Eukaryota > Metazoa > Chordata > Mammalia > Artiodactyla > Camelidae > Camelus > Camelus bactrianus. The sequence continues at coordinate 10,463,534 of NC_133542.1, forward strand.
TACCAAAGGGGAAAGGGTGGGGAGGGATAAATTAGGGGTTGGGGATTAACAGACACGTGTTACTCTATATAAAGATAAACAACAAGGACCTACTGTATAGCATAGGGAACTATATTCAATTTTTTCTAATAACATATAATGGAAAAGAATATAAAATATATATATATATATATTTAAATATATATTATTTATATATATATAATATATATTATATTTAAAAATATTAAAAAAATATATATATATATAACGGAATCACTTTGCCATACACCTGGAAGTAACCTTGTAAATCAACTACACTGCAATAAATTATTTTTAAAAAAATGATATACTCAATTTGCTGTGTGGTTCCTGTTTGAAAACTCTAAAAGATACATATAAGCATTAGGCAAAAAAGGGTCAAGAGAGTTAGCTTCCCTCAGAAAGACACATGAGGAGCACAAGATTCATTGCCTTTTTCAAATCCCTATTTTTGTGATGATTGAAATATATTTTCCCCAACTTTTACACCTGGTCATCATCAACTGTATTTTTTTCCAGAAATAATGTTAAAATTTGTGTTGCTAAAATTGCCACCTGTAACTTGACTCCAATTTTATGAAAAGCTTGCCTTTATTTTGACTTTTTCATGCTTATTTATGCTTATGAAGAGAGTTTCTATTCTCTCATATTATCAAAGTCTAAACAACAATTTTTCAAAAGAGGAATGCCTCCGGGCCAGTTGTTCCAGCAATTATCAATTATATTTGGCTTCCTTTAATTGTTTGCAAAATTAGCTTTTGAAAGTACTGTTTAATTTTTTTTTTCCAGTCTCACTTCTCAAGAAGGTAATTAATGGTCTAACTATAATTAAACATGAATGATAAAGCACAGGGAACTTTTAAATTAAAACATCATTGAACTTTTTCTGTGTTATCTATCAGCTGGCCCTCAGGTACTGAGGACATTGAATACATTAGGGATCCCAGTGCTCTCCTGCTCACACCCCTCCCCCCATCTTATCACTCCTTGCAGTTATATGTCTAATTTATTATCACAATCAGAATGTCCCATCTGAGTTAATTTCTCAAGCTTATGAACTGTCAGAAGTGTATTTAAGAATACTCTAGGAGCTGTAAAAACTACCTGTCAATGTTGATCTAATCCCTGTGAGGTAAATAACCCATGGCCCTGAAACTCAGGCCCTGGTGAGGAGAAGGTCCTGAGTCTGTCGGCATCCATTTTATACTCTAGGTAGCAACTATGCCTGCAACTCACATCTTCCATCTCACATCGAGTTATACGACTTTAAGAAATCCACAAAGTATCTTATCTCCAGAAAAATTCTGGGCAGCTCACTAACAATATCTCTGAATCTCCCTTCTGAAGGGTTGTAGACACACACACACACAAAAAAATGTCTATTACGTTGATCATGGTGATGGTTTTGCAGATGTATGCATATGTTCAAAATTACCAAACTGTATACATTAAATATGTGCGGGTTTTGGTATATCAATCATGCCTTGATAAAGCTGTTTAAAAAAACAGAATTAGTCTTGATGTGGGTATTCATTTTCTGTCACTTTGAAAACATTACAAAAAACTTAGCAACCTACAGCTCCTTTGTTAACGGACAGTTCTGTGGGGCAGACATCTGGGCACGGCGTGGCTGGGGTGCTGCTCCAGTGTTGATCAGGCGAAATCTGGGTGCCCTTATCTGGACGCTGAGGGTCTCTCCTGAGCTCACGAGATGGAGTCAGAATTCAGTTCCTTGCCGCTGTACAGCTGAGGGTCCTAATTCCTTGACGGCTGGCCACTGGAAGTCACCTGACCCTCTCCGTCTTCAAAACGTGTGATGGAGAATCGGTCTGTCCTAGTTAGTCTGCTGGGGCTGCCACAATGAAACACCACCGATGGGGCAGCTTAAACAACAGAAAATTATTTTCTCACACTTCTGGAGGCTGCAAGTCCGTGATCAAGGTGTTTCCTGGGTTGGTTCCCAGTGAGAGCCTCTTTTCCTGACTTGTAGATACTCGCCTTCTTCCTGTGGCCACTGCACGTGCAGCGAGGAGCGTTGTCTTTGGTGCCTCTTCCTCTTATAGGGACACTGGTTGGATCACATGGACATCCCACACTTGTGACCTCACTTAACCTTTATTACCTTCTTATAGGCCTGGTCCCCCCAAAACAGTCACAGTGCAGGTTAGGGTCTCAACATATGGGTTTGGGGGCAGCCAGTTCAGTCTGCAATACTTCCTCATAGCAAGTTCCTCTCATGCTTCGAACCCCTCTCACCAGGGACAGTCTAGTGTCTTTTAAGGGCCCATGTGATGAGGTAAGACCCACGGAGATAAACACCTCTCTGATTTCAAACCTTAATTTCATCCAGAAAACCCCCTCAGAGAAGCACCTAGACTTGTTTTAAACTGAGTGGAAGTTCATAGAATGAATGGCGAAGGTGTGTTTCATAGGGGGTGCAAATCTTGGGGTCCATCTTAGAGTTGGCCAACCCCACTGCAGTCAGAGGACTTGATGCCCATCATCATGTGGCATGGGTGTGATGTTTTAAAACTGGTGGGGAGAGTGGGCAAAGTCAGCCCTGTTCCTGACAGGGTGAGTCATGTTACTTCTCTGGACTTGAGTTTTCTTGCCTGGAAAGTGAGACTAATGACCACTGTTGTTTTGACTTTCTGACCCGATAGGTTCCTTTTTAGGAAGCAAGAATGACTGTTTTGTGCTGCTTACCAGTTTTCCTTTTTTTGCACTGTGTCCATACCTGTCAGCATTGCTCTGCCCTGACAGCTGTGGTGTTTTCCTCAAAATTTCAGAAAGAATGATGCCACAAAGGTGAAAAAACATTATAGCTTAATTCTCTCCTCCTACAAAGCCTCAAGATGGAGAGAATTCCCAGGGCACTTTAGATAAGCCTCACGACTTGTAATCTGCCCCTGTTGCTTCTTTTGATGGTAGTACCTCATGTCCATGGAGCTATATTTCAAAACTGGATGACAGGCATTTGGTGAGATTTTAGTATTTTTTTCAGTGCTGCCTTGTCATTTTTATAGGCTCCTTCAAAGGAGCAGAACCCAGCATGGTGGCGCAGAGTCCTGTGCAGTGAATGTCTAATCTCTTGCTCTCACATTGGATGATTGCCACCTAACTCCGGGGGGTTCGTGGTGCTTGTTTTCCCATTCTAATTTCTCAGTCCCACCTCTGCTTCTCTCTTCAGAGCTGCCACCCCGCTGCAGTGCTCACCAATGCAACATCAACAGCCTTTCTTGAATTTACATGGCACTGCCAGTCATCCTGACTGCCCAGAGCAAAAGAAGAAGGAATTCACTTCCATCTTCATTCTTTATCAGCTTGTAGTCATTCTCCATAAAAAAAAACAACAACAACAAAAACAAACTTCTACAGCTTTTTAAACAAATGAAGTGTCCATCATCCATTATATATTACATTCTCTGGCTGTGCATTTCCGCAAGTTCTTTTAGCAGCAGAGAGCCTTTGTGTACTATTTCAGTGCACCCTGAGCACTGGTCTGTGATAGGAGGTTACGTTTGGAACCAACACAGAGAAAAATATTGCTGATACTCAGCTGACTCTATCCTTTGAGGTGATGGTGTTTGCTTATCCTGGTGTCCAACTGTAATTTCCATCTTAGCATTGCATTCTATTCCTGGTTTTTGTACCGAGCATAGCAGGTGACAACGCCATCAGCCTGGCTAAATACAGTGCGTTGCACTGTCTTCTATGTAGCTCGTGTGTTTTAATATAAATTTACATTTAATTTCTTTCCCATTAACACTCCCAGGAACCATTCAGTAATAATGCTTTCTAGCTTCTCTGCTCATTAAATATCTATTACTGTGTATGCATCCCTGGAGATACTAGTTTGCATCCTTCCCAACAGAAATACATTTTGTTATTTTGGACTCAGTGTTCTGAGGCTTTTGCATCTCCTTCAATTGTATTTCTCTCAATTAGAGATTTTTCAACAGCTCCAGACTTAATATTGTTGAACCCCCCACGTGCACACCACGTACTCCCTCCTATAAAGCAGGTTAGCACTATGACTTAAGATCAAAGGGACCACCACCTGTAGGCTGTACCCAGATGTATACATCTCCTGGATGTATCATTACCTTTTACTTGCTAGCACCTTTTGTTTTTCTTAAGTGTTTCTGATAAAACAAGTTTCTGCTTTAATGCTACGTGAACAAATATTGAACACAAAGAGGTAGTTGGGAAAATAAATTTGGTTAATGTTTTGGGGTGATAACAGGGGCTAATAATGATGCTATTAATAGCATACCTGCATTGAGGTCGTAACAGCTGCTCTGCTGTACTGAGTGCTTTATATGTATTAGTTCAGTTAAGGTTCATAGTACTTCCATTAGTTAGTGACTCTGCTTATTCCCATTTTTGCAGACAGGTAAATAGAACTTCTGAAAGATTCAGTAACTTCTGAAAGGTTGCACAGCCAGTAAGTGGGGAATCAGAGAACCTAGCTTTTAACCAGCATGCTGTATGCTTGTGTGGAACTGTTTGTGGTTATTGTGTGTTTGTGAAAAATTAAAAAAACCCAGAATTCAGAATCACTACCCAACCCCAATCCCCCCCACCGAGGGAAAAATAAACAATAAAAAGAAGCAGTGGCTTCTGTCGTTTGACTGGTACAGCTTTCAGAGTCTTGGGACCCTGCTTCTCAGAAGGAAAATAAATAGCAACTGTTTCACCTGTTGTTCCCAATATTTGTTCCTTTTTCCAGGATTTGTATTTGTGTCTTAATCCACTCTCCTTTTTGTGGCTTTTTGCCTCTATACTGACAATTTTACAGAATCACATTAAATTTAAAACGTTGTTTACCATTAGGATGTTGCAGTGATCTTTAAGTTATGACACTAAATATGAATACGGACTTTTCTGAAAAATAAAATGGTTGATGGTTCATTTATTTTAATGCAGCAATCATCAACAGCAAGATATTTTCTTAGATTGTTGAATATGAATATATATTCTTATGAATGAGAAAATTATTACAAGATAGCAATTATGAAACTCAGTAAACTTTGCATTTATCTCCCTTTTCAAATCATTTGATTTGCTCTGTGATGGGTATAAAAACAACTACCCGGGTAAATCTTTCAGTTGTCGAATCATTACTTAATTCTTCGGATTCAGTAGTTATTGCAAGTGTGAGAAGCCTGGGTTTTTTTGTTTTTGTTTTTGTTTTGCTTTGGTGTTTTATGACATATATTGTAAATGCTGCATAATTCACACTAAATATTAAAGGATATGGTTTATAGTAGTATTTATGGTGGAACTTTTCCTGTATTGGGGGGAAAAATCAGCATTTGTCAGGATAAGGGCAGCAGGCAAGAAGAGAAATAGCGCAGATACCATCATGAACCAGAATTAGATTATGTTAACATCTGGGCAAATGCCATCCTCCGATTATCAGCATCAAATGCCTTTTAGTTTTCTTGTGATCACTCTCATTTTTAACCAATTTTAAACTCAATTTTGCAATTTAACAAAGTAGACAAGCATGAAATGGATTTTTCATAGTAGAGTGATGCTCTTGGTGAATAATAATGTTGTGTGATGGTGTCTATTCTCTAAATTTGTTATAACTTCTTGACTGTGTAACCTCTGCTTTGTGGTGACAGACGTGTGTATCTTGTTCTTCCTGTGCTCATAACTCTTGTTTCCTCAGCCCCTCCGTGTGAGGTGGGGCTATAGAACTGACCTTCGGCCAATAGAAAATGGGTGTAAGTGATGCTACTTCTGCATTAGGGTAACAGGGTTTTTTTGTTATTCAGAACATTTGTAGTAGATTTTTCTTTTTTGCTATTGCAGTCAGAGGTTAGGACATCCCGGCTCCTAAATTTTTTTTAAATTAAATTTCCTATTTGCCAGAGTAGCCTTTTTCTCACTTCTTTTTCAGTCTGTCTTCTGTGTGATGACGGAGATAGTACTAATCGGAATGAGAAGAAGTCCAGTACCTTCCTGGGCTGGACTCTCAGGTTGCATCTGCTTGAGAAAAAAAGGTCATGAACTCGTACCTGGCTCTCTCTCACCCTCCCCCGTGCCTGCCGGGGACTCTGCTGGTTATTACCCTGCCCTCAGGTCTCAGCTGTGGGTCTGGGCTTCAAGTTCTTATCCCACACAAACAGAAGGTCCTAAGAATCCAAGATTCAGTTTGGCATGTGGGGTTTAGGAAGAGGTAGGAAGCTCTGCTTAGGTATATCGTGAAAATCTTTAAAACTCACTTTACCAGAGCTAGATCTTGCAATAATGAGATAATTTGATTTTGAAAATAACGTGCCATTATATTTTCAAGACTGACTATTGTTCCTTGCATATATCAACACTGTCAACACTGGCGGGGACAGTATTTCGACGGCCCTGGAACTCTCTTGCTGATTTTCTATCTCAGTCTAATGCAACTGCCTCAATGAGGTGAGTGGCAATAATGGGGAAGGATGACAGTCATTTAGATCATCGTGGTGGGTGGTGGGTCTGATGGCTACATATGCTACCGCTGGACACATGCCAAACAAGTGAGAAGAAGAGGTTATTTTTTGTCTTGTTTTGTTTTGTTTGTTTTCCTAGTTGGAGTCATCAGATCCTAGAGCTGGAAGAGCAGTTACAGGTTTACTGGTAGCTAGGATGGTTAGCTTTAGGTGTCAGCTTGTGAGGCTGTAATGCTCAGTGTACAATCAGACACAAATCTAGGTGTTGCTGTAAAGGTAGCTGTCAATTTAATTAACACCTACATTCAATCAACTTCAAGTATAGGACGTTACCCTTGATAATGAGGGTGGAGCTCATGCACTCAGTTGAAAGACCTTAAAAGCAAACCTGGAGTTTCCATGAAGAAGAAGACATTCTGTCTTAAGATTGCAATGTCAGCTTCTGCCTTGGCCTGAGACTCCAGCCTGCTGGCCTGTCCTCCAGATCCCAGACTTGCTGGACCCCACAAGCGCTTAAGCCAATTGCTTAAAATAAATCTCTTTTTGTCTGTCCATCCATCCATCTGTCTAGATACTCTACCTATGGATCTACCTGTCTGTGTCTGTCTGTCTACTTGCCTGTTATCTAATTTCTGTCTGTCCATCTGCCTGCCTGTCTGTCTATCACCTATCACTAGATCCTTCTCTTACTGTCTTGATTTCCTGTGGAGAACCCTGATTAATACTCCTGTCTAGTCTGGTTTCTCATCCAGTGCAGAAATTTATTTTACACTTCTGACAGAGATCCTCCATTTACTTTTTCACTTATGGAAACACATTTCTTCTTGAGGTAGCTTTTTGCCTAGTGTTGATTGAATTATTTCAGTATTCTGTATTTTAAGCTTTATAGTAAAACTTTATACTAAAATCATTAATTCACTCTCCTGTGATCTTTAAAATTTATTTAAATATATTTAGGGTTTCTTTTTTGTTTGTTAGATTTTATGATGTCTGTTGGACATATTAGCACAGCCCTCACTGTAGTAGGCAGTGTATTACAGTTCCATGTAAAGACATTTTCTTCTTAATATGTAATGTCTTTGTGGGTAAGGGCTACAGACTGTACCCTCCAGGTGATTATCCTTGTGCTTTCCACAGATACTCAGAATCACTGATGAATTTGATGTCAGTCTTGGGATCAGCGAAATATGATCACTTAGTATTACTCTTACCTGTTTGTCCTCTCTTTTCTTTCTACTGCCTTGGCAGTCACCTTGACTTCAAGTTAGAATCCCTTTCAAAAGCCCAAGCCCTCCCCCAAACCATTTAATCCATCTCTCTAGGACTGGGCCCAGGGATGAGGGTTTTTTGGAGAGCTCCTCAGATGACCCTAGTCCTGAGGCTGCTCTGGAATAACATAGACGGTCCTCCTTCCACTCCCTGGGAGACGTTTGTCATGCCTCCTTGTCTCTTTCCCAAAGGAAATGTTGTATTTATAACTCAAATTAATATGATTGTTTCTCTAGAACCTGCACCATGCAGTTTGACTTCCTCTGGGGCTCATATTCACTGATCAGAACCTTCATTAAATGCTGCATTCTCAGCATGTGGCTTCTGGGAGCCTTTTGGAGATTATTAGCTGCTCAACTGAGATGCAGAATTTATGAGATAAAAGCTTTGTTTTTAGAGAATCGACTTTTGGTTAGTTTATTTGCAAGTGATACTCAGAGTAATTGCCATTGGCTGCTCTGACTTATGACTGATTCCCTATTACAGTTTAATAAACTTAAAAACAATTTTTTCCTCTCCTAAATTAATAAGAGCCTGAGATTATTGAAAAATGAAAACATAAGCTTTGAAATCTGAAACACTGTGGATTGATTTCTGGTTCTATCAGTGGGCCATTTAGGAAGAGCAGTGTTAGCTGGGAGAGATTTGCATTCCTTTTCTGTAAAAGGGGTCAATGTTATAGCATTATCTGGCAGGAATAGTGAAAATGATGAATACCATTGTAAAGGGTTTAGCACACAATCTGGCATTTAGAAAGTGTCTGTTAAACTGTGTACATCCTTATAACATACACCGATTTAAAGTGGCCACACCTCCTCTACCTCGATATCCAACATAGTATGCTACAACAGGTTTGTGCTGATAGCTGAAGTTTCAGTAAGGTAAGAATTTATATTGTGCTGTTTTGGAAGGTAGACCGATCTCAAAGTGCACATTCACTGTAAGCATCTAGTCTGCAGAACCCATTCAACACTTCCTGGCTGATTTAGGTGCAGAGTCTTTGGTTGTGGCCCCACTCCTGACAGTGATGGTAAATCTGGCAGAGACTGGTGCTCAGACTGGGTATCGAACGAGTTTCATAAAATCCTAGTTGTGATTGTCATGTGAGGCAGGTCCCATCTTGTTCCCAACCTGCTGTACTTCCAGATTATAATCAAAGTCCACAACATCACATGGCATGGATTGAGGGAGAGTTAGGCAGAAGGGAAAAAAGTGTTTTAAGCTGGAATCACTAAGAAAACAAATGAAGGCATGGGTTCCCCATCTCCTATTATCTGACATATAGGTGTGATGGGGACTAGGGCATTTTGCTTGATCCCCAAATTGGATCTATGTTCCCGAAGAAGAATTTTTTATCCCTATGAGTTTCATTTTCTTTCCTTTCTTTCTTGAGAGGTGGGGAAGGAATTAGAGTATAAAAAAATCAACTTTGTCCATGGGGGGATATTCAGATGACTTTGACTCCCAGAAGTCAGGAATCGGGAGCCAGCTGATTACAGGTGTTGTCTAAGAAAAGCACTCGGGGTCCTGAGGGGTGCACATGCCTGGGAGAACGTCACTATTTCTGTTGGAGTATTTTTCTTGGATCAGTTCATTCTATTTGGAGAATGGCAGCCCAAGTTTCCAGCAACCCAGGATAAGCTTTTGGGGACTTACACATTCTCTTCCACTTGATTTCCTCACTTGAAAAAAATGAGTTAATAAAACCCACATCTTAAACTTGCTGAATGTCTTATGTAAAACATTGTGTGGCTTGGCATAGAAATCACCCTGAATGTAATGGTAGCTATTGCATCCCAGACACCATCACACAGAGGCTGAATAGCTGGGGTATATCTTAAAGCATATTATAATATTAATAATAGATTTTATTCCTAAATAACTCCTAGCACGTTTATCATTTCATCAAAAGCCCAACATGCTTCCTTTATAAATGTGTCCTTACAAAACTGCTCAGGGTCAAAATCATATAAAATAACCCTTACACAGAGAAGCCCACTTCCTGTCCTGTCCCCAGTTACCAGTAGAGATAACTATTTTTTTTATAGTTCTAGGAATTTTATTATGCTTCCAGTTCTTTTAGGCAAATGCAAACAATTATATCTATATATTCTTAAGTACACCCTTCTTATATAAAAAATAATATACTGCGTACTGTGTCTGTTAAGGTTTTTGATAACTTTTGATGCTGTTTTCACTGGGAGTGAAGTGAAGAGGGAGTAGAAAGCCAGAGATTTTCCCTCTTTCCTACTGACCCACTCCCTTATTTAATTTTCTAGCATGGCTGTGCTCTGTATTCCTTATGTTCATGTTCTTGTATTCTCCCTTACCAACCCTGGTACAAGTTGTGATCACACCTCCATTCCAGTGCCTAACACAATGCAGGGCACATAGAAGGGAGTGGTGATCATAATAATTGTTAAATGAGTGAAAAATTAAGCATCTCAGGCCTGAGAGGTAGGTTTGGGTGGTATATCACAGTTCTCCTGCCAAAGCATCCTGCCCTGTTGCAAATTAAAGCTTCTTAAGAATTTCCGTAGCTCTTTGGGGATAGGGTTTAGTGTGTCAGTGAAGTATTAAAAATGTATTTTTTTCTTGCAATGAGACAGTTTTAGTTGCTCATAATTGTGCTACGCACTCAGCCCATTTCCAAATATACTAAAAAATGATTCATGATGAGTTAGGCAAAGCACATTATGCAAATTACATACCTAAAGTATAGCTTAACTCCAAAGCCTTAGTTCTTCTTGCACTTTAAATATTAATCATTTGGTTCAAACTTCTGATTTTAGGTCAAAACAACTGGAATAAAAGTATTGATTTTCCAGTATTCAATTGTATCCTAATGCATTTCTAAGTAGCTGGAAATTTAAAAAAGTAGTTGAGCAAAGATAGTGGGTTATTTTATGGAATCGGATGCAGAGTCTATGATGATAGCTAATAGAATTTCCATTAAAGAGAAACTGAGCTGAAATTTAATCACTTGATCAAAATTATAATTTCCCATTTAGAGTTTGAAATATGGAAATTGAATGATGGTAACATGCATTTAGATTTCCACACCCATTTCTGTGCAAAGATAAAGCTTGAGAGTTTTGTAACACACATCCTGTATGGGTAAGTAACTTCTCTGTGGTGAAAGCATGATGGGGTTTTATGTGAAGTTTTACCAAGTTCTTTCTAAGATGTTGTTCCTACTCATGGGGTGAGAATAGATCTAAGCAGACTTTATGGTGCTATATTCCTACTCAGTACAATGTTTCAAATCCTGTATTTAAATGATGGGTGTATTTTCTGTATTGGGTTACTATGAGGCAACCTCAGAAGGTCAAGTAGCTTGTGAAATTATGAAAACCCCAGCAGCTAAATTTATCGTATCATTACTTTAATCCTTACAAGAAAAAGACTAATGAAATGGTAGTTGCTGGGATTTATTTTCAAAGACACACAAAAAAGAAGGCAGCATTTCTGACACATGAAGATTGTTGATGGACTTCTGTTATTTAGGATCTCGTGAAATAACCAGCCAGGTATCTTGCATCTCATCGCAGGTTTGACCAACGCACATGCCATTAGTTAGCTTGTTCACATCTAAGAAATATAAATGAATTGGATAATTTTTTACTTTCATGTGACTTACAACTAGTAGACAAGTAAGTCCTGGAGATCTAACGCACAGTGTAGTGAACATAGGCAATGAAATTGTGCTATAATCATCAAACTTGTCAAGAGACTAGATCTTAATTATTTCCACCACAGCAAAGAAATGATAATTACATGATGTGATAGAGGTGCTGATTATTGCCACAATGGCAATGACATTACAATATATAAATGCATTGAATCAACACATGGAATATATTAAATTTACCGTTATTTGTCAAATATTTCAAAAAATAAAGATGTTGCCAACTACAAAAAAATTTAAGAAAAATTAAAAAATTTTCATGTAAAATGATATCCTAAGATTTTCATAAGTAATACCACTGGATTCAATGTATTTCTAATTGTAAATGAAACTATAGCCATGAAAGAAAGAGAAATTCATATAATTCCTACTAGACTCTTTATTTTGCAGTTGGTTCAAGTGCTTGTTTGGTTGTTTTAACATATGTAGAGCATTTAAGTGTGTCTACAACTCACCATTTTGTTCAGTTCAATCTGACATTTAAAATAAGATAAATACAAATATATACTTCAAATCACAAACAATTAAACGTAGCACAGTAAATAAGTGAAATGCCAATGGTTTGAAAATAAAATGTGGTCGATGGGTCATTGTTACTGGAATCAGGATTCCTGACCAACATGTGTGATCTTAAACAAAATACGTTCCATTTTTTGTGGGGGTTGAGGGAGGGCTCAAGCTTCCTCCTGTAAAATGAAGTAACAGATTAAAACAGCATATGTAGCTATAGATACGGATGTTTGTCTGTCTGTTTCCTCAAATACCAAAGCAGAGATTTCTTCTGAACTAGAATATGTCAACATATAGAATTTCTGTTCCATCTTTATTAACTATGCAAGCATCATGGTCCCTCCATATTGTGGTTTGCACTGTGAGCCTAGAGCTAAGAGGTGCCAGGAAAGCGGGCCTGGCTCCCTCCATAAATGAGTGCTGGCCTTAGACTGGTTATTGTTCTAGCAGCCTAAAAAAAAAGAAAGAGCACTACTTTGATTTTTTATTTGATTCCCCACCTCTAATTATGCATGACCACCTTTACCAAGATCACTCATCAGGACAGATGATGCAGTGGGCACTGTGTGATCCTACAACGCCCAATAGGACACCAATGTTTGTATAACACAAATCCGGTTTTACACAGGGGAAGCTCAACAAACAAACAAAAAACCTCTTTTCATTTTAAATATATCTTCAAGAGCTATGAAATAGAGTAAGTCTGTCAAATGAGTTTTAAAATATCTTCCACCCAGTTTCAAGGAATTTTATTTAAAGTTTCATAAAGTTCTTTGGCCTGCTATGCTTTATCTATTGACTGATTTTATATGACCCCATAAGCCTTAAGTTGACATGTGAACTAGAGCCTTACTCTCATCAGCACACTCACTGGGGAAGCTTGCCAATTTTCTTTTGTGCCTGGAGTCCACGTCACAGGTTATTGTGTTGTTTTTCATTAAATAGAGAAACGCATCTCTTCCGAAATGCTGGTATGTTGTGCAGAAAAGTAGAATCAGCTACCTTCATAAATGTTCTGGTGTCTCATGTTTCCTCCAAGATTGTTTAAAATCATTTTTGTTTATTGATTTAATCTGGTTGTTTTTTTTTTTTAAACTCTAAGCTTGAATAGGATCATTACCTTTTCAGGTGTTATTTGAGGAAGAAAAAAATTGTAAAAATCAGAGTGAGAACATTGTTTCATTCTGGGGTGTGTGTGTGTGTGTGTGTGTGTGTCTGTGTGTGTTTGGAAGTAAATAGATGTTACCAACCCTGTGATCATCACTTGTCTATCTGTTCCTTGAAAATAGAACCTTTTCAATATTCTTGTTCATAAGTCAGGTATTTTCAGAGAAAAGATCAAATGGAACAGAGAGAAATCATTTTGAAATTCGTATCTGATCCTGATCCATCTCATCTGGAGTTCAGCAACCCAGCAGCACTCTTCCCTTCAACCTGGCCATCAGTAGGAAAGCACTTCTTGTCAGACTACAGAGGAAATCTTTCTAATCCCAGGATCCTGCGAGGTCCTCTTGTCTTTAGTGAGTCAGAGAACTGGAATGATGTATTTGTTTGATTTGGGATAGAGTTGTGATTTTTGTTGCTGCATTCGTTCGTGTGGTGCTTATTCTCTGGAAAACATGTTCTTCAATCAGTCTATGAAACTCATAATGGTTTTAAATAAGCTCCTTGGAGGCTTTTACTTCAAAGAGCGTCACATTGGGTAAATAAAAATACTCTATTCATATAGAATCATTTCACACTGTTTTTCTAACAGTGAAGCATTTGGGAAGAGCCATATGTTATCCCTGGGCCACTGTCCTTGTTACGAACCACGCCTATGTGCAAAATACCTGGGGCCTCAGGCTACGGTCAGCTGCCTGGTGATAGTGCGGGACACCAGAAGGCAGCTGTTGCCCTTTCTAGCTTAGCCTGCTCACGGGGATCCATCAGCACAAAGGCAAGTCCATGACCCAGCTGGGGACTAAGCCCATGACTAGGTTTCAACCTCTGTTCAATGATCAACATCACAAAATAGTTTATTGAAGTACTAAAAAACAAACAAAATCAATATTTTAACCAGTTTGAGTGGAGACAACACTGGTGTCATATTTGCTTAAGACATGGACCATTGCATCCAGACTCTTGGGCCTTCATTTATTGTTTGTAGCAAGAAGGGGGTGCATTTAAATTCAGCTCTCACAGTTCCTTGCCATCCTCTCCTGTGATTATGAGCAGGTGTATTTCTTTTCCCCAGCCACGTTCACAAAGGATTGAAATGAAAAACAGTAGTGCCATGTTACGCCTATGTGATCATCACAATAGTGCGAGATGAATAGAGCTTCTCCCACTTGATCAGAGGGAGAACTGTGTGTTCTTTAAGCACCTGATTTTTAAGCATTGTACTTGATTGATGTTCCTGAATTGATCCTTTTGGTGCCTGGCTAAAAACAGGGTGCTTATATACCTGAGGGAAGCTCACCAGTCCAACAACTCCTACAAATGTGAAGCTTTCCATTTTTATATGGAAAATGTCTGTCTTGGACCTTTGTTTTTTCCATCCCCACAGTGGATCATTTGCACTCTTCCTAGAAATGCCATCTCACTTGGCAGCTTTTCATTAAATGAGAGATTACATTTGTCAGTGTTCTCAGAGAAAGCTGTATTTATATTTATCAGGGGCTGCTTTATGCATCACGAGGTCCCTGTGGTACTGGGAAGGCCATGGAGAGCTGTCAGCCCTCTGTGCCTCTTGCCTGCTGAATCCAAACAGCTCAGAACTGGCGCTGGCCCAGCCTAGAACCCAAGCATCGCAGAGCAGCTCGTCCCTTTTGTAAGGGTCTCAGGTTGTGATTTATTACTAGCTGAAAACCCGGGGAATATAAAAAGAAAAAAAAGATATTTATTTGTCATTGTTAGATGAATTTTCATGTGAAGATGCTTGTCACTATATTTTCACATTTAATCTCTATGCATTTATTTGTCTTGGGCAAATTCAGCACTTACTTCTTTATGGGTTAAAGAGGGGCTATTTCATAATGCTGAGATTCAGTCCACATTTGCTTGTTTTGCTGATGACTTCTGCTTTGCTTTTTGTTACAAATTCTGCTGATCAGCCATGGGAAAGTTGCATCCAAGTTCAAGTTATCATATGTATTTGAGAGAATCACACAGTTCTACTTTGTTTTCTCTATGTTATGATATCAAAAGTCAGTTTTTTGACAGAAGTTTTCTCCTATAAAATTTCCACAAGTACATTGAACAAAGGTTGTATGTTCTTTAGACATTATAAAATATTCAGTAAGGTCCTTTAAAATATTGTAAAGTGATAGGTTCAAAAAGCCTACAAATAATAAATGCTGAAGGGGGTGTGGAGAAGAGGGAATCTTCCCACACTGCTGGTGGGAATGTGAATCAGTGCAGCCATTATAGAGAACACTATGGAGGTTCCTTAAAATCTAAACATGGAGTTACCATATGATCCAGCAATCCCACTCCTGGACATGTATCCAGAAAAGACGAAGACTCTAATTTGAAAAGATACATACACCCCAGTATTCATAGCAGCACTATTTACAATAGCCAAGACATGGAAGCAACCTAAATGTCCATCAACAGATGACTGGATAAAGAAGCTGTGGTATATATATATATATACATACATACATACATACATACATACACACACATATATATATATATATATATATATATATATATATATATATATATATATATATATATACATACATACATATATACAATGGAATACTACGCAGCCACAAGAAAGAATGAAATAATGCCATTTGTATCAACATGGGTGGACCTAGAGTTTATGATACTAAGTGAAGTAAGTCTGACAGAGAAAGACAAATACGTGATATCAATGATACATGGATTCTAAAATATGATACAAATGCTCTTACTTGCAAAACAGAAACAGATTCACAGACATAGAAAACAAACTTATGGCTACCAAAGGGGAAAGGGGGTGGGGGAGGGATAAATTAGGAGTTTGGAATTAACAGATACAAACTACTGTATATAAAATAGATAAACAACAATGTCGTACTGTATAGCACAGGGAACAATATTCAATATCTTGTAATAAAACATAATGGAAAAAATATGGAAAAGAATATAAGACTATATATGTGTATATAAGAATATATATGTGTACACATATGTATTTGAATCACTTTGCTGTATACCAGAAACACAACATTGTATATCAACCATACTTCAAGTAAAAACAAAAAAGGAAAGAAAGACAGGATTTCTGACTGGCATTGCCCCTATAACCAGAGTTTAGGTGAGTCACTAGAATCTCTAGATTATGATGTCCACAATTTGCACAATGAGAAGAGCTTATTTAATTTTTGGAATGATTTAAAGTGATAATAGAGAGTCAAAAGAACATTTGGCACATACCTTGCCTTTAATAAAATTAGTGGAAATCGTAATTGGATACCATCATTGCCACATACTTCTAAAGAGAAGAGAAACCAAGAACTTGATTCTAAAAAACAAAAAAACCAAGATCTTGCCCCTCAGTCGAGGCAACTTTTAAGCTATTTTTACCTCCTTTTCTATTGTTCTAGTGGTGGCTGAACTAACTCCTGACAAGGTTGATGTATGAATTTCTTTTGTTTTTTTTTTTGAACTTTTTGTTTATTTTCAGATAGACTAAAAGAGAGCAACAGTAAAATGAAATTATGAGGAAAGGAGGGGAACTTTGGAGTTTTTTGGAGCAGAGGGACACTATATAATTTATTTCTGTGATTCAGAGCCAAAACAGTATCTGGCTCATAGTTTGTAGTAAAATTTTGTTAAACTGAAAACAGACCAAAATTCATGATGCCTTTACTTTAATAGCTAGAGTGGTTTAAAATGTGTTATTTTGTAGATGGTGGAAAAACTTGAGGAATTACTGTTGATTATCAAATACCCAACTGCTCTAAATAACTTGTATTTGTTCTGCTACTTTTAAATTGCATAGGAAGGAAACCAGTATTCAGAGAAATAATTTTTAAATGAAACAAAACAAAACAAAAAAAAGCACAGGACTCATCTGAAAGTTGACACACTTCCCATAATATTCACTACAGGGATGGGCAATAATTTGAGCGGGCATCATGGATACTAGAAAGTACAATATAATGTTGGTCAAATACATATCATAATGATAATTAGTATAATACTGGTATTTCTGGACTTAATCCATGGTTGTGTATCAGGCGCTGTTCAGTACGTTTACATGTATAATATTATTTATGAATACTGCAATAAAGAACATGTATTATTTTCAATTGAAAATGAGGAAACTGAAGCACGTAGGGGTTTGGTAATTGGCCCGAAGTTATTCTGCTCTTACGTGGAAGAACTAGAATTTGGAGTTACTGGAGTCACACTAGTTACCTTTGTGTTAATCATGTACTGGCTGCACTTTGACCTTTTCTAAGACACACTTTGTAACAATCATAAAATTCTACTCCTAGAAGCTCTTAAACACTTAAGTGGGGCATTTGAATGAGAAGCTTGGGTGATGTCTAAGGATGAATGTGTATTTATATTCTCCCATCCTCCCACTTAACGTAGCTTACATCAAAATGCTCATTACAGAAACTGCTTTCCTCTATTAATCTCCCCATTTATTAAATGTGTTATTTTAGCTTATATTTAGGTAGTTTATATCTGAAGTTCATCATTTAAAAAATAACATGATTATCATCTTTGCAGTGTCATTGGTAGAACAAGAAACGTTTAAGTATATAATGTTTACCCGACTAGGTGATACAGTAGAAGTCTCAGTATTGATGATAATAAGATTAGTACTTTATGAGAAGATATAAAGGTTTTTTAAGAAAGATATTCTAAAATGAGCAAGGTATTTGTGTTGGGTTCTATCTAGCAGTGTGGTTTATCAAGCAAGACATCTCATAAAGGAAAAACCAATCCATGTGGAGTGAGAAAACCTAGTCTCCCGTCTTCGCTTTCAGATGACCATGGAAAGGTCTCTTAACAGGTTATGAACCTGCACACTGTGGAAGGAGTCTTGACCTGGCAAATCTCCTGGCACCCCCCCTCCTCTCCCTGTCTTCACTACCCTTCAGCTGACTTAAAAAAAAAAAGCTTTATTAAAGTATAATTAATATAAGAAAAACTACACGTATTTACTTGGGTGATTTTGGTCTGTTCTGAAACCTACTAAATAATGTACTCTTTAGGGCATTTACCTGGGAAAATCCCCTTAACCCACCTACCCAGATATTCTGTTTGACTTCCTCTCTCCATCCAAATTCCCATCTTAAATAACACCTTTTCATGGGAAGAGCTCGCTGTCTACCCTATGTAAACCTGACTCAGACTCCAACCTTATTGGCTTCTTAACAATTATTATCTGAAATTATCATATGCATCGCTTTGTTTACATGCTGTTGCCTGTTTATCCCTGATAGAATGATGTCTCTATGAAAGCACAGATCTCGTCTGCCTTTTTTAATGCATTATATCCTAAGTAGACTCTCAATAAATATAGGTTGAATGGAAGAAGAAATAGCTATCCAATCATGCTGAGACAGTTACTATGAGGAGAAAGAAGATAGCAAATGTGAATGCATCTCCTGAACTGTAAAGTACATGATGAATTTGTATTAGTAGGTAGGTCTTAACACTTTCATATGACTTGCCCAACGTTATAAGAGGGATTATGGAAAACTAGATTCTGAACGCAGACATTCTGAGTCAAAGACCTGTAATTGCAGTCATTTGCTACCGTTCATGTGCAGCTACAGAAGCTGGGCAAGACAGTGTGGCCAACTAACTCAAAGACAATAACTCTTTCATCATTAGCTCAGAGAGATGTCAGCCTATCACAACTTTCAGTGTAGTCCATCATGAGCTGGGAAACTCTGTAACTTATTTTAAGAACTTGGTTTAGAACATCTGACTTTTTGTTGTCTTTGGATTGCCAAAGACTGGTTGGGATCATCATAGTGAACTATTTGTCACTCTTTACCTTCATTTGCCATGACTGAGGATATTCAAGGAAGGGCTCATTGGTGAAGAGAGCAGAAGGGAGCTAGCTGCATGAAGCCTACAACTTTCAACTCACTTTTTCATGACCTGAGAGAGAAATGTGGCTGTACTGAGTCGGATTTCAGTATTAAAACATATTTGCCTGGAGTGAACTCTCTTGGGATTTAATTCACAGCTGTTAGAAAGAAAAAGACTTAAGAGAAGCCATATGTGCTTATTTTATAATTGTTTCAGGCACTGCTTGAAAAAATTCAGGTTTTTCTAACCTTAAAATATTTTTTATATAACTGGCTTATATGGGTCCCAGTGCTAGAGCCTTTTTCATGATATAAGCAGGGCATTGACTATGATTTTTACCTTTTCTCCTGTCAATATCATTTTATGTCATTCAGTTGTTTACACCATTCTTCTGGAGTGTTGGATAGGTATTTCTTTTAGACCTGGAGGAAACATATTTTGGTTTCTTCATCAGTTGCTTTATAAAGTTTGCCAGAGAGGTATAGCTCTGAATTACTGATATTCTGTCTGGAAAAATAATTTAGTTAACCACTAAAATTTCAAAGGTTTACCTTTTGTCAAATAGGGTAACTAATGAAATGGTAAGAAATGCACAGTAAGAAAATCCTGTACTAGCCTCGCTCATCTTTTAAGAGGGGTGTGGATTAAGTAGAAAGAGCAGAATGTCAAGAGACCATCTTACAGCATTAAGGAAACAAGACACTTAACCTAGGAAAGAGTAGCTTACAAAAGACTTATCATTGCTCTCAAATACTGGAAGAGACATATACTGAAGACTCATAGGCACACGAAATGCTAACAGCACCTTCTCTGAACCACTCTTTGGTGAGCAAGTGTTGTGTTAGTGGGTAAGTTTTCCATGAGTAGAAACAGTAAAATGTGAGGTAGAAGACTGCTTACTGGAGATGTCGTAGGTAAGAACTGATTTTTCAGATTGCCAAAACACACTTTAGAATTTTTTCAAGTTCCATGTGTTTGAGGAATGAATAGGATCTGAGCCCTAGATGTCAGAAGACCTGAGATGTAGAATTCTCATGGACCTCTGAGGGTCATTTGCCGTATCACTTAAGCACAATTTTATTATGTTCAGTAATGTCCAACCTTTACGTTCAGCTAAGCCCTCAGATGGGGTTGTACTTTTGAGCACTCTTTCTTGAAAATTTTAAGTCTTCCTCGATTACCTGGGACCAGCCAAGGCTGTGACAGTGTCTGGCATGTTTCCCCAAACCATTGCCAAGACCTATGTGA
This sequence comes from Camelus bactrianus, assembly GCF_048773025.1. Taxonomy (NCBI): domain Eukaryota; kingdom Metazoa; phylum Chordata; class Mammalia; order Artiodactyla; family Camelidae; genus Camelus; species Camelus bactrianus. The sequence continues at coordinate 10,483,742 of NC_133542.1, forward strand.
GCCCCACCTTCCAGTCCAATTCAGGATGCTCTCTGAATGCTAGCTCCATGCAGGAGGTTGATGAGATGCCCCAGTAAGCTCCACACTTGGCACACATACAGTGTCTAAGGGTCCCATCTTTGAGTCCAGGTTTTGCAAGTCGATTGTTCCCGTTGACCGGCATGGCATTTCTTTCCACAGAGTGCATGAGACTGGGCTTTCTGAATGGTGCTAACATGCTGATCCTGAGTAATCTTCACTCATGTTAGACATAGGATGAGTTCAGGACTACCAGTGCTCCACTGTTAAATGCTGGATAGAAGCCCTGTGTGTAGTTACATGTGTAAGTTCTCATTCATCTGTGTGCCAACCTTGATGAAGCTTCCAGTGTGCAGTAACTGAGAGCACCAGGACTAGCCACAGGCAGCCTTTACTCTGTATATGCCCTAACACTGGCACTCGTGGTGGCCACCCAGCCCCCCATGCATTCTCTGTGATGCATTCTCTGATGGTGGCAGAAACTAGTTCTTCCAAGGACTTTCATGACTTTTGCTCCTAAAAGAAACTGAGACCTTTCATTTGATGTCTTCTTTGCATCCAGTCAATGGAGTGACACTGTGCTTTCCCAGGTCAATCATAAGCCACGCTGGGTAAAGAACAGGCATTCCTTGTATGAATGGAACCACCTGTTACTCTGCCCATGGGCTCTTTGTCTGTCCTTTCATGACTGGTTTTGTGTGGAAAGCAGAAGTATGGTCAATATTGAAATAAATTACCTTCTAAGAAAGAAGTGGTCAAGACTTAAAGAGGTCAAGAGAATGCATTATTGGGAAATGTGTTGTTTTTTTTTTAATGTTTACACCATATAAAATTCTGAATGGTAAATTGAACATGACCATAAAATGAATTATGGTTTAGATTTTTCTGCTTAATCCGGAAAACACTTGCATTCGTGGTCATTGTCAATAATGCAGAGTAATAACCTTTGAGAAAGTCAATGGGTCAATGGAAGTCAGTATTCATGGGTAGCATAATGGATAACACAGAATTATGAGAAATGAGGTAATTAGCATTAAATACATGGTATTAGAGGACTTCAGGGACAAAAAATACTGTGTTATTTTAATACAAACTGGTTCTGTAAAGCCATGGCTTTGTGAATAATGACTGTTGGTACACTTCCCTCAAGTTTGGGAGATGTGAAATTAGCCAGGAACAGCATATGTCACAATATAGAACATTCAAGAGAATTTATTGACTTGAAGAGAAACAGGTGGTGCTTGGGCACTAGGTATAATCTTCACGTCCACTGACTGGACAATAATACATAAGTAACTCTTCTCCACTCATTGTTCTATATTTTCATCAATAAATTATTACTCTTGGGGTTCCTGGAATCTTCTCATACATGTTTAATCAAATTGTTTATATAGATGGGTACCCTACAAGCTATTTGCTTGGGGCCCCACATGCACTAGAGATGGCACTGCTCATCTGTTTTAAAAATTGGACTGTATTCTGTAAAGCATTTCTTCTGACTCTAAAAGGCTATGATTTTACATGACCCTTTTATTATCTGTTCCATAAATATATTTGTGCATCATTTTAGCCAACAGTAAGAATAAGCAAGCTTAAGTAGACTAAACCTGATGTTCAAATGAGGTAAAATATTCTGTGATATTGTGAGAAAAACTAGATCAGATTTGAGTACTGGTGGGAATAATAGCTGGATCTTTGCTGAGTCTATTAATTAATTTTATGATTCACTAGCAAACAAGTTATACAAAGAATTTCTGTATAAATTCAAGATCACAGTTAAGTGATGCATCAGTAAGTGGGACTTCTAAGGTTTTGATTAGTTCCCCGTGGTTAAGTCAGAGAATTCACTAAGAACAGAGAATCTATTGGCCATGTTAGGGGACCTCACGACCCTGGGAGAGCTTATTTTTATACACTTTAATGTTTTTTTCTCCTTAACAGAGGCACTGGGGATTGAACCCAGGACCTCATGCATGCAAAGCATGCACTCTACCACTGAGCTATAGTATAGCCCCCACCCCCATTTATATACACTTTAATCTGGGGTCTGGGGAAGGACAAATGTCTTTGCTGAAAGGCTTTACTCATTAGTGTAACCTTGGCTGCACAGATAGCTAATCGATTTATTGGTGCACAATTCAACACACTGGATAGTTCCTCAGGTAGGTCTGGCCATAGCCTACCCTGTAGATAATGACTCTTCCACTACACAGGTCCCTTTCATGTGCTTATGTGTCCAATATAAGTGCCCCATAAATACAAAAAAAAAAAAAAAACCCAGAAAACAAAAACCTGAGAACAATTAAAATATCAAGATATATGCCAACAATGAAAACTACTCAGCTTTTGGGGGATTCCTAAACATGTGAAATGAGTTAGCCCCACACCTTCAATCAGGGACTGATGGGTTTGATTAGTATTTGATGCGAAGACTTCTGATAGTAAAATGTTTTTATCCATGAAACATTGAACACAATGTAATTCAGGGACAGAAGTGGCCTTAAGTGTTGTCATTAAGTCTGCAACAGTTGCTGGGGACCTGCGGGAGATTTGCAGGAGGAAAGTTGATAAGTAGTAGCTTCAAAGATATTTTAAAAAAACTTATATATCAGGTTTCAGACTGAAATGGGAGGAACCAGAGATTGCATAGCATAGTCCATGCATATGTGTTTTGGTGTCATAAATCTTGACTTTAAAACTCATTTGTTAGTTACTAGCTGTGTCATAATGGGCAAAGCAGCTGTATATGGTTGTGCAGGTTGTACACTGCCCAAGTTCTCTCAGCCAGCAAGATTCAGCCAATGATCTACTTGAAAGGAGATGCACAGAGTTGCTTCTACCTGGAAGTAAGGAAGACTTTTTCTCAACCCCAGGAAGGAGTTTTGTACCTTGAGGGTACTAGTTAAATCTCTGAGACTCAGTTTCTTCATTTTAAACATGTACATGATAATATCTAGCTTGTGGGGTTGTTGTGACCATAATAATATCTAGCTTGTGGGGTTTTTTGTGACATTTATGGAGATAAGGTGGGAAGAGCCTCCCACAATACAGGCACTCAGTTAGAGGGTGTTAGAATAATAGGACCGTGGCTCTGTGCTCAGCTCTGTGTATGTATGAGAAATTATATGTATTATAGGATGTCTTCTGGGAGATAGAGTTTATTTGTGGGAAATAAAATGTGCCCAATAGCCATACTGAGTAGGAGAAGTTGGGGGGCCAAGAAAATAAAGCTTCATGGCAGAGTCTGGGGGCATTTCACTGTATAATTTACAAGTTATACCTCCTTAAAGGATGTTTTTAGAAAGTCCTTCGTTTTGGAAAAATGTATATTCACTGTGACTAATAATATGCAAATTAGCCCTTGAAAAGAAGCCTGGGATGAAATATACCAACATGTGAGTAGAATAGAGGGAGCTCACTGAGTGGACTTGCAGATTACAGGGTTCTTGGTTTAAACCCTCTCTCTGCTGTGTATCAAATTCTTGTTCTTTAATAAATTATTCTCTGAGTTCCTGTTTCCTCAGTTGAAGTGGATTATGTAATAGACCCCATCTTAACACTTTTACTGTGAGAATTAAATGCAATCATGAAATAAATAACTGTAAACTATGAATAGTATTATTATCATCCTTGAGCAGGGACACTAGAGGTGACTGACTTCATCCATTTCCAAATTTTGGTTTTTCTGTAATGAGCATGAATTCCATTTACAGCAGAAAAATATAAACTTAACTATTAAAAAACATTCCAATATGAGGAAAACTTGTGATTATATGTAAGAAAGCAGGCATGTTTCAGAGACAAAAGCAATCAAATTTTCTCTGGGTTATGTCAAGTGGAGTAGAGTGGAGTGTTTTCTTATGCATACTGTCGACTGAAATAAAGGTGCAGTCTACATTTTATTTGGTGGGAGGAGGACTTGAGCCAGGATAACAGCCTCTCAGATCACTCTGAGGGACTGCTCCAAAGAGGGAGGAGAGGAGCTAGGATTATAGGAGTTTTACAACAAAGGCCAGGTAGTTGGAACAATAAAAGATCACTTGTTATCTAAAGAAAACCAGGCATCTCAAGTTAAAGAATTTAGTGCTTTTCTGTGTATGGGAGGGAGCAAACATTTGGGCTCATTGAATTCATTCCTTTGACAAGCACCTAACTATCTAAGGCCAGTATCCGGTCCTTTCTTATTCTGAGTCCCCTCAGGGTGCACCATTGTGAGTGACTGCAGAGGCTGGGCTGCAGGCTTGTCTTCACTCAGGGATGGCAGCAGGGGCTGATGATTTGATGGCTTCAGCATTCTTTGTTTACTGATATGTTTGCGGTATTTATCTTTCACAGTACCTTTTTTTCTAGTGGATACTTCCAAGGAACCATCTTTATATTCCTGCTGGGCTTGTATCTAAGCTACCAAAATAGGGGAAGGAGTGAGTGATCAGGGTAAGTTTGTCAGATTTAGGGAGAAAATAAGAGAACATGCAGTTACATGTGAATTTCAGGTAAACAATGGACGTAATCCTTTACTCTTAACAATGCACCTGGTAATATTTGGGGGTATACTTAAAGAGCATTCATTGTTTGCATGAAATAAGAATTTAACTGGGCATTTGGTATTCTATCCGGCAAGCCTACCTAAGGGCTTAGTAATTGCAAAACTCACATCCCTTATCTTTCCTAAGGCAATGATGCTCTTTCAGACCTGCAAGGTTAATTTCTCCCTAGGCTGCCAAAATAGAGAACAGAGTGAACCATCATGGCCGTCTAGATCTTGCTCTCTACACTCAAGGATTAATTAGGCTAAAAAAAAGCAAAACAAAACACAAAAAGCCGGGCAGAGATGCTGAGGGGGATGACAAGATAACATCACAAAGGCCCAGGCTGATGCAGCAACTTCAAATAAAGAGGAAGGGGTGAAACCAGGAGGTACATTACATGTGGTGTCAGCAGGGGTAACAATCCCTCAGCAGTCTTCTAAATCAACTTTTTCAAGGCAAGCATGAATTCATTTTGCCTAAATAGATCAAGGTATGAGAGTAATTTTTCAAATCTACAAATGTAGGCAGCTCTTCTGGGGTGGGAAGACAGGGTTTGAAAGCATATTGGAAACTGGGGCTAAAAGCTGTCAACCCTTGGGATCTCAAATGAGGGGTGTGTGAATCTGCAGTGTGTCTGGGACCAGGAGCTCTAGGAGCTGTCAGGAAGGGACGTCTGCCCTTGCCTTCCATGGACTTCCACAGTGTTTTTGAGAGGAACGTGTCTAATACACTGCGCATGGGCTACTTTTATATAGTTGAAGATTTGGACAGTAAATGAGCTGTTCAGATTAGGGATTACCTGTGAGCAGAGTTGATAGCATATCATTAGGATGTTAATTTGTTGATTGAAAACAAGCGCATATGGAAAAATGGAAGCAAATTCCCATTGCACTTTGCCATCATCAACATTCTGCATTCGGGTAAAGGACAGTTTAAGTTGAGAAATCTTACTGCTCTATTTTTCATTTTAATTATGAAAGCATTAATTCAGATACCTTAGGAAGAATTGTGTGTAAATTTTACAAATTGTCATGTAGATGGGCTATGAAAGTCTAATAGTTAGGATTTCTAATCTGTTGCTTTGAAAACAATCATCCTCTTTTGGTCTGACAAGGAAAGCATTTGATCACAGATTTGTTAGCAGAAGATTTTGCCTTTTAGTGTATTTTGGTAAGAAGTAGTTTTAGAGCAATTAATTATGCATTAGCTGACAACTTATCACTGCTTTTTTTTAATCAAATGTCTCACCACACCACGTTCTAATTTTTATTCTCAGCCATCTGCCAAGCTAGGTAATTTTACCACGTTTTATTTTACATATGTGGCCTAGTTTGAAAATTTCAACTTTTTTCTGGCTTTGTTTTCAACAGACACCAAACTCACATAACGGAATGTGTGAACGTTCCACATTTTTATACAAATATAAGCATCACAGAAAATATACATACTATTTTTACTTGAGAAATATTGTTCATTAATCCATATTTAGTTGAGTGCTTACTTCTTGATAAAGTCATCTGAATACTTCTCTTTTGTTTAAAAGAATACTTCTGATGGCTGGAAAAGAACATCTTTAAGATGTTCCTTGACTTCTGGTTATTCTCAGACTTAGGGAAAAAATGTTTTTTGGGAGTGAGGGTATAGCTCAGTGGCAGAGCGCATGCCTAGCATGCACGAGGTCCTGGGTTCAATCCCCAGTACCTCCAATAAAATAAATAAATAAAACTAATTACTCCCCACCAAAAATATATGTTTTCTGCACCCATTGCTGGTAGACCAGTCCCACAGCTATGGCTTCAGGCAGTGAAGAGGATAAATTTCTAGTTCCCCATGTCCACATGGTGGACATGAATTGAATAATCCATGTTAAATGGGTCATACACGTGACAAAGAAAGCTTCCTTAAATTTATTAAACACAGGAGTAGGCTGAAAAATGCCCCCAGGTCACCAAATATATGTGCATGTCCTCATACCTGGAGACTGTATTTGGAAAAAGAGTCTTTCCAGGTATGATTAAGAATCTTGAGATGAGTTTATCTGGGATTCTCTGGGTCGGCCCTAAAAGCTGTCAACAAGCATCCTGAGAAGCGAGAGAAAGAGAAAGACACACATAAAAGAGAAGGCTTTGTGGAGATAAAGGCAGGGATGGGAGTGATGTGGATGCCAGCAGAAGAATGCTGGGTACCAACAGAAGCTGGAAGAGGCAAGGAATGTATTCTCCTTGATTTTGGCCCACTGAAAATGTTATTGAACTTTTGGCCTCCAGAAACGTGAGAAGAAAAATGTCTGTTGTTTCAAGCCACCAAGTTTGCAGTAAAATATTAAGGCACAGGAAAGTATGGGAAATGGATGCAGCAACCTACTTTGTTCAGGGCCTCAATACGTGCAAGGTGTTTTTGTTACATTATCCTACTTGCTCCTCAGGATTATGTCTAGTTTGAAGAAGATTATATTCATATTAATTGTACAGAGGAGAAAATAAAGGGAACTTGCCCAAGGTCCTGCACTGCAGAGCAGCAGTGTCAAGATACAAGAGTTCAAGCGGCCCTAAAATTTATGGTGCATTTTCCTATTCATGTTTGCTCACTAATATATTATTCCTTTAAATCCCACCCCAACACTGGTGGCCTCTCGATTAAAGGATTTATTGCTGATCTTTAGGTAGTAATGGAAAGAGGAGATGACCATTGTCTTAGATGAAGTTTTCATCACTACTTGCCATGGAGAGAATAGTCACGAAACATCTCTAGTATTTTTCTGCTCTTTTCCACTATTATAGTTATTTTCACAGAAACTGGCTAGCTTAAGATGGAGCAGCCTGTTAGATAGACTTTCAAATTTGTTGTGAGCCCTAAAGTCTTAACAGCTGGAGTTTATCTTCATGAAAATCTTAGCTTTGCTCAGAAGACTGAGTCTGAGAAAGCCTGTTACCCAAGAAAATGATAGATTTTCTTTTGATCCCCCCCCAAGAGAATAAAATCAGGGTGAAAGTGTTAAGCCAGTGCACACTTTAAATGTATTCATTAACAAATGATTACAAGTATACATTTATGACTCAGATGGTTTCCTGTGTTAATGTGAAGGACCAGAAAAAGTAGACTGTTTCCCTTTCTTCATTCTTTTATTCCACTCGTAACATGCTAACAGACACATTCTAGCCTGAACCTGATTTTGTTAACATCTTACCAGATTAGGTGTAGAAGTGACCAAGGTTGCGCCGACTTATGAATCAGTCCTAAAACTACCCTCTCCATGCTCTCTGGTCTCCTTCTCTACCTTGTTCTTATTCTCAGGCCAGAGTGGATCTCAGGGAGGAAGTACTAGGTTTCATGATCTAAAGGATAATATTTAGCACCATCAGATAGGTGCTGTCAGTGTAGGATGCAGTCAGTACAGGTAACTGCAGCAAGGACTAGAGAGGTTCTGTCACGGTAGACATTATCCAAAATATCCATTAAATAGAACGAACCCATTCAAAAGAGCATAAAGAAAATGATTGTTTTATTATGTAAAATGTCTGTTTTGCATGGTTTTATTCACCTGAACACAAATTTATTCATGAATTCACGGCTCATTGTTATTAAGGACACAGTGATTCTCCATCACCTGCCAAGTTACATCATCATCCTTGCTCTGGATGAGGCTGGACTTCCACTTGTCTTGTGCTGCATCCGCTGAATGGACCTTCCTTTTCTGAGTCCTGTGAAATCTGACCAGTTGCCATTTTCTGTTGGGATACTGTTTCCTCATCTCATGACCTGAATTGTGATTTCCCTGACTCCTTTTATGTACATTCTCTAAATGTTCAAAGTTCACTTTGTGTAGAGACTTTGGAGTGGTTTGGCCGCTCTCCTGCTGGCCACAAAGCAGGTGCCTTCTCTGCTGGTTCAGTCAGGAGTGTCTGTGGTCAGTCCGCTTGGCTTGGCAGCTTTCTGTGTATCTGGAGCACCCTGGCCCGCTCCATCAGCGTCCTCTGCTAGGCCGTGGCAATGACAATTTATAGAGTAATTTTCTTTTGGCAGAAAATGTCATTTTTTAACTAAAAATGGATCCTACCATGAAAACTGCCATGACACTTGCTGACAGCACCGCTTGGATGGCAATATCTTTTTATGTATGAGGTTTAACTTATAGACAGTAAAATGCACAAATCTTAAGTTCACAGTTTGACAAATGTTGACATCAAGATACAGATCACTTTCATCCCCTACTATAGGTCCTTCCCCCCCTTTTCTATCAACCCCACCCCCTTTCCCAGGCAATCACTATTCAGATTCTATTACATTGATTAGTATTGCCTGAGTTTGAACTTCATATCAATGGAATCATACATCATAGGTTACAAATACCTCATGCCTGCATCATGGAACTTTCGTGCCTGGCTCTGGCTTATTTTGCTCAACATGATGTTTCTGACATTTATTCATATGTTTACACTCATCGATAATTGATTTTTTTGTAAATAGATAAATGGTCTTCCAGTCCATGAATATACTACAGTGTATCATCCATCAGTTCTGCCATTGATGGATATTTGGGCTGTTTTCAGTTTGGGGCCATTATGAACAAAATTGGTTTGAAAACCCAATTTACAGGACACAGTCCTCTTGGGAATATACCTAAAAATGGAACTGCTGTGTTACAGAGTAGGTGTTTGTTTAACTTAATTAGCAATTGCAACATCAGTACGTTAAGGGCAGTTGTTAAAATATTTTATGTCCACTCTGGACAGGCAGCAAGAGTTCAAACCCCTGTAATACCATGGAATCAACAAGTTGGCTGTTATTTCTGAATTTTTAAGATAGTGTGTTTTATTCATTTATTTTTGATAAACATTTAACAGAGACAGGAAATGAGGATTGTCATATGTGTGACCCTAGAAACTCAGGCTGCCTCATTACAGGTGGACCATGAGCAAGGATGCTTTTCTTAATGAGAGGAGTTGCACCCAAGCTTACTTTCTGATGCTTGGGTGCACCTCTCTTTCTTTCTCTAGCATGTGCATTCTCAGTTGTGGTGATAACCAGCCCTGAGGGGGTGAAAACAGGGTCTTGAGAGGAGAGGGGGCTAAGAAAAGAACTGACGCTTTCTAACTGTAAAGCACAGGGACACGTGCAGAGCACAGCGGAGCGGTGATGTATCTGCGGTGTTGCTGTACGTCTATGAGAGTCTCCTTGTGGGGGGCAATCTTGAAAAAATGGCTTAGGAACAATGATGTAGTAGCTTAAATATGATTTCTAACATGACTCCATATGTTGGTGTTTATATTTAGACTCTCTAGTGCCTAGGTCCTTTCTTTCTATAGCTCACAAACTTCTATCTTACAAACGTGCTGTAAGAAAGGGTCTCAGAGAAGACAGGGTCCTTCCCTGGAGCACCATTACATGATCTCCCCCCCAGCCTGGTCTGTTTCTCTGCGTCATGATGAGAGTACTTCAGTGCAGTATGTGTCTCTATTTGACAAGCTGGGGTTCATGGTTTTGCCTCTGAAGAGTATTCTGAACCCATGCCATGAGACATAGTGTTATTTGCCTCCATTCACCTTGTCAGAAGGTCTAAGTCCTTACTATATTCTATTTGTGTTCCATGAAAAACAATCCATATTAATTTTCTTGTTTGAGATTTTAAAAAGCTTGGCCAAGAACCTGCTGAGAAATCCAGTCTTATTCTTGAAAAATCCAGTCTTGTTCTTATCAATTCTTTCCCTAAGACCAGTAATCTGCCCCCTGATCTCAAGTCCAGTGCTTCTGGTCATGACTCTTTTTAAGCATCCCTAAAGAGACCTTCTATTTTGCTGTCTGGTCATCCAAGCTTCACCTGCTTTGCTCCACTGGCTCACAATATTGAGATTCTTTCATACTTCATGTCATTCCCCATTTTCAAATGTTTACCTTAAGAAAAAAACAGAGATTTCTATGCCTCTTACACAACAAGCCGTAGTACCAGCACAAACTGATTCTCCTTGACATCAAATGTGTAGGTCTCGTGCCATGTCCCAGTCTTCCTCCCTCCTACTCTGTCTTGCTGCAAATACATTGCAGTGACTAGTAGTCAGTTCCTTAATTCTGACAAGTGTAATTCTACACAAAGTAGAAGAAGCTGATTTAATCCCTCTTGAGCTTATCTGTGGCAGGTGACCTGGGTGAGAAATTTGCTGTGGTCCCTCCTGATGGGCTTGTCAAGGATGAATGATGAGTATTCTTTGCGTCTTTTCCCCCACAGACTCTTCTTCCCTTATTCTCATTGAATAGATAAGAGGCTTAGAGAAATAAATGCTGGACAGTCTGAGACTGGCTGGAGTCCAGGTTTTGAAAAAAGAAATGACTCTGAGGAAATATGGATTCCCTAAATCTTGTACGTTGGGTGCCTTGAGGTTTGAAGTAAACCTGCTCTCCTCTCCTCCACGCTGCCCCAGAGGTGGGAGGAGCATTTAAGGGAGCATTTGGATCCCTGGAGACTGGAATATAAATGGTAGAACTTGGGAGTCACAACGATGAGAGAGCTGGGAGTTGGTCCAGAGCATCAGCACCGTTAGCCTTTGAATGGTCCACGCAGCCTCAGACAGCGCACAATTTTGTGGGGACCATGACATAGAGATCTGTGGTTATTAAGTACGTAAACCTGCGTGACTCTAAGGAAGGGAAAAGGTATCCTACAAAATGACTGACTGCATTTCCCATTAAACCTTCAAGGCTGGGGGGTGGGGGTGGCAGAGATAAGGAAGTCCAAAGCCAATTTGAACTCCTTTGGAACATGGGAGGGAGAGTCCATGCACTCAAGTGTTGAGACTCAAATTTATACTTGTTTTACATTTAACAGTACTGTGTTAGATTTTGACCATAACTCTCATAAATAGGCCATCCGTCTAGAATTTGTATCACTGTATCTTTTATATTTTTCTTCAAGGCACTTGACACTCTGATATAATAGTATGTTTGTTTATAGCTTTTCTCTCTACTAGTTTTAAGCCCCATCAAGGATGAAGCTGTGCCTTTCTTATTCACTGCTCTGTACCCCATACTTTTAAAACAGTGCCCTGGTGTATAGTACTCAGAAACTCTCCTTGTAAAAAAAAATAGGAGACATTGATGATGTCAAAATATTTAATCTTAAAATATTGGCAAGATGAATCTCTCTAAGAAATAAAATAATATTTCCTGGATTCTTTAAAATAACAGTATATCATCATTCTGTGTTTTGCTTTAATATTCTGTTCAATTTATTAGATACCTTTGCTTTTCTTGTATGACTTATCTTTGTTCAGAAGATGATGCCCCTGGCCAGCAGTTGGGGAAGAGTATGATTTTATGAGCTCACTCTATTTCTTTGACAATCTTAGACTTCTAGGCAGCCTGAAGTGACCTTATTTATGTCTCTCTTTGAATATTGCTAATATACCTAGCTATTTTAAACATATATCTAAATAGTGTGTTTTGTATTCCTTCTATTTCTGATTTTCCAAAGTAATAATAGATCACTTTCATATGGTAGATATTTAATATTGTTTACATCTATAGTCTACATGGTATGTTTACATTGCTATCAGCGAGGCATTTTTAATGTATTTTGAAATGTTGAATTTGTGCTAAAGGGATTAAGACAACTCTCTCTGTTTATCTAGAGTAAGTCAAAAAGTAAATTTAAGGCAGGGGGAAAATATTGTGAGAATCTAAGAGTAGGAGATTCCAACCTGTCTGGAGCCAAATTCCAGCAGACTTTAATCAGCGCTGCATACATTCTGATGAAAAGAGAAAATCAGGATTTTTCTTTACTGTGAAATCTCACCAGATTACATATCTCTCCAGTGGGATAAATTCTTCTTTATTAGTCACGTAGTGTTTAGTAATAAATCTTCCCTTTATGAAAGTCTTAATCCAACTATAATAATTTGATATTTGTCACAGTTTCTCTGGGTCAGGAATTTGACACTGACTCGGCTGGGAACTTGTTGCTCGGGGCCCCTCCTGAGGTTGCTGCAACCACCTGAAAGGTTCATTAGAACTGGAGGATCGATTTTAGGTGATTCTGTTACCACGCTGGCACGCTGAGGCTGAGTCCTGCAAAAGAGGACTCTTTTCACACTGGCCTCTCCATGGGGCTGATTGAATGTCCTCACATCATGATGGGTTTTCCCTGTAGAGAGTGATCCAAGAAACCTAAGCAGAAGTTGTAATACCCTTTATGGTCGATCCGTGGAAATCATGCTTCTACCCTGTCTTTTTGGTCATACAGACCAATCCTGATTCAACGTGGAAAGAAACAATAAAAATATGAAGACAATAATTATTGGAGTCCATTTTATGGGGTGACTTCTACAACTTTCATACTTAAAACTATCTCTAATCAGAATTAGAGACAGAGAAAGCAGAAACATATTTCCCCAGTTGTGAACACCTACATTGTTAAGCTCCTTCAATGGTATTTTTCTGCTCTCTGAACTGATAATCAGTATCTCCAATGTCCAGCCCTGGTGTTCTTTAGGGAGAATCCAAATGATATTCAAATAGACATAGAGGAGACCTAAATAAAGCACACTGAAAGTACTTTTTTCTCTTCTTCTTCCCTTAAAATTTTTTTCTTTATTAGGTATCAAGGTCAGTAAAATTGGCCTGTTCTTATTTAATATTAGCAGGGAAAACAAAACCACACAATGACAGAACTGTAATCGTACCATGTTCCTAGTCCATTTTCTCTTCTCTCTCAAACTATCATTGCCTGTATTGCCTCCCCTCACCTCTTCCCTCCCCTCTCCTCCTCAGTAGAGAGCCCTCTCCTCTTCTCTCGCTGTCAGATGATGACCTTGCCTCTTGGTTTCTTAGCAATTAGACATGCTTCTGTAACAGTACGTTAACTTTCCTACATCTGTGCTACATACTCTCCCTCACTTCTGTCATTAGGAAAAAATTGTGCCCTCAGCTACTGTCAGTGCTTCCCCTCCTGTTCTAGAATGTATCATCTCTTACTCATGAAACTTCTGCAGCAACTGAGGTCTTTCTTTCCTCCATTTTCAAATTTTTATTTTTGGGGGTCATTTCCATCAACTTAAGAGCATGCCATTAATATTCCCATTTTATTATTTTTTACTTTACCTTATATTCATCTCCAAATGTTGCTCATTTTTCTTTTCCCCCTTTTTTTTAATTGAAGTACAGTCACAGTGTGTCAATTTCTGGTGTACGGCACAATGTCCCAGTCATGCATATGCATACATATATTCATTTTCATATTTTTTTCATTAAAGGTTATTATGAGATACTGAATATAGTTCCCTCTGCTATACAGAATAAATTTGTTCTTTTCTTTGTACTTTTTTATATAGCGGCTAACATTTGCAAATCTCAAACTCCCAAATTTACCCCTTCCCACCCGCTTTCTCCTGGTAACCATAAGATTATTTACTATCTCTTTGAGTCTGTTTCTACTTATAGATAAGCTCATTAGTGTCCTCTTTTTTTCTTTTTTTAGATTCCACATATGAGTGATATCATATGGTATTCTTCTTTCTCCTTCTGGCTTACTTCACTTAGAATGACAATCTCTAGGTCCATCATGTTGCTGCAAATGGCATTATTCTATTATTTTTATGGCTGAGTAGTAGTCCATTGTACAAGTATACCACAGCTTCTTTATCCAGTCATCTATTGATGGACATTTAGGTTGTTTCCGTGTCTTAGATATTGTAGATAGTACTGCTATGAATATTGTGGTGCATGTATCTTTTCGAATTAGAGTTCCCTCCAGATATATGCCCAGGAGTGGGATTGCTGGATCATATGGTAAGTCTATTTTTACTTTTTAGAGGACTTTCTATACTGTTTTCCATAATGGCTGCACCAAACTGTCTTTTCCCTTTTAAGAAAGCTCCTTCAAGAGTTATGTTGATTTACAATCTCCAATTCCCCCCTTCCCATTCTGTCTTGAACCCACTTCACTTGAGCTTTTTATTCTCCTGGTTCCCCTGAAACATCTCTTGTTAAAAGCCAGTGATAACCATCATATCGTTATAACTAAAGGTCAATTCCAAGTCCTCTTCTTACATGACTCATTAGTAACATTTGACGCAACCAGTCACATCCTCCTCCTTAAAATACTTTCTCCATTTGGCTTGCAGGCACACAGTCTGCTCTCCCTTCTCTACCTGTCAGGGTGACTGCTCATCTTCAGTTCCTGTTGTTCCTCCTTGCTCAAACTGTCTGATCTCTTTACAACAACATATAACAGAAACAATTACAATCACAAGAGTTTATGGAATTGAAGTCAGTATGGGGAAAAAAATCTTGAAAATTAGAATCATTTTAATTGGAAAATTTAACATGTCATGACACTCAAAGAAAAAAATACAAAATATAGTGGATAACACAGAGACAATGCTCAGATAATATAGATGTGCTGAAAACAAGCCCTGGCTGATGGGTACTCAGGAGGAGCTCCCGACTCCCACACTGGGAGGTAGAACTGAGCGAGTTGCTGTGCCCACGCTCCACGGCAGCCGGCTCTCTAACGTGGGTGTGATCGTTCACATAGCTTACACACAGTCCTATGCATCAACTCGGGTGTGTTGATTCGTTTACATTATTTTCTTTTTACTGTTTGTTGTCTTCTGATAGAAGAAAATAGCAGGAGAAAACAGGAAGGATTCCATTAGCTCTAAGAAGAGCAGTCACTTCAACAGCCACTTGTCTGTAAAGATTTTCCCATCTGTCTCCAACACTGGGTACGGGCTATGGGTGTGTAAAACCAGTGGAGACAGAAATTAAGTGAGAGCTAGCATTTTAGGTGGATTTACTGGACATCTGTGGGTTAGAACAGAAAAACAGACTCACTACCAAAGTTTTGCAAACCAGTGGTTTTGATTGTAGTTAAGATGTGTGGAAATTTATCCTTGAGGTTTCCCAGAAATTCTGATTGTCGATAAATAGTATGTATACTTTAATGTTTAGAATATATTTACTTACTAATGTTAACTCTTTTAATATAAGTTAGACAATGCCAGTAGTAAAGAATTGGGAAAGATAAGAATATTCTATAATTTTTCTTTGTAAAGAATGTGAGTATAAAAGTAAAACACTTGATCAAATAAAAATATAAGAATTTTATAGTCGACAGACTGATAAAGACCTGCCTTAGAGAATGATAAGTGACTGTCAGCTCGTTATTTACTTTACAGCTTTCGGTTAGGTGTCACTGTTATTTCAAAGATGAATAAGTACCAGCATTATATTATTAGATGAGAAAGCATTAAAAACAGTTCTTATGAAAAACACCTTAACATTTTGCATCTAGAATGTCCATTTTCTTTAGCGATGAAATCCTCTCTGACATTCACGTTAAGTATTTGCATTATAATGTACTCTTGTTCTCTACTTTTATCCCTAATTCATAATTACGATCATTTAGCTTAGAATAGGATTAGGATCATTATTATTAGGAAAACGTTCTTTCCTATTTAGAGCCGATGAATTCACTAGAGATTTTTGCCTGCATGATGATTGCTTGATTATGTACACCTGGAAAGAGCCCGAAAAAGAGATAATTCTTTTCCTTTTTGCTCTTCAGACATGTGTAGGCATAGACAGGATATTAGGGACCCTCAGGCTATGGAAACCAAACTATTTATTTAAAACATAACTGCATGACCCTCATTGACACTTGCATTCCCACAGCAGAGGCCAGAGCCCTACTGCATTTAAACTGGGCAGAAGTTGGGGCTAAAACAATAAGATAATAGTTTTATTCAATGATTCACATTGTTGATTTTAGTGACAACTGCCTGTTCAGATTTTCTTATCCACAGAAGGAAGAATGGTATGAGAAATTTAATCTTTTTATACTAATATCATTAAGAATTTTCTTTGTAAAGTAGGTACAGGGAGCATAATCAGCTGGAAGACTGTTGAGATGAGAGGTGGCTAGCATGTACAGCTACTGATTTTGGTGATTAATTAAAGCCTAGAAAGATAGGAATTCAAAGGAAATATTTTCCAAAAGCAATTGGCTAAAATAAGCTAATTAGCACATTTTAATATAATTAATCAGCATATAGATAACATATTGGGTCTTTATTAGTGGAAGGCATAGTAAAGCAGAGTGTCATTAAACAAACTGATTTGGGCCCTGTCTCTCTAATTTCATTCTGTAATTATAATTTATGCTTTGATGTGCATTTCTGGTAATCAAAAATATAATCTCTATAGGGGTATTTTTTAATATAATTGTCATTATCATGCTAGTCATAGTAATTTATTAGATCACCTGTTGAGGATTAGTTGGGAGTATTGCATTGTATTACAAGTAAATTTAGTGAGTCTATGATTTTGAATATAAATTAGTGCTACTAAAAGTGGAAAGGATCCTATTAATATAGAGAATAAAAGGTAGAATTCTGTGTTTGTTTTTTTTTTTTTTTGGTCCTATTTCTCTATCAAATGACAATAGTAAGTATTGAAATTAGTATTGCCTCAAAAAAATATAGAACAGGATAAGATTTGTGTTATGGAATGTTTGAGTAAAATTATTTGAACTAAAGTAAATATTGAAATATAGCATTATTTTGGGATTCCCTGTACTTTTGACAGGTGAAATTGGCTCACAACTAATATTAGTGATAATCAACTTATACCTACTGGTGAGGGTGTGGATAGTGAGTTGAAAAATAGTTCAATAAAGATCTTAAGCTTATTTATTTATGCAATAAATATTAAATAATGAGGCTTTAGGAGATAACTAATTCAGATTACTTTTGTTTTGAAGCATGATACTTGAGGTAGGAATGTAATTTTTAAAGTGGAATGGATTGAGAATTTTGATGTAAAAAACTATATATACCAACTACTTTTACAAGAAGTGTTAAGCCTATAGCAGCTTTCTGGGTGCAAATATTGATGCTTGATGTTACATTAACATTTATGTATTGTGAAGCATTGTAATAAATAAACATGATACTATGCCCTTTAAGTGTCATATTGAATTTACTATATGGGATAAAAGACTTAGAAGGATAATTATAAATGATAGTGAGAAGTTTATATTGATAGGGTTATCAGGCAGTTGTTATAACCGTAATCTAAGGTGTCAAAATTATTTGTCTTGTTGTTCAACTACCTAATTTTACTCTTACAATATTTATTTATTTACTTCATGTATAGATTGATATCCTAAAAGTCCAAGAAAGTGCCAGTAAGAATAAAATATGGGGTCCATTATCATTGATACTAGAAAGGATTTTGTAAATTGTAAGTGGGACAATTCTGGATTTTCAAATACAATTCATATGGATTTGACTTTTCTGTAGATAGGTAGTAATTGTAATCAGAATGTGAAATCCAGAATTTTACAATACCTACAAGTCTTTTGTGATGAACAGGGGAGTATTAGGGATTAGTAAAAAGATAGGTGGACTGAATTGTTTGGGGAACCAAAGTTGTGTTCTTATAAATGCTTAATTTGTAAGACAATTAAACAGTTGTTTTTAATTTCTCAGAGAACTGGGTTGCAGCACCGACTCAGCCATCCAACTACCTTATCCTCAGTGTATTTCTTTATGTCAAGGAGATCTTCACCCAAGATGGAAAACAAAAGATTCCTATATGCTAGGTTTAGAGCTGTGTTTCTTTGGAATGTTACAGTGGTGTTGCAGTGTTTCTCTTTCCCTCTGAGTAAAATGTTTCATTTAGCTTAGGGAAGAAGACCCACCCAGAAACCAACAAGCGAAAACCTTCCTGTCAGACTCTGAATATCAGCTTCCAATTTGCCCAGCTTCTGACCACAGAACTACTTGAAAAAATCTTCTTAAATACCTTGTTAGGTTTCAAAAGGAAAAAACAGTACATACTACTGGCAGTACTGAACAATCTATGAATACAAGAGGTGTCCCCAAAGAGGTGCAAAAGGCTATATTCCCAAGATCCAGAGCTGCTGTCAAAGATAACCAAAGGGAAGAAGGCTTAGTTGCCCTGAAGCTGGCAACAGCTGTAATGAAAGAAATTTTGAGGTATGGGGAAGTCATTCTGGCTTATACATGATTTAACTTAAATTTAATGTTAACTATCACAGCCTGTTTGTGGCCTATCAAACATACATTGTACAACTACTTTAATCATTATGGAAAAGACTGCATTAACCAGAAGTGGAGAATGTCCCAGTTAAAAATAAAGATTAAATGCCTCCCTTCCTGGGACACCAGTGCTAGTGATCTTTCAAAGCTTCTAGATAGATGTGGTAGAAATGAGCAACAACATAGTATGTATTTTGTAGAATAATATGTAATAATGAATTAGTTAATTCTTGTTAACCTGTTCACAATAAGTAGGAGAATAAAGCGTATGGCTCATGGGACACCTGATGATCATTTATTACTTCATTCCTATAACATCGCTAGTCAAAGGCTTTTACCTCTGTTAGGGTAATAATAATTATGGTAATAATTATGGTAGCAGATATGAGATATGCTTAAATATTTACTTCAAAACGTAGGGCATAATTATAATGTGGTTTCTAATAAACCCTAAAATTCCAATTGATGTGCTGCTCAGACTATTTTTATGCAACTCAAGTATTTTTTTCCTGAATAATATGGTACAATATGTGGAACCATTCCAAAGCATCTGTATTTCAGGATATGCAATCAATCAGAATAAATGTTGACATTAAGCTCAGGTGGCTACCTCCTGCTGGGTCAAAAGATTCCATTTTGTGAATATTATCTCTGCTGCAATTATAAAAAGAGTTACTGCTAATAAAGGTGCAGTGATGAGCACAAATCAAAGAAGCAGTGTCTGGTATTGTGATGTAAAAGTGGCATTAATTAGTCGCAGTAATAAATTAATGGCACCTAAAATTGATTAGGTCCCCCTCCCCCACTAGATGAGGGGCTAAGACAGTTAAATCTGTTGTGTCTGCAGGGACTAGGGTGTCATCTAATAAAGGGACACAATGCACAATGTTCACTCTATTCTTACCTTGACTCCTAATGTTGATGACGCAAGTAGTAAAAGCAATCATGGGAGTGATAATTAGAGGCTTTTTTATTTTTTAAACTGCTCTGTCTGATGTATCTATCATTAATGGTGCTAATGAGTTTCAAAATCCTCCAATCGTGATGGCATTACCATAAAGAGTTTTACTAAGATGTGGGCAGTAGCACTCAATTATAAATGTAAGTTTCTGCTGATAAAACCCTCATTGATTAAAATCAGCCTGAATTAGCTGTATCTGCTATCAGTTGTCTCTACGGTTCAATTTTATTTTAAAAACAAAGTAGTCACTGTAGCGTAGTACGACAACTTTGTGATTTGTTAAGAATAGATAAGGGTAGATAAATCTGTGTACAATGGCTAAGAATAAACTTTGTGTATCAAACATAAGGCCAGAGGATAATTCTTCATTTTACCAAGCTGGGAGGTTTAGCCCGATACACCGAACTACAGATTCTGAGATGCGGTTAAATGAAACCTTATCTGTGCTTCTCCGGGCTCTTTCAGCAAAAGCTCGGAATGGACCGCAGCCAGCATTTAAGGAGTGTGGTCAGATGTGCAAATAGCACATATGCATACATCTGTAATTACTATTACAACTCACAGGATAATTGCCAGTGCGACCTCACGTGGAGATTGTGTTACACACATAGGTCTCTGATTAGAGCGCTCTCTGAACGTAATTGATTACATCGCTAAGCTTGGTAGGGACAAAAGGTAGACCGAGGTTTAATTCTGTTAGTGGACATGGTCTTGATGTGGGCATTCAGATTGTTTATGCAAGGTCAGGATGATAACAGGTTAATAATCTAATTACTACTGATAAAGTTAGAGGTCCGAGTTGTTCTTTGCTGTATCATTTTATGCCATCAGCAGTTGGTTGAAATCCATATGAACCTACAATATTTGGTTCTTTTTGAAATTCAATGTGACCTAATTTTTTTGGTGGAAAAACCCACAGTTAAAATCATACTCCATGGTGAAATGCTGAAAGCACTTCCTCTAAGACCAGGAACAACACAAGGATGCCCACTTTCCCCACTCTTGCCACTTTTATTCAAACATAGTATTTTAAATCCTAGCCACGGCGATCAGACAATATAAAGAAAGAAGAGGAATCCAAACTGCGAAGGAAAAAGTAAAACTGTCACTGTTTGCAGATGACATGATATTATACATAGAAAATTCTAAAGTTACCACCAGAAAACTACAAGAGCTCACTAATGAATTCAGGGCAGTTGCAGGGTACATAATTAACACATAGAAATCTTTTGCATTTCTGTATGCTAATAATGAACCTTCAGAAAGGGAAATTTAAAAAGCAATACCATTTACCATTGCATCAAAAAGAATAAAATACCTAGGAATAAAGCTACCTAAGAATGTAAAACACATGTACTCGGAAAACAGTCTTAACTGTGATGAGAGCTGTGAGTTTTTCATATATGACCTTTATCGTGTTAAGATGTGTTCCCTCTTTGCTCACTTTCTGGATGATTTTTATCTTAAATAGATGTTGAATTTTGTCAAAAGCTTTTTCTCCATCTATTGAGATTATCATATGATTTTATTCTTCAGTTTGGTAATGTATGTCATATTGATTGATTGGCAGGTATTGAAAAAATCCTTCATCCTTGGGATAAATACCACTTGATCATGGTGTATAATTCTTTGTGTTGTTGGATTCCATTTGCTAATATGTGGTTGAGGATTTTTGCATATTTGTCCGTCAGTGATATTGGCCTGTTAGTTTCCTTTCTTCCTCCTCCTCCTTCTTCTTTGTTCTGATATCTTTGTCTGGTTTTGGTATCAGAGTGAGTTTGACCTTATAGAATGATGTTTGGAAGTGTTCCTGCTTGTGAAGATTTCTGGAACAGTTTGAGAAGGATAGGTGTTATCTCCTCTGAATGCTTGGTGGAATTCAACCATGAAGTCATCCATTTCTGGAGTTTTTGTTGCTGTTGGGAGTGTTTAAATTACTGCTTTAGTTTCATTCCAGGTAATCGGTAGGATCATATTTTCTGTTTCTTCCTGGTTCAGTCTTGAGGGACTGTGCCTTTCTAAGAATTTGTCAGTTTCTTCTAGGTTGTCCATTTTATTGGCACATAGTTGTTCATAATAGTCTTATGCCCTTTTGTATATCTGTGGTGTTGGCTGTAACTTCTTGTTTATTTCTGATTTTATTGATTTCTCTCTTTGATGAATCTGGCTAAAGGTTTATCAGTTTTGTTTATCTTTTCAAAAACAAAATCAATTTGATTTCAAAGTCAAGATTAGTTCCTTGAAATTCTTATCTGTAAGATAGTTGAATCAGGGGAATCATTTTCATTTAAAATATGTCTCCAGAAATGACACAAGGATGAACTTAATATTGTTTAAAAGATGGTAAAAGTCTCTGAAATCCAGATAAATAACTTTTAGACCCATTGGTTGAATATCTATTCCTAGTAAAATGGGAAAGAATCTCTATGCTGTTGGTGTATTATAATTTTTTTTCAAGGTATTAGCCTTAAATAGAACAATCTTATTCTCACTTTGAAACTAGGAAGAGTAAGATGACTTGTGCATGGATTAGTGAAAGGACACTTTATTCTACTACTTTTTATATGGTTTCTTTTCTTTTTACAAAATTCATGTATTTCATCTGTATTTTAACACATGCGTGCATGCCTGTAAGGGGAGAGAAAGAACTTTAAAGAATGAGTAGGAGGAAGTCATGGGAAAAGTGCAGCTGAGGTTTTTCAAGCTCTAAGAACCACTTTTGTAAAGACGTGCAAATTAGGAAGAGCACTTGTCTTTCAAGGGGCTGCGTATTTGGTAAACCAGGATGTAGAACTTGACATGGGGAGTGAGACAGTGAAAAATGTCACTAGCAGTTCACTGCTGGAAGCTGACACTTGGCCTTAGTGTTCCCAACTAAACATTAACAGCTTTCTCAGAGTACAGTCGATCCTCAGACAAGGCCACTCTGTGACCACAATAGAATAAGAGAGAAAAAGACACTTTGCAGCCACAAAAGCAACTAAACATCCCCTTCCCCAAGAAAGCAAGAGTGACTACTAGTTCCTTCCCTGCTCCACTTTGGACTCCTTGCTTCCTAGATGAAAAATACAAAGACACCCCGTGACTTGTCTCTGCTGTCTGACAGCACCCCATCCTGAATTATCCACAGGTCTCTAAATCCTGCTTAGAATCACTCAGCTTGAGCCCCACTGTTATAAGCCATTCCTAACTCTCTTTTACAGAGACAGTTCAGGGCTCCTCTGATGTGCATTCTCCCTTGCTGCAGGAAGCCAAATGAACCTAAATTTGCTTGATTGCTGGTGCGCGGTGGTTGTTGGTTGGCAGGCTCTGAGCTGACAGTAGTGGCAGGAGATGGTCCTGTTAGGCTAGTTAGGCTAGAATAAGATCATAAAGACATGCCAGCATATATAATGCCAAGGAAATGGCCCTTTACCTTTTCTGCTACAGATGATCTTTGGAAGATGTTAACACACAGGAAGGAACATTATAGAATTATTTAAACCATCATTTTGGTCATAGTTTGGAAGGTAAATTGGTGTAGGGGCAAGATTGAAAGTAAATAATTTGGGAGATAGTTTTAGCCATCTGGACAAGAGGTGATGAGGGCCACAGTTAAAGATGCCAGTGTAAGTATAAAAAAGTAGAGAGGAAAAGCACAGGGCTCAGTGACTAATTCTAGTGATGCCATTCCCTTAAGAGCAATGTGGAGGGAACAGCTTTGGGGAGAGTTGGATGATTAACTGAGTTAAGAGTTGCTTGCAAAACTAGAGTTTGACAGTCCAGGAAGCAACTCAGCCTATTGATTTGAAACTCAAGGGAATTATTTGGGTTGGAAAACAGATTTGGCTGCTACCAGCAAAGAGACAACAATTGCAGCCATTTCCTTTTTATGTGACACTTCTATCCTACACTGAGCCCAGAAAGCTCTGCTATTCTAGTTTTCACTGTCTCCTCCTAGCAACTGGCTAATTGATGCATTCCATTACAAAATGTGAAGTGAAATTGAATAGGATGATTTGTACCTGCCTTAAGAAGGCAAATAAACTAGGCTCAGGCAATTTATAAATAGAGCTCAGCTGTGAGGTAAGATAATAGATATTCCCTCCTGTTCATGAATCCACGTTGTCAGGCAGGAATGACCTTAGGGATAGAATTGCTCAGCTCAGCTAATTCCTCAGGTCCAACTAAGCCCGTGGCAATGGTGAAGATCAGATGAATAGATGCTTAAGTGGAGGATTTCTCTATGGAAGGAGTTTAATCCTTCTTTCTTTTCCAGGAGAGACAACATACATGAATGAGTGATAGCTGAGAATTCCCAAGGTGTAGCTGTAGGGAAGAGAATGTGGGTAATCCACAGTCAGAGGATATTTAGTAATTATTCATTCCCATATTTATTCCACTCCAAAGAATTGTTTCAAGATAGCTGATATCTTGAAGCGCACATGGATTCTTCCAGAATGAAACATTCTTAGTCCACGATTAGACAAAGCTTTTCTATCACTGGGCGTTGTTGTTGTTGCTTTGTGTTTTTGTCCCCAGTGGCTGTAAACCATGAGCGTTTATTGTTTGACTCATTTTTCAGTCACAGGTTTGGACGATATGAGAGAGTGTGTTGTAGGTAAAACAGTATTGGACATAGATGCAGTAGGCTCTGTACTACATGCTTCACATGCGTTGCCATATTTAATTGTCATCACAGTTTCATGAATTGGTTCAGAATTTCATCCTGATTTTAGGGTTGGCACAACTGAGACTTAGAGAAATTGTTCATTGTAATATAGATTAGTAGGTATTGGAACTGGCGCAACTTCATTTACATGGTACAAAAACTAGTGCATAGTCTTCTGATAAGGAAAAAATGTCACCAACCTTATTCTATTGTTCTTATTTGATAGAGTATTTATTAAAACTTGCTTATAGGTTTTGATTGGTTTCAAAATACAGTTAATCTTTGATATTTTACCTAGTGTTATGTTTTCATTTTTTCTTTGAATGCAATATTATAATCATCTTCTCCCTTTTATTGCATCTTAAAATTGGGAAGTCCTTTTATTATGTATTATAATCATTCTCCCTTTCGGCTATATTTTCTTGAACAACAGAAAGCTTTGACATGGTTGTATTAACCTTTTCATTTTCTACTGTTGATTTGGTTTTAAACCCTACAGCATGAGGAAAGTCCTCCTTCATCTATAGCCTCACACCCTGCTTCTCCTTAAGTCTCATTCAGCATCTTGTCTGTAAACCTTGATTTAAAACTCAGTTTCCTGGACTCCACATTCCATCTACTGAATCAGTCTTTAGGGATGAATCCAGTGAATCTGGAATTTTATCCGGATTCTAAGTAAGTGTTATGTACATTACAGCTTGACGACCACAGCTCTAGGGAGAAATGATTGCACATAATTTTCTACATGTTTTACCCAGCTGTTAATCTTTAACTGTATGATGAAAATAACACAAAATGCATTTTTGTTTTCCCTCAAATTGAAAATAATACATTGTCACTTCACACTCCTTACAGTTATTACAAGTTATTTTTGGTAGCACATAATTAATTCATTAGTAAAATCATATATATAAAACTCAAGTGTGAAAAGATGCATTTTATGTAACGTATGATTCAGTGTTAGATTCATGAACGTGAACTAACACTTTTAATGAACAAAGAAGACTCATAGCCATGGACGCAGGGGAGAGGTTTTAGACTGAGAGGATGAAGGAGATGATATCAGGTATTTCTTACCATATCATCAGTAAAAGAGTTTTTTTTTTTTTTTAATCTTATGAAAGGTTGTGGGGCAAGGGGCAGGGGAATATAATACAGTTATATAAACCAAAGGCATCCCAATTGTTTTATCAGTTTCCTTAGATGAAAACAAATAGTCTTGCCATTTTCAAACTTGGTGTAAACATAAAATTACTTATAGTGAGTAAATTGAATATGAAAAATATATTGGTTTCATATTATGGTTAGATAAGGAAATGAAAAAGACATGGAGGTAACAAGCAGGAAGGGGCAGCCACAGAAGCAGAAAATAAGAGGGCAGAGGTAGGGAGGGTTGTGTGTTGGCAAGGGGGGAAGGCAAGCATTTTCTGATGCTGATCATTGCTGCACAGTGTTTGTGCCCTTCTTTGTAGCAGATCCTGGGTGTTACTTGAATACTCAATATTCTCAGCTAAATGACAGCGTTTCTTCCCAATCTCCCTTGAATTTAGATGCAAAGTTGAGGCAACATTTGAGCCAATATAGCATAAGGAAACCACACGAGGTGGCTGGTGGAGTTTCCCTAGTTGGGAGATGCACCCTTGATTCTTCCAGTCTTCCTCTATCTTGATGCCTGAGATTGGATGTGGTGGACAGATCTCCAGAAAGTCTCTCATACCATGACCTGTACTTGAGCACAGACACCAAAGCAAGGGTGTGGCAGCAGAATTACATAAGAACTCCACCTCTTTGTTGTTGGTGCTCACGCCAACACTGTACTGCCCACATCAGGGATTATTATGTGGGAAATTCTGTCTTCATTTGGCTTCTATTGCTTTTGTGGTGTGTTAGCTATTTGAAGCTGAAACAATCTGAGCTGAACAAAAGGTAGACATCAAAAAGAATAAATGCACAAATTTCACTTATTTTTTTCCAAGGTTTTATAAGGATATTGCCACTAACCTTATTACAACCAAACTCCAAGCACTGACTTTGGATTTGAGCTCAGTTGTTTGGCAATTTTAGCCATAGAAGGGAATACATCATACAGACTCATATCCAGAGAGAGCTATTTGACTTTGAAGAGTCTGTGAAAAGACCTGAAGAAGGGTGGCACACTAGAGTTTCTGCTGTCTAATTTAGTCCTTCTATTTAATATCATTAACAGCGTTCTTGGTCAATAACTTTAATTCCCCCAACAGACCACTGCTGACTCCCACCCAGTACCCAGTTGCCCGAGGACCACAGAAGAAGCCCCATTGGTTATGGATCCGGCTTCTCTTCATTACAGTTTTCAAGCAACTGCTTTATAGTTTCCCCCTGCGAGTCTGAGCATTATCTCTCACATTCTGAAAGTGCTGTTTCAGGAAAACGCAATGAGGGCAGACCCCAAAGTAATGCATCAAGGCCCTCAGCCCTAATAGCTATGCTAATATGTACACTTGTGAATGAGCTGCGTGAACTTTTTATTGATAGAGACGATAGAGGTGCCCATATTTGGCATATGAGGAAATGACTTACAGTCAGAGTGTTAGATTTCCCCCAGAGTAAAGGGAAAGGCTCCAGCATGAGCTGTTCATTCTTTGAGTAATTGCAATATTTGTTTTGTTTTATATGCTTCTGTGTAGACTTAAACTTAAATATTTCATAGTTATGTAATGATATTTTGCTTCTGATGTATCTACTAATTTCCGCAAGTCAGCTAATAGGATTACCAGATGTAATTAAAGATAGTGATGGACAAATATTTTGGCACTGTAGCCCTAGTACTAAACACATTTACTAGACAATATAATTGGAAATACATTTTCAACAAATTAGGAAACAGATTAAAATGACAAGAGATAGCCGAGTACAAAACTCATATAAACTCATAAAAGAGCCACACTAGAAATGTGAGTATCATCCAGATGGAAATCAAATGTGTAGAGTGGTCTTATTCACAATTAACACAAGAAAAAACAATCATCAATATGTTTCCTGTGATTTAAAGTAATATAAAATAGTTCCTTTATTCGCTAAATTATGTCTGAAATCCAAAAATGGGGAGACTTAAATACTGGAGCATTCCACTAAGCACAAGGGATTGAATCCTGCTTTTACTTTACTTTCTCCCGACCCTTACTAAAATGACTGCATTAAGCAAATATATGCACCAAGACTAACAGAGTGAGACAGGGAGTGACTACAGCGTATTTGCGGAAGTGGGGAAACAGATGAGTGTCCGGTGATTTAAATGAAATCTGAACAAGTGGTCAGGAAAGTGCAGAAGAGAGGAGATTCAGATCCCTAACCATGGAAAGGCTCAGATATAGGAGGCAATGGGGATCTTCACAAGTGGAGGTCCAGGTAAAGAGGATTCTTTAAAGATTTGTATAGGATGGTGTTAGTTACCTGATCCCTTTTCACATCTGGTTTACCTGGCAGCTTTTCATTAAAAAATGTCTTGTAGTTTTACTTAACATCTCAAGCTGTAATATTTTCATTTATAATTGTAAATATAAATACAAATGTTAAATTAAAAGACATAAACAGTCCTTATGTGATGACCTGTTAAGGCTGTCATGGCTTCGCTGTTTGGAGTGTTCCATCTTATCAGCTACTTCCTACATCACTTTGGTCAGGGAAGTCAGGGCAAGGAGGCAGGGAACACTGTCTCCAGAGGAGAGTAGGAGATAAGGACATACCAATAAAGGTTTCATACTTTCTAGTTTACCTTGGTCCTGCTTAGGACACTTACTTATTTATTACTTAGTGGTGAGAGACCAAACATAATCCACTAAATTAAAAATAACAAGCCACTGTTAAATTAAGAAAGATTGCACAATGCCAGAAAACACTGAATCTCTCTAAAAACATAAATATATATAAGAATTATCATATGAGGTAAGATGCTTTTCTTTTATTTGACCATTGCACACTATATAAAGTGACCCAAAGTAGGACTCTGGCTTTTCTCATTACTTCAAATTATTCTATGCTATGGCAGAATAATTTACTTAATATCATCAGGGCTTTTGTTTAAAAATCATGCCTGTTCTTATGTCATCATTTTTGTGCCACCTTCCTTTGACAGACAATATTAATACTATTTCAGAGCATGATAGGAAAATCAATCCAAGAGTTATTTTTCCCCAGGATTGCCTCCAAGACTTGTCTACAAAGTTAAAAGTGTTCTCATAGACTCTCCTATCTGATGTGAATGAGTGGAGAGTTTAATGAAGTCAAATGAACCTGCAGAAATCTTTTAAGAAAAAACTCTGTTATAGTCTAATTTTATAAAACAGAGAAAACCCAAATCTTTAGTTAATACAGTCATTTTCCCTTTTTCCCCACGTACATATGTGTACACATGTCAATGTAAGTAAATGCCTCTCTCTCATCCCCCTATCTATGTATAATTACATGTGCAAAGAACTGAATTGACATGACAATAGATATTGTAAAAACCAGAGTGGTGTTATTACTTGACTTTTTTTCACATAATTTTTAACTAAATATTAACAATAAATAGACCATGCTTCATAATCATCTTAGATTAATCCCCTAAAGTGAAGAGTATTCTCTAATTGAGTGTTTCCCAAAGACATATTACATAAGGATCCCCTGGATATTTATTAAAATTGCAAATTACCAAGTCAATGTCTACAGAATTAGCATCTCTGGAAATAGAGCCCAGAACATGCACCTTTTTTTTTTTTCCTGCCTCAGGTTTATTTGTACAAACAGCACAGGTAGACATGAGCCCCATGCAGACAACTGCCCAGGGGTTACACTAGTCCTTACATCCTCACATCAATAGATGAAAGCCTCTACTCTGGAGCCTTTGTAGGGGCCTGGGTGCCTTTGGGAGACTGAGCCGTAGCTGGAGCTGGAGCCAGAGCTGAAGCTGTGGCCTTGGTCTGAGCCTTGTCCTTGGCCTTTGGCCAACAGAGCCTGAGACCCTTGGCAATGTGGGTACGAGCACATTTCCCGAGATTGGGGTAAGCAATGTAGGCAAGTGGACTGAGCTTTCAGCTGCTGCCCTTTGGAATCTTGGGCTTGGCCTCCTTGGGCTTTATGAGAGCCTTGATAGCCTCAGCAAGTGCATTCATGGCGTTGACGTTGTTGGCCTGCATCTTCTTCAGGCCCTTCTTCTCGTGCTTCTTGGCAAAGCACGTGTTACTCAGGAACTTGGGGTCCACCCCCTTAAGAGGTTCATATCATTGTGATTCGGGCTTTTTGATGCCATTTGTGTGCCATTTTTGGGACTGGTTGTGTGTGGTGTGGTTCTTTGACTTGGCCATGCCTGTACTGGAGCCAGGAGATCCCGAATCGCCTGGGACTGGAAGAGAAAGAGCCAGAACATGCACTTTTAAAATGCCGGCTCAATGAAAAATTTTTACTGCCCGAGTCCTAGGTCTTCCCTGACATTTGCTATACATTTATCATTCTGAAAAAAAGATCCTATTGCCTGTTATGTGAAACATGTTAACAAGTTTAGATATCTGAGCATCAAAAACTGGGCTCAAAAATTCACTGCACTTAGAAAGAACATGAGAACATAGAACTATAAAGCTAATCTAATTAGATGAAACCTGTGTCTCCCCAGAGCGATTCTGTGTCCAAGCTGTATCACAATCTCCTGAGGGTTTTTTTAAAACTAGATTTAGAATTTTTCCCCAAACTGTAAGACCACAAATTTTTCGAGTGTGTTCTGGTAGCCAGCAGGTAACAGTTGAGATGTTTCAAACTACCTGAATAGACTGAGATTACTTTTGTCTTTAACACACCCTCTGTTTACACTTGATCAACAGGAAATTAAACAGTGAATAACAATTGGGGCTAATTAGTTTCTGTCACAGTTTTAAAGTTACTACATAAGCCACAGCCTTAATGGCTGAAGGCAGATCTTCCCTAGAGGTACAAATTTAAAGTACAAGGAACCACAGAAACCACAGGAAAAAATCATTGCTTTGATTTGCCACAGAGCTTTGAGCTCTTGCCTCTTTTGGAGAAATAGGGATTCATCCTTCAGGCTTTCTGGGTTATTTTTTTCAAACTACAATTCACTTTCAGAATCACAAATGAATGCCTGAGGGAACACAGAGTTCAAAGCTTTTTCTTAAACAAGATATTAAGTCATGTGTCATGAGGTACCCAGTGAAACTTCAGACACAGAAGCCTGAATATATTTGCCAGAGAAATCCAGAAAAAATATTCTATCAACAAGGATAGTTTTTTTTTTTTTAAAAAGATGGGAAAGACCCCAGATGTTAATAATAGTTATCTATGAGTTGAAGGGACAATTAAAACTTTTTCTTCTTTATAGCATTATTTAATTGTTTCAATAAAGGTCATCCATTACCATTAAATTCAGGAAGAAAACCAAAACATAATTTTACCCACTGTTTTTAATGACAAAACAATTAAGTTTTTTCTTCAGGTCAAACAGTTGGAAAGTGAAGGGGCAGTAAAAGTTGTAAAAATTCCTCCTATACATTAGGAAGTCCCCCATGTTAATTTGGGGCTTTGGGGTTTTCAGTTTTGGTGTGTCTCTGGGAGTAAAGGGCAGCCTGGAAAGTAGCTACAATATGGGAGAATATGTTTAATTAAACTTACCTACAGCGTTTAAGAGATAATAGGACTCTATCAATGAGGCTGTTAATGACAATAATAGGGAAGAGAGCCAAGTAAAATTAGCTCTTCCTCTCCTCTCTTCTGTGATGTTCCCAGAAAGACCAGAGGATTTTAGTGACGTTCAACACATACTCTATCTCTAGACTTAGGTAGATATAGATGTGAGCTTGGCAGTCCCATATGGCAGTCTGCTTTTTAGATACTGTTACTGAGTCCAAACTCACTCTGCTTGCTGCACAACAGGCCAGTAAACTGGCCGATGAGGTGTTGGGGCAAGGAATGATGACTTCATTCAGAAAGCCAGCAGACCGAGAAGGTGGCAGACTGATGTCCTGGAGAACCATCTTACTTCAGGCTCCTTTTATACTGAAGATGGGGGTGGTGTGGTTGATTGTTGCAGATTTCTTGTTTCTGAGATCCTTTGTTTTTGCAGCTGTCCGTGTGGGTCAGGTCATGATGTTCCTATAAACCTCTCACAAGACAAATGCTATTCTCTGTTCTGCAATTTTTGATCTCTATATGAACAGAAAAGTGTTATACCCTTAAAGGTCAGAGCCTTGAGAATGGGTTTTCTTATATATTTCAGGCTATAGATAGCACTCTTTTAGAAAAGGTGCAGAGCCAGCATGACTAAGCTCAGGAAATGGCAGAGTTAGAGCTAAAGGAACAGATCTAATACGGAGTCAGCTTTGTTACTCCTTATTACAATGTTGGTGCCGCTATGAAGTCTATAGGAGGTGGGCAAGGAAACATTGTTTTATAAGGGGACAGAATTATCAGATACTGACTCACATTTGTCGACAGCAATTCTGATGAGTGGCTTTCTGCTTTTGACAACTTGGCAGCTGTCACTATAGAAAAGGACATTTGTTTATAGGGTCAGTTTGCAGGCTGTGTCCTGAGAACTGTATTTCATTAAGAAGGCTAACTCTCTTTAATTCCCCATCTGAATCATTCAGATTTGGCTAAATACAAAGTTTTCAATTTATGCTGTGAAATTTTATGCCCCTTCTTGCTCTGAGAAAAGAAACTAGGAAGCCCTTCCTGAGGGACACAGAAGTATGGACTGATGTCCGTTGCCTGGATCTCTTCCAAATCTGTGCCCTGACTGGTCACCACACTTCATGAGAGTCAGTTAAAATGGCATGATCCCCTATCCCACTGGTTGTCGTAGCTAAGCAGCCCGTTCTTGTAAGCTTGGGGGTAAGTTTTCATTACTTCTAATCACTTCATCATGATTTACTACTCTGCCTCTTCTTGTGCTGCTGTCTTGTGATAAAATTCACTCAAAAATTAAAGAGGCAGGACCACCTCCCAGTTCTTAATTACTGCTGCCTGGGATGTGCGTGCAGTGGCTGGACCACCGGCGGTCACTTTCCTGCTTGTGTCACTGCTGTAATGCCCTGCTGGCTTTCTGCTTCCAATCTTGTACTGTTACATTCTGCCCTCAATAAGGCAGCCAGACAGAACCCTTGGAAAGGTGGAGAAATCATTTCCTTCTTTGAAAAACTCTCCAGAAACCCCCTTACTCTTTCAGGAGTAAAAGCTGAAGTCCTTTCAATGGTCTACAGGTCACCACAGTTTGGACTCCCTTCAAATTCCGATCTCATCTTCAATTACTGTCCTCTTGCCTTTCACCATATTTATTCTCCTCCAATACGTGAGCCTCTTTCTTTGTTCAAACAGTTCATATGTGCTCCAGCCATGGACTTATTCTTCCCTCTACCTGCGACATTCTTCTTCTTCAAGACGCCCAAATTCTCACCTCCCTCACAGCCTTTAAATTTTGCACAATTGTCCATGGCTCACAGAGAACTTCTTTATCATCTTGTTTATAATTGCTACCCCCATCATTCCGTATCCTTCCTTCCTTGTTTTATTTTTCTTCGTGGAACTTTCTGCCTTCCAACGTATTATGAAATGTATTGATTTTGTTTAAGGCTTACTCCATGACTGGAATATAAACCTTGTTTTGGTGGGTTTTTGATCTTTTTAAAAAAAATCAATACTATATGCCCTACTATATATATATATACACACACACACCATATATATATATATATATTATATATATATATATATATATATATATATATATATATATATATACACACACACACACACACACACAGAGACACACACACATACATATATATATATAATCAATACTATAAGCCTGGAACATGGCTCAACACCAAGGGTTCATGTTGATTTGCCTAGTGTAGTTGCACAGGGACCCAAACTCGGAGGGGCCCCCATGCTTGGGGTTTAAGACTCTGCAGTTGCCATCTTGAAATGTAATTCCTGAATGTAACTTTGAATAATTTCCTCTTCGTACTTGCATCATAAGTGAAGTCCAGTTAGACAGTAGAGTCTGTGCTGGGGCTTGGAGCATGAGCTCCAAGGGGCTATCTCCTGCCACCTCTCTGCCTTCTCTAACAGGTTCTCAGTTATCTGCTCCCCTGACCTTGAGGTCCCCAATTCTACCTAGTTGTCCCCTGTTGGCCCCTGCCCCTGGCGTCTTGGGCAGATCACGTTGATGGCAGTTTCTGCCTCAGACTGGCATCATCACAGTGCACCTGGTGGGGGACTTGGTGGAGCTGAGCCTCGTCTTCTACCCCATCAGATACAGAGAGTGACTCAGTATTACAGGCTTTACTTTTAAACATCTTCGTTTTTTAACTATCAACATTTCCTTCCTATTTGTACTGAATTATATTACGATCTAGTCATTCTTCCCCTGGATTCTGGGGTGGTCTCCCTGGTCTCTGGCCAGTTCTCTTTCTTCTTCCCAAGCTCCAGGGTCGGGCTTGCTGGCTCCCAGCTAAGCCTGTGGCTGTCCGTCTCTCTCAGAGTGTTCTCAGATACCTTTGTTTTGCAGCAGTGTATGTCATACGCCAGATTCTCTTTATGGGAATAATGATTCACTGAGTTTTAAAGGAAAGTAATTATGGATTGGAAGGAAACTGTGGATAGTGTCCCTACCACCGGCTTTCAAAAGTATGTCAGCTTTCAGAAAATATGTTTACATTTTTAAGAGTGTATTTGATTCAAATAGTGTATTTCTAAATTATCATTGGTATGATAACTAGCTCCATACAGCTACTGCAGAAAATAATAACTTTTTAAAATTACAGTATAGATGTCAACATTTCTTAATCAAAATCCAAGGAAGCCTAGTCAAATTTGCAGAACATGGAAGCATTTTCCTAAGACGCCTCCTTTTAAGGAAAATTTGCGTGCATGCAAGTTGTCCTGCCGGCTTTGTCCTGCCCTGCTCAACGTGTCTGGATCCAGATATCCCAGGGGTGGGCCGTGCTATAATGAGACAATAAATAAATTTTACTTTAAGAATTAAAGGCAAATTATTATGTTGTTTCATGTTAATCCCTTTTCTCTAGAGGTCTTTTCGGGACAGAAAAGTTGTTGGTGCTTCACATCTGACTCAGTGTGAGGAAAGAAGTGCACATGAGCCCGGGTGGGGAAGTTGGAAAATATAAGGGGATAAGAAGGCAGAATGGAAAAGAAAAGCCTTTACATGAGGAATAATGAGAGAAAAAGGCTGTCAATGAGCATCAGTGCGTCCCACCAGATAACAATTTTCCTGACTTCTTAGCCATCGTCTGTGTTATAGGCAAAAGTTGAAATATAGATTAAATCGCCAAACTAGCTCCTAAATAGAATTTCTAATGCTTCTACTTTTCTTTAAATAATTACCTTATTACTTAAAAATTTACATCTCACATAATTTATTAACATAAATCATTTTCTTTTTATCTGAGATGAACAATTTAATTCTTTCAGCGTTTTGATGCAAAGTGACTCCCATGAAATAAATTTAATCATTTGATAAGTAAAATTATAAAATATTTAAAAAAGCAAATAGGGTTTCTTTCAAGTACTCCTAGGAATCATTAAAAAAAAATATTCATTTGCTAACCAGTTAGTCATCAAAATTTATTTAACCATCATTTTGTTTAGAGTTCTCTAAAGATGATAGAGAATGAACATACTTTGAAGATATGATAACGCTCACAAAGTTACAAACAGAAATATGAGAATAATAACAACTGATGTATGTAAGCAGAGCGACTCAAAAGTGTGAGATAAGATAACGGAAGAGTGACAATTAGCAGGTGTTTACTGGCCTCTGTGTGTGAGGCAGGGGGTGTAAAGGTGAGTGAGAAGCACAGGATTCCAGGCTCTGGAGCGAGTGGAAGGCAATGGAATGGTTACACCGGAACCTGTAGTGGGAGTATCTCTCCCACATATTCTGGGACAAACGAGAGAAAAGTGGCGAATGGAATTAATATTTCATTTACTGAGTGTAAAAATCTTGCAGTAATACTAACTAATGTTTATAGATTATTTGGGGGGGCAGGAGCTCAGGTAAGAGCATTAGATGGACTAATTTTATTTAATCCATAGAAAATCTCATGCAATAAAGACTATCCTTAACCTCCTTTCCTAGATGTTTGCCCTGAGCCTCAGAGAGTTTAACTCCCTCTTTAAATTTACACGTTTGTTAGTGGCAAACCAATCCCAGAGGCTGTGCCCTTAACAACCACACCTTGCCGTCTGTGAGCTGGGCGTGAGAAAAATAGTGACGGAACTCAAGCCGGGAGGTAGTGACATTCTCAGGAGCACAGAACGTTTAGGAGAGGGAAATGCTAAGGACAATAACATCTACATGATTTCATGTTACGTTTTTTTCCTACTAAACCAAGGCTGCCTCCTGAGACAATCAAAATGGAAGTTGTGGAGGGTGAGCAAAAGCCAAGACGGAGTGGAGGTAAGATTGACTGGGCAGCCTGGTGAGAAATCAGTGGGAGGCTGAATAATTCCTAGCTATGCAAGCTGTGTATTTTTATATTATCGTTTGACCCCTTTTCCACATTTCAATTTGCATGAATTTTTGAAGAATTAATCTAATGAAGAAGCATATTTAGTCTTTCAGAAGGAAAAAAACCCAATATTTACTTTCTATTTCACCATCCAAATGTCACAGATTCTACAGGGGCTAGAATGTAAATGAATACTTTAAGTAAATAACATTGTAAATCTTTCAAGAAATATGAATTCCTTAGATCTTTAAGGCAAATAGTGTGGTTTCCAGAATTGGTGATGTGCCCTGATACTGCACTTGGGGAGAAGTAACTCATTTTCCTCCAGGATGTTGGATGAACTTCTATTTTATGCATTAGTATTTCTGATGCTGCTCTGACACATTCACTAGAGATATTTGTTGTAGTGGTTATCAGAACCTTTGAATTTGTGTATGTGTGTGTTTATGTTGCCAATCTCCTTAATTACATTTTGTAACCATTCTTGGTTAAGAAGTTTCTGAGATACAATGCTCAGTATGTTAATTATTTATATTGTTAATGATGATATTTTAAAATTATTTTCATTATTATTTCTCTTTCTTGTTTATGCTTTAGAAGGCATCTCTGAACTAAAAACTAAAACATACACATGTTCTATTCTGTTTCTTCTAATATTTAATGATAATATTTAATTTTTTAAATACTCTTATTGTATATACACACTTAGAGACAATTAACTGGAATGTAACAATAATAAGTATATTTATTGCTTGTCATTTGCTCTGTTCAAAATCTTTGTATGCATTATCTCATTTAAGCATTTTTTGGATATTAATGTTATTAGGTCTGTTTTATAAGTGACTTAGAGAGTTTAAGTAATTACCCAAAGACAAAGAGAAAGAGAATTTGAGTTAGACCCTTCTCCATAGACTTCATGCTTCCTCCTGTCATTTTCATTCCTAACGTCTTTATTGTGGTGACGTTCTTAGCTGGACTGTGTTCTTTTATATAAAATTGTACTTAAATAATTCAGAATATCAACAGAATAGCCCGCTACAATCACAGAATAATATTCAGGTAACAGAACAGCAATAATTGTATAAATCACTTCAAATGCAACTAAAAATGAAAAAAAAAAGTAATCTCCGCATATAATTCATTTGTGTTGTTCACTGTGCATCAGCAGGAAATGTGTCAGATGTCCACACAGTTTCACTCCCCCATACTCTACACGGCAAAGCAAGGGGCTATGTAATAACAACCAGTCCAGAACTTTCAAACCGTATTCAGTAACATGTTAAGTGTATATATCTTAGACAGCCTTGCATTTCCATGTTTCATTTTACTTTAGAAGGAGAATGTTAAATTCTTTATAGATAGGGAAGAAAAAGGCACTGGAACCAGCTGAGTTTGTGTCATAAAGGTCATCTTCTTCCTCCTATTTCCTCACCTGTCACATCTTCCCCCTATTTTTTTTTCCTTTTATTTTTCAGCCTTGGTGGTTTCTTTAACTTCCACACCAGATTTTCCTCCAGTCTGATATGCAATAAAAATTTTTTTCTTATTTTCCCTTTGTTTTACTAGCCTCTTTCTGCAGTAAGTCTCCTTGTTGTCTACAGCAGTGTTTTCAAGTTTCCTAGTTTCTTTGAAGCACAGCCATTGGCTAGGCTCAGATGTTTCCTTTGACTTGGATGTGATGTTAAGTACAAAACAAGAAGCTGGTTGGAGAATGCTTATTGGGTGCACTGGGGTCCTTGTAATTCCCTTTTGTGTCCTGTTTTTTTGGAGGAATGTAGATTTTCACTTCTCTTTTTGTGATGGCCCTTAGCTGCTTGCATGTATTCAGTTTACATTTTTTTTTTAGCAGAATTGGTTTTCCAAAATGCATATTCTAACATTTGCCTCTTGGTTACTTAGTATCTCTTTGGCCACTTTTATCTATCTTTCTGTCTGTCTGTCTGTCTGTCTGTCTATCTATCTATCTACCTATCTATCTACCCCTATATCCATCTGTCTATCATTTATCAATCTATTTTTTGTCCAGTGACTGCCCACCTTCCATTTTCCTTGCACTGTCTCTATGAAACTCAATTTATCATCTAGATCATAATTTGATTAAGTGTTTCAGGAAAAAATTACAGCTGACATTCCTTTAAGCCCTTGGGTGGCTGTAAATGGCTTTCAGTTGTCTTGATAATTTAGGGAGAAATTGGATAATGAAAGAAATTGCAGGTTCATTCATTTACTTTACTATAAAACTTTATAATTATTGTTCACTTATCTGCAAAGTTTAAGTATTCTAGAGACTAATTCTGTAATTACTATAGTCACATTTCCTTTAGTAGATAACCTTAAATCATATTAATTTTTCTTGCTCTAGTGTTTATAGGATTCCTTATTTTCAAAATATCAAGAAAACAAACAAAATTCAAGAAGACAAACACAAACCAGAAGGAGAAAACAAAAACAAGTTATTCCACGTGTCAGTTTATCTTCTGTAAAAATAGCAAGTCTCTGTAATATCTAGATATCACAAAGAAGCCTTTCTTCAACTTAAGAGTTTTATTGCTACAATTTCCAATCTGTTTCCCATTTATTCTCTTCTTCCACAATTTTTGATCCAACAATGGAATGTGCAGTGTTGAAAATTTATAAATATTCAATTTTAAATGAATTTACATCTTTGTTCTTTGTTTAAAATTTCTCAAGATTTACTTCATTATGATTTTATATGTTTTCTGTAGTATTCTTTCTCTGTTTTTGACATTAGCTACTTTAAGTTTTGTTTGTTTGTTTTTCACATTCTTTCCTCAATCCTTCAGTACATAAAGAGAAAGGGACAGGCAGGAATAGATACAGGTTTAGGAATAGAAGGAAATGGGGATAATCTAGGTCCATCCCTCTCCCTGATCTGGAGTTAAGTGTTTATTTAAAATTTCTGATTATAGAAAAGCAAACAAAGAGACTGATATTTCTTTGTTGCAATAAATAGTTTTCAATAATATATTCATACTTTTCCTCTTGCCTGAGCTTAATTTATTACTTTTATAGTTTAATTCTATATGTGAATCCTTTCCACATATTCTTATATTGAGGTTTTCTATGAACACATTCTTGTTTGAGAAGAAAAGTTGATCTTTTTCTGGTGTATCCTCCAAAATATTTTGCAAGATTTTCTTAGGAGAATTTGCTCTAACCAGGATACTATTTCAGTCTTCCTTTAAGATCTTAATCTGCCGAGGTGGGTGATGAAATTTTACATGAGTTTAGTTACTGTTTCATAGGTAGGTGAGAGGAAGGAAGCTAAGGCCAAGATCAAGGGCTAATTGTCTCTTCATTTCTATTCTTTTCACTTGTTGATAATCCCTCTTCCAAAGACCAACTTTAATTATCAGGGTTTTGTGGGGGTTGTTTTAACCTTAGAAACTCTGCTTCTTTGTAGCTGAAATCTCTTCTAGCATTTATGAGTAGTAAATCATTTAAACAACAATTTGATATTAGAGAACATCTTGTCCTACGAATGCTCTGTGTCCCACAGAGGAAGACTTCTAAATGGGCATAAAGAGGCCTGCACTTGCGTATCATGTGAAGTTGCCCATCAGTGACATTTTCTGTGACCTTCCCAGTACTCACAGGTGTATGTGTTAGGTAAAAGGTGTATGCAGGGAGAGGCAAGTTTTACTGGGACTCTCATGGTGCCATTTATTTTAATTTTTTTCAGCAACATCGTACTGCTACCACTGGGCAAAAGTGATGAGTTAATTCAATGAATTCCTTTCCATCATTTGTTCTTTGTAGTGCCTTTAGCACAAATGCTTCAAATAATACTGAATTATAAGATTAAGAAAACTTATTTGAGCATCTCAGAAAAAAAGCTGATTAAGATTGTCTTTCTTTTTGAAGGCCAGTGAAATAAATATGCATGCTCATATTTGTAAGTGCTTTGAAGAATGCTAGGTTTATATTCTTCTGGTGAGAAAGAAAAAGAACCAAACCCAAAAAACTTAAAGACATATTCTCCAGAAGACAGAAAGGTGACTGAAAACCAAAGAATTAAGAATGTGTGGAGTATTTTGTTTACCTGGGAACAGGATATCAGAAAACTCTGTGCATTTCACGGCTGCACTCCTCACTCTGGTCCTGGTAAAAAATTCAATTAGGTGGGTATAATATAATTAAACAGAGATGAAAGGTTTGAGTGAGCAATATAAAATATATGCTGATATATGTGTATATATATGAACAAATATATTAAATTAGTACCTGTTTTTACTGATATTTCCAGTTTTTTTTTACTGTGTGCATTCCTGCATTTATAATCCAATATATAACATATAAGTATTTGTGTGTGTATGTGGAGCCTAACTACATAAAATTTATAAATAAAAACAGTTGAAAAAATGTCAAATACAGTTCAGTTGGGAAGTGGAAGTGTAGGTTTTTCTTTTTTTAAGTTTTATCTTTTTAGAGGTTTTTTTAAATAATAAATGTATACTACTTTTATACTATAAAAGGACATTACTTTTAAATGAAGGAATTGTAGCTTCTAAATTCATGTTTTACCACTTCATTCCTTTCCTTTGCCTTGTGTGGTTTGTGAAACCATTGTTTAGAGGTTTCCTGTGGCTTTTCAGTGTAAGAAAATTGTGGACAGATTTATGAGGTCTCATAATGGAAGAGGCTAACAGCAGTTACATGACATTTGATTAGTGGTTCCTGATTGAGAGTCTCTCAACTAAAAAATCTGTAAAATATAGGGAAGGTTGGGGAAGAGATACGTTTTAAAATATTTTCAGAATTGGAGAGTAATTTTCACTGACTCTTATCCTGATGCTTTTGGTCTAAGTCAAATAGCTGCTGCTCTGCCCAAGTTTTACCTCATTGATGTAGGTGAACACGTGAGGACTTAAATAATGAAGGTAAGGAAGTTGATGCTTCCCCACTTCAGCCCTTGAATCAGACAGCCGGTTTCCTTCATCTGCATCACAGTAGAATTCACAGACTCCAGAGAACTGAATTAAAAAAAGAGAACACACAATTACCAAAAATATGGACTTTCCCCCCTTTTCTTTTTTCCTTCTTTCTTTTTTTTTTTCTCTTTTCTTTGTCATTTCTGCATTGGACAAGGTTTTTCTAATTATGGGTGAAAATGAAATAAAGAACCAGAACAGGAAAATTAAATAAGCTCGATTCAAGTAAACCAAACTTTATCTTCATGCCAAAAAATCCATCATGACGTCATGTTTATATATGTGTGTGTGCAGCCATACATGTATGACAGAAATTTGCAGAACAAATGAATGAGTACATCATGCAAAATTCTTCAAGAGAAAGGTCAAGCTACTGAAAACTAATCTTAGATGCAGAACTTAGAAAACTCTGACATACTCAATAAAATTGAAAGAAGAAATGAACTAATGCAAAAATAATAGGACCCCTGTAAATAGTATAAAGACCCAGGGAACAGTCAAATTTGAAATATCATACAACAAATTCAGATTAAAAGAGATATAACCCTTTTTTAATTAAAAAAATTAAAAAGACAGGAAAAAAAAAGAAATTAGCTTCTTTCTATCAAGATTTTCAAGTCAAGTGTAGAGCCAAAGATTTCTATGTTCTAAAACTTCAGCATTCCATATAGCCTGGCATCAAAAAGTCTGCACAGGTAAAGATTGTTCATCATTCTGTGATTATGTACTTCCTGCATTTTGCAGTGTTAATCTATCCTTTCTCTTAGGAATAGAAGATGATAATAAATAGCAATTTTGTGGTTCAAACCCCTTTAAAAGAAAGATACATTGGTGATATTTGGGAGAAATCTAAGAATGCTTAATCTAATTTTTGAAAAACATGATATTAATTTATGTGAGTTAAAATCCTTCAAAGTTGATTGACATTTGACAAGATGGTAATATTAAGAGAAATACGTAAAACCCTCTTAAACACTTGAGAATTGTGGCAAAAGCAATATTTTCAAGACTGCATAATCCAGTAATTCAACAGTTAGAAATATAGTTTAAGGAAATAATAAAAAATTCTTATGAAAGTTTGTGCACAAACATGTTCATGACATTTCTGATTATAATTTAAACTTTGGAGATATGCCAAATTTCCAGAATTAGTAAAGAAAATGATGCTGCATAATTATGAAATAATATTGGGAGTATTAAACCGTGTTTTCAAATAATTTTATTTTTGTGGGGAAATATTTGCTATAACATAATGTTAAAATGAAAAAAGAGATCCCTAAACCATGTATTCAAATACTTCTGATTTTGCAAATGTAGATATATGTGTGGTATTTGACAGTAACTTTCATATCTAGAAAAGATTTACCTCTGTGTGGCTGAGCAAGGGTAAGCAGGGACCTTTTTATATAATTAATAGCTTCAAACATTTTACTGAGTCAGAAATACACAAACTCAAAGTCTATTGAATAATATCTTGAGAATATTGAATGTAGATAAGGAAAATTAAGCTAAACACAGCCAATTATAAAATGTGGGACCAACAGCTATCGTGGTGGCTTTTTAGCTGTCAGTTTAGGTCAATTGCAAATGCATTTACCAGACTTCCCTTCCATAACCTGAATCCGGGTGAAAGTTGGGAAATTTGCCCAAGACCTACAATGTGGTAGTAAGGCAGAGATCATGTGGTCTCACATTGGTCAGTGCAGCATTAGACAATGCTGTGGCTCACATACGTGGTGCTGATGTGCTGGCAAGGGGCAGCGGCTGGACCCGCACCTCCTGCAACTCCTGAGAGTCTCTTCCTTCAGTTCTGTGAAAACCTGAGCCCGGTTTCCATATAATTGCATGGTGGAGTGCACCTACTTTTCTGCAGGTCACTTGTGTCATCCAAATTGAAGACCTGGAGGCAACTAGAGATCAATGTGTGTTCCAGAGAAAGACAGATGCAGGATTAAGTTCATTCTCATGGGTTCCCTCATCCTCATGGGTTCTATTTTGCCCTTGATGTCTCTCACCCCATGGCCATCTTTCCTTCCCGACTGCCATCCCTGCTGACCTCTGACCTTGCACCAGACTCAGATGCAACAGACTGCCACCAAACACTTAATGAGCTCCCACGACAGTGAAAGGTCTAACCCACTCCTATGATCTACTGGATCACACTTAGTAGTTCTGCGTCTCTGAGTGAACCCCAGCGAATACAGCTAAAGCCATTTAGCCATGCTCAATCCTTCCATGTATCAGTGTGAATACTTATCACAT
This sequence comes from Camelus bactrianus, assembly GCF_048773025.1. Taxonomy (NCBI): domain Eukaryota; kingdom Metazoa; phylum Chordata; class Mammalia; order Artiodactyla; family Camelidae; genus Camelus; species Camelus bactrianus. Next base: position 10,526,670 of record NC_133542.1, read on the forward strand.
TGACTATGCTGGTCCGTTATTCTGAATGGCATAATGTACATGTGTTCACTTAGCAAAAGTAAATTACAACCACCCTGTTGTATTACATCCCTGTAGAGGACTTGGTGTAGAAAAGCCACTGTTATGTAAAGAGTATAAAAAACCTTTCTGAAAAGTAATACTGAAATGATAAAAAGTAAATTCTACCATTGCTTCCTCCCTACCAGTCTTTTCTCTCACCTGCCCATAAACATATATGACCTTAGGGAACATTTCCTGTCTCTTCTGACATACTCTAAGGGTTAGGAACACTTATCCACAGCAGGCTGAAAAAGTGGTTTCTGATGTCAGTTCTGTTACTTTCCCCCCTTTGGCCGGGGAAACTATTCCTGGGACCCACTGATGTTCTGTTTGAAGACTGACCTAGATACATTCATATTCACTGCTAACTTGATACCACTTCCTGAGGAGTTGGAAGCCTCTGCTCTCATGACTTGGATTTTATTTGGGCAAACACTGTCCTGGAGGGAATTACAACCAAATGCATCTGTTTCCTTCTGATGTTCAGGAGTTTCCTGAAAAATCTGAATAGCAGGAGGGCAATACTTGAAAGCTATTTTTCTATCTACACATTTCTCTTCATTCTTCTCTCTGCTGGGAAAATTCTTTGACTCTCTGGAGGTGGCAGGAAGAAGAGAAGGAGATTTCTGGACACATAATATGTCTTTCTGGATATGTGATTAATTTTGCTGGCAGACAATGTACTTTGGATAAGTAGCTTTGATTTAGACACAGGTCCATAAGTGGTTAAGAACTAGAAAGTCTTGAATACATAATGCAAGATGAATGGTCAGGGAAGGGAGTCAGTAACAATCTTGTGTTCGAAGACACAAAACTATTCATTTATTTTAAAAAAATCAGAATAAGCAAAACATGCATGTAAAAATCATGGTTGATCATCCATTTCTGTAGGAATCTGAAAAATCTGAAGTGTCAGCTTTTAGGATAGCTGAGCAATGGTGGAGTTTGCCTTTCTATTCATAACAACAAAGCCTTGCATCGTCTTTGGTTTGTTCCCTATTTTATTAGCAGACCTCATGACAGTGCTACCCCAATCGAATCGAAATCATTGAAGTAGTAGTAAATATCGGTGAGATTCCATCCCATGTAAAGTCAGAAAAATGCTCTGTTACTGGAAACCTCTTGATACGGTAGGTAGTTTAACCCTGAAGAATCACATGGACATTTTTATTTGACAAGAGAGAATACAGTGGTAAATATGATCCTTTAAGTGTGAAACATGCTTCAATTAGGATACTCCAATAGATTTAATCATGAAAAAAAAAGCCAAGCTTCTAGTTAAAGGACAGAGGTCATTTTATTATGAGTATTGCAAAGGTTTATTCACAGCTAAAATATATACAGTTGATTCTCATTATTTGCAGGAATTATGTTCTATAAAGTCACCATGAACACTGAATATATGAAAACTGAGCTATTGCTCCAAGGGGAAATACAAGGTTACAAATTCCTGCAAACCTGTGGTCACGATGTTTTTCAATTGAAGCACCACTGATATATACACATTTGGTTGCCAACATCCTTGTGAAACAAAGTTGATCTCCTCTTCCACGTAACTCTCCTGTATAACACTTAGCAGGTATTATTAAAAAAAAAAGAATTGTAGCCTCTTTATCTGCAGAACCTGCCTCACCTGCAAGTTTAACATCTTTCACACCTTACTACCTTTTGAAACACGAGAGCCAGTCAGCGCTCCTAGGGAAGGGTTTAACATTTTCCTGAGCCTCAGTGATGTGACCTTGAGTTCCTTTGACTTTCAGCCTCTACAGTGCTATCCAAATATACTTTAAAAAAAATTCAGTTATTGTCTCATGTATCTACAAATTTAGCTGCTTTCCCCTATTCTCTGTAGCTGTATCATGCACTGTAGATGTTACTTTACCACTTTTGGGGGACAGATTCACATACAGATTGGTGAGTTTCCTTCTCCATTTTCTGGATGTACGTTACTGTTGATTCATTAGCCTTGAACTCACCGCATTACAACTCATGCCTGAACACAGTGTCTCCGTCAGGCACCTCACAGCCTGGTTGCACTTAGGAACACTAGACAGGCCTTTAGCGCGATGCTTGGAGTCCATTGCAAAGAGCACAATCACCAATCAAAAGTGCAAAAATGCAAAACAACGTGGCATTAAAAAGAGCCCCTCTGCAATGGACATTTGTTTACAGCAGAAGAACCGAAGCAAGAAGGCAGAGAGTGTCGCCTTGTCAAACCTTGGCTGGAAACATTTATGTAGGGCAACACGTTTTTTGCCACTCTTCATAGATCCACGAGTGACGATGATGGCTCTGCAGGTATCGATTTTGGGGTTACTAATAAATTTTAACTGTTAGGGGACTTCACAAATATGGAATCTGAAGACAATGAGGACTGACCATGAATGATAACGATCCAATTGAAGAGACAGTCTTGGGGAGCATGCTTAACAGACTGTGAAACAAAGTTAAGTTTCTGCTGGCAGTCTTCTCCCCTATTGGAGGTTGGAATTTTATTTTCTGAGTTTTGTTTTCTTATGAGTGTATTATGGAAGATAGAGCAGTTTTGTTAGTGCAGAACTGAACCAGGACCTTTTTTTCCCCTAAGATTGATTGAAATGAGAAATGAATTACTTTTGCCTCTGGGGCTTTTTAATTTCATGTTTTGAGGTGTTTATTATTCACTGTACACTTTGTGTAACCCTTGGTAACTGAGCAGTTCGCTTAACACTTGCATCTGGAGAAATTATTCATTGATTCAGGCGTTCTGCAAAGACGTTCAACCATAGGCAGCTTTTCTTAAGAATGTCAACCAGAATGGAGGAGTAGGGAGTTCCAGAGCTCTGCTTCTCCTTGTAAGCTGTCAACGAGCTGGCAAAATTGTCCAAATCAACTTTTGCAGAGCTCTGGAATCTAATCAGACATTTGCAATGACCAGAGGAAAGCTTATTGAAGAAACAGGCTGCTGCTTCACACTAAGAATGCCCAGCGGTATTTTACGTTTCCCCGTAACAGCGGTGGCTGCCGGGAAGTGTGCATTCCCAGGAGTACCTCTGACAAGCTTTGCAGAGTGTGACAAAGTGTCTGATGAGAAGTCCACTATAACTGTTGTCCTTATTCCTCTATAGGTGACTTTTTTCCTTGGCTCCTTTCAACATTTTTCTTTATCTCCGGTTTTCTTTTGGTTAATTGCTGGATGATATGACCAGATATAGTTTTTTGGATTTGGTACCTGTCATTAAGTTTGGATTTTTTAAAATAATTATTTAAATATCATATATTATATATATATAAATATTCTTTTTCTTTTGTTCCAATAATGCGGATATTATATTTTTGAAAATTCCTTTAGTTCCTGGATCTTAGATCTTTTTTCATTCTTTTTCTCTTTGTGTTTCAATTTGGGATGTTTTTATTAACAGATCTTCAAGCTCATTGATTATTTCTTCAGCTGTAGTGAATCCACTGATAAGCCCATAACGGCATTCTTTATTTTTGCTATAGTGTTTTGGATTTCTGGCATTTATATTCTTATCCTTTCTTAGAATTTCTCTTTCCTTACACTCACTGCTCATCTGTTCTTACCTGTTGTCTTTTTTTTTTTTTTTTCTACTAGGATCCCTCATGTATTAATCATAGTTATTTAAAATTTTTTCTGTTAACTTCCCACATCTTTGTCATATCTCATTTAGGTGTGACTATGATTTTTCTTGACTTTTTGTGTGCCTAATTTTTTTCTTTTGAAAAGCCATACATATTATTTTGCATTATACACAGTGAGGTTAATGGGGCTCTCATGTGAAGATTTGTGCTAATCTGGCTAGGATTGCATTTTGTTTAATGTTTGCTGTAGTGGTAAATTTCAGAGACAGAATCTTCTAACGTCCTTTTTTTCTCCCCTCTTGACCCTGGGCTTCCCCATGTGCTCCTCAGAGAGAGCCTGTGTCTTGTAGCATTTTCAGCTAGCGTCCACTATTCTTATGCTAGCATCCACTATTCTTATACTAGGTCCTGCTGGTTGTCCTGTAATATCTGAGGGAGAGTGCATGCTATGTAGTCTCTCAATTAAATCTCCATATTTTATTGGGTCTGTATTTCTGACATATGACTTTCATAAAAGGTTATTTTTTTGTCTCCACACTTCAGGTGAAAAACGATGGTTCCAAGGCACTGGAATGAGTAGAATGACTCTCCCATGGCTCTGGGATTAGGCGCTAATCACATCTCTCCTCCTGCAGAGGAGACCTTTCCGAACAAAGGATTACTCTTTCCTTCCTCTGCCAGACCACGTGGAATGGTATTTTTGGATCTTCGTTTTGAGGACCTAGTGGATTTCCTGGATATAAAATCCATGAAAGTGTGCCAACCCCCGACCCCATCCCTGGTGGTGGGTCGCCAGGATTTTCTCACTCTTAAGCCAGCCTTACCAGTTTGTGGTTCCAGTGGCTACTAGTCCAGGTCAGAGCTTGGCTGGGACACTTTGAATTCACCTCTCTCACCCAATTTTCAGATGATAATTTGTCCTACACATGCAATTTTTCTGATAAGTACAAGAAAGCTCATTGATTTTCATTTTGCCCAACTTTTTCTTACTGTAAAGGTGGGAGTGATGACTTTTAAGCTCTTTATATGTCGGAATTGACACCAAACATTGTTTATTATTTTCAGTAAAAGGGTGTGTTTAATTTCCAAATATTTTGAGGTTTCCCAGATTCCTTTCTTATATTGCTTACTACTGATCTGAAATCTTAATTTTTATTATTTCAATCATTTGAATTGTGTGTTTTTTGACTGAGAATGTTGTCTAGATTGGGTAATATACTATTTGAGACTAAGAATAATGATTGTTTTGCTTCTATTGGACTGCGTATTTCACAGATGGGGATCAAGTTGCCTATAAATGTTTGTCCTTTTGAGACCAAGATTCTAAACTATTTCCTCTTCCACTGAAAAGATCACATAGTAGTTATCTTTCATTCTTTCCTTCCTTATTTGTTACTTGACCAAAAGAATTCAAGGGGTTTCAGAAGCATCTGGAAAAGTGATGGCAAGACCTAAAACTGAAAGATTGGCTTCGTTCAAAATGACCAAACATTTTTTGACAACAAGTCAGAACTGAATCTTTTCTTGTAATTTTTTTCCAATTCCAGTTTCTGTTCTTCAATTTCTGTTCAAAAGTGTTTAACTTATTCCCATGGTACAATTAACCCCATCAAAGTTTGCCATTTTATACTCATTTAAATATTATAGAGGAGAGATTTTGTTCTGTCACTTTGTTTCTTTATTCAGTATATGAAAATTCCTGGTTCATTCACTACAGTATAAAACTCCAGGATTATAGGAAAAGTCTTGGGCACATTCAAGCAAACTTGGAAAGCAATGAGTTGTAGCTTAAGATGCATCAGTTTCACAATGTGTTGCTAAATATCAGGGATACTCAAAAATTCTACATATGTCCTGGGTTATCCAACTAAATGAAGTTTTGCTAATTAAGAAAGCATTTCAATTTCTGAGGATGTCAGATGTAGTATGTTAGATGGCTCATTAAGAACCATTCACCCTGCTGGCTCTGGTCAAACTTTATATAGGTTCATGTAAAAGCTATTCTTTGATAGTATGAAAAAACAGGAGCTGGTTGCACTGGGATGACAACTGTATGCTGAGGGGAAATGGCATCAGTGGACAAATCATATATAACACACTTAAAAGCATTATCCAAAGTTCTGGAGTAATGACAGTATTTTGTAAAAACACTATCTTAGTTTATATTTTCCCCAACTCACAAACCAAAAATATTAATTGAGGAAAACCAGACTTCATAAATGTCTCCTTCATCATTCACAGTTTGTCTTTTGCTTCTTTTTGATTGGTGAAGAGATAGGCAAGGTGAATATGCCTCAAGATACTATTTTGAATGGGGAAAATATACATTCTGGTGATTTTGCTACTATGTTACAAATTGTGCTGTACTCTCTGTGAAAAATTTCTCCAGTGCCTGACATATTTTATGGTCTTCTGCAGCTGTTGAAAGTTGAGACTAGTAATGTCTCTTTAAAAATGTGACCCATCCCAATTTCAAATGCATAACAAGCTGTGTAGCCCAACAAGAAGGCTAAAAAATGAGTTGTTTTATGAGGTTTTAAAAAAAAACACATTTTACAGGATATTTTACTATTAAATTAAGATCAACATATATTAAGTTATCTTATATGTATTTGTCATTAAATATGTCTATCTGGAAATTTATGGTTATCATCAAAAATGCAAACTATAAAAATCCTTTTTTAACAAGGGAGTTTTACTTCATCCCTACCATGTAATGTTATAAATGGTGGCTGGGGTTTTACCTCCCTCATTTCTTATTAAACACAAATTTTCCTGAGATTATAAATAAAATAAAAAAGGAGAAATACATTGTAAAAAACTTTATGTAGAAAAACAGATTCTGAAGAATGTTTTGGGTTTGTTTTCTTAGGACAATTATAGAAATAATTTATTCAAATATAGGGGGGTTAGGTACAAATATGGAGTTTAATGAATTGTGCCTTGATGAATGAAATGTAACAGTGAGCATCCTGATATTGACCAACTAGATCAGGTGAAAGGAAAATCTATTGCAGACTTTCAAGATGCTTCCTGTGCATCTCATGAGGCAAGATAACTGGCTCTAAAAACCACATATCATACATTTTTATTTTTCTGTGTCTATAGGCACTTTTCACTACACAAACCCAAACTACCTTGACCGAAGTGTCTGCTAATGTTTCAGAGAAATCAGATACATGTATGGAATTTAAATTGATCTTTAATAAAAAGGTGTTTGCCTTTAGAGAAGCATATTTGAAACTTGCTTTTCTGTGCAAAGTGTAGAAACTGAAGTACTTAAACAGCTTGTTGAATAGTATTAAAATAATTAAAAACTCAAAATATTATTGTATTTTTTGAATACCATTTGTCAATTTAGATTTAAAAGGCTCAAATATCTACCAATTAGTTTAAAAAGTTATAAGCTAAACACAGAATGATACTTTTTTTAATCACTGTAATTGTTTCCAGTTTTGATTTGCAGTAGTCTTTAGAATTTTAAAGTCTTTATCGACAGACTAAATTGTTATGTTTTTAAAGTGCCTCTCTGCCTTCATATAGGGTGACTTAAGAAAAAAAAGTAAATCTCACTTGCCTCACGGATGCCGAACGTGATCATCCAGCAGAGGAGGCAGAATGACCTCCGGGTGAGGATGCGATCGGTTTCATCTCTCAGACCAAACATGATCAATCCTTAAGGGAGGCTCAGGACACTTTGCTAAGGGTTTTGCTTTTGATGATATTAGGCATGGCATCTGGCAGTCTGATTCCATAGTCCATCTTCCCTGCAACTAGACTGCTCTCACAAGCCCTGGTGGGGAGAGTGAGCATCTCCCCGTTTCCCCCTCTTCCTTAACCCCAGCAGCCACTGTCATCCACTTTCTACTTCTACTTCTAAGATTTTGACTGCTTTAGATAACCTCATACAAGTGGAATCATACAATATTTGTCCTTCTGCAACTGGCTTGCTTCATTTAGCATATCCTTCAGTTTCACCCACGTTTTTGTAAATGGCAGTATTTCTTTCTTGAGACTGAATGATACTCCATTGTATTTATATACCAAATGTTCTTTATCTGTCCTTCGTTCAATGGCCATTTGGGTTGTTTCTATCTCCTGACTATTGTCAATAATGCTGCAGTGAACATGGGGGTGCAGCTATCTCTTCAAGATCCTGATTTTGATTCCTTTGGATATATGCCCAGAAGTGGAATTGTTAAATCATATGACAATTTTTTTTTACTATTTTGAGGACCATCCATGTAGCAAGCGCACTGTACTGTAGTTCCACCAGTGGTGTGCCAAGGTTTCCGGTTGCTGCACATCCTTGCTAATACTTTTCTTTTGTAATAGCCATCCTGTGGGTGTGAGGTGATATCTCATTTTGGTGGCTTTGATTTGCAGTTTCCTGATGACTAGTGATGCTGAGCACCTTTCATATGCCTGGTGGTTATTCTTTGGGAGGCATGTCTATTCAAGTCTTTTGCCCAGTTTTCAGTCATGTTGTTATTATTATTATTTTATTATTGCCATTGAGTTGTAACAGCTTCTTATATATTTTGGATACTAACCTCTTATGAGATAAGTGGTTGGCATGCATTTCCTCCCTCTGTATAGGTTGTCTTTTCACTCTTGCTTGTTTCCTTTGTTATGCAAAAGTTTTTTTAGTTTGATATAGTCCCACTTGTCTATCTTTGTCTTTGTTGCCAGTGCTTTGGTGTCATATCCAAGAAATTGCCAAAAGCAACAGCAAGAAGTTTTCTCCTGATGAGTTTCTATGAGTGTTACCATTTCCTGTCTTACATTTAAGTCCTTAATACATTTTGACTTGATTTTTGTGTATGATATGAGATTGGGGTCCAGTTTTATTCTTTGCATGTGGATAACCAGTTTTCCCAATGCTAATTGTTTAAGAGACTGTCCTTTTCCCGCTGTGTATTCTTGGCTTCCTTGTTGAGAACTGTGTCTAAGCAGTGGAAAGCCAGAGGAAAGAGGTGGAGGTCTTAGTGGTTCTGCTGTGCAAACTGGTCATATGATTTGGGTGTCGGGTAAAAAGGTGAATTGAACCACATAGTAGCTGGTTCCCTCTGAAGTCTCCCTCAGGATAGCAGAGCTCAGCACACTAACCCCTGCAGTTTTATCCAGTAAAGGGGATAATCAGAGGTCTTGGTGCCAGAATGATCTCAGCCTGTTATCAAACTTTATATGCATAAGAAGCTCAGCCCTTTGACAAAATCTCTCTTGGGGGAAAAAATGAAAAAAGACAAAATAGCCCCCAAAATTCAACAAACAAACAAGCAGAGATCAATCAATCAATCAATACAGGGCTGGGAAGGGGGAGAAAACACAAATGAAATTTGCATCTATCTAAAAAGAAAGTGAACAACAACAAGAAAACACATGTAGGGACACACACAAAATGACGACAAATTAGAGGAATTTTACCTGAAATTGTTTGTTAGGTTACCTTTAGTTAACAAATTAAGCCATTTTGGGAACTAAAACTTTTTCTTGGTTTAAAAGTATATTCTACTACTTAATTGATCGTGTTAACTCTTCCCATAATACTGAACCTGCTGCCTCCTGACAAATAAATGTGAAGGTTGCTTATGTGATTTCCTAGAGCACATATTTTACTGTATTTTCCTAATAACTTCATGACACAAGACCACACGCTGCTAGGAGGAAGTTACCTTTAATAAGTCTTGGGAAATTGATTATACTAATATAAAATTGTCTGAAATTGATGGAATTCAACTATGTAAACAGACTTTTGATAAACATGTTAATTTTTTTTGCAAAAGTTGCATTTTATTTCTTCTTTTATACTCGGGATCACTGCATTATGTATAACCCCAAGGCCAGTAACAGTAACAAGCATCACTTTATGTGTAAGTGTCCCGGAAATACAACTGAACAAAGGGGTAAGTATAGAAATCTTCCGGAGGCGCAGCTCATACCGCTCGCGAGCACAGACACGTGGGGCGTGGCTAGAGCGTCAAGTCCCTGATGTGATGATGCGCTTTCCCTCAGTAGAGCGGTTTGATATCTGATCATACAGAGTAACAACCAAAAGATACTGTTGAAAGGGAATGGTTAGCCTTGATGTCTTCAGTTGTAACTGTCCCTGAACGTTGTAAGTGATTGAATAAAAGGGAAGAGCTGATAGAGTGGTAGAAAGACAAACCGAAGAGACACATATTCAAAAGTAGGACAAAGAAAAATTCTTTTGACAGTCCAATCATCTCCACAGCAAGTTTTCCTTTATCTTCCTTTGTTCAGTGAAATTTGAAAGAGAAAATAGAATGAGATCTTATTATGAAATTGTTGACTTGTTCACAGGAGAAATAATAAATTAGGACAAAATAAACATCTCCCACAAAGAAGATTCATGGGAATTTGTAGAAATCCGCACATCTTTAATATAGATTCTAGTGAAAAGGCGGGTCCCATTGTCTTTGGTAAACACCACACATTTTCGATAAGGGTAGGTTTTTGAGTAAAATATTTATTTAGTTTCCTAGTTTTACCAAAATCTCAATACAGAAGATAATATGAATATCTTATTTTAGAAATTAGGAAACTGAAGAGCAAAAAATTGCTTTGCTAATTTGTTAATACAAAGGCCAGAGCAAAGATGGAAGAACCCCCTGACTTCAGTGGTCTTTATGCACGACCAGAGGCTCTCTATCAAATCTTAAGACTAAATGCTCATCACAAGAACAACTTCTTTGCCTTCTGCCTGGTACTGCCAGGTTAGCCATATTCTCAAAATACCTTTTAGATTTCCCTAGAAGCTTTGTCAAAATTCTCCATAGGTTGTTTCTACTCTGAATATTGGACATGTGCTCTAGTAATAGTTTTTTTAAATGATTTTTCTGTAATTACATGAATTTTCACCTATAAAACATCATAAATCATTGTTAAAGTGCTTTAAGTGATATCCTAATGGGTATATTTGACCCCACATCATCTTCTGATCTCTAAAGAATGAATTAAAATAGTTTAAGAATATAAGGACAATGATCAACAGATCAAAATAATAGAATATCCCTTTGTTTGCTTTACTTTTTTTGTTTGTTTACTTATAGAGTAAAGTCATACACATTCTTCACTCTTTTTATATGCTTCAACAAAACTCATATGAATATGTTTCATCCTTGTATATGTATGTCCTGCTGTTCCGACAGTGATACTATCATCATGAAAGAATTAAGAATCTTTGAAAGTAATTATTTAGATTCCTTTGTAAATTCAATCTGGAAGTTATAATTTTCTTATCAATAACTGTTATTATTTGGAAAGTAATATTTCTATAGTTCTATAGTTATTTGGAAAAATACCGTGGAAATAAGCTTTATTTACTTGAAGCTTCTTAGAAGAGTGGGATTTTACTAACGTCTTCTTTTAAGTGTGTTGATATCATCCAAGGGAAGACTATATTCAAAGTTAAATTCTTCTTGCATGTGGCATCATTTATCATGGTCAAACTGAGCAAGACATCACTGCTTTGTGATTCCTAAAGAGAGACAGCCATCAAATATATTTTTGTAGCAATCGGAACATTTATATTAGGATGTTGCCCCACTATCCATTATAACGTTATCACATTTTTTATGTTACAGTCACCTGTCACTTTTAGAGGATGCAGCAAATTAAACTTTGTAACTAATTTTAAGGCTATTTTTGTCTGAGGATGGCAGCTAAATATTGCAAAAACATATGTAAGTGGAATGCAATATGCAAGTAGGTAGGACAAAAGCAATGCAGAATGTTATTTAAAAGCTGGTTTGGGCTTATATTGATTCAGAGACTGAAGCCAGTTAAAGGAAAACAAGTAGATGTGACAAGAAAGAGCTATATGTCAACACATTTCTTTTTAGATTTGTTTGAGAACTGGTTAAATGTTTGTGAAACGGCTAATGCCAAATTTTGTCAGAGCAAATTTATTTAAATTAGAAATGCTGATTAAATTTATTACTTGTAGCATATATGGAAGTGAACTTTTACTGTAAAGAGAACTGCTTTTTGCCTGCTTTCTTGGTAAATTTGACATTAGTGACTTAGGAGATTACCCTAATAGAAGTGACTGTAGTAGAATTGTGTTGAAAATTGCAATTTCACCCTTAAAATGAGGTGCAATAAAGTATTTTCACCCTAAAAGTGATAATAATCAGTAACTAGAATGAACTTTTTATGGCTTTTTGAACTTCGAATTTCAGTAGCTATTTTTAACTCCAAGGCCTTAGCAATAATTCACACTTCTATCTTTTTTATTCTCTAAAATTTTACAGCAGTAGATCAATGACTGGAATTAGAACCATTGATAAATTGGCAACAGTATTTTCTAGGAAACTATACAAAGAGGACAAGGCTTTTTTCTGCCACTTTACAATATAAAAACTTAGACGTTGGATACATTTGAATTATTTATTAAAGAAATAAGAGATTCACAATATATAGGAATGGGTAAGATTCCAACAGATAAGATTGAAATCTTTGTTTCTCGTGGGTTAACTACATCATTCATTTTATTTTTGATGACTATTACTGATTTGAATACATACATTTTGCATATTCCCTACTTATATATGTACAGAATTTCCACCATGAGTCTCACCATGATTTAGCACCATATCATATCATGCTGAAAAACTAGACGGTTACTGCTTTCCTGAAGCTTCATCTCTGGAAGAAGTAGGCAATAGTCAAATAAACATATGTAATACACATACACACATAGGTATGTCTGTATGCATATCAGAAAGTATTGATGAATGCTGGCAGAAAATAACTAGAAAAAAGGGATATCATTTTTGTTGAGATTATCAAGACATAGGATGGTCATTATTTTATATGGTGGTCATCATTCAATCAGGGTAGTTGGTAAGACAAATTCCTCTTGTTGAGAATCTGCTCAGGAACCAAATTCCACCTGAGGCTGAGCAGGTGTAATCTAGATACCAGACTAAATGGTCAAAAGGATGAATATTTGTTGCAATTGAAGGAGAATAAAAGAATAACTTTTTTTTTATTTCTGTTTAAGACAAAAGGTAAGCAGAATGAAAAAAAAATGTCAGCTCTTTCTCTTCTAAACGAGGTTGTAGGGCATGGCTCTGAAATATCAAGTTGTTTTCAACTAGACCCTAGGGTAGAGTTAGTCCATTCAAGTAGAGAGGATGCTGGAGAATCAGAGTCCTACCCTACTGGCTCCTTCCCCATACCAGTAAAAAGCAATTGGTATTTGAACAAGTTTCAGTCTTTATTGAGCTCAAAACATAAAATATACTGTAGCTTCCCCTCCTGTCACAGAATTTTACAGAGTAGAGGAAGTCTTCCCACTTCCTTGGCTCTGTGGTCCGGGTCACTGTGATATCTGCTTGCTTTAGGATAACTGACACCCTTGTCGTCACTTTAAAGTCACAAACAATGTCAACTGTAAATAGAATGCCCAGGTGAAAAAGCAAAATCCAAACCCGGCACCCGGTTTCATTTCAAATATTCTCCCTTTTGCTAGATGAGCATGTTTTCAGAGACAAGCTTTCAAAGAATAATGTTTGGCTCTCTCCTGACTCTCATTTTCTGCCTTCTTCACCGGTCACTCTGAGACAGAAAGAGAGGAGAAGTTTTGTAAACTTTCCAACATCCATTATTAGCTCAGTTTGTCTTGAAGACCCACAGCAGCAGTCCCTGTCACAGGGTCCTCTTGAAGTCCCTTGGCTTAGAGCTGGACAAAGAGCATGACCTTGGCCTTCCCAAATCCCGAAGTTTCAGACTTGGTAATAAACTCCTGAGAACACATATTTTTTATTTTTTTTAAATTGAAGTATAGTTAGTTGCAATGTGCCAATCTCTGGTGTACAGCATATTTTCCCAGGCATAGAGATATATCCATATATTAATTTTCATATTCTTTTTCATTAAAGGTTATTACAAGGTATGGAATAGAGTTCCACATTTGTTTCAGCTTAGAAACAGTATATTTGCTCCAATATTGCAGTTCAGTCACGGGACACAAACCACATTATTTTAAGTACAACTGAGACTCAGACTCTTCTTTGAACAACAGCAGATAAAAAAGAAATCAGTGCAAGTCACTCGTTTCAAAATCTTGGTTCACAGGTCAGTTGACAGTTATGTCTGTTGCCCCCTATCAGATAGATGCGGCCAACAGTAGAGACGATGAATGCTATCTTGGTCCGTTCAGGTTGCTATCACAGAATGCTGTAGACTGGTGGCTTTGAATCAATAGAGATTTATTTTTCAGTTTGTGAGGCTAGGAAATCCAAAATCAAGATGTCAGCAGATTCAGTGTGTGGTGAGGACCGGCCCCCTTATTCATAAAGTCTGCTTCTTGGTGTGTCCTCATATGGTGGAAAGGGCAGGGGAGCTCTCTGGCGTCTCTTGTATGAGGGCACTGATCTCATTCATGAGGGCTCCACCTTTGTGGCCTAATAACCTCCCAGAGGCCTCACTTCCTTACATCATCACATCGTACGGATTTTGGGGTGGGCAGTCATTCAGTTCATGGCAGATGCTGCTCTTGGCTCATGAAGCACTGACTGCCTGGCCCATTTGACCATCTTTTTTCCCAGGAGGAGGAATGAGACCAGAGTTTGGTGAGGGCTCAGCCTTCATACAGTCTCCTTTTTGTGTTCTTCTAGAAATCAAAGGCTTACTACATGTTTTCCATTTCCCTCGTTTTCAATTTACAAGGGTGTGAAAATTTCTAATTGATTTATTTTCTTTTATTAAAAGCCCATGTTAAATAAAAGCCAGAACTTGCATTTTATTGGCTCAACCATTTTCTTTGGTTCAGGGGAGACTTCAGTGGACATTTCGTTTGCAGCGTGAATGAAAACTCTCTAAGGCAATGATTCAAAGTGAGTCAGGTTAAAACATTCAGCTCACTGGGGTCCTCCCTTTCCCAGGCTGCTTGAAGAATTGCAACATTATTTTAGAATGTTTATTTTCCTATGTAGTGAATATTTTAGTGTGTCTATTTTATTTTTTATTTTTATGCTTTTGTAAGTGTTCAGTTCACTGCCATTGCTGATTTCTATACCTGACTGTTACTGGTTTTCATAATAATTTATAAAAATTCTCTGTATAAATTTCTATCTGTTCAATGTATGGAGTAAGTATTTTTTTTAATCAGTTATTCGCTTTTATTTTATGATTATTTTGAAGGATATATCTTATTAGCCAGTATTTATCTTAATTCTTCTGACTTACGGTAAAGTGTTCTTCCCTTCAGCTTGACGTAAGCAGTATAGAAGAACTAATAAGCAATGCATCACATGTGTACGAATATGTATCATACCTATATATCATATATGTAATTTTTTCTTAATTTTTAGCCATCTTTATTTTCCTGGAATGAGTTCCTCTTGAGTATTTTGACTTAATATTTAATTACTACATTGCTGGGTTGTATTCGTTGCCTTCAGTTTAGGATTGTTGCATCTATGTTATGAGTAAGACGGAACTTAGTTTTACTCTAGTTTTAGTTTTACTTTAGTTTTAGTTAATTTTACTTTAGTTTTACTTAGTTTTTCCCCCTCACTCTTGAATCATTGAAATGAGGTATATAGCAGTGTGTGAACTAGATTGGGGAGCTTTTCTTGTTTTGTTATGGTAGGAAATAATTGAAACACACATGATATTAATTGCCAGTAATTTTCATGTGTGCAAGATAGAGCATCTTACTGTTCATCTAAGGAAGATTTAATGCTCAATTAGGCTAAAACAAGCAACAGAATAGTCTTACTTCACATTAAGTACTACAAAAAAGTTCAGTGTGATGTGTATTTGCTTACTTGAAAAAAACTGACCAGTATAACAAATCCATGTTGAGGCTCTATAATAAGAAATATAAAGGTAATTAATGAATTATATTGTATGTAATTTTTGTGTTATGTATTTTGTATTATGACATT
This sequence comes from Camelus bactrianus, assembly GCF_048773025.1. Taxonomy (NCBI): domain Eukaryota; kingdom Metazoa; phylum Chordata; class Mammalia; order Artiodactyla; family Camelidae; genus Camelus; species Camelus bactrianus. The sequence goes on from NC_133542.1 coordinate 10,542,233, forward strand.
AATTATGCCATTTTTGACTAAGTGTTGAGGAATAGTTGCTGTATTGATGCATCTCCTTGGGGTGTTTCTTAGGGAGTGTACAGAATACCCTGAAGGGAGTTTATCCACAAAAGAGAAAAAAAGTGAATTTTATTTTTTATCCTAATAAAAGCTTCACTTTTGCTACTTACCAATCATGCTCTGTTTTCCCAAGACATAGAACATAGATAAGGAAATCCATGCATTAAAAATAAACAGACATAAGAAATCAGTAGTTGTTACCTAGGTTTATTTCATAATATTTTCTGATTAATATAATTAGAGGAAAACAGGCAGTAATCTGTTGTCTAGTGACTTTCTCCTATCCTGCCAACCAGATCAAACAATTGATGGGATACCTAGATTATGCCTCCAAGTTTAACACATGCTTAGCATACGTTATATCCTCAATAAAGCTACATTATTCTAAATCCATTGTATACTATACACTTATTCTATGCAAAACCTAGTAAGGGAACAAAAGTGAGAAAGTCCAATTGTTTCTACAGATGGTTTAAATTTTAGAAGCCAGAATAAGAGAAGAAAAGTATTATGCAAGTTGGAATGAAAAAAAAATCACAAGATGGATATAGACACTGTGCCATGGACATGCAAAGAAAGAAGAAATACAGAAATTAATAAGTTGGCAAATAAAAGCCATACATTTAAACAAAAGTAGAAGGCAAATGTGAGCTACAAAAATGTTGGATCAAAATAACTGCAGAAAATATAGCTAAAATGAAGAAATAGGAAGTTTTATATATATTGAAACTCAAAAGAAGGAATGATGAGATGGCTAATTAATTCACTAAACATATGTGGAGCTGCTGGGTTTAAGATAAGTAAGATTAGCACAGCCACCAGCTTCTAATCACTCACACTTGAAGAAGAAAATAAGTAAACAACTACTTATATCACAGCTGATAAATTTAAAAAGGAAAACCGTAAATACAGGTACAGCTAAAGCAGACATTGTGAATCAGGGCAGGTTTTCTGGAAAATAAAGCAGATTCTGTATTAGGCTGTGAAAATAAGTAGGAATTATCCAACTGAAGTGAAGGCTGTGAATATTATGCTTCAAGGCAATTGTATCAATTTATCTATAAAGATACTGTGGGGCTGTGTCCTAAATATTTGTGTAACATTTCTATCCCTTCATTTTATATTTGTAACAATGTTGTGCCTTTTTATCTTTCTGCTACATGCTTGGCTAGCATTATGGTGTCTATTGTCTCTTGTTTTTGACACTTTATTTTCTTTATGACTTAAAAAATAATTCAGATTTCCTTACAGAGAAGGATAATGAGAGTAATGCAGTTATATATTACTCTACCTTCCAAATTGCTTAGGAGAAGCAAGCAGGGAGAGCAACATAAATAAATATCACATGGATAACATCATTAAACTATATGATAAGGAATCTCCATGAACCACACAATGAATGGATGAGGTAAAACCATGTAGAACGTAGACCCTGCAAAGGAACACAACCCAAGTTTACTAGCAGTGTGGAGGTGAAGTGAAGGAAAAGAGGAGCTTCCACAAAGAGCACAGGAACACAAAGTTGCACATGGCTATTCACCTGCACGTTGAGAGGACCCCTTATCAGTAAGTACCTCTAATAATAACCAGTGAATAGGGAGAGATCTTCATAAACTTCAGGATTTTTTAAACAGCTTCATGAGAATATAATTTATATCCATAATAATTTACCTACTTTCAGTGCACAGTTTAATTTTTAGTAAATTTACAGGGTTATACAAGCATCACAACAATCCAGTTTGGAAATATTTTCAACACTTCAGAAAGATCCTTTGTATTTTTCCCTGTCACCCCACATTCCCAAACCTAGTCCTAGGCAATCATTAACCTACTTTCTTTCCTTATTGTGGACAATTCATATAAATTGATTCATAAAATATGTGGGAGGTGTTTTTGTTGTTGTTGTTGTTGTGGCCAGACTATGTATCATAGTACAGTGTTGTTGAGAGTCATCCATATGGCAAGTACCAGTACTTCCCTCCTTTTCTTTGCTGAATAGTATTCCACTGTATGCACATATCACGTTGTGCTATTCTCTCACTGGTTGATAGACCTGGTTGTTTTTAGTCTTGGGGTATTTTGGATTGGGTAGCTATAAACATCACATGTAAGTCTCTGTGTGGGCATGTGTTTTCATTTCTTCTGGTTACATTCCCGGGAGCGATATTGCTCGATCGTGTGGTAAATTTACATTAGTGTTTTTAAGAATGGGCCGAACTGTTTTACAAAGGGACTCCCCCACTTTGCTTTCTCCCCTGCAATGTATGGGGACGTCAGTTCTTCTACACCCCCACTCACAGATCCTAACCTCGGTCTCTCTAACTGGAGCCAGGCCAGGGGTGTAAAGTGGCACGCCGTTAGGGTTCAAATAACTGCTTTCTTCTTAATGTGATGCTGAACGTCTTCTCCCGTGTCGGTCGGCTGATTTCCTGCTTCTTTGGTAAAATGTCTCTTCAAAACTTCTGTTCGTTTTTAAAGTGGGTCATTTGTCTTCCAGTTATTCAGTTATAAGTTTGCTTTATAAACTTCAGATACAGGTCCTTTATTAAATGTAGGATTTGCAAACGTCTTCTCTCAGACTGCATGTTGTCTTTTCATTTTTTTGAAAGATGCTCTTTGACTGTGTTTAGGTCTACTAGTGTTCACCTGCAAATGGGAGAACTGCCCTCCATCTGCTGAAGCCACTTGCCCCCTTTAGAACATGCTTGTGAGCTTGCTGTGCGGCTTTCCCATGATTGATGCAGCCCGGGTCCTTTATGTCCAGCTGGGGAAACACTGAGGCACGATGAACATTCCAGAGCTCCCCTTCGAGATTAGGCTGGTGTGACGACGAGACTTGCTGAAATCCTATCCTTGCTTGATGTTTACAGAGCGTGTTTCCTATGAGCACGTTAAATCAGTCCTTGGCACATAGACCCTTCTGAGGAAACCAAACCAAGACACCTCACCCACAAATACACACAGTATGTGCGTGTATAATTATGTGCATATATACGAGCATGATGGGCAGGAGGCGTTATTTAATATTGCCTGATATTTTTTTTTTACTGTCATTTTGGACCCATTACTGGCAGTGAAGCCTTGGATGAAGAGAAAAATTAATTCAACTTTGGGAAAACTAAGGAGAATAGAGACAAGAAAAATGAGATGGGACTAAAATTAGTAAGCTTAAAGTCCAAGAGGAGACATAATACACAGTCCACCTATTAAAAGTTACAGTCTCGAACAAAGGCAGTAGTGAAAGGAATGCAATAAGAAGATACAGGACTGACATAAAAATGGCCCAAAGGTTAATGAATGTGAGTTGGTTAATGAATGTGAGTTCTCCAACTATTGGCAGGAGTGCTGATGGGGATTAAACCGGTTTTTAAAGGCGATGTAAAATTTGGATTGGCGGAAAGGAATGGCAGCAGTATTTCCTTTTGTATATCGACCGAGAAGTGAAGACTAAAACATTCAAAGACCAGTTTATGTTAATAGATGAATAAAAATGACAATAGTAGCTAATAATTATTGAGTTATATATGAGCCAAAACACTCTTTTAAAGTGCTTCACCTGTGTTGCGTTTATTTGCTAAACACCCTGTGAGGCAGGTTTTGTTATTGTGAGTGAGTCTTAAGTCTAATATACAGAGTTGATACATAATTTGCTCAATGATATGTAGAAGGTTAATGCTCACAGATAATACATTTCCGGAAGGAAAATCAGATATTACTTTGGAAAAGTTGGTTAGAAGAAATGGACTTTCATTTTCCCCACAAATTGAGGATACTGGATGTTTAAACAGCAGGGAGAGAAGGTACCGTATTCAGAGTAAATGCTGTAGGTGTGTTAGTTTCATCACACTCAGAAATGTGTCAGAGATAGAAAATCATTACAAAATACTGGCCTAGACAAGGGAAGTCGTGTTAAGAGGATTTTTCATCCACTGATTTATAAGATAAGGACCTGAACCGCCACAGTGGATGCTGGGGTGTAAAGAAAGGAAATGGTGCAGGATACAGTGCAAAAAAAAAAGGAACCAAAGGAAAGAGGTGTGTGAAAAATGATCAAATTAGAGCTACATTTGAATGTTTTCACCTCTGCCTCTGAACACGAGCAGTAGTAATTCAAGTCTCTGCACTACAAAGTTATAAACTTTACATGAAGTCTAAAATTTCACTGGATATTAATTTATGTCTGTATTTACAGCTACTTCTCTACACATCACACTGAAGTAATATTCTTTGAACACTGATTAAATATGAGTGAAGTGCACAAAAGGAAGCCTTCAGTAAATACATTGGCTCAGCAAACCATTTATGTTGGATTTTTTCCTGGAATTTAGTAAGAAATTATGACAATGATATTATCGTTGGCCTTGTTCAAATTGTTGCAAACTTTATGAACATTCTTTCATTAATTTCAGTGCCAATGTTGATGCCATATGTGGTTTTGATCATTGACTCATTCCTTTCTTTCTGTGATTCTATATAGAAATCCAGAATTTGAGAACTTCAAGAAGACTATTTTTCTAAATATCTAAGTTTATAGGCACTTTCCTAGCTCCATATATGATTATTCTTGTCAGAGTGTTACTTTTCAGCAACTTTTCTTTTTTTTTTTTGAAACTATAAAAATAACGATGCCTAAATTTATCCTAAATAAATAGACATTCCTATTTTATGATTTGTACGTCAAGCCCTGAAAACTTCCTTGGTTTTATTTCTATATAATACAAGTAGTCTAGTTTGCTTCTTTACATTCTGTGTCAATGATGGTCAGGCACTCCCAGTCTTACACAAAAGGAACACCCATGGGATGCCATCTTTTTCTGAATTTAAATCCTATATCGAATAATCTAATCTCAACCACTTGATAATCTTGTATGTAAGTTCTCTCCACCTCCTTTGTTGTCTGTCTTGTCTTAGGCTGACCCATGTTCATAAATCCTTTTTTGGTTTTTATGCCTCTGGCTTTGAATCCTCTCTTGACAATGGTTTGCACACTTCTTGCTTACAGGATATTTTCCGACACCCATCTTGCCTGTCACACACTTACTACCGGTAGTAGGAGCACTGGCATGTAGCAAATGTATTGATAATGTCAACGTTAGAGCTAAGAGTAATTTTGTTTAAGCACAAATGCATTTTTGCAGAAGAATTGCAATTTGGTACAAGTGAACTATGGCAAACCATAGGCAAGTCTGGAGAATAAAGGAGGAGAGCTTTTTCTTTTTTTTAGAGAAAGGAGGAAGTGGGGAGGGCTTGTTTTGAACAAAAGTTCATTGGAGAAAAGTGAGAGTTAGAAGTAGCTGTGGTTTCTCCTTGGCTGCCGACGAGGGCAGCGTGCCTTTGCCAGCTGAGAGAGGGAACCTCCCTTCTTCCAGCAGGACTGTGCAAGCTGCCCAGAGGGGCACAGAGGGGCACATGCCGCAGAGCCCTCCCTGCGTGGCTTCTCGACTCCAATTTTCGGTTAGGTTTCCCTAAACCGTTCTCACAGGAACATCCCCCATGATGAGATGTAGTGCTGGGAACTCTTCCCTCAGAAATCACTCAGAAGCCCTGTATTGTATACACAGGGAAAATGTGACTTGGGATTTGAAAATTAAGTTATGTCTGTATTGATGGAAATGTTCTACAGATTCTCATGGTTATAATATCAGAGTGATTTGTTCTAATTTAAACTAATTCAGTATTGGCTAGGACTGTTTAGATTTCACTCCTGGTCTCTACTGTTTTAAGTTTGGAGGTGGCTCCTAAGCTTATATTCACTGTCACAAATCTATCAAGAAGATAGAGAAACTATCGGTTGTGAATGTTGTCTGTGAACAGTTACAAGTCTGGTGACAGGCATCATTTCTTGGATGCTGCCCGTGTGCAATTTTAAAAATTGTGTTTTTTTCACAGTTTTAGATTTACAAAACATTGTGAAGATGGTATAGAGAATTCCCGTATACCCCACCGTCAGTATCTTCTATTATTAGCATCTTACATTAGTAGGGTGCATTGTTAACATTTAATTAACCCACGCTGATGTATTTTTGATTAAATAAAGTTAATTTGTACTTTCTTAGTTTTTTCCTAATTTTTTTTCTGTTCTAGGATCCCATCTACAGTATTTAATTACATTTAGTTTTATGTCCCCTTAAGCTCCTCTTTGATAACCTTGACAATTTTGAGGAATTCTGATCAGATGTATTTTTTTAACATTTTTATTGATTTATAATCATTTTACAATGTTCTGTCAAATTCCAGTGTTCAGCACAATTTTTCAGTCATACATGGACATATACACACTCATTGTCACATTTTTTCTCTGTTAGTTACCATAAAGTTTTGTGTAACTTTCCCTGTGCTATACAGTATAATCTTGTTTATCTATTCTACACTTTTGAAATCTAGTCTATCCCTTCCCACCCTCTGCCCCCCTGGTAACCACAAGTATGTATTCTCTGTCTATGAGTCTATTTCTGTCCTATCGGTTTTTGGACAGAAAAACGTTTTGTTTTTCTTTGTTTGTTTGTTTGTTTTTTAGATTACACATATGAGCGATCTCATATGGTATTTTCCTTTCTCTTTCTGGCTTACTTCGCTTAGAATGACATTCTCCAGGAGCATCCATGTTGCTGCAAATGGCATTATGTTCTTAGTTTTTATGGCTGAGTAGTATTCCATTGTATAAATATACCAATTCTTCTTTATCCAGTCACCTGTCGATGGACATTTAGGCTGTTTCCATGTCTTGGCTATTGTAAATAATGCTGTTATGAACATTGGGATGCAGGTGTCATCCTGAAGTAGGGTTCCTTCTGGATACAAGCCCAGGAGTGCGATTCCTCGGTCAAATGCTAAGTCTATTCCTAGTCTTTTGAGGAATCTCCACACTTTTTTCCATAGTGGCAGCACCAAACTGCATTCCCACCAGCAGTGTAGGAGGGTTCCCCTTTCTCCACAGCCTCTCCAGCATTTGTCATTTGTGGATTTTTGAATGACGGCCATTCTGACTGGTGTGAGGTGATACCTCATTGTAGTTTTGATTTGCATTTCTCTGGTAATTAGTGATATTGAGCATTTTTTCATGTGCCTTTTGATCATTTGTATATCTTCCTTGGAGAATTGCTTGTTTAGGTCTTCTGCCCATTTTTGGATTGGATTTTTTATTTTTTTCTTATTGAGTCATATGAGCTGCTTATATATTCTGGAGATCAAGCCTTTGTCAGTTACATTTGCAAAAATTTTCTCCCATTCCGTAGGTTGTCTTCTTGTTTTACTTCTTGTTTCCTTTGCTGTGCAGAAGCTTGTAAGTTTCATTAGGTCCCATTTGTTTATTCTTGCTTTTATTTCTTCTAGGAGAAAATTTTTGAAATGTATGTCAGATAATGTTTTGCCTATGTTTTCCTCTAGGAGGTTTATTGTATCTTGCCTTATGTTTAAGTCTTTGATCCATTTTGAGTTGATTTTTGTATATGGTGTAAGGGAGTGTTCTAGCTTCATTGTTTTACATGCTGCTGTCCAGTTTTCCCAACACCATTTGCTGAAGACTGTCTTTATTCCATTGTATATTCTTGCCTCCTTTGTCGAAGATGAGTTGACCAAAAGTTTGTGGGTTCATTTCTGGGCTCTCTATTCTGTTCCATTGGTCTGTATGTCTGTTTTGGTACCAATACCATGCTGTCTTGATGACTGTAGCTCTATAGTATTGTCCAAAGTCTGGGAGAGATATTCCTCCAGCCTCTTTCTTTCTCTTCAGTAATGCTTTGGCAATTCTAGGTCTTTGATGGTTCCATATAAATTTTATTATGATTTGTTGTAGTTCTGTGAAATATGTCCTGGGGAATTTGATAGGGATTGCATTATATCTGTAGATTCCCTTGGGCAGTGTTTCCATTTTAACAATATTGATTCTTCCAATCCAAGGGCATGGGATATCTTTCCATTTTTTAAAGTCTTCTTTAATTTCCTTCATCAATGGTTTATAGTTTTCTGTGTATAATTCTTTCACCTCCTTCGTTAGATTTATTCCCAGGTATTTTATTACTTTGGGTGCTATTTTAAAGGGGATTGTTTCTTTACTTTCTTTTTCTGTTGATTCATCATTAGTGTAAAGAAATGCAACTGATTTTTGAACATTAATTTTGTAATCTGCTACCTTGCTGAATTCTTCAATCAGCTCTAGTAGTTTTTGTGTGGAGCTTTTAGGATTTTCTATATATAGTAACATGTCATCGGCATATAGTGACACTTTCACCTCTTCTTTTCCAATTTGAATCCCTTTTATTTCTCTCACTTTCCTGATTGCAGTGGCTAGGACTTCCAGGACTATGTTGAATAGGATTGGTGATAGTGGGCATCCTTCTCTTGTCCCAGATTTTAGTGGGAGCTTTTGAGTTTTTCACTGTTGAGTACTATGCTGGCTGTAGTTTTGTCATATATAGCTTTTATTATTTTGAGATTTGTTCCCTCTATACCCACTTTGGTGAGAGTTTTTATCATAAATGGGTGTTGAATTTTATCAAATGCTTTTTCTGCATTGATTGAGATGATCATGTGGTTTTTGTCTTTTCTCTTGTTGATATGATGTATTACATTGATTGATTTGTGTATGTTGAACCACCCTTGTGTCACTGGGATGAATCCCACTTGGTCGTGATGTATAATCTTTTTTATGTGCTGTTGGATTCTATTTGCAAAAATTTTGGTGAGGATTTTGGCATCTATGTTCATCAGTGATATTGGCCTATAACTCTCTTTTTTTGTAGTGTCTTTACCTGGTTTTGGTATCAGGGTGATGGTGGCTTCATAGAATGAGTTTGGGAGTATTCCCTACTTTTCAATCGTCTGGAAGAGTTTGAGAAGGACTGGTATGAGTTCTTTGTATGTTTGGTAGAATTCCCCGGTGAAGCCATCCAGTCCTGGACTTTTATTTGTAGGGAGGTTTTTAATTGCTATTTCTATTTCCTTTCTAGTGATCAGATTGCTCAGGTGGTCAGTTTCTTCTTGATTCAGTCTTGGTGGACAGTATGTTTCCAGAAACTTGTCCATCTCCTCTAGGTTATCCAGTTTGGTTCCATATAGTTTTTCATAATATTCTCGTATAATATTCTGTATTTCTATTTTATTTGTTGTAATTTCTCCATTTTCCTTTCTTATTTTGCTAACTTGTGCTCTCTCTTTTTTCTTCTTTGTGAGTTTGGACAGAGGTATGTCGATTTTATTTGCTTTTTCAAAAAACCAGCTTTTGGTTTGGTTGATTTTTTCAATGGTCTTCTTTATTTCTATTGTATTTAGTTCCTCTCTGATCTTTATTATTTCCTTCCTTCTGCTGCATTTTGGGGCTTTTTGTTCTTCTTTTTCTAATTCATTCAGGTGGTGGGTAAAATTATTTATTTGAGATTGTTCTTCTTTTTTGAGGAAGGCCTGTATCACTATAAAATTCCCTCTTAGCACTGCCTTTGCTGTGTCCCATAGATATTGAGTGGTTGTGCTTTCATTGTTATTTGTCTCAAGGCATTTTTTAATTTCAGCTTTGATTTCCTCATTGACCCATTGTTTTTTCCATAACATATTGTTTAATCTCCATGCTTTCCTTTTTTTCTCCTTTGGCTTCTCTGTTCTTGATTTCCAGTTTCATGGCATTGTGGTCAGTAATGTTGCTTGAGATAATTTCTATCTTCTTAAAATTGTTGAGGTTCCTTTTGTGCCCAAGTACATGAATGATCCTGGAAAATGTTCCATGTGCACTTGAAAAGAAAGTATATCTTATTTTTTTGGGGTGTAATGCTCTGAAAATATCTACCAAATCTAGTTTTTCTATTGTAGTATTTAATTTCTCTGTTGCCTTGTTTATTTTCTGTCTGGAAGATCTGTCTAGTGATGTTAATGCAGTGTTAAAATCCCCAACTATGATTGTATTCCCATCAATATACCCCTTTATCTCTGTTAGTAATTGTTCTATGTACTTAGGTGTTCCTATATTGGGTGCATATATATTAATGAGTGTAATATCCTCATCTGGTATCATTCCTTTAACCATTATAAAATGTCCTTCTTTATCGTTCTTTATGGCCTTTGTTTTAAAGTGTATTTTGTCTGAAGTCAGTACTGCAATGCCTGCATTTTTGGCTTTTCCATTTGCATGGAATATCCTTTTCCATCCTTTCACTCTCAATCTATATGTGTCCCTCTCCCTAAAGTGGTTCTCTTGTATGCAGCATATTGAAGGTTCTTGCTTTATTATCCAGTCTGCCACTCTATGTCTTTTGACTGGAGCATTTAGTCCATTAACATTTACAGTAACTAATGATAGATGTGTGTTTATTGCCATTTTGAACTTATCTTTGCAGTTGAATTGTTATATCCTCTTTGTTCCTTTCTTCTTCCTTTTGTGGTTTGGTAATTTTCCTTTGTATTACCATGGATTTTATTTAATTTTTGTGGCTCCCTTGTAAGTTTTTGGCTAGTGGTTACCCTTTTTTGTAAATCTATTAGCCCATTACTATAACTGTTTTTAGTAAACTGATAGTTACATGATCTCAAACCCATCCTACCTTTAAAAAATTTTTAAAAAGAAAGAAAAAAATTCTATATTTCCCTGCCTCCCTCTCCCAGTCTCAGTGATTTGTATGTCTTCTTTTATAATTTTGTTTTTATTCTATTTGTAATTCATGAGTTATCACCTTTCCAGTTGTGAGTTTCTCATTTCTGTAGCATCCTGCTTCTTTTCTATTTAGAGTAGAACTTTCAGTATTTCTTTTAGCATGGGTTTAGTGTTGCTAAACTCCTGCAGCTTTTTCTTGTCTATGAAATTCTTTATTTCTACTTCTATCCTAAAGGATAGCCTTGCTGGATAAAAGATCTTAGGCTGCATCTTTTTTTCATTCAGGACTATGAATATGTCTTGCCACTCCCTTCTGGCTTGTAGTGTTTGTGTAGAGAAATCAGCTGAGAGCCTTATGGGGGTTCCCTTGTAACTCACTAAAGAGTTTCTCTTGCTGCCTTTAGAATAATTTCTTTATCCTTGAATCTGGCCATCTTGATTATGATATGTCTTGGTGTGGGTCTATTTGGGTTCTTCATGTTTGGGACCCTCTGTATTTCCTGTATTTAGATATCTGATTCCTTCTTTAAGTTTGGGAAGTTTTCAGTCATGATTTTTTCAAAAACCTCTTCAATCCCCTTTGATCTTTCTTCCCCTTCTGGGACCCCTATTATGTGAAGATTGGGACGCTTTATATTATCTCATAGGTCCCTTATGCTATTTTCATTATTTTTTATTTGCTTATCTTGTAGCTCTTCTGAATGGGTGCTTTCTATTGTCCTGTCTTCTAGGTCACTAATTCGTTCATCTGCATTATCTAGTCTGCTTTGTACAGCCTTTAGATCATTTGTCATCTCAGCCAATGAGTTTACCGGTTCTACTTGGCTTTTCTTGATAGCTTCCATTGCATTTTTGACATATTTTATATCTCTAAACACTGTCTCTTTTAATTCCTCCAGCACTTTGATCACTCCTTTTTTGAAATCTTGATCTAGTAGGCTATCGATGTCTATTTCATTGATCATTCTTTCAGGGGGTTTCTCTTGTTCTTTAAAGCGGGAATGGTTTCTCTGCTTCTTCATCTTGCTCATACCTCTCTGGCACTGTGGTTTATGGAGTATCAGTTATCTCTTTGGTCCTTAAGGAGTTTATCTAGCTAATGCCTATTTAGGAATAAGACTTAGGAAAAAAAGAAAAAATGAGAGAGAGAGAAAGAATTTTAAAAGAAGGGAGAAAGAAGGTTTGAAAACAGTGTATAATGAATAATAGAAGAGTGAGTTGATACAGAGTATCAATAGGGTTGAGACGTCCTTTTAAAACCTTTAAAAAAAGGGGGGGAAAGATGAAAAAATGTATTTGAAACCTGTCTAATCAATAACAGGACATCAAAACCCAAGAGAAATAGAAATGAATTAAGAAGTAAAAATTAAGAGGGTAATAGAAAATAGAACAGCTAAAAACAGATTAAAAAAAAAAAAGGTGGGGGTTGTCGGTGTTCTCCTGGAGTCTGTGTGCTTTTAAGGTGAAGTTTGTCTTCGACCTGTTTTGGAAGCTCAGCTTGCTGTTTCCAGAGGCCCTCCGTTGGCGCCCTCTTCTGTGCTGCTCCCAGTACCTGTTGGCAAGCAGATCGCGCCCCCTCCCAACACTGGGTCAGGTGCAGCTCTCCTTTGCTGTGGGTGGGCGGGTCAGTGCCCCTCCTGATGCCGCAGTCAGATGTTGCAGACTGGCCGGGTAGGAGGGCAGGTTGCGCCCCCTCCCAGCACCACGGTCAGGGGCTGCGTTCCTGCCCGAAAGTCGGGCAGCCGCCCTCCCTCTCCCGGCGCAGGTAGCTCCGCTGCTCTGTGCGGCTGCGCGCTCCGCCTCGGGTTGGCGCTCAGCAGGTGGGCTCAGGGAAGACTGAGGGACAGCCTTGTCCCTGCTCTGGGCCAAAACTCAGCTCCTTGTTTGTCTTGGCGGAGCAAGTTCTCTGAGGGACCAGGATGGAAGGATCCTATCTGCCTCGGGCTGTAGACAAGTCTCAGTCTGGCCTTTGATGCTGCTAAGCCCTTCGGTGTGGTTACAGGTTTGGCCCCTGCCTGGATGCTCAGCACCGGAGGATATGGCAGCTGTGCCTGAGCCTCGCATCTCTTCCCCCGAAAACTTTCCGCAGGTTTTCAGAGATGGGGGTATGCACCCTTCCCCACAGGGCATATCAACCATGTTGTTTTATGGAGGGCCCAGGTTGTTCTGCCCTGTGCACCCACAGCCATGGCACGCAGCCCGCTGCAGTCCCCTGGGGCTGCCTCAGTGCAGCCTCCCCCGTCCTCCGCCCGGCTCGGGCAGCCTGGCCCTGCCCGCTGCTGCCGGCCTGCATCTCAGGCTGGGTGTCGGGGGGACGCTCTGTTCCCCTTTAACTTAGTTCTGTCAGTCACGGGCTGCTCTGTACAGATCCGAGCCTCGGAGGCTCCCCCTCTGTCCTGCTGGCCTCAGTTGGAGATGGGAGACCCAGCGAGCGAGCGCCAGTCCTCCTTTGCCGCTCCCTCCCTGCGGGCCCCGTCCTGCTCTGCTTTGCCTTTTGTTCTTTCTTTTTTCCTTTTCTCCTATCAGAATTTTGGTGTCTTTATCTTTTGAAGAGGGCAATGTTCTGTCGGAGTTCTGCAGGTGCTCTGGTTGGCTGAGTGGGTCTGTGGATGTGGGTCTTGGTGCATTTGTGGGAGAGGGTGAGATGCGAGCGTCCTTCTACTCTGCCATCTTCTCTCTCCAGATGTATTTTATTATAGGATGCCCCTCTATTGATAATTTTCTGATGTTTTTATTATGTATTATGTTTTATTATGTTTTTATTATTTTATTAGATGCGGTTGATGGGTTTTGGGTAAGTTCACAGAAGTAAAGTGTCATTTTCATTACCTAATAGCAAGGCTCATACTATTAACATGACTTATAACTGTCCACCTTGGTCATCTGGCTAAGGTGGTGTTTGCCAGGCCTCTCTACTGGAAAGGTACCCCACCTCTCTTTCCAGGCTGGACTCTTTGGAAGGAAGTCACTATGTGCAGCACAGAGTGCCTATAAGTTATTTGGAATTCTTCTGCATAAGAGACTTTTCTCTTCAGCCCCATTTATATTAATATGGACTCATTGATACTTCCTTTATACTCAGAGTTATTCAATTTGTTGCTTAATTGTTCCAGTTTGGCTATTAGAGTTCCTTCCATTGGATCTTCTGCCCCTTTGACATATCCCTACCTACCTACCTACCTATATATAGAGGTATTAACACTATATATGTATATAAACATTTATTACTTTCTGGGACTACAAGAAGTGCCAGGGCCATTTTGTATATGTACTGCCTGACTCCTAGAATCGGCCATTTCTCTGTGAAGCCCTGATTCCTCTCATTAGAGGATGGTATTAAGAAACAAGATGTGGTACAAGGTGTGCTCCTTGCTGCTGGGTAACTTTTCTTTTAGACCCTTTATGCTGACAGAGCTGAGAAATACATGTATGTGTACTAACCCAAGGATAATGTTAGCTATAAGTTTTTAGGTGTTCCTTATCCAATTGAGTTTCTGTCTATTGCTCATCCGTGAGATTTTATCACTAATACATGTTGAATTTTGTCAAGTGCTTTTCAGTGACAGTTGCTATAATCATGTAATTTTTCTTTTTTAGCCTGTTGATATAGTGGATTACATTTATTGATTTTTGAATGTTACCCCAGCAGTACATACTTGGAATAGGTCTCCTCTGAATGTGCCTATAGTATTGTTAATATATTGTTGAATTCAATTCCTAATATATTTTGAGGAATTTTCCATGTTAATAAGAGATACTGGTCTGCAGATTCTTTTTTCTTCAAATGAGTTCATCTGCTTTTGTTATTAAGTGATGCTGGCCTTATAGAATGATTTACAAAATATCCCCTCCGCTAATATGATCTGGATGAGATTATAGATAATTGGTGTCATTCTGTCCTTAAAAGCATGATATACTTCACCACTGACACCATCCTAGCATGGTAACTTTTTGGAATGTTACTAATTATTTATTCAAGTTTTTAGGCAGATACGGGTTTATTTAGATTATCTATTTCGCCTTGTGTGAGTTTTGGTAGTTTGTGTCAGGGTTTTGGTCTATTTAATCAAATTATAAAATTTGCAGCCATATAGTATTCTAAATACTCATTTTTTCCCTTATAAAGGCTTTTTTTAAGAGCAATTTTAGATTCAAAGCAAATTTGAGAATAAAGTATAGAGATTTACCATACTTCCTGTCCCCTTATAAGCACAGCCAACACCATTGTCTTATTGTATCTTATTGTTGAATTTAAAATTCTTTGTACATTTTGGATAACAGTCCTTTATCAGATATGTCTTTGCAAATTTTTTTTCTCAGTCTTGTTTTTCTCAATCTCTTGACATTGTCTTGTATAGAGCAAAAGTTTTTTTAAAGTTTTATTTTAATGGAGTTCAGCTTATCCATCCTTTCTTTCATGGATTGTACCTTTATTTGTTGTATTTAAATAGTCATCACCACACCAAAGGTCATCTCGGTTTTCTCCTGTGCTATCTTTGGTAGTTTTACAGTTTTGTGAAGGGTATAAAGTCTGTATCTAGATTTATTTTTTGTGTATGAATGTCCAGTTGTTCTGGCCCATTTGTTGAAAAGACTGTCTTTGCTCTATTGTATTGCCTTTGCTTTCTTGTCCAAGATCAGCTGACAATATTTATGTGAGTGTACTTCTGGCTCTCTGTTCTATTCCATTGATCTAGTTATCTGTTCCTTCACTGATAACACACTGTCTTGATGACTAATATCCCTTTTTTATCCATTAAAATCCACTAGTTGAGTAGTGATAACTCCTATTTCCGAGGTTAGCAATTTGTGCCTTCTCTGTGTCTCTTTTTTTCCTTCTTGGTTAACCTGAGGGTGGTCTAGAGGGTGGTCGATGTTAATAAGTGTTCAAAAACCAGACTTTCTACATTTGTTTCCTGTTTTCAGTGTCATTGCTTTCTTCTAAATTTTTATTTCCTTTCTTCTGCTTCCTTTAGACTTACATCACTCTTCTTTTTCTAGTTTCATAAGGTGGAATTGTAGATTATTGCTTTTAGAGTACCCTTTTTTTCTACTGTATTCATTAAGTGCTGAAAATTTCTATCTATGCACTGCTCCTGCTGCATCTCACAAATTTTAAAAAGTTGTATTTTTATTTTAATTTGTTTTATTTTATATATGTATTTAATTTTAGAGGAGGTGCTGGGGATTGAACCCAGGACCTTGTGCATGCTAAGCATGTGCTCTACCAGTTGAGCTATATCCTCCCTCCATTTTAATTTTTAAAAGAATTAAATATAGTTTTAAATATAGTTTTTAAATAATTTTAAATATAGTTTTAAAATAATGTAAATTTATCTTGAAATTTATTTATCAACCCATATTTATTTAGAAGTTATTTAGAAGTACTTTGTTTAATCTTGAAAATATTTAAGATATTCTCTAGCCACATTTCTGTTGCTTATTTCTAATTTAAATCCATTGTGATCTTAAAATAAACTTGGCATGATTTCTTTGCTTTTAATTTTGTTAAGGTGTACTTAAGGCCCAGAACATGGTCTATACTGGTGAATGTTCTTTGTGATCTGAATGCAGTGTGTATTTTACTGTTAGATGAAGTAGTCTGTAGGTGTTAATTGGATCAGCTTGACTGATGGTGATGTTCAGGTAAAATCTGATAGAACAGAAATAAATAGATAGTTCCACTTTTACAGTTGGAGGCTTTAACATGCCTTTTTGATAAACTGACAGTTAATTAAGCAGGCAGGAAATCAGTAAGGTATTTGTGGAAAGCACGGAGCCTAGTGTGGCTGGAGGAGAGTAAGCATGTGGAGGAAATGTGCTTAATATCAGCAGGGTGGGCAGACCGTGTGGACCTGGAATGAGATTTGAAAAAAGGGACCAATTTGGAGGAAAGAGAGTGAGTTCATTTTCATAGATGTTAAATTCAAACTGAATATTAGAGCTTCACCTGAAGATGTCAAATAGGCATCTGGGATATTAGCAACTACATTACACAGCCCCTAGGAAAAACTGTGCTTCTGTGAGATACTATTAAACAGCCATCCATGACTGAGATTATCATATCTTCCCACCAGTGGGACATGCATTTAAGAGTGCCTTGCAGAATTAAGGCCCACTTGGGGGTTTTTGTGATCAGTTGAAAATAGCGCCAATCAACATGATTTTTTTTCTTATTTCTACTTATTTTCAGCTGTTTAAGGTATATGCAGAAGACTGAGGAACTGTTCTTAGCAGGGTTGAATGTGAGAAGGGAATCCTAAGGCACGACGGTTGAGCATACATGTGGAGAGTCATGGTTTTGGACACTGGATACTAAACAGTTTGAGGATGGAAATAAAGGCAAAGAATGAAAGCAGATGATGTAGTGAATAGACCGCAAGTCTAATTGTTGTAGATAAATGATTTCTGCAAAAATGCTAGAGGAAGTAAGCTAGGAGACAGGAGGCGTTATTAAAAGAATATGATGCATGAGTGACATATTGACCCATGATTGGTTTGACTAGTGATGAGAAGGTGGGCTGTGACCACAATCAGGGTGGCTAGTAAAGAAAGGGGGGAAGATGAAGGCATTGGAGGAAAAGAGTTCAAAAAATTAGATTTTAGTGGTGTGGAAGCACAACAAAATGGATATTGAAATTACCAAGGGTGAAGATAACAGCAGTGCTGGAGAGGCTGACAGTGACCCAGGTGCTAAAATCTTCAAGGAATAACATGGCGAGCTTTTGGGGGGCAGAGAAGGCCAGAGCAGAGAGAAGGAGCATCTCATATAATCTGATGAAATACAAATCAAAACTCAAAAATTTCAGGGAGGAAAAAGGCAAAGGTTCTAGTAGTAGGAACGAGGGATGAGAAGATAATCTGTCCCATCTCTAGGTCAAATAATACAAGATATATTAAAAAAAAAGTGAACAGTCAATCAAATTCACAAGTGGCAGAATTGCACTCCCACTCAGATCTTCCTCTCTTGACATCATGTATTCCTTTCACTTTTCCTTGGTGACACAAAAAAGAAATACTTGACTCATGACCCAGACCTACTGTGTTTGAAGCAGTGAAATACAGTGTTCAAGTGGGACCAGGGAAAGGAAATGGAGTTGTGAGCCCCTCAGCAGTCTGCCACAGAGAGAGACAGTCCATTTACATTCGTATGAGAAAAAAAGTAGTTCTGGGACAGGAGGGTATAAAAAGGAAATTATGAAAATACATACAAATATGTTGAGAAATGTCTAAATATATCACCGAGCCAGACAGCAAACTGTCAGATGAGTTCAAAAATAAAAACAGGACTCATGTCAAGAAATCCTGAGTGACTTCAGTTGTTTGAAAGAGCACTAGAGTTACATTATTAATGCAAAAAATAAGAAAACGCCACAGAAGTCTTTAAAAACAACGGAGTATGCCACCCCAGAATATGTCCACGTGGGAAACTTTCCAAGGAACATAGTGTCTAGAACAAGGGCTGAAGGCTCCCCCGCACGTGCAGTCACCTAGAATGTTGTTATTCAGAAACTTGAAAACACTTAGAAGGGTGTCATACTTCATGAGACGCTGAGACATCCTGAAGTGTGTCTGAAATAAGGAAACTGAAAGGGAAAACACTGAGCAGCAAATCAGCCACTTAGTTAAGACTTGGTGGGGGAGCGGGGGCAAAATAACTTTCTGGTGGGGAATGGGGAGAATGGTATGTATAGGAAAACGTTAGCTTTAGCTTTAACATTTTGGAGGTCTCTCAGGAGTTAGGCAGTGTGGTACAAATGTTTATAGCAAATAGGATTTATCTTCAGTAAGATTTCTATAGGGAGATTTAACTTTGAGGAATCAGTGTAAGTAAGTCATATTCTGAGCAAATCATACTTGGGATATTCTTGGGTAGATTTTAAATAGCTAAGAGTCATGATAATTTAGACTAAGGAAATAATAGAAAGGTTCAAAAGGCATTTCTATGCAATGAAACCATTAAAATGATTTTTTAAATATGTATTTTCTGACCTGGAAAGATGTTAAAATACATTATTAAGTAAAGTGTAGTTTACAAAACAGCTTAGTATTTATTATGAATACTGCATAAGGGGTCCTGGGTAAACAAAACAGAATCTTCTTTTGTGCTTTTAAAAAATAGCTTTGTAGTTTCTTATGGAGGTTTCTAAAAGGACTAGAAACAACCTCTACAGAGCAATAAATTTTAAAATATTTTCAGTTTCCATTTCATATTGCCTCTCTGGATATTTTAATGTTTGTAAAATTAACATATTTTTGGAGAATGAAAATAGTGTATAGGAAGGGGCTTATAAAAGAAATAAAGTCAATGGGCAGTGGGGGGGGCTCTTCCAAAAATGATAAATATGCTTATTTAGAACTTGTTTTTTGCAAACTGCTTTTACCACACGCAAAGAGGGCAGGGAAGGTGACACCATCTTCTTCCAGCCCATGGCCCAGAGTGACCAGGTAACTCACCAAATTCCCACTCCCCAGGCTCCCAGTGTAGGTCCCAGTTTTGTGATGCCTTTTTCAGAGCGATCTTTCAAATCTACAGGGGACATCAAATTACATCATTCAATGTCTCACCGTTTCTGAGGACACTCAGGACTACAGACACCTGGTCTGACTCAGAGACGGGAGGCATGACAACTGAACTGGAGATATAACAATGTAACCATGTTATTTAAAGAAAGTAACTATGGAGTCTTAACCTTTATTTAGATGTTAACACATCATATCATTTAGGTAAAGAAAATGCTGAAGGATCCTAAATTTTTCATAGCCAACCTGTTTGATTTTTTTAAAAAAAGTTTCCGAAGTTTATAATCCATAGTAAAGCTGCAAGAATAGTACAGTGAAGACCCATATATCCTTCACCCAGATTTGGCGGTTGTTTACATTTTATCATGCATATGTAATTCAGTATATATTCTACAATATGTTTTCAAACCATTTGAAGGTAAGCTGGGGGCACTATGTTACTTTTGCCCTGAAGACTGCAATTGTATCTCCCACTGGGGACAGTCCTCTTCATAATCACATGAACTGTAGAACGTCCACACAGCCACCAGTCCCACCTTAGGGAAAATAATGATACTTTTAAAAATATCATTTGCTACACAAACCCTATTTAAATCTCACTTTTGTAAATGAAAAACTGTGTCTTAGAGCCTTCTTTTCAATCCGTGATTCAGTCATGTTTCATTCATTGGATGTGGAAGCTTCATCTGTTCAGACTCTTTACTTTTGACCAGTCCCTATGGCTTTTTTTTAATAAAAATTTTATTTTAAAGCAGTTTTAGATTTACCAAAAAAATTGTGAAGACCATGAACTCTGCACCCCATTTTTCCCTATTATAGACATCTGTACAAGTTTTTGCTACAAATGTTACATTTTGTTCCATTTGTTACAGATGGTGAACTAATACTGATACATTATTATTAACTGAAGCACGTGTTTATTCAGATAGCCATAATATCTAAGCAAAAATTTTTGTAATCTGAGGTCCTTTTTGTGGTCCAGAATCCCATGCAGAAGAAATTTAATTATGATTCTTTAGGCTTATCTTGGCTGTGAAAGTTTCACAGGCTTTCCTTTGTTTTGATGACCTTGATCATTTTTAGGGTTACTGGTCAGATATTTGGTAGAATTTCCCTTGATTAGGCATTATCTGATATTTTTCTCATAATTGTAAGGTGGTTATCAGTTTTTGAAAAGAGATCACAAAAGTAAAGTGCCGTTTCCATTATGCCATAAGTCTTGAGTTTTGTATTGATTTGCCATGGCTGCCATGATGACATACCACAGCCTGGGTGAGATTTACTGTCTCACAGTTTTGGGGGCTGGGAGTGTAAGATCAAGGGGTCAGCAGATGGTTTGCAGAAGGTTGTCTTCTTTTGCCTTGACATCATCTTCCTTCCTTTCTTTCTTTCAACAAATATTTTATTTTTTAATTAAAAAATTTTAACATCTTTATTACAGTATGATTCCTATACAGTAAACTACAAATATTTCAGATGTATAATTTGATATATTTTGATAAATGTAGACACCAATGAAACCACCACCACATCATCTTTCCTCTGTGTGTGTTCATCCTTGGTGTTTCATGTGTGTCCAATTTTCTTCTTTTTATAAGGGGTTTAGTCAGATTGAATTAGGGCCCATCTTAGCAGCCTCATTTTAACCAAAGTCACTCTTTTTCAAAGACTTTATTTTTTTTAAGTTATTAAAATACAGAGATTTCCCATATCCCTCTAACCACCACACACGCACAGCCTCTGTCATTATCAACATCCCTCGCTCAGGCGGTATATTTGTTACAACAGATGAACCTGGAAAGACACACTATAATCACCCAGAGTCCATAGTTTACATTAAGGTTCACACTTGATGATCTAATTCTAAAGTTTACATAGAGAAACAAAAGGTCCAGAACAGCCAACATGCTATTGAAGGAACAGAATGGAGTCTGAGGACTGAAACTAGCCAACTTCAAAATTTACTCTCAAGCTACGTAATCAAGACAGTGGTATGATATATGTGAAGAATACACAATTAAATACACTGTTGACATTATTTTGAACAAACTATTATCTGGGTGACCAATTATGAATAAGAAAATAAAAGATTTTTTTTTTTTTTTGTTAAAAGATTGTCTTTTAACAGTTCTTGCAAGGCACATTAGTAACAATGAACTTCTTCCATTTTTATTTTTCTAAGAAGGTCTTTTTATTTCTCCTTCCCTTTTGAAGGATAATTTTTCATTGTATAAAATTCAAGGTTGATGTTTTATTCCTCTTAACAGTTTAAATACTTCACTGCAATCTCTTCTTTCCTGAATTACTTCAGAGAAGTTAGATGCAATTCTTCATTCCATTATGAGAAAGTGTTTTTTTCCTCTGTCTTCTTTCAGGATTTTTTTTCTTTATTGTCAATTTCTGTAGTTAGAAAATGATGCACCTTGGTAGAGGTTTTCTTTGTTGTTGTTTGTTTTTTGGTATCAGCCTGTTTGGTGTTCTCTGAGCTTCCTGCCTCTGTGGTTTGGTGTCTGACATTAATCTGAGGAAATTATGGGTCATTATTTTTCAAAATATTTCTTCCATTCCTTTCTCTATTCTTCTCTTTCTGGCACTCCCCTTAGGCATAAGTTATAAAACCTTTCCTAGTTGTCCCACAGACTTTGGCTAGTTTTCCTTTTCTTTTTTTTCCAGTCTATTCTTTTTGCTTCTCATTTTGGAGGTATCTGTCGCTCTATTCTTAAATGCATAGATTCTTTTCTCAGCTGTGTTCAGTCTACTAAAAAGCCTATCAAATTGTTTCTTCCAAATTCCTCATTTCTGTAACAATGCTTTTGATCACTGGCATTTCTTTTTCTTTCCTTCCTTCTTTCTCTCTTTCTTTCTTCCTTCCTTCCTTTTGTTTTTTTTTTTAAGAATTTCCCTCTCTCTGCGTACATTGTTCATTTGTTTTTGAATGCTGTATCTACATTATCCACTAGAGCGCTTAGCATATTAATCACAGTTGTTTTAAATTCCGGTCTGATGATTCCAACATCGCTGTTGGTGGTGCTTGATCTCTGTCTTCAAACTGTGTTTTGTGCCTTTTATTGTGCAGTGTAATTCCTCGTTGGTAGCCAGACATGGTCTGTGGGCAGAGGGAGCCGCTGCCCCTCGGCGCATAGTAGCGTGGCGTTGAGGTTGGGGTGAGGGGCACAGGCCGTGGTCTGGTCCTGCTCTTTCAGGGAGCCCGAGCCCCTGGATGGCGAGCTTCCCAAGTGTTTCTAGTTTTTAACTTCTCCTTCTTTAGTTAAGATGGGATGGCGAGTGTGGGCTGGAGTCAGGTGTTTCCCTTTGTTACCGGGAAAAGGAAAGTAAGGATTACCCAGGTTCTCAGTCACCCAAAAAAAAGATTTTTGACAAGAGACAAAAAGTGTGACATAAGCAAGATTTTTATTAGTGAAATAAGAAAAACTAGTGAAGGATAGTGCATTCCCGAGAACTCTGAGCGGGCCATTCCAAGAGGGGAAAGTGGCGCCATTCCTTTGTTTTTCCTGTTTTTATATCCTGGATTCGTGATTGATTGATTGATTGACAGCTCAGATTCTCTGCGCTCTGGTTGATTGACAGCTCAGGTGCCTTGTGTGCTGGCTTGTTCCTTTCCCCTTCCTTTCCCCCTTCCCAGTGCTCATTTCTATCTAAACTACCTAACACCTTCTCCTAGGTGGGAGACTCAGTTGACTGAAGTTGGCTATTTCCCTCCACCCAGGTCATTGAGGTTCTGAAAATATACCAGAAGGTTAGAATGTCCTGAACTAGATTCTCCTGAAGGCGTTCTTGTTAAGAACAGAGTGCTGGGGTGAATTTCCATGTTGTTACATTTCCCCTCCATCCCGCCAGATGCATTAGGGGATGTTCCTCTGGTACCCACTGCCGGGAGTGGGTTGAGCTCCTGGTGGTAATGCCCAGAAAGTTGCAAGGCCCCTCAATAACTGGGCTCCCCTGGCCTGTTCCCCTCCCGGAGCCGTCCACCCTTAGCCTCCAGCAGTCTGTGGTTTGCAGTTGGAGTTTTTCTGCCTGGCACCGGCTCCTGTGGCATTCCCACGCACCAGCCTCTGCTCCGGTAAGCTATCACTCCTTGTAGCCTCCTGTCCATCTCACCTACCTCGGAGGCAGTGATTTTCCCTGAATCCTCTCTCTTATGGATCCAAGAAAAGTTGCTGATATTTGCATCTGTTCAGATTTTTACTTGTTGTTAGGATGGAATGGTGATTTCCAAATCTCCTAACTTGCCACCCAGAAACACCTTAGTTAATTTTTACGGACTTCCTCCTGGACGTGTTTTCACATGGGAACAGGCAGATTAAAAAGCATGGTGATTTGTGTGTCTGCTCATCCCAGTTTCCTCATCCCAGCACACTTGCAAATGAGCCTGAACTCCCTCTTCTACTCTGACAGTGGGTGGCAATTCTTTCAGCATTTTTTCATATCTCTGTCCTTTTTATCTGAGATCAAGTGCCCCTTCTTCAAATATACGCCGATCCCTTCATAGAAATATACTTTCAAAAAATTTTAATATATTGTGAACCTACAGACTTTGCACATTGAAATAGTTAAAGACTATTTGGGAATTTTGTTGTTTATTTTCATTTTCCTGAATACAGAGGCTGGTTAATGAAAACAAAAACCAAAAAAACAAAAAACAAAAGAGAGGGACTTTTCCAATTTTAGTTTTCCTAGGGCTCTGGATGATCAGAGATTTTTTGGACAGATTTGAGCTTTCTAAAATGGACTGTTTAAGGAGGTACTGAGTTACACTTTCCGTGGAGGAGTTCAAGCATGTGTGTGTCTTCCAGGTGATGGGGGTGGTTGTAGAGGACACTGGAATAAAGGATGAGAATGAGAGTATTTGTGTTCCAAGGTCTCTTCCTGCTCTGTGTCCATAAATGTATACATTGATTTTTTACTGATGACGGTCATGAATTTTACTTGAATACTTTATATTCACTTTAATTTTA
The DNA here is from genome assembly GCF_048773025.1 of Camelus bactrianus. NCBI lineage: Eukaryota > Metazoa > Chordata > Mammalia > Artiodactyla > Camelidae > Camelus > Camelus bactrianus. Next base: position 10,566,371 of record NC_133542.1, read on the forward strand.
CTTGAATTTATTTGAAATTTACTTAAATACTTCATATTCACCCAATTTTCTTGTGACCCAAATAACTAGAGAGATGGTCAGGCAAAATACTGGTGCTTGCTACTGACAAGTAATATCAAATAGACCAAATACTTGGTCATATGCTATAAACTCATTTTGAATATTTTAACTCATTTACATGCCAATGTGATTTCTTTGCTTTACATTTGTAGGATTCTTTGATATAGTTATATATATGTTACAGATATTTTTTGATTTGGAAATTTTTTTTCTTTTTATTGCAAATTTCTGGTAAAGAAAAGTGTGGAGGGGGAAAATTGGTGGGAACTTCATGTGTGCAGGCACCTAACTTGCTGTAGGAGAGAGAGCAGAATTGAAAGATGAAAGAAAGGGCAAGCTGACTTATAAAGGGTTGAATTTGATTTGTGAGGGTGAGAGTGAAGTATTATTGTGGAGTATGGGACATAACAGTGATACAAATAGGAACAGTGTGTAGAAGATTTGTGACTGATGTGAGGTAATATATAATTTTTTGTGATATAAAATTGATGTAAGAGGGGTCACTCATCAGAAAGTGTTGACACTCTGAAGTATCAAACTTGGAAAGGACTTCAAGGAGGCAGTGAAGGGCTGTGAAAAAAAAGTTGCTTTGAACTATGTGCACTTTGCAAAATGATGCAATTCAGTTCCGCATTCTCTGGCATTTATTTCTGTGATTTTAGGGGCAGCCAGTAAATGGGATCAATACTGATGGCAAATTGAGTTTTCAAAAAAACATTGAAGAGGCATTCATTACACTAAATAAAACAGATTCATCTTTTTATGAAATAAAAGCACTTTAAAAATTACGCCACTGTCTTCTGACTCTGTCAGGTCACTTTCAATTCATTTTGTTTGAAATGAGGTTTAGAAAACATGGTGAAGCTTTTTTTTTTTTTTTAAAGTCTCTCCCGGCTGTTCATGATTGAAATATGCATTTGTAGATATATCTGTATGCTGAAACTACTTATCTGTCACCGATTCTTTGGAAATAAAGAATATATTATTAATCTTTACAGTGGTTTCCATGAGCATTAAGTTGACTGTCTTTGTTGATACCATAAACTTTACTAATTCAATATGTTGAGTGGTTAGAAAAAATGACTTGACTTTCATTGATGAAAGACAGATTAGGAGCTCCAGGATATTACAACATTTGTTATTAATGTATGAAAATAACATTTTAGCAAGGAGATTGTTCAGTGGTCTCTTTTTTTGTCTTTATCTTAGTTTGCAGTAAACAGAAAATCATGTGAAAACAGGTGTCCTGGTTAATCTGTGCCAGCAATCATACAACAGTTAAGCAGTAATTACCAGTATCAATACTTTTCACATGACTGAATAGAGCTGTTGGAAACCACACGCAGGAGAGGAGGCTTTTTAAAGTTAATGGGCACATGCCACCCATATAAATAAATAATTCTATCTTAACTAGACCTATTGATGCAAGATTGCACATGACAAGGCTGAATGTGGGTTTTTAGAAGCAAAAGTGGGTTTTGAGTCAATGAAAATTTGGTGTGGAACAAACCAGGGTTCCTAAGCAGAATTTCAGAAATAGTTTCATAAGTGAAAGTTTTTGAAAGTGTAGGATTGTAAAGCTATTTCTTTAAAATGAATGTTTTCTAGTCAAAGTAAAATCCGTAACATCCTTTGTAACTCTATAAAAACATGCTTCAATTAAAAAAATACCTAGTGATAGTGTGGATTATTTCCAGTGCAATATTTTAAAGAAGGGAACAGTTTTAGGTTTCAAACAAAATTGAAAGACAGGTACAGAGATTGCCATATGCCTCTGGCTCCCACATACGCATAGCCTCCCATGTTATCCACATCACTCACTGAAATGGTACACGCTTTACTGAGGACGAATCTGGGCTGACACGTCATAATCATTCAAAGTCTGTAGTTCACAATATGGTTCCCGCCTGGTATCGTGCATTCCGTGGGCTTGGGCGAATGTATAATGACGCACATCCGTCACTGTAGTACCATAAAGTGTGTTTTCTCTGCTCTAAGTGTCCTCTGTGCGCCGCTGAGTCATACCTCCCCCAGCCACGCCTGGCAGCCGCTGATCTGTTCACTGCCTTCAGAGTTTTGCTTTTTCCAGAATGTCTTATAGTTGGAATCATACAGCGTGTAGCCTTTCAAATTGGCTTTTTTCAGTTGGTAATATGCATTTAAGGTTTCTACATGTCTCTTCATGGTTTGATAGCTCATTTTTTCTTAATACTAACAAATATTCCTCTGGATGTGCCAGAATAAATTGTGAAGTACATCTCAGCTGCTTCCACTTTTGGTACTTATGAGGAAAGCTGCAGTAAACGTCCATGTGCAGGTTTTTGTGTGAACATGTTTTCAGCTACTTTGGGTAAATGCCAAGGAGTGTGATTGTTGGATCTTATGGTAAGAGTATGTATAGTTCTGTAAGAAACCAGCAAACTGTTTTCCAAAGACTCTACCAATTTGATTTCATTACCCTACATCCTTATCTGTATTGGTGTTGTCAGTGTTCTGGCTTTTGGCCATTCCGAGGGGTGTGTAGAGGTATTTCATTAAAGCTTTAATTGCATTTCTCAGATGACATGATATGGAGCATCTTTTCATATGCCTATTTTTCATCTGTGTATTTTTTCTGATGAGGCATCAAGACCCATATTTTTAATCAAAGCTGTTTGGTTTCTCATGGTTGAGTTTTTTTTTTTTTTTAATTGAAGGATAGTTGATGCACAATATTATATGTTACAAGAGTACAACATAGTGATTCACAATTTTTAAAGATTACGCTCCATTTATAGTTATTATAAAATATTGGCTATGTTCCCTGTGTTAAACAGTATCTCCTTGTAGCTTATTTTATATATAATAGTTTGTCCCTCTTACTTTCCTCCCCTACCTTCCCCCTGCTCTCTCTTCCCTGGTATCTGCTAGTTTGTTCTCTATATCTAAGTCTTTTTCTTTTTTGTTATATTCACTAGTTGGTTGTATTTTTAGATTCCACATATGAGAGAGATCATACAGTATTTGTCTTCCTCTGACTTATTTCACTTAACCTAATAACCTCCAAGTCCATCCATGTTGCTGCAAATGGCAAAATTTCATTTTTATGGCTGAGTAATATTCCACTGTGTGTAAATATACCACTTCTTTATCCAGTTATCTGTTGATGGACACTTAGGTTGTTTCCATATCTTGGCTATTGTTAGTAATGCTGCTATGAACACTGAGATACATATATCTTTTTGAATTAGTGTTTTTGTTTTTTTCAGATACATACCCGAGTGAAATTGCTGGGCTATATAGTAGTTCTATTTGTAGTTTTTTGAGAAACCTCTGTAATGTTTTCCACTGTGGCTCCACAAGTTTATATCCCCACCAAAAATATATGAGGATCACCTTTTTTCCACACCTTCACCAACAAACTATTAAACATATCAAACAACCTGGAAATACCATGTTGGTTTACTAAATATGTTGTTTTCTCATCATCACTTGTTTTTGAGAGTAGATGTGCCATAAATATTTACATATGAAGGTTATTGAAGGTTCCTTCATTCCATCAAAAGCTGACCTAACCTGTGCACAATTTTTCCCCATGATTTAACCCAAACTGAAATTGCATTTCAACAACTGTGTGTAAGAAAATGTAACTTTGAGCTATGAAACTTCCTATTGCTTTATGTGCGGTGTTAGAAAATAATCAGTTTATTAAAGAGATTTGAAGACCTGTAATGATTCACTTGTGTTTCTGTACAGAGTAAATGAGAAATCATTTGTAATTTGGGACCAAACAGTTAAATGGTGGAACTTCCTGCTGTAGCCAGTTATCTAAGTTGGAGTCACTGGGCTGTTGAAATAATGAATGGAATGGGAATCACATCTTTGCTTCATAGTGTAAATTTTTCCCTACTATTTATGTTTAAATTTGTTTTCTTTATTAAATAAGTAATTCTAAGTTTTTTAAGTCATTGTTAGCCAGCTAAGAAGACTGTAGTTAATATACTAAAGCTTTTACTCACTGAGGAGTTTGCAAGTTTTGTTTCCTCTTACCATGTGTTAGAGAAATATGATGTGAAAGAGTACACCCTAATCAGACTTGTTCAAAGGAGTTTAGAAGTCAGTATCTCTTACAAAGTAACATAACACTTACAGGTAATACTTTTTGCCACTTCTGAAATTTCTAAGTGGACAAATATATAAATAAGCTGTCTTTTCCTCATGATGAGCCAGTGTAATTTAATGACGATAGAAACTGCTCAGCAAATTAAGAGGTGTTCCATTTCTCACATGACTTTATGTCAAGAGAGGATATTGACTCAGAATGTCATGGTAATGTGGCTTTTGTTTGTTTTGGCTGCATCAGTAGCTTTGTCCACAGACTATCATGTGTCTCCCTCTGCTCTTAATTTTGGTAGTTCAATTTATAATGAAAACTGCAACGAATTATCTGTGTGATGGTAATATTAATATTTAGTATTACAATTTAGTATTTTAATGTTAAAGTAGCTTAATATTAAGTATCACAATTTCAAGTGTTAATTACTACAGTGATATGATAATTGTTTTATCTAGGTGATATGGAACCCAATTGTACTAACCCACATCTACATGTTATAACATTTAATATGTATAAAATGCATACATACACACACTTGTGCACAAATATATGTCTTTTATTCCCTTTGAAATCAAGTGACTGAGTAGAATGTCTGTGCTTTGAAATGTCATTTAGGTGTCTTAAGCAGTCAGCTTTAAAGAAATAGAGATTCTAAAATCAGATTCTAAGAGAAAGAGGTGGAAAACAAACTAGAAGCTTTAGATAAAGCAGTAAATAAATTGGGAAGAAGTATATATAAATAGACTACTGTCATTAAGGTGTACACTGTATAAAACAAAATATTTTAAGTGTATAAATAATCTCTATGATCATAGGATGATGTATGAATATTTCAGGACTCATAGCATCAAAGATGGTTAAATGACAAAAATCATGGATTTTATGTTCAAACAGACCTGAAAAGGATCAATCTTCCTAAACTTTATATTAATTTTGCTAAATCATTATATTAAGAGATTTATTTCACTTAATTATAAAATTACCTATTGTATGTTTTTCAGAATGGTTCTTCTATTAGCCCTTTAAATATCTGTAAGGTCTCTAATGACATCCTTTCTCTCATTCTTTATATCATAATATTTCTATTCCTCTTTTTCATGATTATTCTATCTAGATGTTTATAAATTAAACCTTTCAGATTATGAAATCTTGGCTGTGTTCATTTTCTCTATTGTTTCTTTATTTCTTAATTCATTAATTTCTGTATTCATTGTTATTTCCTTTGTAAAAAATTGATTTGCTTTTAATTTGTTCTTTCTGTTTCTTAAAGTTGATATGTAGATAATGTATTTAATTTTTTTCCTAATATGAGCATGTGAAACTATGTCTTTCCCTCTTAGAACCACAAATTATATGATTTCTCTTTGACCCTTGATTCATTTAGATGTATGTTACTTAATTTCCAAATGTTGGGCTTTCTTGGAAATTTTATTTGTTTTAAGTTTCATTACATTTTAGTTAGACAGCATACTTTATATTTCGGTGTGTGAAATAATTTACTAAGAGTATTTTATAAAGCATCTTATATTCTATTTGCTCTTGAAAAGAATGTGTACTTGGCAAATACCTGATGTAATGTTTTATAGATATCAATTTATGTTTTATTTATATGTATTTGATATTTATGTTTGTCTCATAGTGTTTTTCATGCCATGTATAACATTTGTTGAGAATTTGTATCTATCAGTCTCTGAAGGGAGAGAGGGAAGTTAAACATAACAAAATATGAGTCTGGATTTCTCTTACTCCCGTTTAGTTCTACCAGTTTGGCTTCATGTATTTTGAAGTTCTGTTATTAGGTGCATTCAGTTGAGGAAACATAATTTGAATCAAAATCTCTTGACAAGCTAGCAAACCTCTCCAAGAAGTAGAGGAAAGAGAAAACAGTAACATTACTGAATAAGCTTTAGTCTAGAGTGCAGTGTGCATCACAGGCAGTCCACAACGGGATTGCTGAGACAGAGAGAAATCTAATTCTTTGATATAAGCAAGCAGACATAGCTCATTTCAAACATATTTACAAGATAAATGATAACTCAAGGAAGAGGACTTGATCGCACCATTGGCACCACTTGTCACACACAGTTCATCCTATTCACCTGGTAATTGGATAGCCACGTGTGTTTGCTAATTGCCTTTACCTGAAGGAGAATTCATTTCTCCCATCTTTATGACAGGCCATAGGTTTCTAACTTGGAGCCAGCTGAAGTAAGGTTCCTGTCCTCCCAAGGAGAATGGGATGGAGAGGGCACTGTCTTTCTTGATCATTATTTTTTCAGATGGTCTCCAGGTCCTTGAGGAGAAGATTCCTGGATTGTAAAACTGGGAAGAGCCTTACTTAACTTCTGATAAGTTTTACATATATCTTGAAAGGGCAGAGAGAAAAAAAATCACAATTACAAGTTTTCTAAAATAAATGTCCTAAGAAATGAAAATGAGAAGGGAGATCTCTTCCCTTCTTTCACCAGAGAAAATCTATTTTTATATTTTTAGAATTGTATTTATTCTTTATAATACACATTTAGTTTATGGCATCTTAACTAATTAATTGACTCTAACATTTTGGAATAATTTTATTTAGTTGTAATATTTCTCAAGTTCTATTTCTAATTTATATAATCACCAAATTTCCTTATCATTACTTTTGTATGGTATGCCTTTTTTCCATCTTTTTACTTTCTTTTCTTCTCTTTACCATCTTTCATCTAACTACATATTTATTAGCTTTTTGTTGTATATTCTGTGTTGATCTTCTTTCTTCTATTGTGTCCCCTTTCACAATCCAGTGATTTTTTTTAAATCTACTAGTTCAGTATTCAGTGCTAGAGTTTCCATTTTATTCTTTTTTACAGATTCCAAATCTCCTCTTAAATACCTATTTACTCACCCATTTTGTCAGAGATTTTTTTATAAACTCTTATATTTATCATAATCACTTTCATGGCCTTCTGTGCTAATTTTTAACTTTGTAGTTTATGGATTTTAATTTTTTCTGTATTGAATGTTATTTTCCTTGTCCATGGTTCATATTTCCCTATTTCTCTTAATAAGTATTAATGTTATATTATATACTGGACATTTTATCTGTTACAACCTAGAAACTGCTTCCATTTTAATCTTTGGCAGTGACCTTACAGGGGGTCACCTTGGACCCCTGTAGGCTTGTATTTTGTTTTGTTTTATTGGGTGGTTCTGTTTCAATTTGTCTATAATCCTAAAGTGAAGCCTGTAGTCCAGGGATTTTTTTGCTCCAAAGACAGTGTTCTTGGAAGTTTCAACAGAAGACAGGAAGTACTGTCTAAACTATGTTTACTTGAATGGAATCAAATACCAAATTCTGCCTTCCCTTCCCTGGAGTGGGCGGCAGTTGAAATCTCTGTTCAGCTCTTTTACTTTTCCATATATTGTCTTTCCTTGAAATCCTTAGACTCTTGCATGTCTATGAACAGTTGAGGGGTTAAGTATTTAGTGGAAGTTTTTCCACATATTTTGGTGGTGTTCCTCACCCCCTCCCCCATATGATTTTATCCTTTTCCTGACTTATTCAGCCCCAGTTTCCAACCACTTAAGGAATCCCCGTCCCCTTGATTTGAGAGGCCAATCAAACTGCAATCCTGACTTGAACTGTAGGGTAGAGCCACTCATTGACTCAGTGGTTCCCTCAGTGGAAAGTCCAAATAAATTTGTCTATTTTGAGTGTGGTCTCCTTCTTCCTAAGGTGGGAAACCGTCTACTTTTTGTCTGATTTTTTTGTTTGCTCTCCAGGGATTTCAGAATCTCCTCCTCCAGGTATTTAATTGTAAATAAAGGACAATTTCTCTGATAAAAGACACACTTTCATTACCAAAACTAAAGCTTCTTATTTTTTTCTCTTTGTATTTAAATTGATGTTACTTTAAAAATTCAGAAACATGGGATTATTTCTGTTTAAAATTTTTTGTAATTAATTTCCAATTTATGATTAAATTTTTTTTACTCAATCTCTGAAGCACTCTGGCCACTTTCATAGTTTTAAAGTAGAATCTTTAGGAGGTCACACCGTTAATAGTCATTTTCACTGCGTATATAGGAATTTTCATGAGCTTTATTATTAGGATTGCCTAGTTAGGTCTTAAACAATCTTTGCTTTTGCTTTTGATGAGTAACCAGAACTGCATATTTTCGATTTCGGCAGCAGTCTGACTTTTGCAACCACTTTAAAAGTTCAAATTCACTTTGAGTTCAAGCAGATAAACTGCCCAAACTATTATTCAGCTCAGAACAAAATTAAGCTCCTTATTAGAGCATGTTAGTTTGTACCAGAATACTCTAACTCAAGAAGATGAGAGTATATTGGAAGGCAAAGACAACAGAAAGATCAAACAGAAGGATCAGTGCATTGCCCAGAAACTAACAGATGATTGACTCATATGTGCACCTTTTCACCAGAGAAAGCAAAAGAATTACAATCCATAAAATAAAATTTTAGAGGGGAGTTTCTTAGCTAATAGGAAAACTGAAAAGGAGTGAAAAAAAAATGAGGGTCTTATGATATGTGACATGGTATATGGTCAATATAGAGCTTTAGTAAATTGATAGTTTCAAAAAACTCTGGTTAATTTCTTTGGGCTTTAGTTTCGTACTGTAATGATCTGTGTGTAAATCATACCATCCTCTCCTTTTCATGCTCACAGAAGGGAGAGTGAGAGCAGTGTGGCAAGTGTGACATCCCTGATGACTTAATAATCTCATCAGTGTAACACTGGACCATAACTGCTCTTTAAAGTACGATCCACACCATCTCACGAGTATCTGAGATGGATATGGCAGAAACACTTCCCACGTGCTCTTTCCACTTCTAGAGTAAGCTAAACGTGATTATTCTCCCATTTTTTCCTGTGCCCAGTTCTCTAAGGGTCCATACCCCCTCCTGGGATGCCTTAATCAACCAGTTTTGATCTACCTTAGCCTTGACCTCAAAGAGCCATGCCCTGGATTCTTCTTTCTCAATGACTTCTCTTACCTGATGATGACCTGAGTGGGGTTTTCCTTCGAGACAGCTCCTAAAACACAGTCTGTTAACAAAAGCCCCTCTCTCTGTTATCTATAACAGGAGATGAGATAGCAGAATCCTGACTGTTGTTTTTTTTCTGTAATGCCTAAATTCAGCAAAAACAGAACACAAATCAATATCTCATTTTTTTCTGGCTTATTAATTGTCTTAGCAAACTTTTTCTTCCTAGATTAAGAGACACACAAGTTCTGACATGGGATCTTGACTACCTCTGGGTTTTCTAGACTTTGAAGGAATAGGGAAAACTCAGAAGAGGACCACATATCTCTAAAGCTAGATGAGATCTCCTAGCTCTGACTAATTCAAGACAGAAGCCATCTCCCCATCCTCCAAGATTTCATGTATTATCATAAAAACAAATTAATAAATGAAAACACAGTGTTTTCCTAGCAGGATGCACATTCTAGAATTTAATGCACTATTGATTCCATGCCAAAAAGAGAAAGATGATGAACTATCCTTATTTAGGAAGAATTTCCCTGTGAAGACTGGCTGGCAGTTCACAGCATGATGCCAATGTTTCAAAAACAAGCTGCTGTTGACCTACAAGAAGTATGAACAAGTGAAAACTATAAATGTTGTATTTTTCACTTCTTCCATTTCTCAGTAGACATTTAGAAAGCAAATTCATTTCTTAAGTTTTGACACAAGGGTCAAGGAATATAGGCCACATTGCTGCCGCAGTGATAATCAGGACAAACGGACGTATCTTGGTTTGATTCTTCATCCTGACAAGAAACAAATGGCAAGAACATGTGGAATGAACAGGCCACTGGAAGTGAGCCACAGACTGTTAAATATCAGGTCCTAAATTGCACAACTCTTTAGTTTCTTCTTAGTCTGTCATTCAAAGAATGTCTGTGATGTTGCCCTAATAGGACATTTTATCTTTTTCAGATTATTAACTTATACTGCATTTTCACTCCTTGCATTTTCACTCCTTTCCTTTCCTTTTCTTTTCCCTTTTATTTCCTTATCTATCTATTTTGCTATTCTTCTACATAGAGAAGAATAATATAACATTATCCTTGTGCTCTGTTCCCCCTTATCTTTCTGGCATATGTTCCCCCCAATTCTGATATGTCCCAGCTCTACACTTCCTTCAAGGCCTCATCATATTCATGCTGCCCTTTAGGCAAATATCTTCATAGAAGTCATGATTGTTGTCTCTGAACTAACAATAAATTTATCTGAAGCAATTTTTTGACCCTTAATACCGTATCACTTGATTTATAAGGTCTAATCACCTCTTCCTTGATTGTAAATATCAGAACAAATTATTCCTAATATATCTTAAAATTGGCATCTCAATTACAACACAGTGACTTTCTATTTATTTATTCAATGGTTATCTCTTTGCTCCAAAAATCATGAGACATCATGGACGATGAAGTACTGCTTTTACAAATTGCTACAGTGTACTTCGGGGACAATTAGTGTCTGTGTCATACCTTACGGTTCCCTTAGATACCAAATTCTAATATTTCCAGACAACCCTGTCACCTGGCATGCCAGAGCTTTCTGAGAGAAGAAAAAGTTCAATGTATGTGCAAAGTCTGACAATTCCACACAAAGTCCTATGTCTCATTAAAATAATGGCCCTAGCTAGTTATTGGGCACTACTCATAATCACCATTAGTAATGATGTAATGTGGTGCCTAGAATTTATGCATAAGCAATAAAGATGTGGTGTGATTTCAAAGATATTTACACAGATTTCTTTTTCTTAAGTGAAAATTTCAGTAAATACTTAGGACTCATTTTAGCATAAACTGCCACCACGAGCTAAGTTTGGTTTAGTAAGGATTCATGATTTTTCTCAAAGGTTTTTTTTTTTCCCTCCTTCTTAAGCATCCATTTGAGCAGATTTTTACAGCTTATTGACTTAAGGCCAAGTACACAAAGTTAGACCTTCTGAAATAAACAGAGATGGGTTTGGTTTTGAAGTAAAAATGTTTACACATTTTAGTTGGAAGGGTTTGTGGTCTCCGAGAATCAATGCCAGGTTTGCTGACAGAATCAAAGAGCTCATTGATGCGTTCTCTAACACATTTTATTCCTCTGATAGATGTTCAGAATTATGAAGATTTTGAACATGTACTATCAGTTAGTGGGCATAAATGGATAGTGGGATGTCCTGTATTCATCATTATAAGGAACTAAGTGAGGAATTACTTCCTGAGGAATGAATTCTCCAGATCACTAAAACTCTTTCCTCTGAATGCCAGTGTTTAACATTTTGATTAAAAGATTTCATAACTTTATTTTCTTGTTTTGTACACATATGGAAGATAAAACTTTGAGTGAGGAGGAAACTTTAGCAAATATTTATTCAAGCTCATTGATTTTACAGAGAAAGTAATGAAAGCTGGCCAGTGGCTGAGTGAACACTATTAACAGAATTTCTTATCCTTTTTGATATTCCATGTTGATTTCCAATAGTTTGACCTGTACTTATCCCAAAACTACCTCTTTGATGATCAATAATATCCTACTTTCTGTCTGAGTGCAGTGTAATCCTAGGGATCTTTGCATATGAGATGATTTGTGATGCTTTAAAGTAAGCTATTTCTTTTGGTATTTATAAATACCAACTTTGAAAAGGTGGGTTGATTTTCATTTTAAATTTATGACAAATTCTGAAAAAATGGGTGATAATGTAGATAATTAACATTTTTCCTAGTAAGTACATATTGTGTTATTGTTAGACACATCTCAGTTGGTAAATGTAAGGCCAAGATAGGAATTTCTGCATCTTTAACTATCTGGCTGCCTTAACTGTAGGTTCTTCAGGAACGTAAAAAGCATGCTGTCTAAAAATCCACTATTTATTAGTAATGGATTTAGTTTCAAAGCCTGTGTCAGTCTTTCTCACTGTGTTGTACTGTTTGATTGACATCAGAGGCACGTGTTGGTAGCTTGTTAGAAATGCAGATCTCTGAACGTCACCCACAGTTAGCAGTAATACCTCTAGGGATGGGTTGAAGGAATCTGCATTTTGAATAAGCAGCAAAGGGCTTCTTGTGTCATTGTGGTTACTGGACCAGGCATTTGTGAAATACAAGTAAATGTTTGTCTCAGTAAGTTTTGGTTAACAGCTTAAAATAGGATAAACATCGTCCAAGATCCCATTTGCATTGCCTTGTATTTAGAATTTGGTTCTTGATGGCTTAATCTGTCTGAAAGTAGGAAAGACCAAGAAAAAGCCATGTGAAAAAGCCTAAACTCTAACAGTGACCCTGGTGTTTCAACCTCTAGATTTTTTTCCCTCTACCTTGAACCGTATGTTTGTTCCAAATCATTGGGCTTAAGCTTCAACTTTGTCATCAGCTACCATCGAGATCAACTTCTGTTCTATACTATAAATGCATGAAGCACTCAGAGTCTGCTAAGAGGCAGAGAAAAATTGAATTCATGCAGTCATTTATTCAATGAATATTTATTGAGAACCCACTAGGTGCTCACTAGGTGTTCCATTAGGACAGAAAAAAATGGATAAAATTGGTGTTCTTATAGAAATCGCATTTTTAGTGGTTGGAAATACAATAAATGAATCTCCTGAGACAGTGAAATGTAAGCAAAGGGTTGAAAGAGTTGAGGAAATAAGGTGTGTGGGTTTCTGGAGGAAAAAATCACCCCTGGTAAAGGAAACAGTGCGTTCAAGTGCTCCGAGGGAGAAGCGTCCCGGGTGTTGGAGAAACAGCAGCTGTGACCGAAGCAGAAGAATCTGAGGGCCCGAGGGATGTCAGAGGAGTCATGGGGAGTGGGAGGGAGAAAATGGGAGGAGCTTCCTGGCATCTCTAAGAGCTTCACCTTGGACTCTAAGTGAAATAGGTGGCCTACAGAAGATATGCAGCAGAGAAGTAACACTGTTTTGGGTTTTATGAAGTCACTCTAGATTCTGTGTTGAATAAAATGTAAAGGAAAAAAAGTGGAAGCAAGATGATCCATTGCTATAATCCAGGGAAGAAATGATTTGAGTCTGACCAGAGTAGTAACAGTAGAGGTGGTGATACGTGGTCAGATTCTGGAAATACACCAGAAACCATTCTAGACACTGAGGATGTAGCAGTGAACAGAGTTCTTACTCTGAAGAGAGTCAGTAGACAATAGACAGATAAATTTATATTATGTGAGTGGCCTTAAGTGCTACATAGTAGATTAAAACAGTAAGGCGGTAAGGAGTGACGAGGTGGGCTGTATTTGGGAAAACAGACTTGAGGGAAGTTTGGTTTAATTTATTTTTTATTGAGATATAGTTGATTTACAATGTTACGTAGTTACACAATATCGCTAATTATCAGAGAAATGTAAATCACAACTACAATGAGGTATCACCTCACACCAGTCAGAAGGGCCATAGTTAAAAAATGTCCACAAATGATAAATGCTGGAGAGGGTGTGGATAAAAGGGAACCCTCCTGCCCTGTTGGTGGGATTGTAGTTTGGTGCAGTCGTTATGGAAAACAGTTTGGAGACTCCTCAAAAAACTAAAAACAGACTTAACATATTATCCAGCAATCCCACTCCTGGACATATATCCAGAGGTCACTCTATTTCAAAAAGATACATGCACCCCAGTGTTCACAGCAGCACAATTTACAATAGCCAAGACATGGAAACCACCTGAATGTCCATCAACAGATGCCTGGGTAAAGAAGCTGTGGTATATTTATAATAGAATACTGTTCAACCATAAAAAAGAATAAAATAATACCATTTGCAGCAACATGGATGGACCTGAAGATAGTCATTCTAAGTAAAGTCAGAAAGAGAAAGAAAAATACTGTATGATATCATTTTATGTGGAATATAAAAAAATGACACAAATAAACTTAGAAAACACAAACCGACTCACAGACATAGAAAACAAACTTCCAGTTACCAGGTGGGGGAGTGGGTGGGAAGGGATAAATTAGGAGCTCGAGATTTGTAGATACTAGCTACTATATATAAAATGTGATGAACAACAAGCTTTTTCTGTCTAGCACAGGGAACTATACTCAATATCTTGTAGCCTATAATGAAAAAGAATATGAAAAGGAATATATGTATGTATATGTCTGGCTGAAACATTGTGGTGTGCACCAGAAATTGACACAATATTATAAACTGACTGTACTTCAACTAAAAAATTTTTAAGTGTTACGTAGATTTAGGTGTACAGCATAGTGATACACAATTTTTAAAGTTATGCTCCATTTATAGATATAAAATATTCCCTGTGCTGTTCAATATATCCTTGTAGCTTATTTATTTTATACGCAGCATCTTGATTTTTGATGAAAAACTAAATTGCTAAATTTAAAATAGAAAGGAGCGTGTAAACTGCAGATAAGGTAATAAACATAAAAACAAAACTAATGAGCTAAAAAATACCAGTCTGAGATAATTTAATGTGTCATGTGATGTGTGTCTGTTTCTGTGAGAGACTGAGAGATGGAGAGTGAGAGATATGTGAATACACACGTGCAAAATTTAAGGAGAAAATGTACGGGAAAGAATAGGAGCAAGTGTGTCCAGACGTGGTGGGATGCAGGGCTGCCCTCACCTTGAGGCTGGTGTCTGCCCTCCGGAGGGCAGAGGCAGGGCCTGGTGTCTCTGGATATGCCACGGGTGTCAGCCCACTGGGGGGCTGGGCTGAGGTTCAGGGGTTTGGGAGGCTGGTGTCTGTCCTCCGGTGATTGAGGCTGGTCCCAGAGCTTCTTCTGGCCTGCTGCTTGGCTCATCTGGGTCTGGTGGTCTCTTGCTGAAGGGCTTTGGAGGTCCTAGGGCTAGAGCCAGTGGGTTGATGTGTGAGGCCAGTCCAGGGCCTGCTGGTGGACAGGGCTGGGTCCTGGAGCAGCTGTGGGCCCACAGATCCTCAGGCAGCTGGCCTGCTGGTGGTTAGGGCTGTGTCCTTGCCTGGCTAATTGTGTCACCTAAGCACCCCAGTACTGGTGTGGATGGGCTGGTTGGCAGGGTTGGGTCCCAGCGCTTATAAGCTAGAGGAAGGATTCCAAAATGATGCTTCAGCACCAGTATCCTCACATTAGAAGATGCTCTGAAAAATGCCTCCAGTGTCTGTATCCCAGCATGAGCTCCACTGGCTTCTTGCCTCTCCAGAGGCTCTCCTAGGTTGGCAGATGGGTCTGATCCAGGCTCCTTTCAAATTACTGCTTCTGCCTTGGGTCCTGGATCATGTGAGATTTTGTGTGCACCATTTAAGAGTAGAGTTACATACACAAAACATTAGACATGCACAAAATGTCTTATGTATTCACATTTTTTTTTCTATTTATGTAGTTAACAGTATTGAAAAATGGGCAGCAATTCAAGTGTTTAATCATTAGCAACATTGAGTTCCTTTTGAGGTAGGAAGAGGTTAAAATGTAACATAACCATTAAAGTCATGCTGTTGTAGAATGTTTTCTACTTTGAGAGATTATCATGTAGTGTTAAGTAAAAAGATGCAATCTAAAATTATGTATTAATCATACTATTTTAGATAATGTATTTTAATAGCTCAAATATATTTATAATTGATGAAAATTGCTTTCCACTTGGTGTTAGGAAACTAACTGAATTTTAATTTCTTCTTAAATCCCTGTCTGAAATAGGTAAAGCTGAAACTGGTAATTATTTTCAAGTTTTGTAATCTAAAAATAAATTATGAATATAAAAATATATATTGACCCCAATAGATATTGTCATCATAAAGTGACTCTAACCAAACTTTTCTTTAAATATGTATATTTGTCATAATGTCTTAATTGTCAGGGTCTTCTGCTATTCATGAGGTAGCACCATTTTTTTTTATTTTTATTAAAGGTTATTGTAAGATATTGAACATAGTTCCCTGTGCTATACAGCAGAAACTTTTTAAAAATCTATTTTTATATATGGTGGCTAACATTTGTAAATCTCAAACTCCCAAATTTATCCCTCCCCACCCCCTTTCCCTGGTAACCATAAGGTTGTTTACTATGTCTGTGAGTCTGTTTCTGTTTTGTAGATGAGTTCATAGTGTCCTTTTTTTTTAGATTTCACATATGAGTGATGTCATATGATATATTTTTTTCTCTTTCTGGCTTACTTCACTTAGAATGATAATCTCTAGGTCCATCTATGTTGCTGCAAATGGTATTATTTTATTCTTTTTTATGGCTGAGTAGTATTCCATTGTATAAATGTACCACTTCTTTATCCAGTCATCTGTTGAGACAGGTTTTTTCCATGTCTTGGCTATTGTAAATAGTGCTGGTGTGAACACTGGGGTGCATCTTTTCTCATTAGAGTTCCCTCTGGATATATACCCAAGAGTGGGATTGCTGGATCATATGGTAAGTCTATTTAGTTTTTTAAGGACTTTCCATACTGTTTTCCATGACTGCACCAAACTACATCCTCACCAGCAGCATAGGAGTGTTCCCTTTTCTCCACACCCTCTCCAGCATTAATCTTTCATGGACTTTTGAATGATGGCCATTCTAATTGGTATGAGGTGATACCTACTTGTAGTTTTGACTTGTATTTCTCTGATAATTAGTGATATTCAGCATTTTTTCATGTGCCTATTGGCCATTTGTGTGTCTTCATTGGAGAATTGCTTGTTTAGATCTTCTGCCCATTGTGGATTGGGTTGTTTGCTTTTTGTTATTAAGTTGTATGAGAGGTAGCACCATTTTTAACCAATGCAGGATCTATTAGCAGAGTTCACACAGTGCTAAATGTGACACATGTGCTTTGAAACTGGAACAGGGCCATGCTTTTGTAAAAATCTGACCAACGTCCAAGTTAATGTACTTGCTAACGTCAAGGGTTTCTAAAGGAAGCCACTTAGAAGGCTCCTGGGAACCCCTTGAAACTGGCCACTTGATAAAATTTTGTACTATGTCAGCAGAATAGCTGTAAATTAAGGATTTTGAAACATGTGATGGCTTTTAAGTTCTTAGCGCATTTATTAGATGTGGCTATGCAGCTGTTATGGATATTTAAAGAGCTGGGGAACATCCCAATCATAGCACTCTTCCAGGAAATGAGTTATTAAGAGGCTCTTACAATAATAGCAGGTCATTACACCAACACCCTTTTCCCAGAGGCCTCACCAAGAGCCTAGTTAATGTTATCAGACCTCTGAGATGAGTAGGTAGCAAGGATAATTTTTTCATTTGTGAACAATAAAACTGTATTTCAAGAAGTACCCATCATAATCAGTAAGTAATATTAAGGACAAACTAAAAATATCTGTCAGTTATCAATACGTATCAGGTAAAGCTTATTGACTGTGACTGGATGCAGAGGGAAGTGCAGTCCCCAACAGACAGCACGGGTTCACAAAGGACTAGGGCCGTTGCAACATCATACACCATCCAGACTTAATGTCCTGCTGCGGCATAATATAAAAAATACAGGATTTGGGTTTTGGAAAGCTATTCAACAGAAATGTTTTTTATATCACTTACATAAGTGATAAAAATGGGGACTGATGCAATGATTTTTAGAAAATTTTAAACAGGTTAAATAATCTTACCTGGTATACTGTAGTCAACCTCAGTGGATGGGCAATAATCTAGACCTAAAAGGCAGGGTTTTATTGCTAGTTGCATTGCGTTAAAACATTTTTATCATTATTGTGAATGAGGTCTTAGATGACACAGTAAATTAGCAGGTGGCAGGAAACCAGACTGATAAAAGACCACATGGACTGTGATACTCAGGATCTAAGTAGCCTTGCAGGGAGGGAAGAGTGGAGCCGGTCTAACTAGATCAAGCTTAATAGGATGAGTATAAAACTTTGCACTTTCATTTTAAAAAGTCTGCAGAGAGAAAAGTTGGCTAATCGGTAGTGCTGTGACCACAAGCCTATAATCAGGCCACAGTGAAATGCAGCAGCCAGAGCGTTACTTACCACATTCACCAGCTGCCTTAACACAGTAAAGCATAATAATTATGATGATTTTAATAATAAAGTTACCAATAATAATTAATTCAAGCATGTTTTCATACTTTTTTTGCTTCCCGTTAAGAACAACACTGTGTGTTAGGAAATAAGATATTACGAGATGATCAGAGATGTCTCCTTGTCGTCCCTTGCTCACCCCACCATTTAGAAGCAGTATGTCAGGCCTGCTCTCATGTCAAGAGGATGTAAAATGATTTGTAAACAATTCAGATGTTGATAGGGTGTTCTTAGTGTCACAGTGAGGTCAAGACTTCCATTCACAATAATAAAGTCAAAGTGATGCAATGGGAACACAGTAGTGGGTTTTCTGCAGAAAACTGGTCCTTCTGGAAATGATGCAGTGTTGGCTTTTATGTGATACTTGCCCCCTTGTCCAGACAGTCCTGTTGGATCCGTTTGACCAGGATTCAGAACTCCATTTAGAAACCATAAATTAAGCTGATCATGTATAAAATCAGAGTTACTAAAAATTTGAGGTCTCCAGAAATATGAAAAATATAACTATTGGAAAAGAAAATCCTAGCTGACATGAGGAAAAAAAAAATCTTTTGTAATCCACAGAGGTATTAATACCTTTCCTGATATCCTATTTCAGGCTGGAAATTAGGACATGTATCTTAGAAACAGAAAATGATCCTTGCTAAGACAAAATGTTTCTAATACAAAATACTTCTAATATCTAAAACGACCTATAAAGATCTGCACGATCTGGCCCCCTCTTCTGCACCACGCCTGCTGCCGCTCCCTCCGACTCTGCCCCACTCACTGGCCTCCTGGATGTTTGCACCAGCTCATCGCTCTGCTGAGATGAGCTTCTTGCAAAATGCCAGCGTGGTGATTTTCTCCAGTTTCTTCGGGTCTGAACCTGAGGGTCTCCTCCTTACCGGAGACCTTTCTCAAGTCACTTTTCTCCCCAATTTCTAGATTCTTCTCCCTACTTTAGTTTTCTTCTTATTTCTCACAAGTATCTGTCACATTCTACATTGTTCTTATTTCTTGAATTTTTTGGAGGAGAGGTCAACTAGAAGATAACACTTATGGATACAGACATATTTGTTTTGTTCACAGCCGTGTTTCTCCTACCCAATATGTGTCTAACATACATCTATGATTAAATATAATGTACACATGATTTTTGATCTCTACAGTCAGTACAACTTCTGTTTTGATAGTTCCATTTCAGAAAAGGGGCTGCTTTTGTTTTTGCATTTTTGTTTGCAAAATTAATATTAAAGGATTAAGTTAAACAGATGGTATATTATCTAAGCCTTGTATGAACAGCTGCTAAATTGGACTTCACAGTCCTTTCAAAATAATAATAGCTCCTGCAAAGATGGCAAATTTTATATTAATAACCATAAATTACCCATCATTTTGAATTCTTAGCTTTTACATTCTATTGTTAAGCAATGAAATGATAAGTATACAGTAAAACAGCAGGAAAGAATAAATGGAGATATTTAATTTGTATTAAATGTTAAATTCTCAGCAATAAATGAGAACTGGAGCCACACAAGCAGGGAGAGGTGGCTAGAACATAAAAGCCCATAATTGATTTCAGGAAGTGGTTGCATTTCCTCTGAATATCCAAGCTGTTGTTTCTTTGCTCCTTTATCACTAATACTGCATTTCAGAGATGCTGCAAATGTGGTTGGACCAACAGAGAATGAAACAAATGTACTGGATACCATCTATCTTTTGTTGCTGTTAGAACCATTACTGTAATTTTATCTCTTCCCTCTTTGGCTTTTCTGCCTCTTGGTCAGTGTGTTTGACTATATCTCACACGCATTTCCCAGATTCTTGATGAGTTCATGTCTCTTCGCTCTCAGCAAGGCCTTTGAAACACAAAAGTAAAATTGTCTAGGAGGGTGGATGTGTTGAGAGTAAGACACGGCAGGCAGCCAAAGCTGAATCACTGGTTGTTGACAGAAGGCCATGGACCTTTTATAGAAAAAGACAGGAAGTTGGATTTCTGTTATCAGTATACAGGTGGCAAGTATGGTGGTCCAGAGTTTCAATGTAAGTTACTACATTCTTTGTGGAAGGTCGTAAGTCTCAACACTCTGAAGATTTACCAGTCATCAAATTCAGGAGACCTGTCTGGTCCTCAGCTCTGTGTTTGCCGTGACCTTGGCTCAGAGCCCCAGGGCTCTCACTACTGGCAGCTCTGCCTGCCCCTTTTCTAAGTTGCCTTTGGGTTCTTATCGCAGGAAAAGCACCTGCTGGGACAGTCTTGTATAGCTCCCTCTCCGGGGAATGTACAGTCAAGGAGGGTGGGCCAGATTTGTGTGTGTTTCCTTAACTTGTCATACAGTCAGAGTGAGGCAGGGAATTTAGCCTCCAGGTGAACGATCTTCTCACCTTCTTTTCTTTTTTTTTTTTTTGATGGTATCATTATTTTTTAATTGAAGTATAGTCAACTTACAATGATGAGCTAGTTTCTGGTGTGCAGCACAGTGATTCAGTCGTATATATATGTACTTTTTCATGTTCTTTTTCATGATGTTATTACAAGATATTGACTATAGTTCCCTGTGCTATACAGTAGGACCTTGTTCTTTATCTATTTTATATATAATAGTATCTTCAGGTCCTAAACTCACAGTCTCCAAATCCCCAATTCCCAGGTGACCCATCTCTCCCCTTCTCCCCCTGGCAACCATAACTGCAATGTCTATAAGTACCTTTTCTGAGAAATCCAATTTTAAAATAAATGAACGGATAAATAAACATGTGAAATATTATATATGTCAGAAAATTATAATTTTCATGAAGAAAATTAAAGGAGGGTAAGATGATGGAGGATAATTTTAGTTTATGTAAGTTGATCAGCTTTCTCTGAAAGGTGACCTTTGATGAGAGGTCTCAGTTCCCATACTAGGTCCTGTCCCACTAGAATGTAAGTTCAGTAAGGGCAAGGATTTATTATTTATCCCCACTCTAAACTGAGTGTCTCAAACAGTGTTGCTGATGAATTCGTGGAATATATTTGGTAAATTAAGTGGTATTCTGTCCAGACTTCTCTTTTTAAAAGGGAAAGTAATTAAAATGAAAATATCCCCATTAAAGTCTCTTTCCAACAGTTTAGTGCTCAGCTGTCCAGGTATGTTGGCTAATTGGAGCAATCCATCACCAAAAAGATTTGTTTTGTTGAAACAGAAAGGAACCCACACCAGTGACAAAGTGACATGGTGAGCACAATGGAAGTGGGGAGATCCCTTTGCACTTTTACTTCAGTTCAGCTCATTTGATCTGGACTTATTTCATCTGCCCTTTGAGGAAATAACTGCTTCTCCACTCATGATGCAACACAAAAAACTTTCTGCAAAGAATTGCTTTTTCTCCAGAAAGGAGAGAGGACAATGGATGTCAGATTCAAGCTCACCTTTTCAGAGTCTGCCTGTCAGATGCATGACTTAACATATGAAATAATAAAACAAAAGGAATGGCAAGCAGACACTTGGGGCCTGTAGAGATTAGTAAGATTTAGAATCTTTTACCTCCTAGTCAGTACGTCAGATTGATCTGGTTCAAATCGGTCAATGTGAAGCATATTTGTCCTATGTATTTAAAATCCTAGTTTGGTTTCAAGTAGTAGTGTTTAGGTGGGTAGGGTATAGCTCAGTCATAGAATGTGTGCTTAGCATGCACGAGGTCCTGGGTTCAGTCCCCGCTGCCTCTGTTAAATAAAATAAAAAAATAAAAACCTAATTTTCCCCCCTCTCAAAATTAAAACAAAATTAATTAAAAAATATATAGTATTTAAAGGCTTGCAGAACAAAAGATGATCAAGACAGTGGGAAAGGCTGGCAGATGGGAGTCAGGTAATGGAATTGGAATAAATTTTGAGACAAAAGTACTGCTCACTTACTTTGTTTTCCTAAGCACACAACTCAAGTCCTTTATAGATAAATTATATTCATTCTTTAGACATAATGTATGATGTGAATTTGGAATAATCTGTATAACTGTTTTACATTATGACTTAAAATTGGTTCCTTGCTGCAGATAATAGGTTGAACAAAAAGATATTTTTCTTTATTGAGTTTAGAAAAGTAGAAAATTCAAATAGAAACAATAATTAGACGACATTTATACTTTGCAGAGCAAGAACACATGTAATTGTTCAGTGTAGTTTCTCATCGTTCACCTGTTGGGGGAGCTAGACTAGCTGACGCAGTATCTTACGTTCCTGGGAGGGGAGGGGGCTATCAGCATGATTATATGAATGCAACTTCAAAATAGCTTTTGATTGCTTCTTTTATTGTTTTAGGGGACAGAAGCAGTAAAATACGGCTAAAATGATTTAATTAAAGCAGTCTATAGAATTTAGGCAGAGTATAAAATAGCGTGTGAAGCACATAATTATGTAAACATGTAAGTGCACGTGTACACCTGGTCACTCACTGGTATTTCTACTTTACAAACGGAATTAAATTCTGTCACTTTCTGAGGATGCACGTCACACGCGTCATATTAGCTATGTGGAGCAAATGACAGATGATGGGAGATTCTGGCTTTCTTATATTCTAAATCGTATCTTTGCTTCTCTGTTTTCCATTATTCATGGTGAGTTCATAATACATCACACTTACCTACTCATTGCATGTTCCTATTTTATTTCTGACTTTTTCAAAACATGCAAATTCATAAATATGTAAGTATACATATACATAATATATGTAACTACATATGTAGTTTACATTTTACCGTGTTTAGAGGATTCTCTAGAGCAGTAGTTTTCAAATGTGTTACAAATAACTAATGTTAAAATGCAAGTGTACTTGGAATTTTAATTTGTAAAATAGAAAATGTGGCCCAGGCCCCTCAGGCTTTTAGTATATTACTACTCCTTTTTCCTAGGGACATGGTGGTATGTGTTGAATCAGAGAAATACAGATTTTAGATCCTATTTTAAAAAACAAGTTTTCTAAAATGGAGAGTTTCTCTTCTAGTTTATTAAAATAATACATCAATTAATATGGATTGAGCTCAGTATTTCTATTTTTGAGCATAGCCCCCACACATAAATTTGAATTCATATGTATGGAGATAAATTTTAGAAAATAATATATGAACTTTCCTAAATGAAAGTGATTAAAAAATAGACTTTAATGATTAAAGGAGACTTTATAGCTGAAAAAATCTTTATTTCCCCTTACAAAAGAGTGTGCCTGATATAAAGAGAGGCTCAGAGAGGTTAAAAAGAAAAGGCACAGAAAAAAATAGTGGTGATAGTCTAATCAGACATGACGTAAATCAAGCCAAAAATGTATTGTTGGGTATAAAGAAGACCTTAATGGTGCCAAAAGGAAAAAATTCACAATGAAGAAATTGGTTACTATCCAAGTACCCAATAATATAGAAATAATTGCATAAAGATGCAGGTGATAAGATAAAGAAAATCAGAATGAATCTCTGCAGTTACAGGAGAATTTAGCACAGACCTTTTAGTCTAAGATAAAATCAATATAAAACCAATGTTAGAAATGAAAGAGGCAGTGACAAAGTCATCAGCAAGGTAGATGTTAGCCATATGTGTTGAATTCTAGGCCCCAGCAGTGAAGAATATGCCAGTGCATTGGGCACTGACAAACACGGGTAAGGTATTAAGCTGTAAAGAAAATATCCGTAAATTTCAAAATACAGAAACAATAAAAACATTCTTTGAATATGATACAGTAAAAGTATAAGCTACTATCAAAATCAAAAGACATAGTTATGCAAAAAGAATTTTAAAATAACTGAATTCATATCAGACACAAAGAGCTCAAGATACTGAGCTAAAAAAAAAAACTGAACCAGAAAAGTAGATGGAAGAAACTTAATAATTACAAAAGCAGAATTTAATATGTTCTTATTGCCAAGAAGATTGGAACGAGAAACCAGGTGAGCTGAACAACTTTTAAAATTCATAAAGTATGCAATGAACCAATTTTACCAAAGGGGAGAAACAGATATATACGGGGAAATTGTGAAAAGAAAAAAATGACCACCAAAAGAGGGGATGTTACAAAGATCACAGGGCACTTCTGCATACAATTGTATGCAAACAAAATCATTTCCTAGGAAAAATAGAAAAACATGCAAAGAGCTTTACTGCACAAAAGCCCCAGGCCCAAATTGTTTGACCTGGGGATTCTCAAATACTAAAGTTTTTTTTTTTCATCCAAGTGTTACTTAATTTCTATGAAGATCAAAGCAGAAAGCTGAACTATCATTTACTCATAAAGAATCCAAGAGCATATTCAAGTTAAAACAGATTACAGCCGAGTGAGGTTTATTCCAGAAATGCTAGGGCAATTCAGTTTTAGTAAATCCATTCATTTATCTTCTGTTAATTGATCTGATAGAAAAAAAATCACAGAATTACCTTAGCAGAAGCTGGAAAAGAATTTGACAAAATTTAAAACCCATTCCTTAAAACACTCAAGAGAATAGAAACAGGTGGATTTTTCACATGGTTAAATACAGATGTTAGCTCAGAAGCTCATGTCTTACTGTGTAGAAATTATTAGATACTTGTCCAACATTCCAAGAAAAGGCTGACCTATATTTTGCTACTATTTAATGTGCTGTTGGAAGTATGAGCCTATTAAATAGGCAAAGGGAAACTATTAAACGCATAAAAGTTGCGGAGAAAGAACACATATGGACTTAATTAGGGAGAATGAGATAACTTAGGCTAGTGTACGCATTTCTCTCTTCAATAAAGTGGTTATGAGTCTTGATCACAGTGGGATAAGGTGGTTTTAGGGAGCAGAAGGGGAAAGGTTTAGAGAATATCCCATTTCAGGCACATACTTCATCGCTGAGCAGCCTCGTCCCTCTACCCATTATTGGGCCCAACTTGCATAACTGCCTGGTTTCCTTGGCACCATCACGTGGGTTTGTATCATTAAGTTGAAAAGCATGTCACTTACATCTTTTAGAATTACCAAATTAACCCTGGATACGAGGCGTGTTAGAAGACTGGTTACTGTTCTCGGACCTCTGCACATATTTGTTTTCATTTCTCATGCATCCTGTATTTCTGATCCCATCTGCCCTGGGATATCGATGGCTCCCTTGCCATTCTACATAGAGACCTGATAAACAGGAACTTTGGGGGCAAATACAAGCATCCTAGAGAAGCTTCAGGGGATGGTTTTTCAAAGAAGCAGAGCCATCGCTCACCATGTGCCCTTTCCTTTCTCTTTTCTCAGTGTGTGTCATTATCTGTGAAATTATGCTCAGCCTCACACTGACACTGTTGATGTGGGTTGAATGAAAATAACATTGACATTATGAAATGGGGTGTTCTATATAAATAAGCTGCATCATTTTTACAAAAATGAATTATTTTGGAAAATTGGGAACATAAGCACTTAGGGGGTAGAACATCGCAGCTGTTGAAGAGTACGCTTATAGAACTACAGTGCAGCTTGGAAAAGGGTGGCAGGATCTGCTGTCTCATTTTATTTTACAAAATGAAATTACTGGAAGAATTGAGCTCTGCAGCGCAGCACAATTATCTAAGTGGGAATCGGCCAGGGAACAAGGGTTAATAACCTCATCTCTTTCAGGGTCTTGGTTTTAATTTGATACCACAGAATGAGCTGATTCACACATTACCAAAAGGGAAGACAGATGAATGATACTTAAACTAAGTTTTCCAGTGACCAAATCCTTTGCTTTATTCGTGGAATCCACAGTTTTGTTTTGGCTTCGATTTTCCTATAGGCAGAGCCTAAAACTTTTATACTATCTGGACCCAGGCTGATCAGATCACTGAAGCCCATGACCTTAAAAAAATAGTTGGCAAAATACGATGAAATTAACAGATCAACAGCGAGAATATTATAGAAGAGGATTGATTGTCATTATCTTTAAAAAAATCGATTTAATTTGTGTGGATTTAGGCAGAAATTTTCTGTTTTCATTCAGTTACCCTAACATGAATTTCATCAACGTTAAAAGACTCTGCAGATGAGCTGTAACCCCATTATGAGAAAGAACCTAGATAAAAGCCCCACTAGGAAAGACGGTATTACTAAGCAGGTGTGGTTACCTTCCATATGCAAGACATTTCTAATTGTAATACATACAGGATGATTATTAATATTGTTCAATTATGAAACCTTCAACTTGATACCACTGCCCCCTTTTTATTACCAATAGATCATTTTCCCATGTAATCTAATTGTCCAATTTTTGAAGTACATTTTACACAGCAATACAATTATCTATGTGGTTTATATGAACAGAGAAGCAAAAATTAAAGTAGTTTGGTAGAGTAAGTTCTTTACTTTGGAGCAATGATGTGAAGGAGATGCCTGCCTTCCAAACTGGGGGGGGGGGGGTGAGGGGGGTGGGGGTGGAATATGGCCAAGAGCATAATTAGCTGGATTATGATTTTAGATCCTTAAATTTTACCTGATTTGGTTTTCTCTTCCACATAAGAGATAATCCTATATATGAGATTCAAATCAAATTGTTTACTGGGATTAATTCACAAGAAGGGATAGGAGGAAAGATAATGAATCATGAACTTGGGAGTAAAATCCTGGGGTGAATTATTAGTGTTCACCAGTTCTGCTGGTTCCTCATTCCTTTCTGGCACACGAGAGAATGGGCTCACTCGCTCTTAGGTGTGCCCTGTGAGACCCACAGTGTTACTTTTGCCTGTGGCTGACCTTGAAGCCAGGCTCATAGGGTGTCTCATAAAATGGTAGCGGTGCCATCAGCCTGGGTCTCTGGATGAACACAAGAAACAATGCCCCTGAAACTGATGCTGGATATGACCTATAAGAGAGAAATTGACCTTAGTTAAATCCACTGAGAACTGCATTTGTTAAGTGAGTTTCAAAGGTAAGAGAAGACATGCTCAGAATTGTAAACACCTAAAAAATAAGTAGAACCAGGACACCCTACATGAATCTATTAATGTTGAATGTAATTGTCAATTTGTGTACCAGGGAAGCTATAATAAATTTGTAAATATCCTTTCTAACAAACACAAAAAATCTGAGATTCAAATCAGATTATTTGTTTTAGTCTATTTTGAAAACCTGGCAAGAGAGTTTTAATGAGTACTTTTCTTGCCCATCTTGCTGAACACCTACGTGCTGGAAGAAGAGGGATGGTAAGGAACATTGTCGTTTTCAACACACTGATATAAGTTTAGCACAGTTCTAGTTGTTAATGGAATGGAGTGAGAGTTGAAATACTGGGCACCTTTTTATTGTTTGTTTCATATTTCTGAAATACATTTGTTTTAGTATGAAGTAGCTGCTTTACTGTGTGCAAGGCAAAATAAAGATTAAAACAAAGAATACCCTAAAAAAGACTGTTCCAGATTACTTTTTACGTAATCAAATTTGATGTGTCACATTTTGATGCCCAGCAAATTGTTGAAAGAAAAAGTTCAGATGCTGTAAATAAAAGGTGTGGAGATAAAAAAAAAAAAATCAGCCTTCAAATAAATCACTAGTATCTAATAAAGAGGAGCTCAGCTTTATACTCACTTACTGATGCAAATCACATGAACGATTTTGGCATTTTCAGAAGACAGTGTTGTCTATATTTTGAATACTCATCCTACCTCAAGTGACAGACTCAATTGAGATTAGGGAGGCAGGAAAAAGAATACATTGGAATATATATTTTTAGTGGGCACAACTGCCTTTTTACATAAATGTCATATGTAATTTGCACACTGTTAAGGTCCAATAAGTGGTTTCTCTTCATTTAACTTGGTGTTCGGCAACCCTTCTGAATCATGAACGACTTTGCTTCCATTGCCCAAACCTGACAAACCTATATATACTAAGGAATTTTGCTTCTTACCCTAAAATCATCCATGGAAATCTTCAGACAAGCAGTTGTTACATCATTCTCTTATTTTAATCGTACTTTCTTTAGCCTTCTCTTTAGGTAAATTGTATCATTAAATGAAGAGGGAGGCAATTTAATGTGATACTAATGAACTCCAGCTTTAAATGATGCACATGGGCTTTGGTGAGAGCTGCAGTTTGTAAAATATTCTAGGTGGAGACAGGAAGGCAGATTGCAATTAAGACATATTTCTATCCAACCGTGTCTAGTAGGGTGTCTAAACAGCCCTTAGGAGAAAGTTAGTTATATTTCCAAGGCTTTTGTTGATTACTTTCTCATTGTAAAAATATATTCCCTCTCATACCTCGTTTTATATTTGTAATTTTATTCTTTGTCTTAAATGAAGCTGTCCCACTTTCATAAGATTTTGGTCTCTCCAAACCTCGATCTTTTCCCCTGAGCAAATGGGTTTGGGGGGTACCTGCTACCCTTATCACTGATTTATGAAATAGAGTCCTGCATCCCTCACCTACTGCCATCATAATGGTACCCAGCCTCAGATCTGCATGATTTAAGTCAAGTGCTTAGTTAGCTCGTGACTCTCTAGGAGATTGTTTCCACCTACGTTTGGCTAGCTGGACTCACAAGGGTCAGCAGGCTAGGAGCTGAGTGAGAATGATTTTGGCTTGGGTGGCCGGGGTGACTTGGCTGTGTTCTCCATGCCTCTCATCCTCTAGTGGGCTGCTCTGGGCATGTTCTCACAGCATCTCATGGAGGGAAGGAATAAGTGAGAGGAAACCCACAAAAGCTTGTGCATCCTACGCAGTAACATCTCATTGATTAATTCAAATCCCAGGGACGGTGTAACTCACAATCAAGAGGTGCAGAAACAGCTTGTAACTTTGGAAAATGTTCATCAAGGTTTTTGGAGTCTTTACTGCCTTGTCAAGATGCAAACTGAGATATTTGCAGTTGAAATTATGTGAGGTTTTAGAGTGGCTTCAAAGTAATATGAAAAGAGAAATCGTGGGAATGAGATGAAGCAAGATTGATCATGAGTTTATCATTGTTGAGGCTGTGATGATGAGCATATAGTGTTACATTATACTCTCTACTTTTGCAAATGTTTGGAGTGGAGATGAGCCTTAATTACCCTTTTAGTCTGCTAAAAGGGGCTACTACTTTTAGCATAAATTTACTCCTTTTAGTAATTATATTATTTTCATATAAAATTGGATGGCTAGAGGAAAATGGAGAATAGAAATTACCTAATAAAATATTCATTACCTGTATTAAAAAAGAGCAAATGTTTTGTCACTTGCATACACCTAAGGATGAGTTCATTTCTGGTTAATCTCATCATATATATTTGTGTATTTAACAACTGTTTATTGAGCACCATCTGTGTACCAGGCACACTTCCAGGCTCTGGTCATTGAGTAAAACAGTTGGGTGAGGTTTCTGATCTTAAGGATTTTATAGTTTAAGTATTAGTTTTCCACTGCTACTATAACAGATTACCATAATTTTGGTGACTTAAATAACACATGTATAAAATGTTTAAATTCCGTAGGTCAAGCATCCAGTGTAGACTTTCCCTGGGTTGAAATTTATGTGTTGGCAGGAATGCATGTCTGACAGCGATAGGGGATAGTCTGTCTGCTTGCGTTTGTCATCTTCTAGAGGCCCCACTCCACTTCTTGGCTTATGATTCCTTTCTTCTGTCTTCAAAGCCAGTGATGTCGCATTCTTCTATTGCCCTTCTTCTGTAGTTGGTTCTCCCTGGACTGACTGTAGCCAGGAAAGTTTCTCCATTTTTAAGGATTCAATGTAATCAAGCCTAGCTGGACATTCCAGTCTATTCTCCCCATTGCAAGGTCTTTAACTCTAATCACATCTGGAAAGTTTCTTTTGCCATGATAGGTAACCTACTCACCAGTTTCAGGGTTTAGAATGTGCACATCTTCGGAGGGCCATTATTCTGCCTACCGTTATAGCTAAATGGTGGGAGGAAAAAAAAACCAGATAAATAAGCAGAATGGATACTTTCAGATACTGATACACTATAAAAATCTGTAAAATGGTGATGTAAGAGACAGTTACTTTTTTTTTGATCAAAGCAAAGGATTTTTATTTTTTTTATTTTTTTGGGGTTTTTTTTAACATTTTTTATTGATTTATAATCATTTTACAATGTGTCAAATTCCAGTGTTCAGCACAACTTTTCAGTCATTCATGGACATATACACACTCATTGTCACATTTTTTTCTCTGTAAGTTATCATAACATTTTGTGTATATTTCCCTGTGCTATACAGTGTAATCTTGTTTATCTATTCTACAATTTTGAAATCCCAGGCTATCCCTTCCCACCCTCCACCCCCCGGTAACCACAAGTCTGTATTCTCTGAAGAGACAGTTACTTGCAATTTGAGCTTCAGAGAAGAGCTCACTATGGAAGTGACATTTTAATTGAAACTTTTCTGACAGCTGGAGACTATCTTGTGAAGTTCTGCAGGCAGACCATGTCTGGTAAAGGCAAAGCTAATATAAATGCCCAAAGTGGGGGAACAGAAAGATGGTAAATGGACTGGATCCTGGAGAGCTAAGGGGAAAGTACCATCCCATGAGCTGAAGAGTCAGGGTCCAGATTTACTAGCTCATACAGAGCCTGATTTACACTGTCTGCCTTACTCATTTCATGTCAGTTGTAAAGAAAGCCAACAGAGGGCTTTGAGCATAGGAAAGACATAATTTGATTTATGTTTTAAAATTACATCTGGCTGCTTTGTGAGTAATAAAATGTAGTTGTCTGTTCTCCACAGCATCTATTCCCCCATGGGCCCTGGCTGTTACATCATAAATTAGAGAATAAAGTTTCAAGGTTACTTAACAAAAGGCTCTTTTTCAGTCATTCACATTAAGTTTGGGAAAGGATTCAGTGTGAGATACAAAATGGATAAGCAAAGTTGGGTAAACTATTAATTATTAATTTTCAAAAGCATTCTTCCTTCAGTAGAGGTCATTCTGATCCTTGGCATTTACCTCACAGGCTCAAGTAGTAATAAGAACACAGCGTTCACATATATTTTTAGCAAACCCCAGTTTACAGTGTCTGGGGTACCCCATCATATTTTTAAAGCTAAATAAGAAGAAAATCAGCATTATTATATTAAAATGTTCAAAACCAGTGTGATTGCTTAAATTTCTGGATAGACATGAACAATTGCACAAGGCTTCTTTCCTAAATATAGAGGTAAAAATTCATAGAATTGGTAGGAAATGGGCGGAAAAACTAATATTTCATCAGAAACGTATTCTGTTCTGCTGAATGGGAGAGAAATGTCCATGGTTGCAGCGTGCACTGCGCTAAACGGACGGGCTGTGTTGATTTCTCCTGTAATACGCTCTGCTTAGAAGGTCATAATTGGAGTTAGTTTAGGTGATAAAGTTTGCGCATATTAGAAGATGGTGGCTAGAAGGGAAGCCAAAAAACTAATAAAATAAATAAAGTAACCATGTTAGGTGCACAGGAAGCTCTGTCCCGCCACCCGCCTATCCTATCAGGACTAAGGTACTGATTTCTTATTTTGGCAATGAAGGCATCTAAAATATACCCACTTATGTATCATTTTAGTGTGTGTCCTGCTGTCTCATCTCCCTGCTAACACCTGTAAACCA
Organism: Camelus bactrianus; assembly: GCF_048773025.1. Taxonomy (NCBI): domain Eukaryota; kingdom Metazoa; phylum Chordata; class Mammalia; order Artiodactyla; family Camelidae; genus Camelus; species Camelus bactrianus. The sequence continues at coordinate 10,598,024 of NC_133542.1, forward strand.
GGCCTATCCCTCTGGTGAAGAGTTTGGGAAGCTGGATAACACTGATAAAAATTTGCTGACTTTCTGAGAAATGAAATTACAATAGGAAAAATAAATAAATCACATTGTTGGCATTTTCAGTACAAATGATTTTGATTAATTGTATCATTACATAAAAGTTAAGTCTGAAAAATTCATGATGATATTGAAATTACATGCCTTAATATAATGTAAACCTGATTTTCTCTTTCCCTCTGCTTAAAGCCATCAAGAAATGTGTGTTTGTGTGTAAAAAAGTGAGGGTAAGCCTTTATAATCACACCCCCATGCATGTGGCAGATTTCAATGTAGCTTATCATTAATTGAAAACAAAAACCAACACATATTTTAACTACAAAACCTCATCTTATTTGGTGCTCTGACTGTTTTCTGATGCAATTCTTGGACACTTGTAACAACAGTTTTGACATTACAGCTTCCCCTCAGTGACCCATTTACAGTGATGGCAAGTCATCAAAATGGAGATTCTTTCTGAATAGCCTGTAATGCTCATAGAATGAATCTATAATTATGGAACCACAATGCTTTTCTATAAAATGACAATAGAATCCGTTCTTGCATCTGTCTTTGATAAATAAAGATACATCCGAAACTAAGACATTTTCCCTCAGCCCCCTCCAATGAATAAATAAGAGGAAACCACATTCAACAAGCTGCTTTTTTTTCCTACTCCCCTTTTAATCTCCTCTTGCCTTTCTGCAGACTGTGGAGAAGTAATAGAGCAATTAATCATATAATATTCCTATCCTGACAGCACCGGCCTCTTCTGACCACATTTATTGTCCTACCGCCAAGCTACTTCCTGCCACATGCCCTGGCTCATCTGGCTTTCCCTGTAAATCTCCGTGCTCTCAATTATTTAGCACAGCAGCATTAGACATCAACTCGAGAATGATTACTTAGGTAGAGAAATCAATAAGCAGAAGGTCTATTAAAACTCGGGTAATGATGGAGGATTCCAGAAAGATTATAATCTGCCCTGTGCCTTACACAAAAGGCACTGTCATAAACCAGTAAGCGTTCCCTTGCACTGGTAACATTTACACACTTGTAACAGTGGAACATGATCACCTCCAACGCTCTGACTTGCTAATAGATTTTTAGAGGGGGGTACAAGTTGATCCTCTAAGGGAAACTTCTGAAGTTTCAGATTTTTGACAGATCATGAGGGGAACATGACAACGTGATGAGTCATTTTCCTGGCTATGAGTTGCAGTGATTGAAATTGTCTAAGGGGTCTTTTGGAGATGACCTGGTTGCTTTTAATTAGGGAGATCCCTGAAGGCACTGCAATCGGTAAAACTGGAATTTGCTGAACAATCTCACGATCGTTTGAATACGTCTTACTCTCCAGCTTTTTCTCATCCTGTGGGAAAGGCGTGCTAAGAGAAAAGCAAGCAGTTCTCTTCTGGAGGTCATAGAGGAATACTTCCAATACTGCCTGGATTCACCACTGTCTTTCAAGGAGCAGTCTCTAAAACATCGTTCTTGCTCCGTTCCACTGCTGCACGTCAGGTGTCTGTCCTGCTGAGTGCACTGATGGTGGAATTTATAGTGTGACACTTAGGCAGCAATTCAGACTGCCCTCAATAGTCTGACCAGGCAGTGGAGTGGAAGGGAAGTACTAAATCATAACCCAGACACCGCAGAGGGCAGGTTTCCCAGCAGAGATGCAGCACTCCTGAGATGCACACGGCTACTTAGGGTCTCCATCTTTTATTTTATGTAAACTTGGAAAGAGGTTAGGATGGCAGACATTGTTTAATGCTGTGTTCCTCAGGGTAGAAAGACTAGGCTTTAGGGAACATCGTGGTGTCCATTATAAAGTAAAAAAAAAAAAGTTACATTTATATCCCAGAGTTAGAGGGATCTGGCTGACTTTGAAATCACTCTGAAAGATACATGATCATTAATGTCAATATACAATATGTGTGAGGACAGAGAGTGGTTGTAGGATTTACTGGCTCGATGAGATAATCAGTGATATTTCTAGCCTGTTTATTGTTATGATTGATCCAGTGGCAACTGATCACGCTTAGAGCTCCATGTGCTGCACTGATAGAATGAAACACAGGAGTTCAAGTCCTTGCAACATTAAGAAGGGAAAAGAGAATGAGCAGCTGATGTTCTCAGGGTTCCACATATAAGGCTATCATGGCTTTTAAAAAATAAAGTTTTGCTTATTTCCATGTTGATATGCTCAGTAAAAAAAATACAGAAATATGACTTGGTTTTCTGGCCATATTGCATCAAAGGTGCAGTTTCAAAGCAACACTTTTGTTCCTTTCTCTATAATCTCATTTAGTTGAATTTTCTCTCTATTAAGCAATAACTCATGTTTAAATATAGTAGTGGAAAGGAAAAAGATGAAGTCCCTCACTCCTAGGTCAGTTCCTACAATGAAACTATTGTTTTTTCTTCTGTAGGCATTTCAGGCATAAAAGATAACGGGTCTAAAAAGTTGCATCAAACACCAAAAATAAAAACAACAGCAAGAGCAACACCAACTCTACACATTAATTATCAAGGCTCTACCTGGCTTTATGGTGTCAGCTAATATTCAGTCTGCCTTGGTGATGTCCTCACTTATATATGTTTTTTGAATGATAGAGATTTCTTCTTTTTGCAGAGGTTTTTATTACAACCTTATGATACAACCAGAACATAATAGAACAGTAAAATCTGTGTGTTCTGGGGAGGCAGAGCTGGGAGGTGATTTCAGGGGAGACACAAGTATGAGAGAAATGTGTTCAGGTCTGAGACATGACAACCTCTTCATAGAGTTTTCTAAACAGTGGTTTTATATTCCCCAGTAAAGCAAGATGATTTTTTCTCAAGAGACATCAGTGCTGAATGAGTCTGGTTTCTGATAAGGAAAGTAGTCAAATTTGTGGATACTAACTACTATGTATAAAATAGATTAACAAGTTTCTACTGTACAGCACAGGGAGCTGTATTCAACATGTTATAGTAACTTATGGTTAAAAAGAATATGAAAACAAATATATGTATATTCCTACATGACTGAAGCATTATGCTGTACACCAGAAATTGATACAACTTTGTAAACTGACTGGACTTCAATAAAAAATAAACAAATCAATAAAAGCACACGCAAAAAAGTAGTCAATAGAAATCATGAAACTTTTGAAGAATGCCCACTGATCATATTACTCTGACAGTCAAAATTCAAATGACATTTGCATTCAAATGAATACTACCATCTGATTTTTCAAATTAAAGGAAGAATCGGATAATTTTTGCTCACAGAAGGAGTGTAGTCACCTATGGTTTAGTCAGTTTAGTCTTAGGGGAAACAAACAGCTTTATGCTGCATAGTGCTTGAAAAATAAAATCTGAAAAGTATTCTATAAGATTTTTTCTACCCTAAGGAAAGCAGAGTGTGCATTCACTTTGGAATTACTAATTAAAAGAAGAAAAACAGCAATATTGGTGAGTTGTCCTCATATGAAATGTGACACTGAGGGACTTTCCCTAACCTGTTAAATAAAGTAACAGTGTCAATGTCATATATTTTTCTGAAAAGAGAAAAGACATCACTGATTTTTTTATGATGAAGATTGTGGGGTTTAGATTTGAAACAGGACCTTGACTAAGAGGCTTTCAAAAGATCCCTCTGCCTTCTCCCTCCACACTGTCTCCTTCAGTGCTCTCATCTGTGATTTTGACTGGCAGAATCAGTTCTGGGCAAAGGGCCCCCAGATGTGCTCTCTGACGCATCCCCTGAGCCCCAGATGTATACCTGCAGTGGCCTTCTTAACAGTCCCATTTTGTATGCAGAGGGACCAAGACAGAACTCAGGGGCTCTCCCTTGTAAACACCCCGAATGTGCTCTCCTCCTAGGCTGTCCCTTGCAAGGGACAAACCATCTAGTAGCTGAACCCCAAACCTGCGGAATCCTCCCTTCCATCAAGTCCCAGATCTGTGGCTGCAGCAACCACAGACACACCGAGTTACCTCACTTTTCCTCGTTTTCACAGCTACTGCCCTGGCACAAAGCGCTCTTACGCTTATTACTTATTACTTATTTTCTTATTACTATACCGTTCACTTTACTGGCTGAACTCTTCTGTCTTCAGTTCCCTCTACAGCTTCCAGAGTGGCCTCTAAAGTGTCAGCAAAGTCAGGATGACTTCCCTTCCTAAAAATTCTCTTAATCACTTCACCTGAAATGAAGTCCATTCTCCTTACCGTGGCCTGCAAAGACCTAAGGATGTGGCCCTCCAACTCTGCATTTCTTCCCCGGAGCTTCTCCCATGACCTGCTGGGCTCTACCCTTGCTTCCGTTCTCTGAACACCCAGCTGATTTCCATTGTGGAGCATCTGCATATAGTTCATCTAGATGACTTTTCCTTCAGCTACATCAGGCTCTTTCTTTTAAATCTCAGCTTGAAAGGCACCTTGTTACTCAGTCCTCATCTCACCATCCTCTTTAAATGCCCCTCTGCTGTCCCACCCTCGCCCATGATTCCTATCAGGTCTTCCAGTTTCCACTCTCATAACTCTTATCCTTGCTTGAATTGATGCTGTACCTTTGAACAGGGGTGTGTTTGTTCATCACTGCATCCTTGGTGACTAGAACACTTGTGACAAAATTATGGGATAAATAATAGCGGATGAATGAATGTTTGTTAAAATAAGTCAATTTACTTGTTTTTAAATGCATTTCTTCTCCATTTATAAGTTGCTTTCCTTGTAGTCCATATGAATTTCTCTTTTCTTTTTTTTTGACTCTCCTAATCTGGACTCCATAGCTGCTTCCATTTATTTCCATTATAGTTAGAATTTTCTGAAAAGAATTTGCTGTATTTGACATAAACTGAGGGAAAATTTGTACCACTGTTCATTCTAAAAAGCTATATTTAAATAGTGAATTTCTCCACAGCATGCCAACTCTGTTTCCTGTAGTGCCTTTCAGTGTTGGTCCATAAGATAGTCAAATATATATCTCATGGTGGTTTCAGTTTATATTTATTTTGTATCTGGTGAGTTGAACATTGGTCACAGGTTTGAGGTCATTCACATCTCTTCTGTCAAATGTTTTTGTCCCTGTGACCATTTTTCCAGAATATTTGTTCATTTTATTAAATTCTTAAAACTAAGAATATATTTTTAAAATAAAACATCTAAATTACAAAAATTCAAGCAGTCTAAATATAAATGGTCTTTACATCATTGTACATTAGAAAACTTTCCAAGAAATCACAAGCAACTATCTGTCTTACTCTCTAGCACTGTAAATATCTTGCCTAGAAGTTGGTCCAGGTTAACCTCAAAAATTTTAGCCAAAAAAAAAAAAAACACAAAAATCCAATTCTGCTTTCTTATAACTTTATGTCTGTTTGGATTCAGAAGTCTATCGGTATAGATGTTCTTAGGATAAAAATTTATTTTCTAGGTTATGGCAGGATAGGGAAGTAAAAGTAGGAATACTGTTTTGACTCTGCAAATTTAAATAATTAAAGAGAAAATAAAGGCACATCATCAGATAAGACAGGCTACAAGTGAGATTTTCAAAACTCCAGACAAATCTTAACACAGATGAATGAATACGTATCTGGCACATGACAGGTAGCAAGTAGTGATACTGAAGTGTGTAGTTGTTAGCTAGGATATGTAGAGATAGCAAGCAATCCCAGAATGCTCAGTGGCTTCACACAGTAAGAGTTTATTTATGCCTTCCAGGGGTTCTTTGCTCCACACTGTCACTCAGGGATCCAGTCTGATGGGAAGGCCAACATCTAATAACTTTTCCCCCGGGTTATGCACTCTGCTAGTTGCTGCATCATGGGAAGACACTCTGGAGGCGTCCTGCTGACTCTTCGGTGCTTTGACATAGCACAGACCCATGACACCCTGTCCACAGCCCTTTTGACAGAATGAGTCACCAGCCATACCTTGGAATTAGACAAAGCATTAAAAAAGCTTAGTGTATCTGTACTGCTTCAACCACAAGGTATAAGTCATGCCATAGTGGTGTGATTTCCAGCAGGATGAACATACAAAAAGATCCATTTCTATATTTTAACAGAGTACTCTCTAAGACTCTTAGCTTTGGGAGAGGCTGAAAACAATCACGTGTATGACATAGATATATACAGTTTTAAAGAGTTTTGCTTGAGCTGTGTTATCTAGAAAAAAATTGGATAAATAATCAATTATTGTCAAATGGAAGGAGGAATTTTTCCTTAGACTCATCCTCTCCAATTTTAATCCATGATTTAGATTATATATTAACTGCTGTATGTTGTCTACTGATAAAAAATTTTTCTGTCTAAAAATTGAGAATTTATGGATATTACTTGAGTGACTTCAGGAAGAAAAATTAGCACTTTATGCATCGAATTACAGTTGATCACAGGTATATTTTACCTCTCAAATAAAAAGGAACAATTTTACATGTCAAAACATGACTTTCTTATGCTAGTTTTCTGTTAATTAGAGAAGTGAATCTTAATTTCATTTTTTAACCTTTCTGTTTACTTATTATAATGCAATTCTTGTATTTATACATAGACACTTTTATTGGGCCTATAAAATTCACTATAACATTCTATTTTATATTTCAGTATGTGTGATAATTTTCTATTAATGACTTTTCTGAGTAAAAATCTATATAAATAAAAGTATTTCAAAATGAATAAAAAAAATAAATGGAAAATTTAACAAAATGGATACATGTTCTGGGTCATAATGATGTATTCACATGTTCCAAGCATTTCTAAAGGATTTGAATGTTTCTTTGAGTACATTTCATTGGTATTCAGTTGCCTTCTTGTTGCTTCTTGCCATCTATTATTGTGTAAGTTGCAAATTATACTTTATAATTTGAATACCTGTACTTTCCATTGATATACTCAAACTTGTGCCATTACTCTGCTATCAAAGAAGGCACTGCATTTGCTCTTAAAAAGATCTTTGTGTGAGTAAGAAGGAATAGCAGATCAGTTATAAAAGTTGCAAGATAAACCATGAAAAATATAACAGAGCCAGAGAAAGGAGGGACCTGTCACAAGAAATGTTGATAAGAGACAGCATCAAGCACTGTCAAGGGCTGTTTTGCATGTAGTTTAGCCTGAACAAAAGGGCGAGACCTCAAGAAGCCAGAATAAGAGAGTTTGATTTCCCCAGCGATGACGGTAGATAAAAGAAAATAGGTAATTGTATGTCTTGGGTGTTTAGAGGAGCAAGGATAAATTGAGAGTTGATGAAGAAGAAAATAAAGGGCAGAAGCCTTGGGCATACTGGCAATTTGAATTTGATACATTATATTTCATAAATGACTTAACTGTAGCATGTCAACTCGATATGTTATTTACAGTGTAATGTATAAACTTCCTCCCAAACTCCTGGCAGTAGTGTGTATGTATAAGAGAGGGAGGAGGGAGGAAGGGGAAGAGGGAGTGGAAAGCAGAGGAGGGGAGGGAAGAAGGAATGGAAAGGAGGATGAGGAGGAAGAGAATAAATGAGAGAGATAGATTTATATCTCTGAAAATCCCCATTTGGTCTTTGGTCTCCATTTTTGAATGAAGCCTCAGTGACATGATGATTGCCATTTCATTTAATCCTTTTCCCTAGGAAGATTGCTAATTCCAGGAAACAGACCAAATAAATGTTTGGAAATGCACTCCTTGAAGCCCAAGTTCTTTCTGATTATGTGCATGGTTTAAAAGAGAATCAACTCTCTTTTAAAGGAATCTGTTTTCAGAGAAGTGCAAATTCAAACTATTATGATTCCACATACATCTCAGAAGAGTTAACTTAAGTTGACGTTATTATTTTCTCATAAGACCTTATCTCTAGATGAGTTTCTCATAGACACGTCATCGGTTTTGGCAATTTAGCTTTGAATAATGCCTAGTTGCTTCAAAGGCTTCTCACTCAGAAATCTAGCATTGATATTTTCCCCTCACTGTATAGTTCTTACAATCACTAAATTTTGTCTCATCTTCCTTTGAGGATTCTTGACTCTTAGTTCACCCTCATTTCCAAATAATATATTTAATTTTTATGTTTACATATTCCTTTAGAAGTGCCTTTTGATCTTTCTAGTTTGTTTTTACTTCCACTTAATCCTATCAGTATTTCCTCCTTAGAATTTAGAGATGACTGCTTCCAAAATAATCATTACAGGATTCTCCCTGTTTCTGATCTACTTAGGAACAGGAACTGAGTTAGATAATCACAGCATCATTATGCTCAAGCCATTTAAATCCTTTACAGCACTGGTTCTTTCCTTAAAAATTCCAGAAAATGTAAGAAATTCCAGAAAATGTAAGAAAATTGGAGTGAATCACTAAAATCACTGTCAGCACTAACACATTATGGGTATGTTTTTCAAGTTTCTCTTTAAATTAAACCATCCAAAATTCCCAGCCCCATTTCTACTATTGCCCACTGTGTATCCTCAACTACAGTCACCACCTGTCACCAAGCTCCGTGTTGATCTAGGCTGACTTGACTTGGACGATACTCCGATCTCTGTCGGAATGCTCCATCTCACCTCTGAACTTTCCTTTCCATCCAAGTCGGGAAAGGATCTGTGTTGCCTATTTTATACTGTATTAATATATAACTCATTTCCTTTCACAGAACATTCCAGATATAGGTATGTCTTGCGTTTTTTTTTTTTTTTTTCCCCTTTTTTGGAATTCCGAGCTAAACTGTATATGTTAGAAATTACATTTCTGTAGTGTGACTATTCCCTAATTCATTTCTTTTGTGTAAATTGAAATAGCGTTCTGGTTTATTGTGCTTATATCTTCTCCTCCTCATATATTTTTTAATTGTTAATTTTTAATATTTTTTCTATTTTGGGGGGTCTCTATTTGCATTTCTACTTTAAAATGTAGTTCATTCTAAGCTGAACAGATTCTTTCAGTTTAGTTCCTGTGTTTTAAGACAACTTTAATTTGTCTGTCATTTTGTGCTTTTATTTTCTGATCAAATACTACCTAATTGCTCGTTAATGGCAGAATTTTCAACTCTATCTCTAAGCAAAACTGTACTCATTATTGTGATCATCAAAATGGAGTCAGCTCTTTTAGAAAATAATACTCACGTTGGACAGACAAAAGGTTGAAAATCACTTGAAATTTTATCTCTAAAAATAACTGCTTATATCATTATTTGAAGATTCCTCCAAACATGCTTATTTTTATGTATATTTTAATACTTGTGTGCATGTATGTGTTTGTGTGTGTATGAAAGAGAGGAGAAGAAAAGAGGGGTGAGGGGGAGGCAGAACGAGAGAGGAAGAGATCACATGTAAATACGTGGTTGTATATCTGATTATTTTATATCAATAACTTAAATTTTTTTCAACCATCTTAATGACAGCAGCAGTAAGTGGATGCATGTACCATAACTTATTTAACAAGCTCCTATGGAATGGATTGGTTATTTCTAATGTCATAAACATAAATTTTTAATGTCATAAACAATGCTGCAGTGAACCATCATGTACACATACCGTTGTGCGCCTTTAATGTTTGCCTTATAAAAAGTACTCAGAGTGGATTTGACAGGTCAAAAATACTTCCAGTTAAAATAAGACTAAATAATTAAAATAGTTTTATTCTGCTTCCTCACGTAATAATGACACTTTGGTCCTCTGCTATGTTTTAATATGGACACATATGACGATAAAAAAAGGTGTTTAAGATTCCTGGCATTTCTGGCAATCACAGTAACTGCTGACACTTTACTGAATACACATTACACCCCAGGCACTATGCTGAGTGCTCTATATGAGTAGCAGAAATAGCAAACAAATAGTAGTTATTATGCATTAGAGTCCTGAGCATAATTATTCTTATTCACATATAGGTGAATTCATAATGTGCCTTTAAATAAGACACAGTACTTTAAGATCTCAATGAGTAATACTTGGTATGATATTTCTGAGTGTTTGTGCTTACATATATGTGTGCGTGTATGTGTGAAGAGAATCTGTTTCATACAGTGGTGATTGTCCTAGCTTGCCTCCATTCGGCACAATGATTGTAATATACCAGGCAATGTTGTAAATTTTTTGCTGTTTTATTCTACAGAGATGGAATGGAAAAACATAGTAGTAACTTACCCAAGGTTGTGGTTACTAAATTATACTATAGATTTCTACCAATTACTAAGATATCACAGCTAAAATTTGTGTAGAGAGGAAATCAGCTTTCAAAATAAGAATGACTTTTAATCAGTCTTCCACAAAAGCCGCAGATTGTGCTGCAGTACTGAATTATGGAAGCCAGTCTATGGCTTTTCTGAAGATGCAAATTGTTATTTCTACAAAAATAGTAAAGTATAGCATATATATAAAAAGCCCGCCCCCTTTTTTTGCTATGGAAAACAGCAAAATTTGTATGGAAAAAATTGTAATATAAACAAAATAAATGGTTCTAAGTTCAGACTTGGGTTTTGCTTTAAAAGAATATTAACCATGAATCATCATTTCTCCTGTGTAGAGTTTTTTCAAATGCATATTATAAATTAGAAAGAAAATTGAAGTGTATTGTGTTTACTTTAATACCTGCTGCTTCATTTAACTTAATTTAAACACAAGGATGACAGTATGTACTATTGAAGCCATTGGGATGATGAGAAAACAAATTCTATGATGGTGCATCCAGTGTTGGACCAACATTCAAACCCAGTTAGGGTATACGCATGGGCTAGAAATACTATTGAGATATTCCCTGGTAACTTAGAAGTAGATGAATAAAGCTTGTCTTCCGTAAGTGAAACTAATCAAATATAGGCACATCAGCAATTATTAACTGCCTAGGAATAACTTGCTGTTATAATAGGTGGTAATTAACTAAAAAATAATTAGCAGGAGTAGAAAATTATAGTGGGTGAAAGAAAACAATGATACTGACAAGTTCTTTATAGTGAATCCCAGGTGTAAATGTTAACTTCCTTTGTGTTTTAAATGAAGTATCACTCATTAATGACCTATCTCATTATAACACACCAAGCAATGCCTTCATCCCAAAGCATTTTCCCAGACCAAGAAAAAAGGTAATTTCATGAGGGTGTAAACATTCCCATATGTTTACATGGTGCTTTTCTTATGCATGAAAAACAATTAATTACTATGAGTTAATTTAATTATGTTGAATTTAGGCAGATAGTCTCATCGTCTCTTGGTGTTGTGACAAAATACAGTTTCAAGATCAGCAAGGTAATCGTGCTTTCCAAGATGAAGTGTCTTTGAGGCCAGCCAGCTCCCCTCCTTGTGTCAGAAATACTTCCCACTATGTATTGTCTCTTTTTACACTACAGAATTTAGTATATAAATCGACAGCAATTAAAGTTATCATTTTACTTGGTGAGAAATGATATAGTTAAAATATCCTGTGGCTTTTTAAAGAGAAATAGCTATGCAAACAGGTTAAAAATAGTGTATCAGTTTGCACCAAGGAAAGCATCCATTAATATGGTAAAAAGAATTATTATCTGTCTGTCTGTCTACCTACTTACCTATCTATGTGTCTTAATTCAAAACTGTGCTTTAATTACTGTAGCTCTTGAATGGATTTGTTCAGTCTAACTGTCTGACAAATCACTGTTGTTAAATAAAATTAAAACGTAGGATGAGATCCAGAACATCTATGGCTTCATTAAATTACATATTCACATTTGATGTACAGAGATGTAAATGTGGACAGATTTCACTTACTTACTTATTTGTTTCAATTACTCATGGTGGAAGAGATCCAGCACTAGATGATACAAGAAATACATTTAAATTTCTTTGCCTGTTGAGAAATTAGATGTACACAATGTATATATACTCAAATGTAATGACTTCTGATCTCTCTCTTTCTGCATGACAAAGTCTGTCCTTAGCACTCTGCTTCCAAGGCTCATTTAAAACTATTTTTAGCCTGGTAAGTCCATGAGAATTCTTTACCACACCCAAAACTTTACCTGGAAATAAAAGAGTGGAGGTCATCAAAAATGTGCATTTTACATTTCTAATTCTACGTTTTGGAATCGGTTAAAATTTTTTCCTTGCCTTCAAAAAAAAAAAAAAAACATTGCATCTAAGATTGCATCTATCTTTCTTCTTAACTTTTTTTTTTAATTCAGTTATAGTCAGTTTACAATGTTGTGTCAATTTCTGGTGTACAGCACAATTTTTCAGTCATACATGAATATATATATATATTCATTTTCTTACTCATTTTCACTGTGAGCTACTACAAGATCTTCAATATATTTCCCTGTGCTGTACAGTATATGCATCTATGTTAATAGAAGGTTTTAGAGTTTCTTTCTTTTTGTATTGTTTAGGTTCCCTCCAACCCCACACTGATTTGGTTTTCCAAATTCCTTGATTCTGGGAGGATTGAACTTCTGAAAATAAAATATAATCTAAGTAAATATTCAGGGTAGAAGATAAAAATTATATCTATGTTAAGATGACACCTTTCTGGTCTGATCAGGGACAGTATGTGTGTTTTAATCAAGTTGGGGTTTTTTTTTGTTAATTTTTTGTTTGTTTGCTTGTTTTTAAATCTGTGTTGCTATCCAACCCTCCCCTCTTTAAAATACTAGAGAGCTTCTCAGGAGCAATCATTCAAATATTCCTCCAAGGAAGGCTTACTCTTTGGGCGCCTGTTACTGAAGTGAGAAATACTCTAAAGGAGATGTAAAAATAAATGAGACATGCTCTCTGACCTTAAGAGTCTGAATAGAGAAACTTAAAGTCAAATCAGGCAACAGTAAAGAAGTGGTTGGGGGCCAAAGCGTGCACTTGGAGAGGACTGAAGGGCCAACTGTTGCTGCTGGCTCTGCGGACTAGGAAAGAATTCTCACAGGTAAGGCCTTTCTGAGCAAGATCTCACTTACTAGGGAAGGACAGGGAGGAAGAATCACCAGATTTAGAGACTAGCGCAAGGAATATCTTGTCGAATTTCATCTTCACCTTTTGGACAACTTTTTGGAGTCCAGGACTATTCACAGTCTGTTTTACCTGCTACTTTATAAAGTGAATTGTCTGATGTATTTCTCACAGCTTCTCTGGGAGTTAGTTGTCTTTACACTCATTTTACAAAGATGCAAAATCTCCACTTACCTTTAAGTAAATTGTTAACCATCAACTAATGCTGGCTGATGAAGACTAGTGACCAAAACCAGATCTTGTAGCTCCAAAATCTGCTCTCCCCCAACTCTCACTGCCACCAGAAACTAAGAACTTTTAAGATTGGCTATTGGAGTTGTTGGCTGATTAGCTGTGGAGGGTAAGGTCCCAAGGGCATTGAAAGCTGGAGTGGTCACTCGAGTGTAGGTCACTTGGATGAGAAAATCTTCCTTTTCCTTCCCTCTGTGCATCTAAACCCATTTCAGAAAGCAAGTATAATTGTGTTCTGTAAGATATTTTATTTTATTATTTTTGCCATGTTCAATATTTTTACCACATAGTAAGCACTCAAATGCCACCAAATTAATTAAAACTGTAACATCGCCAGACCCCAAAAGATTCTTCATGTAACATCTTGATTGCTATAAACGTTCACCTTCCCCAAGATACAGTCACTATCTTGACTGTTAGGTCAATGACTTTCTTGTTTTCCATTATTAGATTTATCATATGGGCATGAATTCCTAAATGCTACAAATCAATTTTGTCTTCTTTAAAAATTTTGTATTGCATAATGATATCACGTGCTCTTTCGTGCATGTTTTATTCACTCCTCTTTACATTTGTAGGATCTGCCCATGCTGGTTTATGCAGGGGCTTTTCCTTCGTTTTCATTGATCTTTGCACTTCTAGTTATCCATTCTGCTCTTTTTTTCTCCTGGTTTTTTTGAGGCATACTATCTATCCTACTCTTGAGGAACATACGAATTGTTTCTATTTTTAGTTATTAAACCAATGCTGCTATGAATCAACACATATTTCCATGCAGGTTTTTTGATAAGTTTGTGAATGGATTCTGTTGATATATACCAGGAAGGTAGTAGATCAGTGCATCATGGAATATGTTTTTTTTTGAACTATAGTTGATTTATAATATGAAGGTTTCTTGTGTACAGTATAATGATTCTGTTTATATATATATATATATACACATAGGTGTATATATAAATTATTTTTCATATTCTTTTCCATTATGGTTTATTACAGGATATTGCATATAGTTCGCTGTGCTATACATGAGGACCTTATTGTTTATCTATTTTGTATAGCATACTGTGTATCTGTTAATCCCAAACTCCTATTTTATCCTTCCCCCTGTTTTCCCCTTTGGTAACCAATCATTTGTTTTCTATGTCTGTGAGTCTATTTCTGTTTTGTAAATAAGTTCATTTGTGTCATTCTTTTTTAGATTTCACATGTAAGTGATATCGTATGATATTTGTCTTTTCCGTCTTACTTCACTTAGTATGATGATCTCCAGGTCCATCCATGTTGCTGCAAATGACTTTATTTCATTCCTTTTTATGGCTGAGTAGTATTCCATTGTGTGTGTGTGTCTGTATCCATTCATCTGTTGATGGACATTTAATTTGCTTCCACATCTTGGCTATTGTACATAATGCTGCTATGAACATTGGGGTGCACATCTCTTTTCAACTAAAGTTTTCTCCAGATATATGCCCATGAATGGGATTGATGGATCATATGGCCATTCTAATTTTAGTTATTTTAAGGAAACTCCATACTGATTTCCTCAGTGGCTGTACCAATTTATAAGGAATATAATTATTTTTAATGACAATAGAGGATTGAAAACTCTTTTCTGAAGTGTCTGTAGCAGTTTACTCTCTTACCAGCAGTTCTCATTGCTTCACAAGTTCACCAGCACTTGGTTCCAGTAGACACTTTCCTGGTCAACCTTCTGGTTGGTATCTAGTATTCTCTCTTCATGTTGTCTCATTTAATCCCTTCTCTGCCTTTTTTTTTTTTTTTTTTTTTTTTTTTTTTTTTTTTTTTTTTTTTTTGGTCCTGTCTAGGCTACTAGGAGTTTGACTTCTATGGACTGCAACTCTATATGTCTTATATTTAAGTATCTGGTTGGATTTTGCTAATAAGAAACTTCAGTAGAAATTAGAAGTGATTGGGGAATAAGAAACTAGGGTAGTTGCTTTCCCCGTGGGCATTGTCAGTGTTCTGTGGTTACACTGCCTATTAAATGGCTTCTATTCTAGGCTTCAAAGTATTTTCATGCTCTGATAAGTGTCCTTTGCCCTTGCCGTGTCAGACTAGGTTAGTAATGACTTCTTCCTTTTAGTCTTGAGCATTTTATCATCCCTATACTTAACAAGCATATCTGTAAATAATCTCTTCCTCAAACTCCCCTCAGTTAAACATTTGAGCATCCTGTTTTCTGCTAGATCCTAAATGATACAGTCACTGATGTCAGGACCAGCCCAAGAGGGAGAACTTCAGAGTAGGTTACTTAATTATTTGAGGAGTGTATGAGTGACTTTCTTGTTGGACAGAAAGAGAAACTTTGTAGTTTGCAGATGCAGTGACAGTACATTCCTCCACCAAATTATCAGTTGTGTCATGAGTTGGACTGACCAAAAAGATTGATGTATTGAAGAATAGTGTGGCTGTGACAATTAGTAGTTCTCTTAACAACAGTGATTATAATAATTATAGTGTGTGAGATGACAACTTGTGACTTCACAGAGATACACAAAGAGAACAAGTTCAGACACTGATCTCCCAAGGCACTCCAGGAAGAGAATCAGAAGTTTACTAGACAAGGTTTAAAAGAATTTCCTCTTTTTTTTTGTAATTTTTTTAACACGTAACAATCTGCCACCCCATCAGCTCACAGATTTCCTGTTTTTTTTTTTTTTTGTAAGAACAGTTAAGTTCCAGTCTCATAGCAAATTTCAATTACACAATACCTTGTTATCAACTGGGGTTACGATGTTATACATTAAATGCTTAGATTTTCTTTATCTCGTAACCGAAGATTTGTACCCCTTTACCATCCTCTCTCTGTTTCCCCCACCCTGGCAACCACTTTTCTACTCTCTGTTTCCATGAGTTTGACTTCTTTTCCCCTTGCTTTTAGATTCCACATGTGACTGATACCATGCAATATTTGCCTTTTTTTCCTACCAGCTTATTCTACATAGCATAAAGCCTTCCAGTTTCATCCACATTGCTGCAAATGATAGGATTTCCTTCTTTTTTTAAGCTTGGATAATATTGCGTTGTATACATATGACACATTTTCTTGATCCATTCATTCACGGATGGACATTTACCTAGTTTCCATTCCTTGGCTGCTGTGAATAATGCTGCAGTGAGCATGGGAGTGCAGGTGTACCTTGGAGGATGGTTTCATTTCCCTTGGATATTCAGGGATCCTTGAGCAATGCAGGTTTGAACTATGTGTATTCTTATATGTTGATTTTTAAAAAAATATATATGTACCACAATACTAAATGATCTGTGGTTGAATGTCAGTTGGGAAACCGTAGACACAGAGAGCTGACTGTAAAATTATTTGCAGATTTCAGCTGCACAGAGGTCCCCACCCCTAACCTCCACATTGTTCAAGGGTCAACTGTACATCCAGAAATGATAATGCTAGATCATATGGTGGTTCTATTTTTAATTTCATAAGGAACCGCCATACTGTTTTCCATAGTAGTGTATCACTTTACATTCCCACCAGCAGTGTACAGGAGCTTCCTTTCTGCCACATCCTTGCCAGCATTTATTATCTCTTGTCTTTTGAATAATAGCCATCCTAACATGTGTGAGGTGATACTGCATTATGGTTTTGATTAGCATTTCCCTGATGATTAGTGATGATGAGCACCTTTTTATGGACCTGTTGGTCATTTGAATGTTTTCTCTGGCAAAATGTCATTTTAGGTCCTTTGATGATTTTTAATTGGCTTATTACTGTTTTTTAATATTGAGTCATCTGAGTTCCATGTATACTTTTGTTATTAACCACTTAACCAGATATGTGGTTTGTGAATAGTTTCTCCCATTCCATAAGTTGCATTTTCATTTTGTTGGCTGTTTCTTTTGCTGAGCCAAAGATTTTTAGTTTGATATAGTCCCACTTTTTTTTTTTTTAATTTTGGTGTCAAATCAAAAAAAATCATTGCCCAGCCCATTGTTAAGAAGCCTACCCCTTATATTTGTTTCCAGGAATTTTATGGCTTCAGGCCTTATGTTCAAGTCTTCAATTCTTTTTGAGATGATTCTTGTGTGTGGTGTAGGATAGAGGTCCAGTTTCCTTCTGTGTGTGACTTTCCGGTTACTTCTATTGCCTGGTGATGAGGTATTTTAACATAAATGCTCCTATTCCCTTTACTCATTACTGGTTGTTTTAGAGGACAGTATATGGAAACAAAGCAAATAAAGCTAGTTTTTGCTTATCAGAAACATTTTCAAAGACCATTTATTAAAACACCAACTAATTGTGAATCTACTACATTTAATAGCAAAAGAGTTATTCATACCTCAATGTCATTCAAGACCATAATATGTTCAAGGCTAGTCTGATACTATACAGAATGGACTCTAATTTGTTTTAAAGGGTAAGTATAACATAATTCCATACACCATATAAAAGATTATTGGCATGTTCTTAATGTGTGAATGCATAAATTAGTAATATTCTTAAACTTTGAAAATCATTATGTTTTTCATATTCAGTGCTATTAGTACATATTACCTAAAGTGAAATTGCTTAAAATTAATCAAACAAATTATTTGTCATAAAAATCAATAACCAGGTAAAGTAAAATTAAAACAACAAAAATAATCAGATCATCTGAACACACTCTCTTTTGAACAATTTCTTCTTTGACATGCCTTATGTCTTATGTTTTTGGCCACTTATATTTATTAATATTTCATTGAAAAATATTAGTCTTATCTACTTATTACTTCTTGATAACAGAAACATGCTTAGGTTTTTGACATAATGAGAATTGTAATACATTTATGGTAGTAATGGAAGAAATTTAACTTTTATTCCTAAACATTGCTACTGTTCACAAGAAATGATATGATGCCAAAAAATGGCAATGATTTTGCCATTAAAAAAAATACCTCCTTCTTGAATTAATACTTTTAATTTCAGACAGAATTTTATCAACTAACTACAGGTTCATGTGACAACTAGAAAAAAATCATATTGTCGAAAATTCCTGTCACTATATAAGGGACAGTTTTTATAAATACAATATATAGGAATACATAATATATTGACAAAAATATGGAAAGAGATATTCCTCACAGTCAAGTAATCATTTAAGGAAAAAGCAGAGAATTACAATTGAGTGTGTAAGATTTAAATTCCAATATACTGTAAATTCCCAAGGGTATCAAGGTTTATCTTAACTAGGAATTGTTATTGAATGTAGTTAGTGTGACCCAGGACATACTTCACAGAACTACAACAAATCATAATAAAATTTATATGGAACCACAAAAGACCTAGAATTGCCAAAGCATTACTGAAGAAAAAGAAAGAGGCTGGAGGAATAACTCTCCCAGACTTCAGACAATACTATAGAGCTACAGTAAACAAGACAGCATGGTATTGGTACAAAAACAGACATATGGACCAATAGAATGGAATAGAGAGCCCAGAAATGAACCCACAAACTTTTGGTCAACTAATCTTTGACAAAGGAGGCAAGAATGTACAATGGAATAAAGACAGTCTCTTCAGCAAATGGTGTTGAGAAAACTGGACAGCAGCATGTGAAGTAATGAAGCTAGAACACTCCCTTACACCATACACAAAAATCAACTCAAAAGGGATCAAAGACTTAAACATAAGACAAGATACAATAAGCCTCCTAGAAGAAAATATAGGCAAAACGTTATCTGACATACATCTCAGAAATGTTCTCCTAGAACAGTCTACTCAAGCAATAGAAATAAAAGGAAGAAGAAGCAAATGGGACCTAATGAAACTTAGAAGCTTCTGCACAGCGAAGGAAACCATAAAAAAAATCTAGAAGCTGAGGGGGGATAATCATTTCAGTTCTGAGACAGAAAATAAGTCAGAGCCCTGTATCCAGATTAAATATATATTTTAGGTAATAAGGCATAAGACACCGAATGAAAAGGAAAAATAAGGGTTGTAATTATAAGGGAAATACCATGCAATTAGGAACCAGGAGAGGTATGTTTGTTTATTTTTTATTTTTTATTTATTGAAGTATAGTCAGTTTACAGTGTGTCCGTTTCTGGTGTACAGCACAATGCTTCAGTCATACATGAATATACATATATTCATTTTCATATTCTCTTTCACCTTAAGTTACTACAAGATATTGAATGTAGTTCCATATACTATACAGTATGAACTTGTTATTCATCTATTTTATATATAGCAGTTAGTATCTGCAAATCCTGAACCCCCAAATTATCCCTTTCCACCCTTTTCTCCACCCAGTAACCATGTTTGTTTTCTATGTCTGTGAGTCTGTTTCTGTTTTGTAAATAAGTTAATTTGTATCACCTTTTTAGATTCCACATATAAGTGATATATTTTTCTTTCTCTTTCTGGCTTACTTCGCTTAGAATGATGATCTCTAAGTCCATCAGGTTGCTGCAAATAACATTACAATGTTTTTGTTTTAACTCTAAAATAAGTGACGTTGGGAAGAGATGTCTTTAGTATTCCTGTGCTTCATTTGCTACACCTGTTCACTAGAAATTAAACTCCTATCCTAGGTAACAAACTGTTTTGATTATTTTGAAGATTAAATATGATAATGTATGTCAAAGGGCCTTATAAAACCACCTCATGCTGTACACAAGTTTTACCACTATTAACAAATGCTTGCTGCTGTGTTACTCACAGGCTCCATTTCACAGCTCCCAGTTTAACTATCACTCACCGACTATGGATAAAGCCACTATTATGCTGAAACATGATAGCTAATTACATACATTTATTCAGCCATGAAATTACTTTGTTAATACATAAAGGAACAGATTTGTTATGTGTGTTCTTGCAAATGAATACATTTGTGTAAATAGTGACCTTCACAGGACACTTCATTTGTTTCCTTTCCTTATTCTTTTCCTAATAAAATAATATTTACAGACATAACTCTCTTTATCACTTGTAAACACAGTAAGATTCATCTAATTTTACATCTGTGGTCAAGGGCAATAATGATGCAACATGGCACTATTAATGCAGAACATTAATAAAGAATATAAATGTTCTCTCCTTAAGTTGAATAGTTACTTTTCTTTTATTTAAATTACTTGCACAGAACTATTAATGGAAAAAAGGAGAGATTAGTGTGACACTCCTTTTAACCTAAAATATACATTCTCTTGGATTTTTCTGTGAATTATTTTGTTAGATTCTTCAGCACCTCAGTGGACTACCTTTATAAGCCAGGAGCCTTTTTTAAATAACAGATAATGTTTAGTTACATCACTAGACTGTGGGATATCCAATACAAATCGGTTCTGAGAGCTGTTATTAACATTTAAATAAGTCAGCTATAATTAAATCCTGTACTTTTACAATTTGCTCCTGTATCTTTGTGTCATCATGGAAACTGCAATCTATGAATTAATATTAATTTTCTGAATTAAACATTTAATGGCCTATAACAGTCTTTGGAAATTATGACATAGTGAGGAAGCATGATAAAAAAGCAAAAGTTATCTCATCTTAATTTTGTACCAGTCATCTTTCAGAGCTAGCAGAGTCCCTCCATATTTCATGGATTGCAATTTGTTTCTGTCAACTTATTAGTATGTATTGAGTAATGTGAGTATTCCATGATAGGCAATCATGAGAAAATAGTAATTTTGTCCTAATTTCTCTCAAGGATTAATGAGTTTATAGAAATAAGGGACATAATTCAGTGACTAATAGGAAATAATATACACACAAGAATTAAACTGTCTGGGAAAACTGTAAAAAATAAGTGCAGAAAATCAGAACGAAGGGCTAATGTATGTGTGGGGTTTGTGGTTGTGGGAGTTGGTTAGAATCTGGGTAGGGTTTCAAGAATGCTGAAGAAAAGACTCCAGTCTTTTCCACTAGAAAGGGAAACAAGTGGATACAGTCCTGGCAAATGGACAGAAATTCTGATTAGCAAGAAGAAAATAATGAATAAGTTTACTTTTAATGTATTGGGTGGTGCCAGATTTGAGACTTCGAGAGACCAGAAACCTTGAAACAGTTATTTCATGTTTGTTGGCAAAGGAGATGAAAAACAAAGTTGCATTAAAGGAAACAAGATTTTCTAGCATGTGAAAACTGGAGATGCCTTGTCATCGCTATGTTCTCCCAAGCCCTGACCGAAGTACTGCCATGTTTTATCTCATTTAGTGTTCTCATCAACTCCATGAAAAAAATACTAAGCATTACTTCCTTTTGCAGTTGAAAAGGAGTCAGAATGGCTTTGTAAATCACCCAGGTATAGTTACAGAATTACTTAGTGGTCTGTCCTCATAGGAACTCAGATCTCACTAAATTGAAGGAGGAAGACTAGTAAATCGGTGATGGTCATGCTTTTCATGTAGTTTTAAATATTGATATCTAGGAACATTTGGAAAAAAAAGAGCAATGAGCAGGGATAACATAATTGTGTGGTGCACAGACATCTGGCATATTGCTGCTCCAAGGTGCTCAGGTGACTGTCTGCTGCCCTTTGGAGATAACAAAGAACATTCATTTCCTAATACATACCTGCCTGAGCTGAGAGAATGATCATCTGTGCAATGCCCGGAAGCCTGGCCACCTGGACCAGTCACAAACCCCTACCACAAATCACAACCCCTTACCAGAATCCCCAGCCCTACCCTTTCACCACCGTCTCCCTTTGCTGTCACCTCCACCAGGCAGAGAATTGTGCATGAGCTTATCATGCACCCTACAACCCACTTTGTGACTGATATCATAGAAGCACAAGGAGTTAAAGTTTACCCTCATTTATAAAAGACCTCAGCAACCAACTCTCTGTACGTAGACACCTCTCATAGTGGCCTGTTGTTGCCTGTAGCAGCGTATCTGATAAACTCTGTTACTCTCTTCCTCCTTTGTCTCTGGCAAATTATTTTACTGCCCACACACTGGCTTGCCAGACCCCACAATAATAATCATGTTTAAACAAATTAAAGTCTAATAAATAATTTTATATATCAGCTGTCTTGCAAAAGTAGACAGAGTAATAGAGATCTTGGAAGTAGTACAGATCTATATACAAGTATTTACTATATGTAAAGATGACCTTTTTCATATAGGAAAGGAGGAGTATCGTCATAAGGGCTGTTGTGATTTTGGAATAATTAAAAATAAAAATAGTGTTGTATTCCATTCTCACCACATGTACCAAGTTAAAATTAAACCCCAGGACTCTAAGAGTTGTTTTTTAGATAATAAAATCTGATAACAACTAGAAGAACATATAAATAAACATAAATTTACAATAAAAGGAAAGAGATTATAAATGTATAACAATTACATAAGAAATCATGAAAGAAAACAATTATAAAACACTGAAATGAAAAACAATTTCCTAACATAGAAAATAGTGAATCATCAAATGACAAATTAAGATAAATATATTCAAGGTATTAGAAGTATTAGGGTTAATGTCATTAGAGTACTAATAATTTTACAAATCAAGAATAAAATTTGAAAATTAAAAAATAATACACCAATAACAGTGAACAAAATATGAAAACACATTTTTCCAAAAATTTCAAGCTACCAATTCCTATAATATATTCAGACTCCCTCATACTTGAAGAAATGCTAAATAAAACAAACACAAAAGATAATCCTATTAATTAACATATTAACATAAGAAACAAATGATAATGTAGGCAAACATATAAGAGGAAAGCATTACTGAGGAATGCATTTAGGTAAAATCTTAAAGGCAATCTTAAAGGCAATATACGAAGGATTCTCTTAGAATTCTATAGCCATTGATCCAGTATTTACACTTCTAGGAATTTATCTTGAGAAAACAATCTGAAATATCTATAAGTATAAGAATTTTCTTTACATATTTACAGCATGATCCCATTTTTAAACACTCACTAGGAAAAAATGAATAAATACATGAGAATGTTAACATTAATATTTCTGAATGATGAGATTATATACATTTTTTATAAGCAGATTTTCTTATATAACTTTATAAATCATTTTCAAGTTATAACTTACAGAGCCAAAAACACAGAACAACTGGGATTCAAACCTAGGTCTGTCTGACTCATGTTTATTAACATGTATTTTGCACAGCAGTATCATATGGATAGTAGGAGATGAGTGTAAACACTTCCCATCTGCCTGAAGTTCATCTAGTGCTCAAGAAATAGTTGTGACTGCCTGTTCTGTGACAGTAGTGGTGTTCATAATGGTAGTAACACTAGTAATAATAGAATAATGGCAGTGGTAGAGGCACAATGGGAGCTAGCCTAGAAGTGCTTGTAGGAGTAGCAAAAACAAGAGTCATGGCAGAATATAAATATAATTAAGTTTTCCAGTAGTTGGCAGTAGGAAGTCAAAACCAGAAAAGTAGTAGATTGCTTTGTGATTGTTTAGTTGGAAATGTGATACTGTAAAAGAAATAGTAAATCTGATGTCACATAATAGGTGTGTGGTCTTGAATAACCTGACTATCTGATATTGGCCTCTGTTTCCTTATCTGTAAAATAAGATGCATAATATTATACTTGACAGTTTGGTATTCTCATGTAAGAATGAAATATTACAGTGGCTGACAAGTATCTAAAACAATACTAGACAATTGGTACAAGGAAATAGCTTTTCTTCCATTATATAGTATTTCTTCCATATATAGTATAAATGATTTTATTTTTGTGAAAAAGTATTCTTCATGCAAAAAATACTCATATAGATTTTTATATCAGTGTGCCAATCTAAATGTAGAATTTCGCATTTTTAAGTATAATGATGTCATACCCTGTACCTTTTTTTACATTATGGTTTTATTTTCAAAGACATGTTTTTCTCCCAATTCAATGGTAATATCCTCCAAGGAAGAAGCTAGGTGTAGTAGATTCACTCTTAGCACTTAACAGAAGGTGTTTATTTTTTCAGTTGATCTTAAGAAGCAAGACTAATACGCTAACTTATTATTAGAAAAGTGGAGATTCAGTGCAGCTTAAAGCTAGTATTTTAAAGCAGACACAGTCATGAATGTGAATTCCTAGGAAATGATACAAAGTCTAAACTCCTGGGGAATATCTAAGAGAAAGTTAAAAAAAACATAGGAAATACTGTGAATGAGGAAAGTGTTACAGTTACATGAAAATTTGAAATGAAGTATTAATGCCTTTGCTTTTGAGAGCAAGTAATGATGTGTCCTGTAAGCAGGTTGATGTTTTGGTTATCTCCTGTATAGCTGAAGTCTGGAGAAGGTCCTCTGCGGGCCCTGGTTTTTGAGTAGATGAGGTAATCCCAGACGGGATGGCAGTCATAATCTAAAAGGACAAAAGCTGAATTCCAAGGCCACATTCAGTGTTGAAACTGATGAGTGCAGAAATTGTTTCAACAGAGCTCTACAGCACTGACATTTGGAAGCAATGGTGCTCTCTTCCTACATAGACTCTGGATCTTCTAAAGAAGTTGCAGTTTTCTTGGTAGGACAATTTCCTGATGTGCACAAATTTGAGGAATCTGGTTCCTAACCCAGAGAGGAAAAGATGATCTGTCCTAACAGGTGATTGAAAACTACAAGGTGCTAAGGTTATAGGTGACCAAGCAGGTGA
This sequence comes from Camelus bactrianus, assembly GCF_048773025.1. NCBI lineage: Eukaryota > Metazoa > Chordata > Mammalia > Artiodactyla > Camelidae > Camelus > Camelus bactrianus. The sequence continues at coordinate 10,622,811 of NC_133542.1, forward strand.
GCTCATTGTAATATAGGCCCTAAATCTGTTCATGGGCTTATGGAATAGAAAATATAAACATCTAGTACACTGCCTGTAGTCTTCTTAGGCCATTTTTTTGTTTGTTTGTGCTTCAAACGTTGATGCAGAAACCAACTTGGTCTCTCTCAGGCTTCTGGGCAAAATTTAGTGCCCTGGATAGAGAAAGAATATGACTTTGTGTCTTGGAATGTAGATATCTTGGCAGAAAAGTCCGTAAATCTTTAAAGCCCACCTTCTCCTGCACTTTGCAGCCAGAAGGTGCAGTTACCTCCTCTGTTTAAATGATGATTGGCTTAGAGACTACATGGATCTCACTGAGATACTAGCTCCCAAAGGATGCTTGTTTTCCATGAGATATGATCCCTCATCTTTGCCTGCTGACTGATAACTCAGATAACTTTACAGCATATTTTGAAAGTGGGGAGTCATTCATTCCTTGGTGTTTTAAGAAATAGTTCACTCACCAAAAGAATTGGTCAGATACACGTGACTGATGTCTGCCGGCAGGAATGAGGGAACACATCTGGAGGCATCTTGGGATTTCTGAACCAGAGATCATGGAGTAGAAGGCTAGACAGAGGAGAATTTAATAACATAGTGGTCAAGTCATCTTGTATAATTTTTAGTGTATCATGTTTATATTTATTGGTCTGTTACAACAACTAATCAAATATTAACAGAAAATTCAAGAAGACTTATTTGGAGTTGACTTCTAATAAAAAATGATAATGTTTAAAATATAATGGCATTTAAATCAAGAAGATAGAAAGCCACGGATGTGGAAATTTTCTTAGATTAAAAGCAAACTTCTTCAATTTTTGAAAGAATACTCTCCCTCCCACCCCCGGGAGAATTTACACCAATGTGAGAAAAACAACTAAAACTGATAAAATTTTGCCAGAGCTTCAGGATATTGTAGACATTGCCAAAATCATCATTTCCATCTCCAACATATGCTGCATTAATCTTTATGAGTTTTGGCTCAGAGAAGAAAAAAGATGAATGCCAGAAAGATAAAGATCTACATTTTCATTGGAAAATCTGAATGTCATTTTGGAGAAGTATCATTCCCCCACTGTAAAATATTGATTCAGAGGAAAAGTATTTCAGTTTCTGTTTTCCTTCTTAGGGTTTTTTTTCCCTCTTGGGATGCTTTTCTATGTGTGTAAAACAGAGCCCTCTCATTCAGATTATTACACTTTTTCATGCGAGTACTAAAAGCAGAGTTGTTTGGATTGGATCCATTTTACCCAAAGAGGTGCTTATGTCTCTTGCAATTTTATCAAACCAGAATCTGTTCCTTAATTGCTGCAGTGCTCTTCAGGTCCAATGGAATTTTTTTCTACTCTTCTGATACCTATCTCTAAAACGTATACTTCGCTAATGCTCCCAAATTAACAATCATCTATAGAATACTAGAATCAGCTGTTAATCTTCAGCAGCTTTTTTCCATCATTGCCTATCCCTGTCCTGTATTGCTACATGACATAAAAGCATATAACACGTAAGGTTGATTCCTCCCATTTTCTGATTCAGTGACTGTAACATTGGTCAGCAAACTGAGGATACTTTTGTTAGTGGATAGAGACATCCACAGATTGGAAAGCCCACCAAAGGTATGGGTCCTTGCCCTCCAGTTGAGAGAGAATTTTCAGCAGAGGCAGAGGGACAAAGTGAAAGGCAGTCTGCTTTATTGCTCAAAAGATGAAAAGAACAGAAAGCACTCAAGCAGGGAGCCATCAGCCAGGATGACCAGTGGAGACGGCTCTAGCTCTGGGTCCAGCCATGTGGACTTTTTTTGGAGGCTTCTGCCATCATGTCCTCTTTCCAAGTGGGCTGGAGACAATTGCCTTTTTTTCAGTCCTATTATGGCCTTTTCAACTGTTGTCATGACAATTGTCAACTGTCATGGCACTGGTGGATGTGTCATTTAGCATGCTAATGCATTACGATAATTGTATAATGAGGCTTAAGGTCTACTGGAAGTCAAATCTCTGCCATCTTGAGGCTAGTTGGTTCTAACTAGTTCATGGGTTTTTGTTTTTTTTTTAATTTGCAGCTTCCTATAGAAACTTAGATAGGAGTAATTGCTTTCTATTCAGGGATCTGGTCATCATGCCGTTAGTGTCCTCCACTCTGGTGGTAGTGACAGTAACTACCTGTAAAACGACTCAGGAATGTGCCTCAGACAGTGGGGCCATGGCCCCCTTCTCCTAGTCACAACCTGCTGGAGCCTGCTCTTTTTTCCCTCCATCTCAGCTGTGCCGGGAGGCAGTCCGTGGGTATCTACAGAAACACCAAGCATCAGCTGTATCTCCTCAGGCCCCTGTTGATTCTACACATAAAATTTCTTGATAGGTTTCAGGCTGATAACACTATTACATGTTGTCTATATAAAGGAAAGCCAATGTCTTTTTGATATTTGGAGCCAATTCTATCTTGGTTCAAAGTTCAGGTTGTAGCATACCTTTCTAGATACATGATATTTATAGAGTTATCATCTATCACTCTCTTTTATCTTGACTTAGAATGGGATAACTACCTAGTTTAAAGCATTAACTGAGGTATTGTGTATAAAGTGATGAGGGCAGAAACTGACACACAGTGTTTGTCAAAAAATTGCTAGTAGTTATCGCTATTATGATGAATTCAGGCTCCTTGTCAGGGAGGAAGAAATTTTCCTTTACCCTTCTAGGTTCTTCTGGATGGTCTAAGTATTAAACTGAAATGATACCTATTCACAGGAGAAAAATCAAACAAAAGTTAATAACATGTGTACATGGGAGAGACCCAGGAAAACTGAGAAACTTGCCAAAATGACAGAAACACTCATCTTTAATACCACCTTCAGCTAAAGACTAAAGAAGATATTGCAGGTGGTGGTTTGATAATTCAAAGAGAAGGAAGGCAACTTACATGGAGATAGAAAAGCAAGTGTTTGGTAAATAAATGTTTTGTAAATGTTTGCTGGATTCCGTGGAGACAATGGAAAACAGAAGGAAGTCCTCTCTCTAGCCCCTGCCTATAGTTCCCCCACCAATGTAGCCCATATCCTTTGCAGATATATTTGATGATAGCTCTATTCTGGGAACAGTCCTTTTTTTTTTTTTTTTTTTTTAGGGCAGTTAGCGGGAAGGTCAAATTTTCTTCCTAAGTCTTTTGGGTTTTCATTGTTTTCATTTCAGCTAAAAGAATTTGCATGCCGGGAGACATTTTAGGGAGTCAAGTTTGGCTCCCCCACAGTCTCCAGATATTTTGCTTCTAGTTACAATATTAAATTCCCGACATAGAACTGTTTCCCTTGTAAAAATTAGGAAAGCACAAGAGGAATTAAAAGTCATATATTTTTTTAAAGCCAATAAAAACCTGGGGATTAAAAAAAATCTATATATGAAATTCCACAGAGGTACCTGAATTTTCCAGGGAAGCAGAGGGCAGTGGCTTCCCAATTGTTTTGGGAATATGCTGAATCTTGGGACCTGGGTGGGTAGAGGGTCAAGCCAAACATAAAAAAGACCCTGCTGGGATAAGCAGAAATCAGTGGAATGATGAACAAGCGACACAAGCTGACGTGATGCGTTAGAATGAGCTTACTCCTGTTACTAGCTCTATTATCCTATGTTTGCCTCTGTGATTTCTCCGTGTGTAACTGAGGTAGGGGCTCAGGTGTCCTTGTCAATTCACCATCTTGACAAAAACAGGAAGCATCATAACATTCTTTTAAGTAAATAAACACAAACAATTTTGTTAAGCTTTTGACATATTTATATTATAACGTGAGTTACTTTCCATTTCCACTATTAGAAATAATGCTGTAATTACTTTTTAATACATATATTTTGAAAGCTTTTTAAGCATTAGTTCCAGGAATTATCACTGGATCAAAGTTTATTTATTAAGATTTGTGACTTTACACACACACACATGTTCCCATTTCATTTCCATAGGATTTACTTTCACATGATGGGAATTTTAAAAAGAAAAACCCTATGATCATGGTGTCCTTCTACTGTTTAATAAAGGGTGGGGGACAGAGAATCAGTCTGTAGTTCAGCAGTTCTTGGAACTTATTAATCAATTAAATAGTTCATTAACCCAAGAGAAGGGTAAGCCATATTGGGAGAGCCATGAACCCAAATTCAGAAGATAGTTGTAAGCAAAACTTGATGATTAAGATGAAAAAGATTCTGAATCAGGACCAGTACTCACAGCAACCTTAGTTTATTTCACAGGGAGAAGGGATAGTGACATGCTGTGAATACTCAAGTAAAGGGAAATGAAAATAATCCGGAAAGAAGGAATTGCCTCTGGTACCCATACATCTAGAATGAAATGTTCTATCAGCCATGGTTTCCAAAAGCCATCTCAGTAATGGCTTAGAATATTCATATATTGTCCTTTTTTATATAGGAGGTTTCCCTGTTATATTTCCAACCTTCAAAAAGAAACAAATTCAAGGGTGATTCCTTGCTTTTTTTCTTGACTATTCACTCTGTTTTCTGAAAATATATAAAATGGAACATTAAATAAATGGAATCATAAACTAAGATTTACTGAAATTTTCATTCAATTTAAACATTAATTTTTGTAAATCATGTGATTTATAGAGTTGAAATCAAAGAAAACCACCCTCAAAAATACTCTACTTTAAAATAAACAAAACTAAATAAATTATCATGGTGAAATGCTTGATTCTAGAATAGGTATCATGATTTATTGTGGCTCAGTTAATTTGTGAGTAGGCACTTCACATTATTGCCCTCCTTGGTGTTGTTTTGCCACATTATGTTGTTTGTAAGGCTTTAGGATTTTTTCAGTTAAAGGTACAATTATTTCTGTCCTTTTTCTGGAACAAACAGAGAGCAGAAATAGATGAGAGTAGAAAGATTTGATGCAGCTCCCTGTGTAGAATCCCCATGAACTTGTCTCTTCTTCCTTAAACATTATGTGACTAAAGTAAGCATACCTGAAAGGCCCCAAGGTCCCATTCTGATCCGGAGTTCAAAATACAGAATTGTTTGTCTGTTAACCCTCCTTAGTTGCCGTTTTTGACCTTCACCATAGGTTTCATACTGAAGACTTGTAATTGAATTTCCCTGTGGCTCATAGGCAAAAATTGAATTAGCTTCATTATTCGGTACCTACTGATGCCCTAATGTTTACTTCAGTCCTCTCTTTCCTTGCGTGTTCATCTTTTCCATTAATTGCTAGCCCCAAGTTTTCCTAGATACTTTGGATCCTGCTTCTAAGACTATAAAAGATAAATATTTAGCATATGATTAATTTCAACTCTATAAGACACTACAGTATATCACTCAGGGTTGAATGATACATTCCCTAAACTATTAGCCTAAATTAAACAATCTAGAAACAATTATATGGTTGTTTTCCTGAATATGTAACTGTCAACCTCTTTATTTGAAAGTTAAGAAATATTGCTTTTCTGGAGAATGCATAGTTAATAGATTTAATCTGATATTTGCCTCTTAATGGTACTTCAACTACAGTGTGATCCTTGTGGCTTTCCTGAATCTCACTCATCCTTTATTAATACTGACGTTCTTGCTGCTTCAGCTATTCTAGGTTCTCCTCCAGTTTTCCCGTCCCCTGTGATCCTAACTCCAATGGCCAATTTTACTTTGGCATGCGGCTTTTCGGTTTTTTATTTTTCAGAATCATATGGAATTTTAAATTATGAAACAAGAATCATAGGAACACTTTTCACACCTTTGCTAGCTGTAGCCTTTGAAAAAAACAGAAAAGATTATACACATAGACTCACAAGTACTTCTTTGCTTGTATAAATAAATGTATCACAGTGACCCACTGATCAGTACTGTTGGTTCTTTTCATTTGTCCTAAACACATTTCTTCACTGCTTTACAATATTTTCTCATTCAGATTTAATTTTTTTGTTTAATAGTATTTGACAATGTAACAATAAAAGTTGTCTAGTAAAACTTAGCTCCGTTATCAATATCCTGAGCCTTCAGGTAGCTTATGTTCTGTCACTGCCATAGTCCTGACACTTAGCCTTGAGAACTTAAGTGAGCATACTCATTTTCAAGAATTTGGATGCAGTTAATGAACATACACATCAAAACAGGGATGTCTCAGATATGCTTTGTATGGATTAATTAATTAGACAATTTTTTTTCAGTCAGTGACCCCAAACAAAATTATGACTTTTCCCTCAAATATTTTAATAGCCTATAATTATCTTTTAAATGACAAAATCAGACATTAGTAAGAATAAAACCCTCAAGATGCAATAAAATAAGCATCGTGCAACTGACCTTGCACAATGCAGGTTTGAACTGCACAGATCCACTTATACAAGAATTTTTTTTAATAGTAAATACTGTAAGTGCTACATAATCCATGGTTGATTGAATCCGTGGATACAGAATCAAGGATGGGGAGGAACCAGGGTACAGAGAGGGCCCGTGCTGATTTTCAACAGCAATGAGGTTGTCACTCCTAACCCCCACGTTTTTTGAGGGTCAGTTGTGTGGTGTAATGTTTGTGTGTGTGTGTGTGTGTGTGTGTGTGTGTGTGTGTGTGTAGTGTGTGTGAGTAGCTTGCATACATATGTGTATAAAGACAACACATGGAAGGAGATACTCACATGCAATCTGAATGACCTGTAAGTGTCATGATTATGGATGAATTTATTCTTTACATGTTTTGGTATTTTTTCTAAATTTCCAAAAATGAACATATAGTACTTGCATAAGGGGAAAAAAAGGATTAAAAGTCATCAGCTTTTAAAAATAAAATAATCAAAACACATAGGTAGCTTTATCTATTTTAAATGCTGCATTTGAATTGGGATTTTGGATCAATTTTATCTTTTCCCAAAATATCACTCAGGAAAATAGGCATTGACCTTTTCTTCTTGTTCAAGGCTAACTTTCCTCTAAGTTTTATTGTTCCATTTTTATTAATTGTTTTAAAACCAAACTATGGAATAAACCACATTTTGTTTTTACAAAAAAGAAAAAGTGAATTTGGTTATATAAATTTTAAGACTTTTGCACCTCAAAATTTGTAAAAATGTTTTGTTTGACAAAGGTGCAAAAATTGTGTATATATAAGGATTTCCATTAAGTATTGTTGGTTGATAGGAAGATTTGTGAAATCAGTCTGTGTGACACAAAGCTTTAATTTTCTATATGTAAGAACCATAACTAAATAATAACAGAAACACTCAAAGACATATGTTTGGTAATTTTCATTACTAGCACTGATTGTAAAAGCTTAAAAATTAGAAATAATTCAAATGTCCATAATTGCGAGACTGGATAAAAAATGTATGATACATCTATTCAGTGATACACTACTCAACTTCTAGAATTAAAGAGGTGAACCTTATGTCTTGACGCAAAACAGTGCCCATGACTAAGAAGGGTGTTGGTGGTGGGGTAAATTGTGGAAGAGTTAACAAATGTGATCATCAGGGGTCCCATTTGTTATAAAAGTGTCTCATAAACACGTAGATGTTTTCAGAGGAGGAAGGAGAGAGGGTGAGAGGGCTGGAGGGAGGGCAGTCAGGGAAGGGAGGCAGAGGGAAGAAGGAGAGAGATTCAGAAGGGGAAGAGAGGGGAGGAGAGAGGTGAGGAGGACAGAGGGTGCCTGGAGTCAGGTGAGGTGGAGGGCAGTGGGAAGGAATAGAGAAATGAGCAAAGAGAGAATCTGTATATGGATGGACTGAAATGATATCAGTGGATTTGAATAGGAAGTACTTTCATTTTTACCTCTGAATGTTCTAGTGATGTTTGACAACTGTACAATTTAGATGTATTACTTTTATGATAAAATGTATTTTAAACCATAAACACAATGAAAAGACAAGCCACAGAGAAACAATATAACACATTAAACAAATGGTTGTTATCTTTAGCATAAAAAATACTTTCAAATCAGTTTGGCATTACAAATAAAAGGATACAAATAGACTTTCACAGAAAATAAAATGAAAATGGCTAAGAACACAGGAAAATATGTACACGCTCAGTAGGAATGAAGGAAATGTGAATTAAAACACTGAAAGAATATTTTTTTGGCTTCAAAATTAGTAAAAAAAAATATTTGAAATACATCCTTATGGTGATAAGAACATTCATAACCTGTTAAAAATTTAAGAATTCTTTTTTTGGAGGCAGTTTTGTGATACATATCAAGAGTCACAATTTTGTGTCATTTGCTGTAGTAATTGCTCATCTCAAAATGCATTTTGAAGACCCCATAAAAATGTGGATTAAGGTTTATTTACAGTGTTGTTAATTACATAATTAAAAAATTGTATTTTCTACAAAATGCTGATGTTCAGATAAATAGTAGGTACACAGAGATTATGTGGCCAGGTTTTGTTTTGTTTTGTTTTTTTGGAAAAATGATACTAAGTGTTATAGGGGAAGGCTAAAAAATTTCAAGTAAGAAAATAAGGTAACCTGTTGAAGTAGCAAGTTTCCTGTGAACAGTGTGTGTATGCTCTGTCTTAAAAGAGACTGTGAGATGCCCTTTGCTTCTTTTCTTGTTATTAAAAATAATTATAGTATAAGAAATGTTTTACAAAAAGGTTTTCATGTAGATCATCACATTAAAACTCTGTCTTATCCTTCTGAAATTAATAATAACACACCCATTTTATAAATAATGGAGACTAGAATTCATATAAGTATTTCTGGAATACACGACTCAGCTGAAAATCAGCAGTCAGTGGATAAATACTCTTGATTTTTCTTGTACCACACAAGGAGCAGCAAGGCAAATTGATGGAGAGCTGGGAGCCAGACTGGGTCCAAACTCCATTCTACTGATTACTAGCTGTTGAGTCTTGGCCAAATTACTTAAGCTCTCTGTGTGCCTTAGTTTCTTCAACTGTGAAATGGGAGGTGTAATTATTTTACAGGATTGTTGGGAGAATTACAAGTGTTAATACATTTAAAGCACTAAGAGTAGTGATTGACAGTTACTAAGCACTAAAATATTACCATTTTTATCCTCATTGTTATTAAATACATTTCCTAACTGTACTAAGCAAAACTTGATGATACTTTTTTCAGTTATAAATACATGTTTTTCTACTTATTCAGAATTAACTGGGAGCTCTGGGCTGGTGAAATGATCCCTTCATATTTAATAGGAGAATTCATGGAAATGATTTCCAACTAATCCCAATTATTCACTTAAAGAAATTTTATAAATGAACTTTTTATTCACAAAAAATGTCTCCAAAGAGAATACATCGAATTGTTTAACAGAGATAGTTATGTGGGCCCAGCTGGTTCTTAAGTCATCTTAGTTTTCTAAAACTATTATTCATTTACAAACAAACTAGATAATGTATCATCTCTATTGCAACATATTCACTGGTGAGTGTAACATCAAACAATACTGTGATTTTTATCCAGTATTTCAGACCTACCTGTCTGCATACACATATACGTCTTCCTGTGTATCTGTATACTTGATTTCGAAGATTCATATCTTCTCCTGCATGTTTTCACGTATGAAATCTGTAACTATGTATGTATACATATAAAACAAACTGTGTATTTTTGGAATATTTGCTTTAATCAGATGAATGTCAATCTTTTCACTTCCTTCATTAACCTCAAGTCTGGGAACAGTTTTTTCACTGAACCAGTAGATGAGCACACGTGGCACAGACTGGAGGATGTAGGGTACTGATTGTGCCCGTGTGTCCTGGATGAATATCCAAACGCGTGTGCTTGACTAGCGACACGTAGCTATGAAAATATGTCTGTAGAGCAAAGGTTCTCAGTATCTGCCCCATCGCTGTAGCTCTTCCTAATTAAAATTTAAAAACAATTACTATGTTGCAAAACGTCATCAGTCTGCTGCTGCTCTGCTTCAGACGCAGCTGCCCAGTCACGCAAAGGATGTGAGCTTAAATGCCTCCAATAATAAGAAAGGTCAAGGGCAGTGCAGCACAGTTCATACCAACGTGGAAAAGTTATTTGCGGGAACTGGAGTTTGGATTGGTGTGTTAATTTCAGGGCACAGTTAAAGGATTTGGCAAAATGTCCTCCACTGAAGCCTAGCAAGAGAAAAAAAAAGAAAGTATTTAATTCATGGGGTTTTTTTCCCTGCGTGCTGCTGTTCTCCAGTGTGACATACCCTAGCAACACGGATTGATAAAATTTTGCCAAAGTGTTTTGTTGTAATTCTCTCTGCCAGTAAACAGCCAGATTCAGGAAAAAAAAAAGTGTTATTTTTCTGTTTTAGGCTGCAAGAAACATTCATTTTTTTATTTGCCCATGACACATTAGCATGATAGAATCTTAACTTGTGAGAATAAAAAAAATGACCGCTAACAAGACAAATAAAAGGAACATATTTGTGTATGGAAGAGCTCTCATTCCACCATAGGTGACGCACATAGCTTTCAAAGGTTTTCTTTCACTAAAGAAGAAGGACAATAAATTTGCTGATATGATTTGGGGACAGTACAAATTATATCACAACTCAAAAACTATGCATCAAGTACCTGGACAAGTAGCAGAATTAGTGTTTGAAGGCACTTACTCATGTAATTGATGGCATATCTGGGAATTTAGAACTTTCATTTGCTTCCTATGGCAGCCTTCAACAGGTGCTTTTAATTTGTGACCACTTTGCTTTTTCCTATTCAGTTCCTGACATTGGGCTATGTGCAGGGGTGTTGTAAAACTGAGTATTTCTCTGTTGTTTGTTTGTGTGTTTGTTTTGTTTCATAGACACAGGGGATCCTAGAAAGAGGTGGTTTGTTTCCAGGTGTGCGTTCCTTCTTAGTGGCCGTAATGATAACAGTTGGCACTGGGGTTGGGTATAGCTCAGTGGTAGAGGGCATGCTTAGCATGCATGAGGTCCTGGGTTCAATCCCCAGTGTGACCGTTCAAAAAAAAAAGGCAGGTGACCTGAACAGTTGACATTGTCATATCCCAGGGACTGTTCCAAATGTTCACATAAATAATTTATTTAATGGTCACAACAATACTGTGAAGTAGATACTGTCATCACCTCCTTTTTAAATATGAAGTTGAGACACATAAAGTTTAAGTAATTTGCCACATAAGAAGGGGTGGGAAGGGATAAATTCAGAGTTTGAGAATTACAGATACTAACTACTATATATAAGATAGATAAATAAGTTGTTTCTACTGTATAGCACAGGGAACTATATTTAATATCTTGGAGTAATCTATAATGAAAAAAAGTATGAAAATGAATATGTGTATATATATATATATGTATGACTGGAACATTATGCTGTACACCAAAAACTGACACAGCATTATAAACTGACTATATGTCAATAAAAAAAAAAACCCTACATTTAGTGGCAGGCTGGACTATTTATCCCAGAATACCTGGCTCCCTGCACTGTGTGCTCTTAACCACTCTGCTCTCCTGAGGAGTACAAGCCCTGCCAGGAAAGGAGCTGTGGTACTGACTAATGGCAGCACTTTCCTAGATGAAAGAAAATATTCTCTACTAGCAAAGGGAAAGCAGGCTTATGGAAAAGAAGTACATAAAAGAGAGAGGGCTGGGAGATCAGTGTCATGGAGAAGAGAAACAGACAAATGGTAAGAGGGAACACATGGCCAACATTGAGGTGACATAAAAGCCAAGTGATGCATGAAAGAACAAATCAGACTGGTGAGTGGCACCGAAGATTTCTTGGCCTTGTCTTTGCAGTGGCATGAGCAGGTGCATGAACGCAGGCTTAGGGCATTTTGAGGACGTCTTGAATCTAAAATGTCCTGTGGGATTTCTAGCACTTCCCATACTGTTGTCTGCCTGAGCTTTTTGTTCAGGGAGGGCTTTGTGATGAGGACAAAATGTGTATGGCCGCCTTCCCAACAGGTCAAGCAGTTGGGCATTCCTTTTTAGAGTCTAGATGTGCAGATGTGGTGAAGGAGAAGCTGCTTTGATTTAGATTAGTTTCAGATAGAGTATTTGAAGGGTTTACAGACAAGGAAAGTTGGGAGAGTTAGGAGAGGAGGAAATACTCTTTTTTCTTTTTAACTGAATTATAACTGACATACACTTAGTTACATTAGTGTTATAGGTGCACAGCATAGCGATTCACCACTGTATACATCACAAAATTGTTACCACAATGTCTAGGTACCGTCTGTTACCTTCCAGTGTTATTCACAATATTACTGACTATGTTCCCCATGCTGTGTATTGCATCCCCATGACTCATTTATTTTATAACCGGAAGTTTGTACTTCTTAATTGCCTTAACCCATGTTGCAACACCCTCCCCACACCCCCCAGCCCCACCAATCCCCCTCTTCTCTTGCAACCACCAGTCTACTCTCTGTATCTAGGAGTCTGGGTTTTGCTCTGTTTTGTTTGTTCATTTGTTTTTTTTGGATTCCATGTATAAGTGACATGTAGTATTTGTCTTTCTTGTCTGACTTAATTCATTCAGTATAATACCCTCAAGGTCCATCCATATTGTTCCTTGTGGCAAGATGTCATTTCTTTCATTATGGCTGAGTAATATTCCCTTGTGTGTGTGTGTGCACATGCGTATGTGTATTTCACATCTTCTTAATTCATTTACCTATTGTTGATGGTCACCTGGGTTACTTCCATATCTCGGCTATTGTAAGTAATGCTGCAATGAACGTAATGCCTTTATCTTTTCAAACTGCTGTTTTCATTTTCTTTGGCTTTGTACCCAGTAGTAGAATTGCTGAATCATATGGTCCTCTATTTTTAATTTTTTGAGAAACCTCCATACTGTTAGCCATAGAGGCCAAGTCAATGTAAATAACTACCAGCTGGGCACAAAGGTTCCCTTTTCTCCACATCTTTCCAACACTGGTTATTTCTTGTCTTTTTAATAGTAACCATTCTGACAAGTTTGAGATGATAACTAATTGTTGTTCTGATCTGCATTTCCCAGATGATTAGTGATGTTAGTGAAACTGAGCATTTTTTCATGTGCCTGTTGGCCATCTGTATGTCTTCTTTGAAAAATGTCTGTTCAGATGCTCTGCCTATTTTTCAACAGGATTAGTTTTGTTTTGTTTTTGAGCCATATGAGTTCTTTATATACTTTGAATTATCCTCCTATCTCAGATACATGATTTGCGAATATCTTCTCCCATTCCGTAGGTTGCCTTTTCATTTTGTTGATTGTTTACTCCACTGTGCAGAAGCTGTTTAGTTTGACATGGTCCTGTTTGTTTATTTTTGCTTTTATTTCTTTTGCCTTTGGGGTTAGACCCCCCCCCAAAAAAAATCAGTAAGCCTGATGAGACAGAGTTTACTGCCTGTGTTTCAGGTCTTACATTCAAGTCTTTAACCCATTTTGAATTAATTATTGTGTATAGTTTAAGATTGTGGTGCAGTTTCATTCATTTGGATGTTGCTGTTCAGTTTTTCCAACACCATTTATTAAATAAACTGTCCTTTTTCCATTGTCTATTCATACCTCCTTTGTCATAAATTAATTTTCCATAGATATGTGGGTTAATTTCTGGGCTGTTTATTCTGTTCCATTGATTTATGTGTCTGTATGTACTTTTATACCAATACCATACTGTTTTCATTATTATTGCTTCATAGTACAGTTTAAAATCAGGACTGTGATACCTTCAGATTTGTTCTTCTTTCTCAAGTTGTTTTGGCAATCCTTTGTGTGTGTATGTGGTTCCATACCAATTTTAGAGTTACTTGTTCTGGTTCTATGAAAAATGCCATTGGTATTTTGATAGAGATTGCATTGAATCTGTAGATTATTCTGGGAGATATGAACATTTTAACAATATTAATTCTTCCAGTCTATGAGCATGAAGTTGGAACCCATTTCTTTGTGTCTTCTTCAATTTCTTGTATCAGTGTTTTATAGATTTCAGTGTGCAGGTCCTTCACCTCCTTGGTTAAATTTATTCCTAGGTATTTTATTCTTTTGGTGTAATTGAAAATGGAATTGTTTTCCTCATTTGTCTTTCTGATAGCTCATTATTAGTGTATAGAAATGCAACAGACTTTTTGTATATTAATTTTGTATCCTGTGACTTTACTGAAATTATTTATTAGTTCCAACAGTTTTGGGGGGGATTCTTTAGGATTTTGTATTTATAGTTTCATGTCATCTGCAAATAGTAACAGTTTCACTTCTTTCCAATTTATATGACTTTTTTTCTTTTTACCGTTTGTTTGCTGTGGCTAGGAATTCCAATACTATGTTGAGTAAAAGTGGGGAGAGTGTGCATCTTTGTCTTGTTCCTGATCTTAGAATAAAAGTTTTCAGCCTTTCAGTGTTCAGTATGATACTTGTTAGCTGTGAATTTGCTATATATATATATATATATATATATATATATATGCCTTTATTGTGTTGAGGTACACCCCCTCCATACCCATTTTTTTGAGAATTTTTATCATAGATGGGTGATAATTTTGTCAAAACTTTATCTGCATCTATTGAAATGATAGTTAGATTTTTATCTTGCATTTTATTGACATTGATTGATTTGTGGTTATTGACCCATTTTTGCATCCCTGGAACACATTTCACTTGATCATGGAGCATGATCCTTTCAATGTATCATTGAATTTGGTTTGCTAATATTTTGTTGAGAATTTTTACATCTATGTTCATCAGGGATATCAGTCTATAATGTGTGTGTGTGTGTGTGTGGTGTCCGCATGTGTGTGGTGTCCTTGTCTGGTTTTTGTATCAGGGTATTGTTGGTCTCATAAAATGGATTTGAAAGCTCTCTCACTTCAGCTTTTTTTTTGTTTCTGTTTTTGTTTTTAAGTTTGAGAAGACAGGTATTGAATCTTCTCTGACAGTTGGGTAGAATTCACCAGTGAGGGTGTCTGTTCTTGGATTTTTGTTTGTTGGAAGTTTTCTGATTACTGATTTGATTTCCTTATTACTAATTTACCTATTCAGATTTTCTATTTCTTCAAGATTCAGTCTTGGAAGATTATGGATTTTGAGGAATTTATTCATTTCCTCCAGGTTATTCTATTTGTTGCCATATTGTTGTTCATGGTAATCTCTTACGATCCTTTGTATTTCTATGGTATCAGTTGTAGCTTCTCTTCCATTTCTGAAAATATTTGAGTTTTCTCTTTTTTCTTGGTGAGTCTAGCTAAAGGCTTGTCAATCTTGTTGATCTTTTTAAAGAACCAACCTTTAGTTTTATTGACCTTTTCTATTGCATTTTTAGTCTCCATTTATTTTGTCTCATCTTTATTATTTCCTTCCTTCTACTAACTTTGGACTTCAGTTCTTTTTTTTTTTTCTAGTTCCTTTAGGTGTGAAGTTAGATTGTTCATTTGAAATTTCTCGAATTTTTTAAGGTAGACGTGTACTGCTAAGAACCTTTTCTCTTAGAACTCCTTTTGCTGTATAGCATAGATTTTTGGTGTATTTCTGCTTTGATTTGTCAGTAGATATGTTTTGATTTCTTCTTTGCTTTCTTCTGTGACCCAGTCCTTGTCAATAACATGTTGTTTAATCTCTATGTGTTGGTAGCTTTTCCAGCTTTCTTCTCATAATCGATTTCTAGTTTAATACCATTGTGTTCAGAAAAGATGCTTGATTTTATTTCAGTCTTCTTGAATTTATTGAGACTTATTTTCTGGCCTAGCATGATCTATCCTGGAAAATGTTCCATGTTTACTTAAGAAGGAGGTATATTCTGCTGCTTTTGGGTTGAATGTTCTGTACACAGTTTTTCATTGAATAACACAAGTTTAAACTGTGTGGGTCAACTTACGCAAGGATTTTTTTTTCCAATAAATACAAATACAGTACTATCTGATCTGCAGTGGTTGATTCCATGGATGCAGAACTGCCGATATGGAGGGCTGACTGTAAAGTTATATGTAGATTTTAGACTACGCAAACACGTTGACCCTCCTAGCCCCTGTGTTGTCTAGTGCTGGTGTTTGTTTTATGTCTGGATGGTTTATCTATTGATACAAGTGAGGTGCTAAAGTTCCTTATTAGTATTGTAATGTTGTCGGTTTCTCTCTGTAGATCTGTTAATATTTGCTTCATAGATTTTGATGCTGCTATGTTGGGTGCATGTATGTTGATAAATGTTACATATTTTTTTGCTAAATTAACCCCTTTACTTTCAGTCTGTGTTTGTCTTTACTTCTGAAGTGACTATCTTGTAGGCAGTGTATAGATGTGTCTTGTTTTTTAATACATTCAGCTGTTCTGTATCTTTTGATTGAATGCAATCCATTCACATTTAAGGTAGTTATTGATAGCTGTGTGCTTATTGCTGTTTTGCTAATTGTTTTCTCGCTGTTTTTGTAGTTCCTTTCCTTTCCCTCCTATCTCTTTCCTTGTGGTTTGATGACTTCAGCTAGCATTATGTTTAGGTACTTTTTCATTTTATTTTCTGTAT
Organism: Camelus bactrianus; assembly: GCF_048773025.1. Classification (NCBI taxonomy): domain Eukaryota; kingdom Metazoa; phylum Chordata; class Mammalia; order Artiodactyla; family Camelidae; genus Camelus; species Camelus bactrianus. Next base: position 10,639,238 of record NC_133542.1, read on the forward strand.
TCACTATGAGTTTTTGTTTTCTGGTTATTGTGTGGTTCACACATGTGAACCTATGTGGTTCCTTTCTATGTAATGATCTATTTTAAGCTGATTACAACTTAAATTTGAACACATTTCAAAACTTTACATTTTACTTCTGCCTCCACAGTTTATTTTTTGGTGATACTTTTTACATCTTTTTGATTTTATGTAAACCTTAACTAATTATATTTTCAGTAAACTTTACTATTTTATTTTAACCTTCTTAGTAGCTTTATGACTACATTTACTATGTATTTACCTTTTCCAGTGAGATTTTTGCTCTCCAGTGTTTTCTTGTTATTAATTAGTGCCATTTCTTTTCTACTTAAAGAAGTCCCTTTAATATTTCTTATAAGGCCAGTTTAGTTGTGATGAACTCCTTAGCTTTTACTTGTCTGGAAAACTCTTTATCTTTCCTTTAACTCTGAATGATAACCTTCCTGAGTACAGTGTTTTTGATTGGAAGACTTTTCCCTTTCAGAACCTTAAACATGTCATGCCATTCCTTTCTGACCTGCAAAATTTCGGCTGAGAGCCTTATGGGGCTCCCTTGTATGTAACAATTCATTGTTCTCTGGCTGCTTTTAAGATTCTTTAACTTTTGACATTTTAATTATAATGTGTGTTGGTGTGGATCTCTTTGGGTTTATCTTGTTTGGAACCATGGGCTTCCAGGACCTGGATGTCTATTTCCTTCTCTAGGTTAGGGAAGTTTTCTGCCATTATTTTTTCAAATAAGATTCCTGCCACTTTTTCTATCTCTTCTTCTTCTGTGACCCCTATAATGTGAATGTTATTCCACTTGATATGGTCCCAGAGTTTCCTTAAATTATCTTCATTAAAAAAAAAATCTTTTTTTTCCTTTTTGCTGCTCTGTCTAGATGAGTTTCATTGCCTTATTTTTCCAGCTCACTGATACATTCTACTTCATCCAGTCTTCTGTTAAAACTCTTCAGTGTAATTTTCATTTATTGTATTATTCAGCTCTGTGACTTTTGTTTGGTACTTTCTTAGGTTTTCTGTCTCTTTGTTGAAATTCTCACTGTGTTTATCCATTCTTCTCCTGAGTTTAATGAGCAACTTTATTACCATTGCATTGAATCTTTATTAGGGAGATCACTTATCTTCTTATCACTAAGATCCTTTTTTAGGTTTTGCCTTGCTCTTTTGTTTGAAACACATTTTTTTTCTTCATTTTGCTTGGCTCTCTGTGTTTGTTTCTGTGTGTCAGGCAAAGAAGCCACCTCCTTTGTCTCGAAGCAGTGGACTTGTAGAGATGAGGATCCTTCTTGTTCAAACTTGCTGAAACATTTGGTGGCCTCTCAAACCTTTGTGATTGTCTTAACTGCCTGATTTCTTCTTGATCTGCCCCCACTGTTGAGGGTGTGCCAGACCTGTCAGTGTTCCTATGGGGGAGATTTCATTTAGCACCTTGTTTCAGGCTGATTGGCTGCCAAACCATCAGGCTGCAGCTTTTGAAGTATACGGACATATAGGGTACTGTGGGCCTATGATTGTAATCCCTGCTGGCCTTGAGTCATGAGATCTGAAGCTTTGCCTGGGTGACGGTTGTGTGAATTTTGGTGCTCCAGATGAGTGTATAAGCTCCTTTCCTAGAAGTCTCATCGAGCTGTAGGGAGGCCATTGGAGTACATAAGGATGGTGTCTCCCTTCTTATGTTCCCTGGGAGTGCCTTCTTGGCCTTTACATGTGTGGGAAACTTGAAACCAGCCTCTCAGGTTGAAGCTGTAGGCTAAGTACATAGTTCTTTTTCAAAGAAGACTGGTGCTGTGTTTCAGTCAGCTGTCTGTGCAATGACGATGCTCAGATTGTGGCCTGGAAAGAGCTGTCTTTCTGATTGTTAGAGTTCCCTGAAGTCAGGAATGCCAGCTCCTCCCTGGCCAACAGGGCCAGGCAATTGAGGATTGCTCCCTGTGTGAATTGTGCATGCCCAGTGGCTTTAGCAAGGCAGCTGGAGAGTTCGGGGAGCGGGCACGCTCTGGTTTCAGCACTGCAGCAGGACAGCGCCTTGTCTATGCGTGTGCACCAGATTCAGTCTGGGAGCGGAGAATGCCTCCACCGCTCACACCCTTCAGACCCAGCCAGGAGGTAGCAGAGTGTTGTAGCCACCCAAGCTGTTGAGCTTTGGCTAGACAGCAGGATTGTGCTACAACTGCTCACCCACACCTGTCCTGGCTAGGTGACAGGAAGGTGAAGCCTCAGAATTTGCCTACTGGTGGTAACAAGCTATTTGGAGAATATAGTGCCTCTGTCCCCAGGGGTCATTTCAACTGTCCCCTGCCCGTCCAGTTGAGGCCTTTAGATGAGTAAATGAATCACCTTCACACATAGATTAGGCACTTTTCAAACTGCTTTTTTTTTTTTTTTGCTGTATCTCAGGACGACTGAGACTACATGCAACCTTTAAGAGGGGGATCTCTGTTTCCTATTGCACTTGCGGACCCTGGAATAGCAGCCCCACTGGTTTTCTAAGCCAGATGTTTTGAGGACTCTTCTCTTTGGTGCAGGTCCCAGGGGTTGGGGTGCCTGAAGTGAGGCACCAACCTCTCACTCCTCCAGGGAAGCACCTTTTTGGTGAGATCCCTCCCTAATGTGTGTCACTGCACCAAAGGTGGGTCTCTGCCTCTCCTTCCCATCTTGATGTGGTCCTTTTATTCTTTGTTGTGGAGAGCAGTTCATCTAGTTTTTAGATATTTTTCAGAGGGGAATGATCCATATGTAGCTTTGTATCTGGTGTGACCATGAGAGGAAGTGAGTTCAGATACTTCCTAAGCCACCATCTTGGACTCTGTACCCAAGAAATAATATTCTGAGAATTTACAGAAGTTACAAAGTTACATTGTAGATGGAAGGTCCAGGATAGCAATTGCTTGACAGAAAGATGCTGCTGCTTTTAAGGTAAATGTTTAAAAGGTTCTTTTTGTTCTTCTCTCATTTTTATTGTGCATCTTTCTTGTTCTATAAATATCCAAATTACACAGACACTTAGACACAACATATAGCTCTACCCTTTCAGGATAAAAAGAAAACTTTCCTGTAAACTCACAGATGTACTGTAACTCAAAGCAAAAAAGGAAAAAAAAATAGGAGATGAGGTTGAGGTCAGTGAATGAACACAAACAAATGGACAAACCAATCTTCGTTGGAAGGTAAGTCAAAAGCAGCATGAGGTACGCAAAGAACTCAAATAATCAGGAGAGGAGATAGATAATGTGTGAGAGAGAGGACCCAGCCTGGTCTCAGCACAGCATGTTCTTCATACAGTTTTCTGTGTACTGTGGAAATGATCATCTACATTTCATTTAGACTAGTATTGCTTTAGGTATAGGCACTGTGGAAATTTTATTCAAGTTTACTTATTGCCATAATAGAAAATTTTGTTTCACTCAAAGTTCTTTCCTTGTAAAGTGATTGAAGCAATCTAGACTTGGTTAAAGGAATTATCATGCACTTATGTGACACATTAAAGTGATATTAAATTTTTATTAACTTTATATTTAATATGAATTTTATTCATAAACATTATTAAAATGATATTAGAGGTCTATATGTATTTCCTTATGGAATGCCCATATTATGACCATCTCATGATTTATGATTACCTATGAATATAGAATGTATATGCATATTACAAGCAACACAGTATAATTTAAACATGTGCATTCAATGCATAATGATACCTCCTATAAATCAACACTTTTTCTTCATTGTCTTCATTTTTCTGAACTGCAGTAAAGCTATAAAATTTATATACGACTTTAAGAAAGGATGAATCAAATTGAATTTATTTCCATGTAAGAATATGTTTTATCCTCTGAGACAAAACCATCCTTAAATGATTTGAATTAGTAAATTATTCTATAAACATAATTTAAAAAATAAAAATGAGCATTTCATTAGTCTTTCTGTATATTCCCTTCATTAAATGTATAAGGAGAGTTTTTTTCAGGGAGATGAGAGGCATTCTTTTAGCCAAGTTGTGCTAAGTTTTATATATATATTTTTTATTTTATATATGTTTATATCTATATATTCACAATTTAGTCATAGTCTTTAGAAATAAAATGAAAAATAAATATTAGTAATAGCTTAATAAAGTAAGTCATGAAAGTGCATTGAAAGAAAACACACAACCTATCTGGATAGAAAAAGAGAAATTTAAAATTTCCCCCGAATTATTTTCTTTCATGTGCTTAGTATAAAATGTTACTCTGAGAAATTTTTTGTTTTAAAAAGTAATTTCACAGATAGTCACAAAAGAAATGGAATAAAGACAGTTAAGAACATACAGAAAATAAAATGAAGGAGAAGTTTCACTGCAGATATCATAAAGTTTCCCAAAAGCAATTTAACAAATTATGCAATTATAACTCAGTGAGGTTAATGACTGTTTTTAAAATATGGTACTGGATAATTAAGAAAATGTTTGGGAAAACAGGAAAATCATAAAATATATTTATATGAAAAAGTTCTACTTCCAACATCTTTAAAAAATAAATAGCAGGTGAACTGAACCATTCAAAAATTGGAAGAAATTCACATGAATATCAGGTAAACGTTTATTGAGGTCAGTATGCTCTCTTGTGTAATGATAAATGAATCATTAAAAATAATTGCAGACACACTGGATGCAGAAATTTCTCAGGAAAAAAATGTGACAGATTTGACTCTTACCTGTTGCATTGTCAGCTCTGGATTATCTGTTTCTCCAGGGTAAATAGTTGCTGAACTGAAGGAGTGGAATCAAGGTAAACTGTTAGGTGCCACTAAAGTTCTAGCGGGGTGTGGAAATCTTCATCCTGTGGGCTGGGCTAGCATCTGGAAATCAACACTGACATGTTCAAAATTAAGATTAAGTGTAGGTTTCAAGGAAGTGCTTGATCCCAGGTCTGTGTGACCTCTATGAAGGGTGGATAACAGCATTCCCTTAGAGGTGTCTCTGTTCTCTGTAGCTGTGAAATGGCTGAATGATTGAGTTAGGGAATCAACATGTATTACCCCTGAGACCCCAAACCACAGAATGGATGAAGGAAGAGCGAGGCTTTGTCTAGCCCCTCACTTTAGGACATGCGACATGCCTGCTTCCTCAACAAGAGATCAAAGTGAGAGGAAATGCTTTGATCTGTACACTAGAGCTGAGTCCTCACTAGCAGACCAAGATAAATAATAACACATTTAAAAGAGACCAGAAATCTGAAGGAAAAAGACACCAAACAAACAGAATTTACATTCCATCGTGTAGAGTTGGAGCATGCCACCGAACAATGGAGGAACACATACTTTATGTCAAAACATGACAACCATTCAAAAGGCATGTAGAAAAAAAACTGGAAAAGCCTGCAGCATAATGGATTTTCCTTTATTATACAGAGGCAATGTGCAAATTAGTAACAAAATGGCAATTCCAGTTTCAAAAACCGAGCAGAGAAACTAACCCTAAAGCCAAAATGTGTATTACAAACATCCCCAACAACCGATTGCCAATTAAAATGCAATATATATTTGAACTATTCAAATAATATATTTCATCAAAACAAGGAGGCCATTATTTCTACCATGTACCATTATGTTCTGTTCTGGAAACACTAAAGAAAATAAATTACCACTCATACGATATTATGGCAAAATGCTGTGAATCCATTGACTATAAATTGCATCTCAAATGCAGAGATTGTAACACATGAGAAAAATGGATGGAATAGATCAATATAACATAAAACATTACTGGCTAAACTGTTTTTATGTTTCTTAGATTGTCTTCAATAGATTATTAAGAAAAATGATATTTTAAAAATAAAAGGAAAGTGGGTAAAAAAAATGCAGTGACTTAGGAAACAGAATGGCAGAATATGCTTATGTCACAGCTGATGAAGTATGTTCAGAAATTTCTCAGAAGTATTAGAAGTTCAGGTCAAGGTACTATATTTTTAATTTGATGCATATTATTCTGCTTAAGTTAAATAAAGTCAGTTACATAGAAATTCACATATAATTATGAGTTAATTCATCTCATTGCATTCAGTGTGTATGTGTGTGTTAGGAGGCATGAAAGCTCATTCAGTGGAAAATCTTTAATGAAATATTAAATAAGATACAGAAAAATGAGTTACTATTTAAAATTACTATCAGGCTGGTTTGGGTACTAATGAGGCTCCTCTTTTTTCCCCTTTCTTCTCAGCCTTCCTACTTTTCTTTCCTTTCCTCCCCCATTCTTTCTTTCATTCTTTTTTACTCTCTTAATTTCTTTTCCTTCTTCCTGTCTCCCTCTTTTTTGTGGTAAAGAAAAAGAGAGAGAGGGAAAAAATCTATCAATGTTCATTTTAAAGGATTAGTTGATAAGCAAAAAGTAAGTAATTTATGTGCAATCATATATCTTTCAGTGTAAGCTGTTTGTTCCTCACTGATTGAAACAGCTCATGTTTGTGAAGGTGTGAAAATCTTCCCAAAAGCACATTAAAAAAAAGATAAGAAAAGTGGAATATCTCAGACTTAGGTGTATTTCAAAGATTCAGTAAAAAATATTCTCAGACTTTCTTATACATAGATCTGCTATCAGAGTATATATTTTATTTGAAGAATAATGATTCTGTGGTTCTCTAAATATTACATATGTTTAATTTCAGGAATTCAAACAATGCAGAACATGTAAAGTAATAGTAAACTATTACTTGAAATTCCTCCATTGAGAAGTAACCATTATTAACTCAGGTGAATATACTTTCAGACACTTCACATCTACACAAATGAAACACACTGAAAGAACTAAACCGATAGGCAGACATTCAAATGAAAATTTTATACTATAAAAACCGTGTTTAATACAAAACCATCAAATTTAGTTTTGCTTAAATTTATAAGAAAAAGCAGCCCAATTGAAGCCAAATTAATTGCTAAGTTTCGAATAAGTATTTATTCATCTTAATAGATATTATTTACTTGAATATTCCTTCAAGGCAAATTGAAAAGATCATAGAACACATTTATGTGTTGCAGTCATTTTTAAACACTAAGTTTCAAATTTAGAAAGTTCTATTTTATCCCCTGTTGTGAATGATAAACAACTAATCCTCTCACATTGATTCCCATCTATCCTCTCCTCATGACTGAATGTTGATAACTCTTTTTTTAATTGAAGTGTCGTCGGTTTACAATGTGTCAATTTCTGGTGTACAGCATAATGTTTCAGTCATACATATGCAGAAATATATCTGTTTTCATATTCTTTTTCAAGATTGGTTCCTGCAAGATATTGAATATAGTTTCCTGTACTAGAATAAACTTGTTTATCTACATAACTTTTTTTATTTTAATAAAATTTACATATTTTCCTGGTATAGATTGTTAAAACACTTTTCCTCTGAGTTGTTAATATTAACTCTAGATGTGGACTTACATATCACATAGTTATAGCTTCTCTATTTATGTAAATTTATGTATTCTAGTTGATCAATAGATTGGGTTTTGCTCTAAAGGGTTTCTCTCTCTGTCTCTCTGTCTCATTTGTATTTGAAGAAGGACTCAGAGATGTTATTTCCTATTTGGGAATTTCTGTATTGCCTTTAAAAGTTTAACCACTTCTCAGTTGAGTATTTTCTTTTTGAGTCACAATTACTCTCTTCTGAACTTTGTAGACTGCATCTTTTTTTTTTTTTAATTACTTGTGGAAAAAGCAAGGAAAGCATATTCAGGAAGTCAGGAAACAAGAAGCATAGCTGATTTCTTGGAAATCTTAAATTCAGATTTGAGGCTTTGTTGTTTATTTCAGTGCATTTTGAAAAATGAGAGGAATGATACTTGAATCAGTCAGTCACAGGCTCTTTTCATTCTCATTCAGAAGTTCAGGATTGGCCACTACCTTTTTCATAGAATGTGCGTAAAGATCTTCCGTTAGCTTTCTAAATGAGTCACCTTGGCTTCCCTACTTGTATCTGTAGGAGAAATGATTTGAGCACTTGAATGTGATAAGTTATTGCTCCGCTGTTAAAAAAAAAAAAAAAAAAAAAAAAAAAAAAAAAAAAACGCTTCCTGCTTTAGAAACTTAATAACTGAAGTCTTGACTTTTTAGTCTTTCAGGTACTTCTAGAGTGTGTGTGTTACACTTCTCTCGGCGCATTGCCTTTCTTAGATGGACTGGCATGCTTTGCATGCCGTACCCCCTTCTGTTAAGTCATTAACATCTTAAAACTGGGGAGACTTATAAGGCAACTCAGTACTTCATAAGTAGTTTCTCAAGCAATAAGTACATGCTATGCAAACTAGCCACAAAACAGCAGCTGCCTGTTCCTCTTACCGGTGACAGGGCCTTGGGGTATTGCGGGCTGTTACACAAATGACAAAGGCATATTCCCGGCTTCCTGGTTGGTGGAAAATGGTACAATTGATTAAACATCCCTTAATTGGAATATGGGCAAATTGATGTTTATTTAAGATTTAGTTCTGGAAATTAGTAATGCAAACAGGATTATAAAGAGATTATTTAAAACTTATTCAGAGGATAAACTGTTTTCAAACAACCAAATAAAATTAAAAGAAACCCAATTTATTTGCTAATAATTGATGTGTTAAATTGAGCTTTTTCTCATCTAGTAATTATAGCATCACCCTATGGACAGCTACCAAGCACAAATTTGTTTATATTATGTCTGATAAACATTAACTGAAAATGAAAAAAAAAAAAAAACCTGAATTTGTCAGAATTTAATTATTTATTAGATCAGACTGGCTTTCTGCCCAAATAATTTTTCATATTTAATGTTTCTTTAACATCTGCTATGTGTAAACCACTGTAACAGAGTATACACATTTTTCAGTAAAGCATGATTTTATTATATGTGCAATTTTGTTTTGTAAAAGTAATGGGAAACTTAAAAATTATATGCACGAATTTGTAAGTAGACAATATGTACAGAAGTAAATAATGGATTTCTGGCTACATAGACCGAAGTCTGACAAGATTTCTGTACTTTGGTGTACAATCCACATTTTTACTTGTATTTTTTTAAATTTTATTTTTTACTGAAGTGCAGTTGATGTACAATGTTAGTTTCAGGTGTACAGCAAATCAATTCAGTTATACATATACATACATATGTATATATTTCAGATTATTTTCCATTATATGTTATTCAAGAAATTGAGTATAGTTCCCTGTGCTCTACAGTAGATTCTTGTTTTCTGTTTTGTATACAGTAATGTGTATCTGTTAATCCCAAACTCCTAATCTATCCTTGATTATTTGGTTTTTAGCTTTGTAAGACTATAGACATGAGAAATGATTTTTGTTCTTGAAGACTAGAAGTCCTAGCCAACTGGACTAGAAGTTGGAGACTAAAAGAATGACAAATAAGTCTGGAAGAGACTGATACAGAAATCATAATTTTTGTATTGAATCATAAGGAAATTATTTTTATTCCAGAATATGACTATCCTGGTTAAATTTTTCTAAAAATTTTATTTTATTTTTCTTGGTTAAAGACTTACTTAGAATATTATGGAATAATCAAATATTTAATTAGTTATATACTTGGAGTTTTTCATAAATGTGATATTACATAGAAAAATATGCAGCTATTTTTTTCCTATAAAACAATTGTACCAGATAAAGACATCCCTCAGTTACTGATTTGAATCATTGTTAAAGAAACCAGCAAAAAAAATCTCAGTCCTTCAAAATACATTTACAGTTTAAGGAAAATATAATTTACCTATTACTTGAGATTGAGGGACATATTTTTTGTTTTAGGGTGCTTCATACTGATTGGAAAAATGCAGATATCAATCATAGAATTAGAAGTTGACCTATGTAAATCCAGGGTTCCCTCCATTCATTTCACTTATATGTATTGTTACTTTTGTGTGTCTGAAAGGGGATTTAATTTTTCCCCACTACTTCTTATGAAGTGAATCACTTGAGCTAAAAAGGAGATTGAGTGAGAAAGAAACATTATTCACACACCCTTGAGAAAGTGTTGTTATCAAGTGGAGATTTGATGGTAAGTGAAATTGAAGAGCTGGGCTGTGGGAAAAACCATCTATGTTTTGAGTACAAAATTTATCCAAATGAGGAACCCAAGGCATAATTATTGTAAGTAATCTTCCCATGTTAGAACTGCAGCTCAGTAGTACAGTGAAACTTTGAACCCAGACAACAGTGTTCTGAAGTCCAGTGTTAGTCCTGATCTATACGTCTGTATTTTGTAGGTGAGAAAGATAGGCTAAGGAAATGCTTATTTTTAAACCACACAAAATAATGAGGAAAATAATAACAACAGATAAGGGTTGATTAAAAAAGACAGGACCAGGACCTAGGGTGCAAAATTTAAGGAAGCACTTACTTTCAAGTTTGTGCAAGTCCACATGCTACACTGACACCCCTGAGAGAAAATGCCTCCTTAAATTTTAAATAAATTTATTGTTAAAAAGTTGTTTTTGTTGAAGTACAATTATTGTACAATATTATATGAACTTGTGGGTGTGATTCACAATTTTTAAAGATTATACTCCATTTATAGTTATTGTAAAATATTGGCTGTATTTCCCATGTTGTGCAACATATCCTTGTAGCTTATTTTATACCTAATAGTTTGTACCTGTTAATCCTCTACCCCTATATTGCCCCTTCCCCCTTTCCTCTCCTCGCTGGTAACCACTAGTTTGTTTACTGTTTTTGAAATGAGAAGAAAACTCTTATTTGGTTTTGGTGTCAGCCACCAAGAAAACTGAACACCTAGTAACCACCTGTTATATGCTTTTTGTGTGTGTGTACATTTATTAAATTTCCAAACGAACCCTAAAATGTATGGATTTACAGTATATTCTATGACTTAAGAATAACCATAGGACAGGTTATCTGCTAAGAAAAGCCCTAGGAAGATGCCTCTTCCCCCCAAAATAATGAGGGCAAAGAAATAAGAAGGAAGTAGAGTAGGCAGAAGCAATGGAAGCTACAGAACACAGAGGCCAGCCAAGACAATGGTTGGGGCCCTGGTCATTAAAGATGATGATATGTTTTTATAAACTCAAGTGCATTATGTATTATTGATTATTTTTTCCAAAGGAAGAAGGGACCAATTGATGGTGGTGGATTGTACAATTGATAGTGGGTGGTGGATAGCATAGGAAGAATGGGAAGGAGTCATTTAAAGGCACATTCCTGGGGGATGTTGCTTGGAATATTGGGCTGTTTCATGAGGATCAGCATAGCTAGGAACAAGGATTATTTTTCTCATCAAATTTATGGTAAATGGATGTTGTTTTAGTACACTGTCAGGATGTGCATGATTTTTAGTTATGTGACTGTTTCAGGGTACTTTTTTTCTCTGTCTTTTTAGGTTTCTGTGGTCGTATCCTGACAGAATGTTTATGAGTGGTTGACATTCTGGTTCAGCTTAAACTGGAAGTACGCATTTCTTTTTCAGGCTAGTAGTGCTGGCTTTAATATGTGTCATTTAAAAAGTTTCAAAGGAAAATCCTGCCTTGGTATATTACACAAAAACTGGCTGGTACACACACAAACAGGGCTATATTGCACAAAAAGATAGTCTAAAATTCATCATTTCTATACACAGCTTTACTAGTTCAGTATGAGAAGTAAGGTTGTAAGTCCCTTACATGTATCAGTAAACAACCATATTTGACATCAATAAAACAGAAGCAAAGAAAGAAAAAAAAAGATAGGAGAAAATGCTTCAAACAATGCATTTGTAAACCTAAGATCTGTGAGCGTTAATTTGTAGCAAACAAGCACGCTTATTGTGGTAATTCAGATTGTGATAATCATTACTCGTTTCACAATATAGGAAACATTAACTGCTCAGGTAAATATGTGAAATATAGCACTGAGTGAAAATGAAATAAAAACATACTCAGAAAAACACCTATCAGTGGCTATGGATTTAACAAACATAATTACTAGATGTCACAAATGAGCCCATGTATATAGTGTTAAAAGTTCTCTGCCGGAACCTTGCCTTATTATTTTTTTAAATTAAATGTTGATATTTGGTTGATATAGTAAAAGTTGATATTTTAATGCACTGGAATAATTACAGGATATATTATTAAAATCCATCTGATGCACAGAGTTATTTGATTTCAAACAATAAAAACTTAAATGAAAAGTTTATAAAAACTTGAAAATAAAAGAAAAACTAGCATATGTGTGTATCTGTTAAGACTGCATTTCCCAATATTAACAGGGCACAACGTGAAAGTGCCTTAAACAAGGTAGAGATTTGTTTTCCTTTCGCAAAATATAAAGTCTAATGCTGGTTGGTATGAGACTCCGTGGAAATGCCACTGAGCATGACTCCTCCCACACTTCACTTCTGTCATCCTGAGCGTGAGGATCCCGTCCACAAGATGGTTTAGCTGCCATGATATCTAGTTTCCAAAGAGGGAAAGAGAGTATTTCATAAAGCCCAAATGTACAGACTTATCAACTCTGTAAACATGCTGGATAAAGCTTTTGTGGAAGACCCACCACTCAGTGGCTTTTTTCCCTTAGCCACCTGTTTTTATAATAAAATGTGCTAGAAAATTAGAGGCTTTTAGCAGGGCACAATGTGAGGAAAGGAGGCTGGATCTTAGACAAACATCAACTTGTTTTACAATCTGTTCCTCAGATCTAGTAACATTAGTAAGGAACGGTGACTTAAGGAGAGATGCTTCACTTTGAATACCTGTCGTATGATAAAATTATTTTTTATATTAGAGAGACACCTTAAAACATTTTAAATAGCTTATTTCCACCAGAAAATTTCTTTTTTCTCCCTCTTCTAGTTCTTTGGAATAAAAAAAAATCTTATTGTTTTCTTCCTCTATGGCATTGACAGTTATTTGGTGTGTGTTAAATTTTTAATGGTTTCTTTTACTAGTTTAAGAAGTTTCAAAATCGGTAATTTATTCAAAAGTTCTTAGAACTGAGGATATTTGAATTTTAGTCTGCCTCCGTATTGTTTTATAGTATTTTCCTGATATTCCCGTTCTGTCTTTTTCCTTACCACCCAAATGACCCATTCTTATTGATGACAGTATCTAAAATCCATATTAAATATTGTTTAATCAGTTTAGATTTTGGCCACTAGTTTCTCACTTTCCTCTGTAATAGTTTTTTTTTTTTTCTGTTTTTGTTTTTCTCATCTATCTGACTACATGTAACAGCTTCCCTTTTTTTAAAAACAATTTCCCTGTGATATAAATTTATTGATATTTTCTCTTTTCTAATTTATTCTCTTTGGGGATTGTTTCTTCTGGATAGGAGGTTTCATGTTTTCAGTCATTTCCATCGTACACTCAGGCATTTATTTTTGAACATTCTCTCCCGCTTGTTCTGTCCTCTCCATTTGCAGCCACAGGACAGCTTCACAATTTATTCTCCATGCTCCTCCTCTCTCAATCATTTATATTTCTTTCTTTTTGTATTTTAATGGCCAGGCCCTGGATTTAGGATTGCAGCGTGGTAAATGGATGGCCTCTTGGCCAGAGTTGTACTTCTTTTGCAAGATTGTGCCATATTGCACACAAGGCTGGCTCTCCAGACCAGTGCTGACATGCTGATTTTAAGTGAACTTTCATTTGAGCACAGGACAAAGAAGCTTCATGTGTACTGACTGGAAAATAAAACAAATGCATAATTACCCCTTTCCTACATACTTTCCTAAGTCTTCATTCATATCTCACTGTGCCTCACATGAGTCTATAAATTTTGTAGTATTTTTTAATGAAATAATTCATACACAGAAGGACACCACAGAAAATATTTCCTGAGGCAGCATCTACCTTCCAAACACCCCTGAGAAGGTCATTCGTATTGAAGGTGTCTCCAGGGAAGACACAGCCCTGGATTTTCATACCACTTCAAATGCATCTCATTTTTCATTTTTAGCATCTGTGGATGTCCTGGACTTTTAAAGAATTTGTGTAAGTTTTAAAGAGAATATTGTTATTTTTTCCCCCAGAATCTGACTAAAAGTAGCTGTGTTTTCATTTTTCATTTCTTTTTGTTTAAAATATCTAGTTCATAAAGAAATTAGAATAATACTTTCTAAATAGCAGGTACTAACAAAATGGCATTGATACTTAATTGTATTAAAAGATAAGGCTTATTTACCCAAAAAGCATGCAAGTTCTATTATAGTTTAACTGAGAATTTCTAAAGAAAGGGGGAGGGTATAGCTCAAGTGGTAGAGCGCACGCTTAGCATGCATGAGGTTCCTGGGTTCAGTCCCTGATACCTCCTCTAAAAATACATAAATAAATAGACCTAATTACCTCTTCCCACACACAAAAAAAATGGTAGATAAAGAAAAATAAGTAGTTTCCTCTAGTTCCAACAATATTACCTCCCTGATACAACTGCTAAAGGTGTGATGTGCATCTTTTTCATTATATTTTAAACAGAAGTGTATATATATTTCATAGCTATATACCATATATATGTATGCATATACACATGTGTATGTATATGATGTATGTATACATATGTATTAATTGCTTTTTCAGTACTTTATTTTGTGTGTGTGCTCTTCTTTTTTTTAACATTGTTTATTGATTTATAATCATTTTAAAATGTTGTGTCAAATTCCAATGTAGAGCACAATTTTTCAGTTATACATGAGTATACATATATTCATGGTCACATTTGTTTTCTCTGTGAGCTACCATGAGATCTTGTATTTATTTCTCTGTGCTATACAGTATAATCTTGTTTGATTCCTGTAGTGATTAAATGATACAGTATAAGAAAAGTACGTAGCAACTGGTAGCAATTTCTAGCTACGTCTCTGCTTGCTCTATTTATATGCTTAATACTGTTTTAAATCTAAAGATACTATCATTTATATTTCTTCCTTTGTATACAATTTAGAATAAAAACTTTCAACTTAATTGCCTTAAATACTGTGTTTTCAAAGTTAAAATATTAGTTTGGAATCTTGTTTAATCTAGTAATGTGTGAATAATAGCTTTTTTCCTGGGCTTTTTTCTCTAACAGTTATAAAAGACATATTTGATTTATGGCAGATATTAATTTTATTCCTATGTCTTCCAGATTGTCCAGCTATGTATTCTGGGACAGAAAATGTCATGCTTACTCAAGCACTGTTTTATTCTCAGTAGTATCTATTAAACTATTGTGGAGTAAATGAAGCAGCTAAGGTATAATGAAATGTTTATTCACATTCTGGCTCATAATAAAAATGTACAATTTGCCTCTTTGGCATCTTTCCCTACAGGGTGCTCAGTTCTCTGGAAACTGGCTTTTTGACTTTAATGTTTTGTGGCTACGTTAGAGCCACGCCGCACTTCTGTGTGTCTGTTACAGTAAATGTGATTGTCTTACAGTAAAGCTGACATTCCCGGTGATAACCAGAGAAGGCAATTCACACAGAGACAAAGAACAAAAGTATCTCAGTGTAAAACTTCACCGTAGGCAGTACTCTGCCCATGAAAGCATTTTAAAAATATGATCAAAGAGGTATCTTAAGGATAGTTAAGGTGCTTACATAAACATGCACAACTAGTTAAAGGCAGATCCAGAGTGAAAATCCAGATTTCCCCAATTAGCACCTATTCTGTATGTTTGAGACCTTTTTCTACTTAAAATACAAATCTCAAGTATCACTTAAAATACATGTGTGAAGGTGACCTTAAGACTTTGAATATTTCTCTTGAATAATAAAATCACTAACACCTCACTTTCTAAAAAAACAACATGCCTAAAGAATAGCCAACATTCTGATTAGGTTTCACACCTTTGGCTATGTGAGTAGAAGATGCTTTGTGAAAATGGGCAATCCTAATGTGCTTTCATATAATCGTCTCATTTTCCTCCAGAGAAATGATTCCAGGTAAAGAGTTACTTGAAATTTAAAATACTACACTAGGTTATCTGACTTCTTTTCACACTTTACTGTTGTGTGTAGATATATTAAGGGCAAAGGTGATAATTCATTTTTGAAGCTACAGGTGGCCTCTGGCAGCCCTTGGAAATGTTTTATTCAAAATTATGCATCTGACTATGAAATTTATCCCAGAGGGCTCCGTCTTTATTCATCACACCAAGTTCTTGAAACAGTTACAATGCAGTTTCTCTCACTATTAGTTCATCTGAAACATTCCATTGTTGATGTCATTTCTTTGAAATCTTTGAAATTAATTTGGATTTATCAACTGACTTAAAATATGCATAGTTTACATTGTTTCTTTGTGATCATTATGGAAGAGCTGTTTAACACAAATATATTTCGGAGGCCCTGGGTAAAATCTTCTTCCATATGTTTGAATATTTTATAATGATATGTTTCTAAGTATATATGACTTCTAGCAGCTAACGGCTTTTTGCATGCATCTTGAAGATAGAAATATCTTAAGATTTTTTTTCTTTTTAAAATCCTAGAGCACTTTACGCATTTTCCTGGCATTTGGTAATATCTTAGTAAATATAATATTAACAGCATGACAGAATCAAAGTTTATATTGATAGACTGTTATGCTGTATTGATGGACAGAATTAGGGAAGGGGGATGAAAGTGGAGGAGGTGGATGGAGAAGAAAAATCATTTGTTAAAATCTGGTATTTTGGTCATTTGCTTCCCTTTTTTTGCTCTTAAAGGTTTATTTCTAATATCAGTTAACATTTATGTTTGTTTCAGAATATGAAATTCACTGGAGAAACATTTAGGTTAGTGTCACATCTGTGTATCCTCTTAGCAGAAAAAATTAGAATTAAGCAGGGATATCCCAGTATATATATTGTTATTATTCTTCAAAAGCAAACATCCTTGTTGAGGAATATAGCTCCATGGCAAAGTACACGCATAAGGTCCTGGGTTCAATCCCCAGTACCTCCTTTGAAAAAAGAAAAAGAAAACAAATACCCTAACACTGACAGGGGATCTCTATATTTTTATGAGAATGAACAACTTAAACTATGTACAACATAATTATAATCACACTTGAATTTATATACAGGTGAACTGATGAAGTGACCTTAATAGGGATTTGTTCAAAAATGGTCCAAATTAATTCTAAGGACCCATGTAACTTTTGCTAGACCATGAATTTTGGAAAGAACACATGTTCATTTTATCTTATCAATTACAATATTAAAGGGTATAAATTGGTTATCAAAGCCCAGCTTTTTTCTTAAGCAGAGGAAATATTTTGTCAAAATCCGTCTTACTCATGACACTACCACAGAAAAGACAACTGGAGAAAAGAGGACTGGACGGCGAGGTAGTTCTAGAGACACACCAGTGGCTTCGCTATTTACCTTTTCCTTGCCAGGGAGGACTGGCGTTTAATCCGGAGGTGGAGGTTCACCATGTCTCCTGTTCTAGTGGTAGGTTGTTGTGCCTCAGGTACATTTCACATTTCATTTCTTTTTCTCCAACTGTCTCTAAATCCATCTCTGTTGTAAATTTCTAGGGTAAGTGAAATCCAATGACTGAGTCCCAGTCCTGGAAAGTTGATGACTCTGTTTTTGAAAAATACGCTATTTCAAAGATGTGTAGTTCTACTCATGTTCCTTAACTTCTTTCTACTTTAGGTACTTTATTTACAAAATAACACATTTTCCCTCATTAATCCTACCTAGTATCCTTGAGACTGAATCAGGGTACTTGGTAACCTGTTGTGTGCTCTTTTTTTTTTTTTTTTTGTTCTTTGTTTTCTATTCAACAGTATCTCACTGGAGAAAAAAATAGAAAATATGGAGGGCTACTGTTGGATGTTTTGGTTAAAGATTAGTCATTAAAATCAGATGATCTGACTTGGAATTCTGGGCTCACCTGCAGACCTAAATTTTTAACTTCTGTAAATTTTTTCATTTGTAAAATGATCATATGTATACTGTTTCTCTCAGTATTTGTATCACTCTTAATGTAATAGGAATTCAAGGATATTGACAATTTTCATGTCACTGTACAAGGCTGAAATTCAAAGACCAAATGTTTAATATACTGCACCTACTAGGATGATTAAATATATCTCAACAACTAAATATATCTCAGCAAGCTAAAACTATGTTCTTCCTGTGGCCTAAAACAAGTTACCTCATTACCCTTTTCTCTGACACTTTTTTTTATTAAATCTACTCCTTTTCCACACTGATGTATGAAGAAAAGTTGTTAAAAAATTACAACACGAAAGGCTTTGCATTCTAATGAGTTCCTACTATTATAAGTACTGTCTTGTCTTATTTCATTTAAAAGCTGCTTGACTGGATTAACTGGCTATCATCTCTAGCTAGAGGCAGTCAAATATATAAATGTGTCTTACTCAAAAAAAATCACCATTTTTTGGGGTAGTTTCCACTGAGGTCATGAAAAGAATAAGTTCATTTGCTAGAGATTACTGGACTCCTTGAAGATAAGCCAACAGTCTTAATAGTTTTGCATACTAGTTCGCTCCAGCCACGACTTCCTCCTCTTGTTGGTATTCTAAGAATCCATGGTAGTCAACTAGCAAACAGAGAGGCGTGAAGATCTGAACTACCGTCTCCTTCCCCAACTCCTAAAAAGCAGGAAAACTCTCATGAGAAAGGAAAATGATTCATTTAAGATGAAACATTGATTTTTTTTTGCCATTCTTTTCTGTTATCTGTTGCATAGCAATGCCAAGGCATTTTGCATCACACATTTATTCTTATACTCATTGGTCTGTAAGTCAGCTGAGAGGGCTTTGCTTAATGTTGCTTGTCTGTGGGTCAGTGGAAGCAGCTCTGCTTTAGGCTCCAGAGCTGTGGGTTGGCAGCAACTTTCCTAGACGTTAAAATTCTAATACCCAGGTTGATGGAGCAGACGTTTCACACAGCTTGTTCTTCTACCAGTAGCAAAGGCAAAAACTGAGAAGCCCAAATGCACCTCTGTTTGCCTCATGTTTGCCAATATTCCATTGACCAAAGCAAGATACATGGGCAACACCAAAGTCAAATGGTGGATGGGGAAGAACATTCTATCCCATGTAAGTCTATGGCAAGGTTATGGATATATTTTATAACTAAAGGCTGAAGCAATGTTGATATAAATAATTCTGTCTACCAAACATATTTAGCCTCTCTTTCATCTTGTCTTTAGATTATTTATTACTGTACATAGTACTTAAGTACTGTATTCTTTATTCAGATAGGTCTACACTTTAGTCTTTCAAAATTATTAGTTAACAAATCATTCTTTTTTAAAATTGAAGTATAGTTTATTTACAATGTTGTGTTAGTGTCTGGTGTACAGCATAATGTCTCAGTTATACACATTTATATATATTCTTTTTCATTACAGGTTATTATAAGCTGTTGAATATAGTTCCCTGTGCCATACAGTAGGACCGTGCTGTTTACTCTGTATATAGTAGCCTGTGCCTGCTAGTCCTCAAAGCATTCCGAATCATGGAGTGTGCAGTATCTTTTAAGTAACAACCTTCAGGGTTTTGACTATTTTGGATGGAAGTTTTTTACTAATGTACTAAATATTTCTTGGCCTTTTTCAACCTAGCATACTGAATGTGACAACCTTTTAAATAAGTTAAAATCATTATTATAAATATCAATTCCTCTTTTGTACTGTAATATCTTTTTCATAACTAAGTCTGTGTATCTTAAGTTGAATTGCTTTTATTTGCAGATATTTAGCCATTTGAAGTCTTGTTGTTGTTGTTGTTGAGGTATAGACAATTCACAGTGTTGTGTTAATTTCTGGTGTACAGCACAGTGCTTCAGTCATACATGAACATACATATATTCATTTTCATATTCTTTTTCACCGTAAGCTACTACAAGATATTGGATATATTTCCCTGTGCTGTACAGTATAAACTTGTTTATCTATTTTATATATATACCTGTTAGTATCTGTAAATCTCCAACTCCTAGTTTATCCTTTTCCACCCCACTCCCCACTGGCAACCACAAGTCTGGATTCTATGTCTGTGAGTCTGTTTCTGTTTTATATATATGTTCATTTGTCTTTTTTTTTTTTAGGTTCCACATATAAGTGATACCATATAATATTTTTCTTTCTCTTTCTGGCTTGCTTCACTTAGAATGACATTCTCCAGGGCCATCCATGTTGCTGCAAATGACATTATTTTACCATTTTTTATGGCTGATGAAGTCGTTTTAATTGCAGCAGACAATATTGGAGTACATTATGACAATTCACTTAATAGTTGTAATACTCTAACCAAATAAAATTTTGTTTGTGTTAAGAATAATTAGTCTCTGAAGTAAGGCCAATGAATGTGCATATAATTAAATTACATAAGTTTTAGTGTAAAGACTTAGTAATTTATAATTTCACTGCTAAAAATCAATTTTAGATGTTTCCTGGGTGCATTCCAAATAAAGAAGGTATTGCTCTTTTATTTTTCGCTTTGCTTAATATGCAATTATGTCCCTTGATACTAAACTGCATTCTTGTGTGATCATCTGGTTGCTATCGGTGCATGAAAAGTGGTCTACAAGTGATAAGTTATAATGATGTTCATAATTTTCAACATTTCCTAGTCTTATGACCTCCTTGACATGAACTCGGGTACTTGATAATCCAGGTTACATTTTTTTTTCTTTGACACGAAACCTATTGCTTGTTGAAGAAACTATTTATATATTTATATTTAGGCTACAGAATTTTTGTTGTTGTTTTAAAATTCACAGCAGGCATCTCATGGAACATTAACACCTAGGGGAAAAGATAAGCACATTCATTTTGGTGCATCCATTGTCTAATGAGTAAGAGTAATTTTTAATATATTGATTTGTAGTGGTTTTCTGTATGAATTGATCTTCTCATGTATTTATCTTAACAAGGAGACTCGCAGAATATTTGATTTACATTTTGGTTATGCTTTTCATAGTGGTTTGAAAGAAAAGCCTAAATTCTTTCAAACTATTAAAATTATAATAGTAATTATTATGATAATGCTGCTGGTAATAATAACATCAATTATTATTTACTGTATTACAGGTGGTTTTCAATGATTTTCACATGCATTAAGGTATTTCTGTCCTCATTTATTAGACAAGAAACTGAAGGTCAAAATACATTGTTAATTTGCCTGAGGTCCTACAACAAATAGTGAATCTGTGGTTTAAAGGAGGCTGTATCTAATTTCATAGTTTGTGTTTTTAATGGAGCATAGGATATACTGCCTTCTAAAAGCTTTTTTTCTTCCTGTGAGACAACAAAAGTAACTATGACACAATTCCTTGCTTTGTATCATTATTCAGGATATTTTTTGAATCATTTTTATGAGCCTTAGGTGAAAAATAACCTTCTAATATTCTTCATAGTCACACAGTATCCTATTTACAGTGTATTGGGGTTGATTTTTTTGGTCTACTTTTTGTTTCAAAAAATGATAAATACGGCCTTTAGAAGAAAGGGAACATTATGAAAACAAATGAAGCGCATATGCATATTCAGGTAATATTTATATGGATGTACCTGTTTCCACACTTAATGTGAATGTGCTTCAGTCAGCCTGGACCAGTTTTATGGATCATGTATCTTTGTGGCTACTGTGGAATAGTGATGCTAATGTTTAATTTCTGCCAGGAACTGCCTGAAATAAGCAGCTGGTTTCATGTCATTCTCTATGTTGTGGTATTCTGCACTTCCCATCAGATTTTAGTCCTCTGACTTTGGTTTTCTGTGTACTGATTTTAAATATTTTTGTTTTGAAACTTTTAGATTAGCTCTAACTTCACAGGAAGAGTTCAACCAACTTTGTTGTATTTTATCAATGTAGGAAAAAAATAAAACAAAACAGAAAAAAATGAGGATATACAGCACTCCCACGAAAGCTTAAGATGAGCTGGAGAGAACTGTCTTTTCTTCAGCGTGAAAGCGGATTTTTTTTTTAAACAAATTATAATGGTTTTTCTGGGAAAAAAGGTAACCTAGGTTTGTTGAAACAAGTTGTAACTCTACATCCTTATTAAAATTAATTTCTTAATACAATATTTTTACTTTAAAAACTCATTCACAAGAAAGAGAAATTTGCATGCTTTTCTTAGTTTTCAGGGCATCTGCATAGTCATTTTGTAAGAGCTTGGTTACTTAGAGCCCTGTCAGTGATTATTTAATGTGTTGATTATCATTAGGGTTGTTGGCTAAAATGATGCTCTAATGGCTGTTGCAGTTTACACCCCAGGTCTACACGCTTTTTAAAAAAATTCTAAACAATGTACATTCCTCTAATAAATTCAGTGTATTCTCAAATTTTTACCCAATACAAAATTTTCAGTTTGATGAGAAAGCTCAGTCCTTCTCAGCAAAGCACTTGAAACAGGAATTGATATTTATGTTGTCAAGACACAGAATTAAGGTATAAATCTATTTTTTATTTTTTAACATTTTTTATTGATTTATAATCATTTTACAATGTGTCAAATTCCAGTGTAGAGCACAATTTTTCAGTTATACATGAACATACATATATTCATTGTCACATTTTTTCTCTGTGAGCTACCATAAGATCTTGTGTATATTTCCCTGTACTATAGAGTATAAACTTGTTTATCTATTCTATAATTTTGAAATCCCGTCTATCCCTTTCCACCCTCCTAACCCCTTGGTAATCATAAGTTTGTATTCTATGTCTATGAGTCTATTTCTGTTTTGTATTTATGCTTCATTTTTTGTTTTTGTTTTTGTTTTTGTTTTTTAGATTCCACATATGAGCGATCTCATATGGTATTTTTCTTTCTCTTTCTGGCTTGCTTCCCTTAGAATGACATTCTCCAGGAGCATCCATGTTGCTGCAAATGACGTTATGTTGTCGGTTTTTATGGCTGAATAGTATTCCACTGTATAAATATACCACTTCTTCTTTATCCAGTCATCTGTTGATGGACATTTAGGATGTTTCCATGTCTTGGCTATTGTAAATAGTGCTGCTATGAACATTGGGGTGCAGGTGTCATCCTGAAGTAGGGTTCCTTCTGTATATAAGCCCAGGAGCAGGATTCCTCGGTCATAGGGTAAGTCTATTCCTAGTCTTTTGAGGAATCTCCACACTGTTTTCCATAGTGGCTGCACCAAACTGCATTCCTACCAGCAGTGTAGGAGGGTTCCCTTTAGTCACAGCCTCTCCAGCATTTGTCATTTATGGATTTTTGAATGATGGCCATTCTGACTGGTGTGAGGTGATATCTCACTGTAGTTTTGATTTGCATTTCTCTGATAATTAGTGATATTGAGCACTTTTTCATGTACCTATTGATCATTTGTATGCCTTCCTTGGAGAATTGCTTGTGTAGGTCTTTTGCCCATTTTTGTATTGGGTTGTTTGGTTGTTTCTTATTAAGTCATATGAGCTGCTTATATATTCTGGAGATCAAGCCTTTGTCAGTTTCATTTGCAAAAATTTTTTCCCATTCTGTAGGTTGTCTTTTTGTTTTACTTCTGGTTTCCTTTACTGTGCAGAAGCTTGTAAGTATCAGTAGGTCCCATTTGTTTATTCTTGCTTTTATTTCTTCTAGGGGAAAAATTTTGAGATGTATGTCAGATAATGTTTTGCCAATATTTTCTTCTAGGAGGTTTATTGTATCTTGTCTTATGTTTAAGTCTTTGATCCATTTTGAGTTATTTTTGTGTATGGTGTAAGGGAGTGTTCTAGCTTCATTGTTTTACATGCTGCTGTCCAGTTTTCCCAACACCATTTGCTGTAGAGACTGTCTTTTTCCATTGTATATTCTTGCCTCCTTTGTTGAAGATCAGTTGACCAAAAGTTTGTGGGTTCATTTCTGGGCTCTCTATTCTATCCATTGGTCTATATGTCTGTTTTTGTACCAATACCTTAACTAACATTTTCTTTACTGCCTCACACACTGAAAATTGAGCTCAAGACGTGTCTTCCTGAAGAACCTGGGTCATTTGCTTTCTATTCTTTCCAAATATTATCATTGACAATTGCTAAAACAAGCTTGTACCTCTCCTTTCATTCTTATTTATAACAAATTCTCAATTAAGAAACACAGGATTTATCATTTTCTGATCCAACGTATTCAATGGCTTCTTGGACAGATACCCAACTTGAGGCATGTGAAGAAATTATATGAATCATTTTATTCTGGGTCTTTAACATTGAAGTAAAGACATTTAATGATATGACATTATCCATGTTATTCTGAAAAATATGAAATTTTTCTAATGCACTTTGAGCCTAATTGTTATGATTAGTTTGATCACATTCTTTATGTAGTGTCTTGATGATGTTGTAATTTATTTTAAAATTGCCAATTGACCAGGGAGCTATTTGCCTCCAAGTATTTTTCCCTTTGTCTGATTAAATAAACTCTTAATTACAATTATGTTGGCCTTAATCAATAATACGAAAGTGAATACTAATTGCAGTAATTTGCAGCTGATCACCCTGCTAATTATAACATGGGAACTACGTCTGCAATAACATTTCTTTCAAATACAGAAGAGAATCAGCTGTCAGCAATTTTCCTGGGTATACTGTTTCATTGTCATCATTATCATCTCATCATAATACATGATGCTGCTTATCAGTTAATATGGTAGTTCTTCAACTTACAACTTGATCTCATGGACTTGTATATCATTTGACTTTGTCATCAACTGAGTGGGTTACTCCTCAATGGTTAAGAAACTGAGCCTCTGAGAGGCTGAGTGGCCTGGATCTGAGGATATAGAAATAAGAGTTTGAACCAGAAAGACAGCCTTAACCAATCTAATGATAACTGCTGCTGTTGAACATTTTACATTTCCTGATGAGTCAGGCATATCCACATGAGGAAATTAATTTGTTCAAGGCACAGAGTTAACATGTGGTCCCTGTGGGATGTAAATTCAGGGATGTGTGTTGCTGTGCAGGTTCCCTTCCCATTAAGTCACACAGACTGTAAATTCTGGGAGATTCTATTGCCAAGTAAATATAATGTGCACTTTCCTTCCAAAGCATAATGCTTTGTGATGATTGGAGCCACAGGAATAGAATTCCCTGCAAATCAGCAGAGACTGTTTCAATCACAATTCTCTGCAAGTTTAAAAAAGTAAATGGCAAAAACAGAGGAAGGTAGCTGTAGGCAATGAAATGAAATTAGAATCTGTGGCCAAAAAGGAAATGTGTGTTAAGCTGTATTGTCCTCGTAGGGCATTTAGACTTGCTTCCTACTGGCATATCACTCGAATAGACTGCTCTGGAGAAATTATCCTCAAAAGTCAAACAATGGTTTTTGAAAGAAACAAAGACTTTTACCATCTTAGGATTTTATGTCATGAGGAGAGTAGGACTTACATGAAGCTAAAGAAAAATGTCACTGTGATATTCTATCACAGGAATCCAGGGAAGCTGATACACAAGGAATCATTCTACTCTATGGCTTTAGAGATGTGGAAATAGATGTACTTTTACACCACATGGCAACCTGGGACTTAGGAGATAAGTCATTTATAGGCATTGCTCAAAAATTTTCTTTGTACCTGAATATGCCTGGTAACATACAGCAATAAGTTCTTTGAATATCTAACTTTATGGGTAGTGGGTGGCAACTATGAGTTGATCTTTTTTTATTTTATCTTTTTTTTTATGATTTTCACTAGAAGACATCAGAGAGGTTGATTTAATTCCTTAAAAGGTCTATATTCAAAATACAGTTCTTGGTGAAGGAGCTAATAATCTGGGCACCACCTGAGGTGTTTTTCTGGGCTTTTAAAGATATAAATGCCACCAGGAAGTTGCTCAGGTCAAGAAATTGCAGAGTAATCGTGAGAATAATCTAGATTTCTCCACGTGTTTGTCCTCTCTTGCTCTTTATTTCTTCCTGAAGCTCCATAAACTCTTTTCCTTTTTCCCAAAAGACATGTTTTTGTGGATTTTTTGTTTTGTTTTTTCTGATAATGTCTTTATTTCACTTTTTATTTGAGGGAGTATGTTTGCTGCGTATAGAAATCTAGGTTATAACTTTCAAGGTATTATTTCATTCCCTAAAGGCTTACATTGTTTATGACATGTGGCAAAATTTAATTTTTATTGTCTTCTAAAAATTTATTTCTTTACAAATGTTCTACAAATGTGGTGTTTGCTTGCTTGGCAATGGTGTGTATCTATGTGTCTGTGTTGTTCTTTATGGACTTCTCATCATTATTATTTCGGATATTGCTTCTGCCCATTTTATTTTTTTCTGTTTTTCTTAGATTCCTGCTGTGACTTCATATCACCACCTATAACTTTTTACACATTTTAACTTGTTCATCCTTTGGTGTTTTTCATGTTTCTCTGTGTATGCGTGTGTGTATGCATGTTTGTTTTGTAATCTACACTCCACTTCTCACTTCAAGATGTGTAAAATATACTGCTGAAACCATCAATACAATTTTTATTTTCAGTTATTATATTTTTATTTATGTAACTTACAGACTGCTTATTAAAAATTCCAATTTGCTGAAATTCTTTTATCTTATCTTTTAGTCCTTGAAAAATATTAAATATAAGAGGCTTTTGATTTGATTTGGTTTGGTTTTGTGTATGTTTTATAACTCTATTATCTGGATCTCCTACAGATCTGTTTCTAGTATCTTCAGTTTTTGTTGGATTTTTTTTCACATTGTTGTCTTCTTTCTCTCTTATGACTATTTTTGTATGAGTGGCAGACATTGTATATTAAAATTTTTAGAAAATATTATAAAAATCTGAATGAGACAGTCTCTGTTCAGAGATTTTTAGTTTTTTCCTATTGGTTAGAAAATATGCTAGGGACATTAATATTTCCATGTCACTTTAAAGTTATTAAAGGGTTTCTTTGGGCCATTTGAATTTTCTAGTTCACTCTTGCTCCTGTGGTTTCTGTGTCCAATTTCCAACATAATACCTGGGATTTTCCCGTGGACTATAATTCTTAGTGAGCTTTGAAATTTAAATTTTATCTCTGTGGGTCCATGTATCTTCCAAAAGCTTCCATTAGTTTTTTAGTATCTCATCAGTCACTTTGGAATCTAGACATGACTTCAGAGTGACTTCACATATCACCGTTGAGAGTTTCTTTCTTCTCTCAAATCTTGTTTCTAGAATCCTTAATATCCTTGATTTGCTCTGATTGTTTAAACTTTTTTTTAGTAAAACTGTTTTGTCTGGCTTTACTTCTGACTCTCAGCAAGGGAAGCAGCTAAAATTACCCAAACTGTCATGACTAATAGTCTGTTCATTGGAATATTTTGAGGAGTAGAATTCTATGATTAGCATTCTGTTTCAAAAGGACAAATAGGGCAATAGAATGGCCACTGAGGGCAAGAGGAGAAAGAAGTACAAGCAGGAAGCTTTGCAATGATTAAAGCAAGAAACGATGGTGCCGTGGAACAGGATGGTTATAGTGAGATTTTGAAAAGTAGGCACAATCTCTGTGTAATAGCTTAATTAGAGATTAACCTCCTTTACAGTGACCCTCACTCTTCCAGACTTGGTCTTGCTGTTCTATCCTGCAGAAAAAAGAAAATGACACATTCTCTGAGGTTCAGTTTTATTATCTGTAGAATGGGAAAGTAATAGCATTAGATTAGTATTTTCAATGTCATATTTCTTTATATATGTATATTCTTATCCTGGGGATTAAAAAATATTTTAAAATATAAAATTAACCATTCTAGAATTTAAAAACATTCAAATCAGTGACATAATAATGTTTTATATCATCCTAAATTAAATATTTTACAGTGTAATAGCCCTAATTTTATTACTTTGGGAAGTGAATAAAACAGGAGTAATACTACTCAATTCCAAGAGTGTCTGGTGCTGCTCATGTTTTGTCAACTACCTAACGCAGTAGAGGTTGTAAGTGTGTGGTCTTGCATCCTCACATAATAAAAAAAAAATGTGTTTATCTCAGTTCCTTCTATTTCCAATAAAATCAAATCCTTTTTTTGTCAGTTGAGCCAGTGGAATACCTGCCTTAGCTTTTACCATGATGTGTAATAGTAGGTTTAGGGGTAGGTGAGGTGGATGATTCAAGAGAGAGCCCTTTGGGCTTCTAGAGGAGGTGGAGGTGATTGAGGAATGCATTTAGAAAAGGGAGTAAACAATAAAATAGAGAAGGAGTAAAGCTACATGTATTTTATCCAAACCATGAGCCTGGGGCATCGTATACTATTGCAATGATATATGATTCCTCAGTACTCTAGACTGGTGATAAGTTGAATAGTTATTGATAAGAGAGTGTGACAAATGATGCCATCTGTCTCATCAATCCACAAGAATAGCATAACATTCAAATATATTAAAGGATTTGTCATATCTTTAAAATAATAAGTTATTGTAAATTTATCCAAACTGAAGGTGGTTATGATACACAGAATATGAATTGTAAATACCCAGAGGACATATGTAGACGTTATACTTGACATAGAGGGATTATGAATTGTTAGAAATATTTCACACAGCCTTCTCTCACTCACGCTAATCTACATCTAACAAATATTCAAATGATTTTTAGTTATTGGGAAATAATAGTAAAATGTAATATAAGTTAAGTCGAGTTTGACCAGGTGATTTCTGTAGCTGGTAAACGTTTGCGACATACATAAAGATGGAAAGAATAAGTTGAACTACTGTTACTGATTAATTTTATTCATCATAGTTGACAATGAAATTTCAAGTTCTTTCAGTAATCCTTTGGGTATTCTAGACTATATTATAGTACTCTGGGGAATTTCAGCTGTGTAAACATCTGGCAGGTAGCATATGCAGCCAGACAGAGTGTCAACAATTTTAATTGGTTTTCTCACTGCACACTGTCTCATGTAAAATACTGAGATATGTTTTAAGCCATGTATTTTAGGAACAGTCTTTAGAAAATTCAGACATTAAATCATTTGTAACTATGGACAATACAAAGGAACAGGACTTCAATTAATTGGCTAAATATACGTCAGTACATCAGTATAGCTTATCATCTGTAATTTCATATTTAACATTCATGTACAGTTTGCACATGTCTGTGGAACTACCCAGCAACTTGACACACAGTGCTCTTACTGTCTCTCTTCATTCCTCTCCTCTCCTTCAGTCTTTTCTCCCTCCCTCTTGAATTCTCCCCATCTCTCTCTGTCTCATTTTCACCTACAGTATTAAATTATTTGCATGATTAGACTCTGCTGGAGAAGTGATTGAATTAGAGGAGACTTAGCTGACATACAGTATCTGCTTAATCAAGTCAGTATTGCACTTGCAGTTATCCTAATAGTATAATCTTTGTGGATTAGAACCCCCCCAAAGGAAGCTATATGACTCTGCTGGGTCTGACACAACTAAATGCCACAGACAGGGTGCCTTAAACAACAGAAATTTACTTTTTTTTTTTTTAACAGTTCTAGAGGCTAGAAGTCCAAGATCAAGGTGCAAAGTAGGTTTGGTTTATGGTTTCCATGTGGGTGGTACCTTCTCTTTGTGTTCTCACCTGGGCTTTTCTCCCTGTTAGCACAAGGGCAGAATAGCAAGAAGGAGGGAAAGGGAGAGAGAAGAGATGGGGGAGATAAAAAGAAGAAGAGAGAGGTGGGAATTCAGGGAGGGAGAGAGAGACGGGGTGGGGGGTTCTTTCCTCCCATAGTTTGTTCAAATCCTCTCTGATGTTAAATTATTATCCACCTGCATAAAACAGAGACACATTCAATGATTTTCTGAGTCATATCTTATTTTAGTCAAAAGAACAGACACATTTAAGAAAGTAAGGCTTCTAACCCATTTAAAGGATCAAAATTCTGGATTTCTTTTAAGTTAAAACTTCTCCCCTTTCCTGGTTCAGCTTTATTTTAGGTTTAGAAACCCACAATGGGGTATTTGGCTCCCTCGCCTCTATCTTCCTCCATCTAGACTATCTCGATTTTGCACAACTCCAGGAAATAGGTATTTTCAGTAAGATTCCTTGAAACTCCTCTCAGTTGTCTCAACACCTCTCCACCCACCACTCATCATCATCATCATCTTGGTCAAAGTTATATAAAAATATATTCAAATGTATGTAAAGATATATTCTGTTTAATTTCCTTCCTTTTGGTATTCCAGTTGCTAGCTTGACCCAAAGGTGATCACTAAGGCTGGGAGAAATCCTTAATCTTTTAGCAAATCTCAAGTGGCCTTGTACCTTACTTCAAGATGTGGGGGTTATCTGATGCCAATATAATGTTGCCAGCCCTTATAACTCATTTTATCTTAATGTTACATGTACATTTTTGATAAATTTAGGTGGGGAATAATAATCTCTTTTTCCTATGAACTGTACACATCAGAAATGACATGTTATGGTACTGAAGCCATTTTAGGAGTTTTTTATGTGCTACTCTGCTTACTAATTTAGAGACTAGCACAGTGCTCATTTGCCTCCTAGAAAATGTCAAGTGTCTGCTGTAACGCAATTTGCTTTTCCTGTATAGGGAAAGGCTAGAATGCATAGTGGAATTTAAGAGCCTGAATGTCATCACCCTGATAACAAAGGTCAATACTTTTGCCTTAGAAAAACACTAGATGGTGGAAACCAAATTAATATCTTCAGAACTACATGTATTTTTCAGATGTGTAAAACTTTCCAAATATAACTAAGCACAAACTATATTGTGGTATATTGATTTTAAAAAGGTCGCAATTTTTGATCCAGCTCTGCATCCATTTATTGTTCTGCATTTCCTCCCGTTAAGAGGCAGGCTCTATTTTTCCAACTCTTGAACATGGGCCGGCTTCATAACCCACTTGGGTCGGTAGAATTGAGAAGGCTTTCTAGTGTTCCAGTTCTCAACTCACTTTTAAGAAACACTTGCTTTAGTATAGAAAATTGAGCCTTTAATACTTGATATGAATATTTAATTTTTATCCTCTTGGACTTTACAAGGAATGTAAAGAAGGAAGGAAGGCAAGAAGAAACAGGAAACAAACTGAAGGAGAGTAAAATGGATAAAAAGACATAGTGAGAGTAATTTTTTACCCTTACAATTCAAAACATGAATCCAAGCAATGTATTGTCTACTTCCTCAGAATATATTAGCTTGTCTTCCTTAATTGTTTTACTGAACTTTTTAATAGTGTGTTTTCAAGTTTACTTAATACAATCCACTATTGTATTACCCAATGAACATGTATTGTAGAACACAGTAGTTATTTCATCATCAAATAATATTTATATTCAGTATCTTTTATTTTTTCTTTTCTTTTTTTAAGGTTTCTTTTCTTATTCTTCACTGAAATTGAGGGAGATATTCATGTTCTAATGTATAACTACTTTGCCTTAATAGACATTGATCAAAAGTAGCAATCTTAGCAATTTCACAGTGAATTACTGACTCGAGTTCCCACAAAGAAAAATTAGACTAGGAACTTTTCAATTTTGTGTGTGTGTATGTACACAAAATCTCATTTTAAAAAATCACAGTCCTATTTATTATTTACGAGGTTTTTGAGGCATCTTTAAATACTGAGAAATATGGTCCTTTAGCCTGATATAAGTTCTATTTGAAAGCCATTCTTTGAAACCTCATCTGTATTGGTGTCAATAAAAAGAACTTGGAAATTTCTGTGACAGCAGATAACAAAATCCCATGACCTCAAGGAGTGTCAGGAGGAAACGTTTTATACTGGAAATAGCAGTTATCTGTAATGATATGTGAGTCATCATATGGAGCAAATGTGCTTCCTGAGCAACATAAGGTTTTTAATTACCTGTAGTCTTCTCCTCTCTGACCCATATCTCCAGATAGATAGCACTACTGCTCTGGAGAAAATAACAGCAAAGCAAAGAGAGGTGTGTGTGTGTGTGTGTGTGTATGAGAAAGAGAGAGGTGGTTGTCAAGAGGGCATGGTAATGATAGCATATAGAGAAGTGGGGAAAAGTGTAAAATAGAGCCACAATTGTAGATCATTTATATTTATGTTATATAAGTAATTTTGATATTGTGTTCAGTTGTATCCTGTTAAAAGTTTATATATAAAATAACATGTATATATATATTTAATAGTCCACTGGAAAACACTATTAATAGAATATGATTTAGTTATTTTCATCATGTGTGGACTGAGGAGAGAAGTGACATATGAATGAATGTCCCATACAAAGAGACCACAGAGATGAAAACCATAAGGAGTATCAAGGGTCTCAAACAGGTTGGACTGAGAAACCTGTGGAAGAAACTATTCTTATCTGCATTATTCAGAGTGATTTTTATTTCTTTCACTAAAAGACATATACACATTTCCCGTCTGTGTTGTTCAGTGCTGTGAAACGGAAAGGCAATGATTTACTCACAAAGCTCTTCTTTTAAGCTCAAGTTCTCTGTCTTGATCCCTAATGAGAATCTTACCTAGTTATCTAATCATTTAATTATCTAATTATATTATCTAATATAACCAAAACATGTCTCAGGATTGAGTCTACTGATAAAGCCAGTTAGACATATGTTTCTTGCTTTCTGTTCCACTGTTTTTGACAAAATACTTGTTAAAGAGAATCATCTTCACAAATGTTGGTGGACCTCTGATTAGTCAAAGTGAAAATGGATTAGCTTCTTGCTGGAACCCATATCCTAGTTGGGAAAATGTTACCTAAGTTATATTTTCTCACTCATATGATTCAAGGCTTAAATTGTCAGTAAATAACGGTTGATTGAGTAACATAAAAAATGATTAATTATGTGGATTGCTCTGGAAATGAGTTTTTCACTTAAATTTTTAAAGTTCTTTGAGTACCAATTAAACATCTCAAAAGGGCAAATCATCAGATTTTATGGATAGTGAACTGTTTTAACGGAGAAATGTCACAGGGGAAATGAATGCTAGCCAGTGATCCAGGAGTGACTGCCCTTGTTTTTATGGCTAAGGCAGTGACAAAATCTTAAAAGCCTCACTAAGCATTATAAATGCAACTGATAATATGACAATAAAAGATACATCCTATGACAGACTGAGGTACTAAGAGGTTTCTGAAGTTTTCTTTACTATTTTTCTGATTTATGTGTCTCAAGAAGTGTGAGACCACATGTATAATTGAACAGCAAACAACGTGGGGTGCTCAGATTACATTTGTAAATTTGAGATCTCCATTATCCAGAAAGTGTTGTCTCATCTGTTTCTCAGGCAAGAATTTGGAACTGTATGTATATTCCACGTGGGTATCTCTCAAGGCTAATATTTAGTGTCTAAAGAATCTTGCTAAGAAAGAAAGAAGGAACAGGGGGAGGTAAGGAGAAAAAGAAATAGAGGAAGGCAGAGAGAAAGGAAGGAAAGACAAGAATAGAAGAGAGGATTCAGCACCTTTTCTATTTCCTTTCACTAAAAATGTTGAGAGATGCTCCAAGTCTTACACCCCATTAGCATCCACTGCTACTTCCCTTCTTCTCTGGGAAAGTGCATCCCTGAAAAATGAACTTCTCAAATACGAAGCTCCGTGGTGCTCCTGTAGTTCACCTAAAAGGGAGTAGGAGGTTGTAATACTACCTCTTTTTTTAATTAAGTGATAATAGTTTAGGATCGTATATGATTTATGCCTCATAGCAAACAAATCTCTGTTTTCAAATTCTCAGTTTCTCAACTGTTGTTCATCCATAAGATTTTAAAATCTTAGGAAGAATATTCGGACCAACAGAGGAAGATCTCTGTGATGCCCTTGAGGTTGGTTAGTTAGCTTTGGATAAAGCATTTCCAGTCTCATTGTTTGAAAGAAAATTCTTTCTCTTTTACTCCATTTGATACTTGCTTGCAATCCTGCCCACATTTTCAGGATTTATTCTACAAGACAGTATAGAAAATACCTTCTCCCTCTGGTTCAAGATGACACTACAAATTTGGGACATAGCTACACTTCTGTTTCATTTGCTTTTGGTTAAACAGTTTGCTTCACAATACCATTCGCTCCTATTGGCTTGAATTTTCCAGTGTTGTTAGGGGTGCTTATTTATCACTGCAACCTGTTACACTGAACAGTTTTTCCTTAATTTATTGTTAGTCTCTTGTTACTGTTTATTTAGGTTATTTTCATTTTTCATCTTTATAAATGGTAAAACAATGAATAACTGTGCATTTTTCTTATCTCTTGAAATGCATTCTTATGATAGAGGAAAGTGTTCAAATGGCCTAATTGTTTGATAGGCATTTTTATATCACTTTTTAAAATTGTGTATTGCATCAGCTTCTATAGTGTAACCTGATTTTACAAATCGCCCCATGATATATAATGGCTTGAACAAAATAGAGGTTAATCTCTTGTTCCCCTAAATGTTCTGTGTGGCTTCTGGCAGGTGGTAAGTTTGATGCAGGTGGGGATTCTGTATGCCTAAGCCAGAAATGATGCTTTGAGAAAGGTGGGGCTATGCATCTCTTGTTCACTCCTCCTGTCTTCAGCAATTCAGGCAGAGATGAGAGCACATAGTAGGTGCTCAATAAATAAATGATTGGATGAGTGAATTCATGGGGAAATAATTGGAAGAGAAAGGGAAAGAGATGCCAACTAAGACAAGTGAC
Source organism: Camelus bactrianus (assembly GCF_048773025.1). Lineage (NCBI taxonomy): Eukaryota > Metazoa > Chordata > Mammalia > Artiodactyla > Camelidae > Camelus > Camelus bactrianus. The sequence goes on from NC_133542.1 coordinate 10,673,735, forward strand.
AAGGAGGTCCTAGGTCTGACGGTAAAAGCCCTCTTAGCTCAGATGAGAAAATCCTAAGACCGCCATTGACAATTTTCTGTTCTTTGGAATCATGCTCTGTGGGTTCCAACGTCACAACACTTTTCTGGCTTTCCACCTAACTGCCTCTGAGACTACTGCTTTTGTGATCTTATGTAGAAACTATTCTTTCTCTATTTTCTCTTTAAAAATTAATCTTTTGTTCTTTAGTTATTGCCCAGTTCTGGGTACTTAATATAGATTACTCCTTTATCTTATTCTCAAAGCAGCCTTGAGAGAAGGATATTATCTACATTTTATTTAAATAAATAAGCCAGTAAAAGTGCGGTTTAGGAAGTGACAGCCTAGAGAAACAATCCCATTGCTAGTAATAAAATAAGAGTTAAAAAAAATTTATTGAAGTACCATCAGTTACAATGTGTCAATTTCTGGTGTACAGTGTCCCAGTCATGCATATACATACATATATTCATTTTCATACTCTTTCGTTAAAGGTTACTACAAGATATTGAATAGAGTTCCCTGTACTGTAAAGAAGAAACTTGTTTTTTTAAAAATCTCTTTTAGTATATAGTGGCTAACATTTGCAAATCTCAAACTCCCCAACTTATCCCTCCCCACCGTCTTTCCCTGGTAACTGTAAGATTGTTTACTATGTCTGCGAGTCTGTTTCTGTTTTGTAGATGAGGTCACAGTGTCCTTTTTTTGAGATTCTACATATGAGTGCTATCACATGATATTTTTCTTTCTCTTTCTGGTAAAACAAGAATTTTTGTGTAGTTTGTAACTCAAGTGCGTCTCCTTTTCACTGGCCTGGTGTCTTATCATTGTTTTGTCTCTCTCTTTTCCTTTCTTCTCCTCCCCTCCCCTCCGCTTCTCCCCTCTCTCTGGTTTATGTGTCTCCTTCATGTCACCATCTGCAGATACGTCTTTAGATAAGTAGTTCCTGGGTGTGGGTTTTAGAGCCATGTGCTGGGAACTGCTGGGTAAAGCTCTCAGCACTATGGCCAAATGAGCTAGCAGGGCTCTTTCCTCTTAAATAAAATGTCCTGTGTGTACTAGTGACTGTCACTACACCTTTCCTAAGGTTTCCATGAAATTGGACACTGCTGATCCTCCCTTCCATCAAATACTCTCTCTCCTCTGCTTTCTCTGACCCAGTTTCCTCCTGGCTTTCCTCTGGCTTCTGTGGCTGTCCTGTATCAACCTTCTCTATGAACATCTCTCGTCTGCCAACTTCACAATTCTATTCAAAGCATCTATTTTCTTCTCACTCATCCAACTCTCTGACTGTTTCCGTCTATGGATTCCACTGTCATTTGTAAGGTCTTGGTATTTTATTTTTTATTTTGAGGCAGGAAGCCCCATAAGAACACTGGCAGGACCCGTAGGCAGGGCCGCTTCTTTCCTTCCAGCACCGTGTGGTTCCCTGGCCTAGAGGCTTTATCTCACTTTTTGCCTCTAAAGCAGCTAACTTACACCTAGAATTCTGTTGGTTCCCTGAGCTCACTTCTGATTGATTATTACTCTCACTCCTGATTGGTTATTACTCTCACTTCTGATTGGTTATTACTCTCACTCCTGATTGGTCCATTTGTAGTACTTCATTTGCATGGAGCTCACTCCTGATTGGTCTATTTCTACAAAGCTTGTTCCTGGTTGGTCAACTTCTGTTGTACTTTATTTGCATATGATGTTGCAAAGTGTAAAACTGGCAGCCTATAAAAGGCCTGTGTAAACCTACAGACAGGGTCCAGAGCTTGAAGTGTTACCTTCTCTAGGCCTGCTGGTGTAATAAACCTGATTTCTCCAACTCTCCAAATGTTGCATGGTCGCTCGCCCAGATCCAGGTTGCTGTCACAACAGAGATGTAACACCGAGCTGTAACACACTTTTCTGCAACAATTTAACTTGTTTACTTGATATACCAATACCTATTATGTGCTGTTCTCAATGCTCAAGACACAGCAGTGTACAAGGGCAGCAGAATCCCCTGCCAATATATAGAAGTTAAATTTAAGCAGGGAGGATGGCTAATAAAAAAAAAATCAGGTGAAGAAAGAATTGTAAAGAGAAATAAGGCAGGTTCAGATGATGGAAACTGGCAAGGAACATGTTGTCTTTTTACAAAAGAGTCAGAGAGGATTGTATGCTAAAGCAACATGTCCATGGTGGCCTGAGAGAGGTGAAGGGATGACCTGGGTGATATTTGAGGGAGAACTGTAAACAAGAAGAAGACTATATGTAAGTTCCCTGATGTGGGAGCTGCACCGGGTCTGCAGGAACATCAGACAGGACAATGTGGTCGTTGTGAGGTCAGTGTTGGAGGGATAGTAAGAGATGAGGGAGATACCATTTAGGAGCTGTTCAGCTCTGTTAAAACTCTGGATTTTATTCAGTGTGATATGGGGAATATGTGACGAGTTTTGGACAAAGGAGTGCCATGATCTGATTTTGCAATGAAGGGATTCCCTGATGGCTCTTTGGAGTTCAGAGTATAGGTTGGGAAGTTTCAAAGCAGGTGACTAAATACAAAGTTATAACAATAGTCAAAACAAAGGATAATGGTGCTGGGAATAAGGTGACAGCCACATAGATGGTGACAAAGTTGCCAGATATATTTCAAAGGTAAAGCTGAAAGGAATCAAACCTTCCTAGTGTCACCCAGAGCACTTTCTTGAGCCCCAGCATCCGTGCTGACAGACTTATTTAACGTTTCTGCCTGCATATACCATTGATGCCTCAAACTTACCGTGCTTAAACCAACACTATCAACCTCTAAACCCAACTTGCTTCATACCCAGTGTCCTTCATGGCTGACCTCAGAAAGAAAGTTATTTAGTGACAATAAACTACTAATTTTTCACATGTCAAGGGAAAATCATACTCCATCTCAGAATGGCTGGGAGAGAGGTTTTGGATGCACCAACATAGACTTCTCTGGAAGAAATTGGCTCTCTCTTAGCATCTTACCTCTGTTTTCTCTGCCTGAATACAGTTTGCTCTGCCTATCAACCTAAAAAACTCACACATTTCCCTCCAAAGCATGAAATGGTACCTTCTTTGAAAACCCCCTTACACCTCTCCATTACTTTATTTTTTCTCTATAACAACACTTGAGCGGGAAGGGTTTTTACCATGTTTATCCACTAGAATGTAATTTTAACTTATTTATCTTTCTCCTTAGTGGATCACAAAAGATTGAAGTATAGAGCTTATCTCTCTTACTGCTTTATTTCTGGCATAGAATGATAAATCTACGTTAAACTTCCTTACAGGTTGCAGCTCATTAGTTTTGAATGCCTTACTGATTAAAAATAATTAAGTGAAGGAAGGATAGAAGAGAGAAAACAAGGAAGGAGGAAAGGAAAGAAAGAATGAAGAAATAGCGGCTTTCTATCCTCTACTCATAGGTGTCCCTACTTGATCATCTTATTTCTAAATTTTGTAAACCATTCACTTTCCGATAAGTGACCAATGAAAGAAGCAGCTTTACTTACTTTAACAATAGTGATAGATCATGGTTATTTTTACCTGTATTATCACTGACATGATGTTTTTCATTTCTTTGGAGATAAACACATTCTCACTGCTTTCTGTTTGTGCATGGGTGTAATTTTTTCCGATGCTCAACTTCTATATGCCTTATGTACAGTCATTTATATTCAGTTAGAGGGGTTAATGAATGGAAAAGCCATGCATGTTATGAGCTTTTCATGAGTTTGTTGTTATTTTTTTCAGTGGGAAATTTATGGAGGAAAAGATGCAAATGGAGCATAACAATAACACATTAAAGAACTGAGCCCTGGGTCTACGGCTTTGAATTGTGTGTCTCAGTTGAACTAAAACTTGCAGAGTTACAGAGCAGTGCAAGTTTTGAAGTACTGAAGTGAGAACTTTATAAGCAAACTCCTTAGGGAAGAGATGTGGCATGTTAGCCACTATCGACCAAATTATTTTGATTTCTTCTCAATCTCGTAATAGAATATATGTTAAAAATGCATCCATTGAAGAGTACACAGTGTGCATATTGGTAAGAAATGTGAGTATTAAATAACTGGGATTGTTCCTTGAGCTGGGTCTCGAAGTCATAAAATTTATTCGAGGGTACTTAATTCTTCAGCATCATTGCCAAGTGAGCTGACAGGGTTTGTTTCCTACAACAAAAACCCCATGCAAATGTTAAATGCTGTGTGATGCCTTAAGAACTGTCTTACGATGATAACTGAGAATTCATATTCTGTTCTTCCTTGGTAGCCTTACCACTAACAGGTCACTGTCATGTTATGCTCCAGTGAAAGATAAGATTACTTGAACTAATAATAGTTAGCCTCTGTTACCTACTAATATGTATGCTGGTTGGAGTTGAAAGCCTGCTTTGATTTACAGCCTTGGAAGGAGGCTTGGAGCTACTCATCCGTGAATGAACAGAGAGCCGACTTCTCGTGTTTATTGCTGGCAGATAGACTGAGATTAGAAGATGCAAATTTGGCATGGGTCTACCACTTTGCTGTGATTCCTTGCTTGTTTAGAGAATGAAATCCCAATTTAACTTTCTCTTTGTAGACAACAGTCATCTAAGAAGGAACCTAACCTGAATGTGGTCTAATCATGGTATAAAGACATCTGTTACATCTTATCTGTCACATCCAGCTTGAGGTAGAATGCCATGGTCTTGTCAGCATACTGTATATTGGTAAATTATGATAGAAGAGAGTGGTTCTCCTTTTTTTTTCATACACCAAAACCAACATATATATACTATATGCTTTTATACAAGCCTATCATTGAATCAGTGATTGATTCATAAAATGGGTGGGGAATGATTGGCACAAATTATTTACTATCACAGTATATTCTCCTGGTGACCTATGCAATCAACCAACTACAAAATATTTATTTTCAAATATACCCAGAAGACCTAGAAAATGGATATCTTCCATTATAAATAAAACTTTAATTTATTCTGAAATGTAAAATGCATTCTATGCATTCTCTGAACATAACACAGCTAAAATTTGATTGAATAAGTCATAGAGAAACCAAGAAACAGAATAACACAAACACTTTAAGCTTTATTTTAAATGTTTCTACCTCAATAATTTTGGGGTCATAAACGGAATAAAAAATACTATTAGAATGAGTGTAGGAAAAGTGAAAAAAATATATGAAATGTGAGCAAGTCTTTACTTGGATAAATCCCCATGGCTATAACTCTTTTGATTGTTATAAAGAGCAGTTGAAAATGAATTAAAAATCATTTAATCAAGCACCCCAAAGCAGCAAAGGCATAACCTAAAATCGCGATTATTACAATATATAAAAGCAGGAATCAGTGGATTAAAAAGCTGAAGATAATTGCAATTGTAAAATAAAATCTGGAGCTCTATTGTAAAGATGAATAACCTAACTCAAAGTGCAAGGTGTTGCAGATTTTTTCTAATCAAGGTAGACAGGAACATTGGGTGATCCTCCTAGTTCAAAGGATAGATATTTAGTATGAACATCATTTAACATTGACAGTTTCCAGCCATAGTCTCGGTGGGTAATGTTAAGTCTGAACTGTCATTGGGGCATCCAGTTTATGGAGACTTTGGGATAAATACAGGCTAATCCTAATACAAGATAGCTCTTTCCAGAGCTTCAATCCTCTTCTAAACATAGTCTGTTGTATTTAGTTACTTTTGACCTATTACTCTTGGAACAATGTGTTTATCTGTGGCCACTTCTGCTGATGCTCAGTGATGATCATGATAATTATATACTAATTAAGTTAATCACATAATTATATAATATGATTAACATTGCTAAATAAGTACTATATAATTTAATAAAACAATGTAATTAAGTTGATAAATTATTATGCTTAATTAAATCAATACTTAAACTATTACAATGACAATCTTCATTATTACTGTATCTCTTATTTTTAAAATTACTTTTAAATCTGTTGCTCTAAAGTGAAATCATTATTTTGTGCCAGACTTAGAAAACTCCATTATGCTGGGAAGGTGGTAATTCAAAGCAATCTTATTTTCCCACAGCCTAGAAATTTAAGAATTCTTTATTTTTCAAATAAGAAATAACAACTTTATTGTCATCTGTTCAAAATGATGTAAGGTGAATTAATTAGTAATATGAACAAGACTGAAAGAGAGGCATGATTACTTTATAAACACTTTAAAGCATCTTGGGATCATCATTAGACATTCAAATGTCTGATAGAAGAAAAAGGAAAATATCTCTTTCATTCAATAAAATATATTCCTTATAGTATATGCGGTTAGAAATGTAATGTTATTGTTATTTGAGTTAGTAGACATACCTTGAAATATTGAAATTAAATTTCTATCATTCAACAGTTCAGTTTCTGATCCTATGAAATAGCTTTCTCCCAATTGATAGTTATTAATGAAAGTGATTATATTTAGCATAGTAAGTAATACTACATTCTGGTGGGAGGGGAAAAAAAGAATTTGTGAAGGATGCGTGTTTCTTATATCAGGAGAAAGGGTTGATTATGATATATTGAGAGTCAGTTTTTTAACACACAATTTTTTAGAGCAGTTGTAGGATCACAGCAAAATTGAGCAGAATATACAGAGATTTCCCCCATACTCTGCCCCCACATATTCATAGTATCCCCCATTATCAACATCTTCCACCACAGTGGTACTTGTGTTACAGGTGGTGAATCTGCATTGACACATCATTATCATCCAAAGTGCACAGCTTACATTAGGGTTCACTGTTGGTGTTGTGCATTCTGTGGGTTTAAACAAATTTATGATGACACATCTCCACTGTTTGGAATATTTTCATTCTTTGTAAAAATCCTCTCTGTGCTGCCTATTCATAACCCCCCCCTCACCATCAACCCAACACCAACCCTTGGCAAATACTGATATTTTTCCTGTCTCCATAGCTTTGCCTTTTCTAGAGTGTCATATAGTTGGAATCATATAGCAGGTAGCCTTTTCAGGTTGGCTTTTTTCACTTAGTAATATGCATTTAAGTTTCCTCCATGTCTTTTCATGATTTGATAGTTCCTTTCTTTCTAACGCTAGCATTTCATTATATGGACTTACCACATTAATGCATCCATTTACCTACTGAAGGACATCTAGGTTGCTTCCAAGTTTGGGCAGTTATGAATAAAGCTACTATATAAACATCTGTGTGGAGGTATCCACTCCTTTGGGTAAATATAAAAGAGTGTGATTTGGGGGTTGTATAATTAGAGTGTGCATAGTTAGAGCTTGTTTTTAAAAATGATCATATTCACATTATTTATATGGTATGTTTTATACTATCATCATAAAGATGTTTCCAAGATGTAACCTACTTAACTAGACCAAGATATGTATTATTGTAAGTGAAGACACCATTATATAATGCCCACTTTGAAGTCTGGGACTGAAATTAGATTTTTTTTTTTTATTAGGAAAGAGAGGACAGATTTCAAAGCCTAGAAGACCTAATACAGAATATAGCAAAGACCTCAGAGAAATCTAACTTCAGTTCCCCAGTAGGGTTCCTTGGAGATCAGATTGTCAAGAGGAAGACCAGGTCCTAGATACAGGCTGATTGAGGACCATGAAAGTGGCTAGAATATGGACCTTAATGCTAGGAACAATAATTATTCACCAGATGGAAGAACCTAATAGATACTACATCCTAAGAACAAGGCATACATATTCTTTCTGAAGAGTTTTTAAAGGATGGGAAAGAAAAGTTGCAGGATAATAGGTCACAGCCCTTTTCATTCTTTCTGTCTCAAGTGAAGATTAACCTTGGAATTTAGAGACATTGACTCTACATTTGAGACCAAGTGGATTCAGCTGTGTGGAAAAGACTGCTGGGGTTATCGCAGGGTCAGGCAAAGCCCGGTCAATGCCTCCTAGTTTAGCTATGACTGGAAATGTAAGCATGTGGCCTTGTGTTTGATGTAGAAAATGATAAAAAGAAAATTCTGTGTTCAAGATGCTAGATAGAGTTGTCACTGCTAATGCAGGTATCAGTGGTTTATTGGATCATGTCTTACATGCCTTTGCCGGTAACCAGAATTGTCCGTGTTTCCTTCTAACAGAATAGATTTCTTTTACTATTTCAATGTCATTCTTTAAGTAAGATGGGACTTTGAGTTTATTAGTGTGCTTGGTAGAGTTTTTGCTGATATTTTCTGACTAAGCCAAACAGCACATAAAGATAGAAATTAGGCAGAACCTGCTCTGTGTGATGTAGTCTCTTCCCTGAGGTGACTGTGGCACTGAGATACACACATGGGACAGAGTTAGTGTCTCCAAGTCATGGACTATTGCAAACGAAGTCTCAGCTGATTGTTCCTCCTGCAACCACTTCCCTACAAGTGTTTAGACATATTGAGAACAAGCAGAAGGTAGTATTTAAACCTGGGTTGATATTCCTGTTCACTCTTGGGATCATTAGATCAATTTCTAAAAACATGCTTGTAAAATCAGGTAGAAGCTTGGGTGCTGAGTGGATTTGTTCTTTGCTGTTTCAGCCTCTGAAGATGAGGCTATCTTACCATATTTCTCTGTACAGAAAATAAACATAACTGTGTTTTCTTGATGAGTAATTTATGGGCCAGACTAATGGTTTCAAAATAATTCAGTCCCCTGCTTAGAATCCCTGGTGACTATTGAAATAAATGTATATGAAACCAAGGGAAAAAAAAACCCACTAAATTTTTACCCAGTAGTTGGGTAATATTACTGTTGATTGGCTAGAAATATTAATGGAGGTCTAAGAATATGTTGCAGAGTGAATTATATTGTGAAAAAAACCAAAACTGACTGATAACAAAAATAGGTGGAGACAGGAGACTGGTGAGGAACATGTGGCTGGAACACAGTACCACAGTGTTACCACACATGGGAAGCAGGAGAGGCTGACAGCAGGCTTACAGTGTGGAGCAGTCTCGGGAACACAAACCAATGGGACGCTCCAGCGATGGATCTGGGTACTTGTTTCAGACCATGTTGCCTACAAAGGCTCAAATGGTCACTGTATTATCCTTAGTAGGAAGTTTGCCAACCACGAAGGTTCAATTCGTTTTTATACATAATTGACCTTGCATCCAGAATTTTGCTAATTATTTTAATGCTCGTGATTTTTCTTTAGAGTATTTCATATTTTCTACATCTGCAATTATGTCATCTTTTAATAATGACAGCTGTACTCTTTGGGTTCCAATCTTTGTAATTTTAATAATTTTTTATGTTGTACTATGTGTTTTCTCTAGTTGAATAGAAATAGTGTTAGTGGATGTTCAGGGAAAGATAATGTAGTATTTGGCCTATAGGTATGAAGTTAGAGGGTTTTTTTTTTTAAAGATACTTTGCTCAGAGTAAGAATTTTGTGTTTTTGTTGCTACTTAGCCTTATGCTTCCATATATGTATATATGATTTATCTCCAAGACACACTGGTTTGTAAAAATACAATGGTTATAAAATACAGAGGTTTTATTAAAATTGCTGTCTAAATGATACATTCATGTACATATATACATATACATACATATGAATATATGTGTAAGGTATTTAAGAGATGTGCATGGAAGGATGTACAAGAAAGAATGTCGGTGTTTATGTCTCCCAAATGGGTTAGAAAGTCTTAGAGTGGAGCTAATTTTTATTCTATACCCTTTTGTATGTGTACATTATACGTAATCCTTTTATTTTTTTCACAGAAATTATCCTAACGAGATACCTTATTAAAAAAGTCCATACCACAACATAATGTGTACCTTGTAGTGATAAATATAGGAAATTTCATTTTTCATTAGCATTTTGACTTAAATTCTTACCGAGCCCTCATGATACGCTGGGAACTCTAACAGTCACCTTACACTTTGTAACTCACGTTCATATAAAAATCCTGGAAAGAAACACCCTTCAAGTTCTCAGAATGTCATCTTGCATGTATTGGGTGATGGGCATATTATTTTTTATTTATATACTTTCAAATTCTATCAAATTTCATTAATTATTAAAATTCAAATGAACACTTTAGGAAGCATCAGTTTACCATTATGCTTAATGGGAGTAGACAATAGGCATCTCTGGTTTGTGCGGACAGTTTATGATTTCTGTTTTCCAGGGAAGAAGAGTAGTGTGATGATTGCTTTGTACTGGAGATTTACTTTGCTGATGTTTGAAGCCATCACATTTGAGGTTCTGCTTAGACTTGGGCAGATGATGATGTTACTTGTCATGGTTTTTATCTGTATGCACAGGCACCTATTCTGTCTTAGGTCCAATTGTCATAGTTGTTTAGCATCTGGAAAAGCATAAGATTTTGAGATTGATGCCTTTATGTGGAAGTTTGCTATGTCTCACAGCCACAAAATACTGCCACCCATGCTTCTCTGGCCACCACTGCCCAAGATTTGTTAAGGAGAAGATACAGAATGATCATCATAAACACGTTTTTCACTCAGTGGGAGGGATGGAGGGGAGTCATTCACTGTGCATGCCAGTCACTGTGTAGCTTTCTAATCTCATGTCAAAAGGATGCAGCTAAATCCCCCTGTACATGAGCAACTGTCTCATCCAAATCACACAGCGTGATTATAGGTATTGTACAACTGTATTTATCTACCATGTTTGAAACAGTATCAATTCATTAAAACTAGCTAACCCATCAGCAGTTGACAGCTATGATTTAAGCAAAGATGCTTCTCCTTAAGCTTAGGGAGCACCACAGAAACTGAGAAGAGGAGATGGCTGCAGTACATATCTCAAAAACCTCCTGCTGGTTCTCTATCCCTTCATTTTAACTGAAGGTTTAAAATTTTTTATTCTGTGGAAATGCAAATATTGTTCTACCACCTGCTTATATCTGCTTTCCTTGGATCTGATTTGCCACTGGGTTATTACCACTGCGCTTTGCTTGATAATAACCTGGACTCTTTTTTGGAGAAAATGACTTCTAGTGCCATTGCTGAAAAAGCCTTTTCCTCTACGACTTGTCATGTCTTACGGTTGCCAAGCATGTTTTGTTTGATCTTAATTATTGCTTCAGGCAAAACAGGTGGACTCCCTTCCTTGTTTTGAGCCACAGCAGATCAAGGTTCTGTGATGACGGGTAAACCTGAAGCCTTCATAAAACTGGGGGTTTTGTGTGAAATCTTCTCATTTTGCAACTGTCTTTTTTTTTTTTTGTCATGGTTCATCATTGCTGCCTCATTCTGTGTAGCCACATGGCCACCAGAATGACACTTACCATTACAAATAAGAACCCAGCTTGAGTTCCTACCTGCATTTGTAGGGGGAGAATGTTTGAGGGAGAACTGAAAAGAAAACCAATTGATTTTATAACAGATTTTAAGGTGTTCCATGTACTTTCATTCATATTTCACTACTTAAGGTCTTACTATACACATACTGTTTTTTAAATATATTTCAGAAAGGAACTTTGATAAGTAATAATTGGAAGAATATATAAAGAATGATTTAATGACCAATAGTGATGGCTGATATGTAATTTATTAATCTCTTTTAAAAATAGTAAAAGAGAGCAAATGGAAATAAAACAAAAAGTGACTTAGATGATGCAATATGACATTGTCTATATCAAATTGTATATGTATGTATATAATATATACGTATATCATATTGTATGTGTATGATGCATATGTGTATGTAACTTACATCCATGCTGTTTAACAATTGGAATATTTATCACACCCTTTTATGCAATTCTAATTATAAAGAGTAAGAGTACTTTACTCTGAATAGGAGATTACTAAAAATTTTATACATTTGTATCTTTTTCACATCTTCTACAATGACTGTATCTTAACTACTACAACCAAATCTATGTTTAAATCGAAACTGTTATCTTGGGTATTATGTAGAAGTCACTTAAAACACAACAAAGCAGAAAATTAAACACATGCATACACACATGCAAAAACGGTTATTATATACACTGAACTGTGCAAGAGATAGTTCAGGATAGTCAGGCAATGCATAATTTAATTAATCCATTCAAGTTTTGTGGAGTTCCTACATTTTCTACAATAGATATGTATTATATAAAATGAGGTAAATAAGGTTATTTGACAAAGGGATAAATTTAAACTCATAGAAATCATTCTGACAAAAGGGATGATGTGAGGTTAATTCAAACTCCATTAACGCTAGGAAGATCAATGTAAGGTGATCATTTTTGTAGGGAAGTACTTGACCTGGAGATTTAGTAGTTGGAGATAATTACACAGGTGAAAGGTGGTTATTATAAAAAATATAGCCCCAAAGTAGGGCAGACAGATTTCAAACAATTTAGAGGAAAGATAAAAGAGTCTGGGGCATGAGATACTGTCATGATAAGTGATGTAAGTTTTCTGAAGTGAGTTCTACTTCAGTATCTTAGATGACCTCAAAGAAGAGGCACATAGAGGTTCTAAAAAATGCAAGTTCTGAGAGAGGTCTATTTAATTTTTTTTTTTTAATGATTAGGTGAAAATAATAGAAGGAGAGTCAAATGAAGGTTTATGTAAGAGAAATTTATTTATGTATATGTCCATATTTTTTGCTATATATATCCAGGACCTGTCCTAACTACATGTATACATTCCTTTAAAATGGCTTCAGAGACAGAACAACTTAATGATTTATTATTACAACTCATAAAATGTCTCTCTCTTGAGACTGCTAAGTAATTTATCAACCTCAAAAAAGTTTAGACTTTTTCAGCAATGAGAAATTAAGACTTGTAATAATACTAAAAGGTAGTTCCAACCCAGAGTTTTCCTAAGTCCATCACTTTCAATTTTTATATCGAAAGAAATCCACAAAATCATTTTAGGATAATTTAAGTGCAATTTTCCAGTGAATGCTACGGTCATTGGAAATCATCGTTTGGTAAAAATTGCTTATGCCTAAAGGCGGATAAGATGTGGATGGAGCCAGAAGAAAGTTTCTTGTGATTATTTTCATTATGTATTTTTTTGATAATTGTGTTAGTATGAAGTTAAAACTATCTAGCTTCTATCTTTACTGGACTATGAGTTTAGAACTTTTCTGTGCTAATCCTTATGTTCAATTTTCCCTTGATTTTCACTGTTTTCATCTTTATACCAGCTGTGCTCAGTAAATGTTAAATTGAAAACATAGAAAGAGAGTCATTTATTTAACATAGGAGTTTACAAACATCTGCACTCACCTTAACAAAGCAATGATTTTATGTATAAGATCCAGTGACTGCCAAAAGGAGTTGAAGGTTTTAAATATTCGCATTGCATAGTTTCTGCCTACGGTGGTTTTCACACCAGATTCTGTGTCACTGAGAGAATTTGGGACACCGAAGGCAATTAAAGATAAACTACCTGATGTTGCAGCCAGATTGCCACCAGGAGCGGTGCTGAAGCGATTTTAGCAACGCGGGTGTGCGTGTGTAATGACGCCCCCTTAGAACTCTTCTTAGACGTTACCCAGTGTGCATGTAACGCAGCAGAATTCCGCAGGTAGAACGCAGACTTTGTCTTTATCTTTTTTCAATTTAAATTTTATCATCAAATTATCTTTTTTTTGTGGCATTATACAGAAGAGTATTGAGTTTATGCGGCTATGTACAGTTTAACGGATTCTGTAATTTCTGTTCTGTATAAAATTCCTGCTTTCTCTAATGGATTTCCTTTTCCAAATAGGATTGAAGAGGGCTGCAGTTGGAAAATGATACTCTAAGGATGTAACTAAAATCAATTTCATCTGAGAAATATTTATTTTTTGAAGTTAAATATAGTGAATCATCACGCATATTAATTCACTTTATCCACTTGTCTTCCTGGAGTTCAGAAATGTCTCACTATCTTTACAAAGAAAGTAAAAAAAAAAAAAAAAAAAAAACCCAAAAACCAAAAAACCAAAAAACCAAAAAACAAAACAAAGGGATTAAATACACATAGGGAAGATTATCTAAATTGACTGTCTGTTCTTACCAGATTTCAGTCAATAAATTTGGGAACATCTAAATCAATTTAATGTCACCCTCTATTCATTTTCATATTTTTCACATGGGTGTTCTAATACATTCAGGTAGATTATACCATGTTGATTATAAATATTATATTTAAAATTAACATTTATTTATATTTGCATAATTTCATTTATAATTGATGTCTCAAGTCTTTCTATATTGAAGACCATTAGTCCATGACTGTGAAACAAATGTTTATAAATTCAGTAATTCATCATCAAAACTATTCTGACAGTATGAGTGGAGAATTTGGAATCAAATGGTTCACTTGTGAAAATGGTATTAGCAGAGAAGGGGTGACCAGAAATACACACAGAGAATAACTTTCTGAGTGAAAAGTAACTCAAGATATCTCAACCTGATTTACTATAGTACATACTCCAGAAACATTACTTTTTGAACTACATGGCCCAGTATATACATTTACAACATTTATTTTCATAGTTATAACAGCATTTGCTTATAAATCTCAAACATATCACAGGTGCACAGAAGCTAATATTTATCCTTGAATTAATTTTCCATCTCCTTGTCTCCCGTTGTACTCCTTTTATACTTAATTCTTTTTTATATTTATTGCCACAATTTTTCTCTTGTTTTCTTAGTAAACGCTTGATGGATCTGCTTCTATTGCTGTGCTTACGTCCTTTTCTTTTTTTTTTTTTTTTTGAGGGTTGTTTTTTTAACATGTATAACTAAGCTAAAAAAAAATGTTAACCCAACTTGTGAGTCTTTGTTTTCAAAATTGTGTTTAACTTCTCAACCTTTACGTGTTTGCTATATGTGTAATATACTTATGCATGTATATGAGTAACCTCATTTTTTAAATCATTATTCATTCTTCTTGTAATTATTTGCTGACTTGTGTTTTCTGAATTTGAGTACATTGACCCATTTTATTTATTCTGTGTTTCCTTCAATACCCTATCTTTAAGGGTGTCTTATTAAACATCCTATATCTATCTTTAACAGTCTTAAGTATTTAACCTGCTTTTATACATGCTTTTGACAAATAATTAATAGTAATTAATAAGTGCATTTGCCAATAAAGAATAGAATCATTTTATCTGAGATTGGTTTCTGCTTTAATCTCTCCTACTATCCCAAACCAGTTGATAAAAAAAAAAAAAAAAAAAAACTGATTCTTTTTTTTGGGGGGTTTTCATAACAGATTGATTTTTTAAAACGTTTTAATCAGTCATTATTTAGGCTTCAAGTTTTATTCATTTACTTTTGTTTACCACCCTTTTGAATCACAAATCTGTCTACTTGCCTATTTATTATATTTTCAAGAAATTATTTCAGAAATGGTTATTCGGTAATACCATTGTTGAGTCTGGCCTGTAAATAAATGACAATGTTTTGCTCCCTTGGACTTGGTTAACATACTGTCTGGACAGAGAACGTCACTTGTTTGCAAAAGTTTTTATGATTTGACTTCCCAGTGGTCTAGCATTCGCTTATTGATGAGAAGCTGACGGAAATCTGATTCCATGTGTTTGTAGGTAAATCTTGTTGTTTTGTTCTTATACTCCTGTAATTTTATTGAATTTCTTTCCTGTTTGAAATCCTCAAATTTCATTGGCTTGTACCTTAGGATGCTTTAGCTTCAGAAGATTTTGTGATATTATGTCTTTATTTCTTCATTGTCACCCCTCTATTGTCACCTTTTGGAACGCCTAGTTCTCTATCTTCTTGTGTCTTTGCTGTGCTGTCTGAGGTGGTCCTACAGCTGATTGGCCATGTGAGTTCCGTTCTTTTCCAGGTTTTGAAATTTTTTTCATGAATATTTATCTGTAAAAAACCAGAAACTATCTTGAAAACATAACTCCCAATCATATATCTTTATTTTTCTTCTCATAATTTCTATATAAGTTAAATAGCATATTAATAAATTTAAAGTTCCTTTTTCATTTCCCTCAGTTTCCTTAAAGGCAATTTTTCGTCTAATTTGATAAAAATTCTTCCAGTTAGAATTTATTTATTTTACTAATTCGATTTTTCATAATTAATTCATTATATTACCTATTAATATATTAAAAATGTATAGGCATATTTGTGTATATTTTTCCAGCAGATTAACATTTTTATTTAGGATTATCTGTTGAAAGCCTATCCACATGGGTAAACATATTTTAATATATAACATTCTATTTTATATTTTGCATAAATTGTATTCTTAATTTCCCCAAATATAGGTTACTTCTATTTCATATCATATTTGGGGAAATTATGTAAATTAGTACTAGTAATTGTAAAATATGTAAATTAGTAAATTATGTAAATTAGTAAAGTGAATGTTAGTACAAAATATGCTATTAGTAAAATAAAGTACAATTAGTCATTTAAAAGAATAATAATTTTGTCCTCATCAATTTGCTATTTGAGCAGGGCTTAGCAGTAACAGCTTGTTCTTGCTTTAGTCGGCCTTACCTAGTGTACACAAAGGCCAGAGTTTAAATCACCCCCAGGTTTTCTTACTAACGTGTATAGTAATTGCGGCTCTTTGTCAATGGGACCTTAGTAGGGGTCCTCAACATGACCTCTCCATGTGGCCTCTGCTTCCTCAGAACATAATGTCTGGGTTCCAAAAGATGTACATCCCCAATTGGGGAGGATAGAGCTCAGTGATAGAGCATTTGCTTAGCATGCACAAAGGTCCTGGGTTCAATCCCCAGTAACTCCATTATAAATAAATAAATACATAAATACATAAACTTAATTATCTCCTCCTCAAAAAACCCCCAAAATCCCCATAAAACAAAAAACCATGCATCTCCAAAGAGAGAAAGCCAAGTGGAAGCTGAATTGTCTTTCTAACTTGTTCTAAGACTTCACTCAACATCACTCCTGCTGTATTCTTTTTATTAATTTGAGTCTCCAGAGCTGTTCACCCTAGATAGAGAGTACCAAGGTTCTGGAAGAGAAGACTGGATTGAAATATTACTGTAGACATGATGAAAAAGATAATCTGAGGCAGTCTGCCTTCTCATCTAAATATCTTTTTATCCATCCCACATGCTCAATACAATCACTTTGTGTCCTGACCCCGCACCCCAAAACCTCATCCCATCAGGTTATCACACTCAGGCGGAGGTTTGGCATCGTATGATCTAAATCTGGACCAGCTGTGGATGAACTTTGTCGGGTGTGGTACATCTGCTGCAGCGCTGTTGACTCTTTCTCAGTCTGAAAATCTGTGAACTAAAAAGGCAAGTGATATGTCCCTGTAGTGAACGTATAGTAGAGAGACAGGCATGAGGTAACTGTGATAGCCATTCTTTCAAAAAAGGAGGAAAGTGAGGCGCTTGGTAATCACTGGTCCTAGCAATTCTGAAATCCAACTGAGCAGTGGTTGCGAGTCCCTTGCTTTCCTGATCACAGCTCGGACACTCCGTGGGTCTTTGCACTATAAGCTTTTGTTTTCACCTCATGAATCATCCTCCCTTTCCCGTGAAAAAGTATTTATGTTTGCAACTAAGTAGTGTTTCAGCCTATTTCCTGCCTATGTTAGTTGAGAACTGCCTCTGTTTGCTGTTACTGCCTTTATTTTTAATGTCCTTGTCCTTTTAGTACAGGCTGATATAACTTGATTAAAAACTTCGTGGTTTTATATTATTCAGTTCTAATACAATCCTTTAGGCAAAAGCCACACCCAGAAACTTCTTTAGAATGAACTCTTCTTCATTCAGTACTTTAAAGATGCACCGTTGTCATCAGGCCTTTATCTTTTCTTGTCCACGAGTCCATGAATTAGTTCTATCATTGTCCCTCTATGTGCAGTTAGCCTTTTCCTCTGGATTCTTTCTTCATTTCCTTTCTTTCCTTCCCTCCCTTCCCTTCCCTTCATTCCTTCATTTCCTTCATTCCTTCCTTCCTGTCTCTCTCTATTATTTTTTTACTTTTTGAAGTTTTACAGGGTATAGATATCTGTGTATCAATCTTGCTTACTATTCACTGAGCTTCTGTAGTTCTAAATTAATAAACATTTGGCCGTTACGTCCTCAATTGTTTCCTGTCCTATTTAATCTTTTTCTTTCTATGCTCACCTGATATTGTCCCTCTTTGACCACTTGATATTGCCCTACAAGATGGTAAGTATTTATTTCACTTGTTCTCACCTTTTCTTTCTCTCTTTTGCAAAGAATCTATTTATTGATATCTCTTAAATTTCACATTCACTTACTTCTGTAGCTTCCAAACTTCTATAAGCTCGTTCAGTGAATTTTTCATTTCTGATTTTGTAATTTTAAGTTATAGAATTTCTCTTTCATACTTTGTTACAGTTTCCATTTCTCTGCTACTTTTCATCTGTTTGTTCCTTTTGTCAATGTTTTCCTTTAGGTTTTTAAATAGATTTCTAGTATCTGTAAAACAGGTTCTTGTGTGCTAATCCTACTCTCTGTTTCATCATGATGTCTGTTTTCATTGACTGATTTTTCTTTTGATATTTCCCAACTTGGGAAATACACTGGGGATTTTTAATTGCATCCTAGACATTTTTAATGATTGAGTCTGAATTATGTTGTCTTCCTTTAAAAGGCATTGAGTTTTGTCATCAGCAGTCATTTAATTACTTTCAATTACTGGCAATATCCTTTGGATGTGTTATGCTTGGTCTTATTTCTTATTAGGGCTAGTCTAATTTTATTCTTAGTCCTGAAAGTTAATCATTACTCTAGTTTATGGTCTTTACTCATGAGGTAAGACTATTCTGGAATCTACATTTAATTCACAAGTAATTAGTTCACAAATATGTTTACTCTCTAGATAGATGAGAATCAGTGCTCCCAGCCTTTAGCAGTATCCACCTTCATTTACTTCACAGCTTCTGAGGGCCAGCAGTCTCATAAGTAAAGACTCTTCTTATGAATGAGAAGCTCTCTGTCAAATACCGATTGGTGACTCCACACAGACTTCTGGTGTGGGGCCATTTTCCTTATGTCTCATGGCCTGCATTGCACATGTTAGTTGCTTCAGCAGCAATATATAACTCCATCCTCTACCACCTCAACTCGGTGCATCCACTGTGTCCTGCTGGTGCTTTATGGTCCTCATCTGTGATCCAAAACAAAGCTCCATGCAGGAAGCCAGAATGAACATGAAACTCACCTAGTGTGTTACCCTTCTCCATGAGTCATTGTCTTAAGCAGCCTTTTGAATAATAACTGAAAACCCAAGGATGCCTTCCTTACTTTGTCACTGGAGGGTTAGTTTGGAACCAGTTATGCTAGAAATAAATGATCTCATGTGAAAATTTTAGAGGTGAAGATTTCACACAGTTTCTAATTGAAAATGGAAATTTTTGAGTAAAACAATAGAATGACTATTGACTGTACAATATTCACAAAACTAAATAAGTTTAAAATCGATTGACATAATAAAATACCCCAGTGACACTCTGTTAAGGTAATAGCATTTATGTTCAAAGTCATTAAAACTTAACACAGAACTAAGATTTTTAAACCTCTACACACACACATTTTTACAGATATATACACACATGCATACGCACATACATATATGCATATATCTCTGTTTATTTCAAACAAGGAGCATACCAACATTTCACAACAGTGTTAAAAACTAACAACATTGATATCTGGATCATGAAACAAAAGAGGATGTGAGATGAATATGTCCTATTAATTTTTTAAGACTACTATGTTTTGGGCTATAGTGATGACATTGATATTTATTTGACATTCCTCAAATAAACTCAAAAATGTTTATATCTCTAATCTAGTGTAATTTGTAATTTGTTACAGTGTATGTTTTCAGATTTAGCTGTTATTTTTTAATGAATAGGAGCGTGAAGTTTTACTGTGAGAGTATATGGGCTTTCAGATACTGTGGTCAAAGTTCAATTTATGTTAATTACATGAATTTGTATGTTCTTCAAATTATGGAAACTTCCTAAGCTTCTGTGTCATTTTACAACTAGAAGTAATAATTGATAGTTCAGATGATTCTTAAGATTAAATGAGGTAATGCCTGTGATAATGCCTGATAGATTGGCTGGCAAAGATGGTGCTGATGGTATCTTTGTATTGTGATGAGTCAAGCTATTTTGTAAATCAGATAATAATTTTACATGGGTAGATCACAATTGCAGGAATGGTTTATTTCCATTTTTCTTTGGTCTGCATTTGCAATGGCTGAAAATTTTTTATTTTTAAGTGCATAAAATCACTCCCTTGTAATATCCATTCATACCATTGATCAACTTGTTAAATATCTTTAAAAAGTCATTGAGAAGAATCAGTGGTGCTCCAGAGTTGTAAAACTAAGCAGTGATTCATTTTGTATATTGTAATGTGGTGGAAATCCATGGGAAGGTGAATTGTTGGTAGTGTAATTATATTATATCCATATTGATTATCCTGATACACTCTTTCCCTGATGCTGTCTGATATTATTCAGTAAAACCCACGTATCTGGGAAATCTAAGGCACAGAGATCAAGTAGGTCTAGACTACATAATGTCAGAGCCAGAATTTGGAGGTAGACCTGGAGCCTACGTTATAGTTATGTCATTTCTATATGTGCCAGGATCCATGGAAAGGAGTATTTAAAAGTCTGGGTTGCACGGAGAAGCACTAAGGAGAAAACAACGCATTTGGACAAACTGATAGATGGTCAATATTTTACATATGGAAGAACATAAAACATCTGTGCTCAAATGTAATTCAGAGGTTGAGGTCATGTGACTGCTACCACTTGAAAAATAAGCTCTCTCTTTCCTGATACTAAAATCTGTAGGGGCAGTATCTTTTCAATGCCAGTAGCAAAACAAATACCTTTATCTCATGCTATCTCCATAAAAATAAATCATTAGTATTTCTCATGGGTGGTAATTAAATATTTAGGACAGGTAGGATTTTTAGTTCTGGAGGTATTGAGTTAACCTGAGGTTTGTTCAATTATCCAAAGGTTTATTTCCTTCCAGTTTATTTCCTGTGAAAATGATACACATTTTATACTATGGCTAAAAATTTGTGAAGAAAAGCAACAGAAGAGGACAAATATTATGTTTCTACCAACTCGTATTTTTTGAGCTCTTGAAAAAAGGAGTTGAATAATAGATTTGCTGAACTTGAAGGGAAAGTTTTTTTCCATGTTAAAGATTGAAATGTAAGTTGCAAGCATAATTCTTGTTTACTGCACATGTGTAGCGAATTTTTAAGGAACAAGTTTATTACATCAAGGACAGCATGAGTCAATGGTTTTAGGGGATTCAATAATAACCATGAAAAATCTGCACTGTGATATATTGGCTGTGACAGGTCTCACAAAGCGTCATGTAGAACTTGCTGAATTGTATCATTGAAGGCCACAATCCTTAGAACAGAGGAAGTTCTTTAAATGTAGGTCATTGTGTTCTTTTGTATAGTCAGATAGAAGTATCCAGAGAGCTCTTAGGATGCTCAGACAAGGAAAGTGAAAACTTTATTATTAATTCATTGTAAGATATAACTCATGATACTTACAGTGTAAGTGACCCGATTATCTTAATGTCAGTTAATAAAGAGTGAACCTTCCAAAGTCTGGGGATTCAGTTGTTTATAATAATATATTTGATATGAAAAAGTGAGCTACTCACAATAGTACTTGGAGTTCTATTTTATCTGTTCCAGAAAGTAGTGTGGTTTGAACAAGCAGGGTAATAATGATGTTGATAGTATTGTAGTAACAGTTGTAGTAGTAAAAAGAAAAGCCCACATTTATTGTGCATTTCATGTGTATGGATTAAAAACATTTAATGTTGGCCTTAAATGTACCTATGAAGGGTAGGGTAAGATTCTGGAGAGAGCAGAAGCACATAGAGATTTTTGGTGACCGGCACCTTCTCTTTCTAAAGGAAGTTACCAATCCTCTCAATACTGGCAATTGATCAGGAGTTGTCAGCTTTGTCTGGGCAGAAGTCATGGTTGCAGGACGGAGATTCCCAAAGGTCAGACAGACCAAAGTAAATATACTAAAGATTTGCAGGGCTGCTAATGCGCTGATAATTTTCTTATAAGTTATTTGTTTAAGTATGAACTTGTATCAGAAGGCAACTAAGAAGCGGAAGCAGAATATATGGAAAGAACAACAGCATTTTTTTTTTTTTAATATGCTTGCACTGCCAAGGACCCTGAGATTGTAGTTCAGGACCCACTGGAGGAAGAGGAAGAATTCCCGTTAAACATATCAAGCTTCCCTTTTAAAGAATGTGCTTTTTTTTGTTTTTGTTTTTGCTTTTCAATTCCATATATAATTGAGATCATACAGTAGTTGTCTTTTTCTGATTTAATTCACTTAGCATTATAATGCCCTCAATTTCACCCATGTTGTCACAAATGGCAGGATTTCTGACTTTCTCATGGCTGAATAATATTCCATACATATATGCGTGTATGTACAATTTTCTTTATCCACTCATCCATTGATAGACACTTATGTTGTTTCCTTGTCTAAA
Organism: Camelus bactrianus; assembly: GCF_048773025.1. Classification (NCBI taxonomy): domain Eukaryota; kingdom Metazoa; phylum Chordata; class Mammalia; order Artiodactyla; family Camelidae; genus Camelus; species Camelus bactrianus. The sequence goes on from NC_133542.1 coordinate 10,696,219, forward strand.
GAAACAGAGAGTAAAATGGTGGTTGACAGGTCCTGACAGGTGGGGGAAATGAGTAGATGTTGGTCAAAGGGTAAAAAATTCCAGTTATAAAATGAATAAGTTCTGAAGATCTACTATTCAGTGTGACCTACACCATATTACATTCTTGAAATTTGCTAAGACAGTAGATCTTAAACGTTCTCATCCCACATGCAGACAAATGTAATTATGTGAGGTGATGTGTTAACTAAGTTCATCGGGGTCATCATTTCACAGTATTTTTGTGAATCAAATCATCATTTTGTATACCTTAAACTTATAAAAAATATACCAGTTTTATATGTCAATTGTATCTCAGTAAATCTGGAAATAAAAAGAACACAGGAAGGCAGGACTCTTTAAAACAGGTTCCAATAGCGTGCACTGGACATGCCAACATCCCTTCTTTATGTGTCTGACTTACTTCTTATTTAATAAAGAAAATGAAGCAGTGCAAATAAAATAATAGTTTAATGACAGAAAGAGGAATGTGTTTAGCTACACTCTAGGAACAAAGGTGAGAGAGAGGCACAGTGAAGCCTTAACAAAAACTTAACCTGAGTTTGGTTTAGCGCAGACATGATGGAAGTAAAGTAGTCATTCTCTAGCAGGGAAAAGGGCAAAACTTTCTTCAAGAAAAGTAACATAACCCAGATTCTTAAAAAATGAAAATAGGATGTAACATTCATTAAAATAATTTCTAGACATGTCAAAAAACAGAAATATATTGCTAAAAACAGGAGAAAAAGAAGGTAAAGAGGAATGGACCATTAAGAAATCTAGATACTGAAATATCAAACCAGGACTTGAAAGGCATTATTATTAATGTATTCAAGAAAATAGAGTAAATAAATGGCAGAGATGAACAGACAGGTAATTTCACCAGTGAATTAAGTTTATTAAAGTATGTAAGACTTTTTGAATGACATGTAGTATCTCAAATCAAATATTAGACCCATGAGAAAATAAGATGGGTAGCCTGGAAGACAGATCTGTTGAGAATATTCAACTGAAGCACAGTGAGGGGTGGGGGGGAAAGGAGAAGTCAACATAAGACAGATGTGAGAAGATGATGTCAGAGAAAATGAACAGGTTCACTTGCATAGACGGGATTAAACTGTTGGGCTATTACCTCAGGTATAATGAGAAGTTACTGAGAAGTGTTACACTTTGGAGCAGATGACCAGATTTATGTTTTTGCAGATTCCTCTGGCTGCTGTGAAGACGGTAGGCAAGGGAGCCCACTTAGAAGCCCAGCGTGGTGGTACAGGTAAGCGGTCCCAGCGATTTGGATTATGGGCTGGCCGTGGAGGAGCTGGTTGGCTAAAGCTTGAAGAGTGAGTTTCAGGGATTGATCATGGATTGGATATGGGAGAAAAGGAAGTAATGGCAATAATGGCTCTAGAAAGTTATAAGAGAATTCCTTCATTAAAGATTCAGAGTCAATATGTTTAACAAATCATTTAAGGGGTAAAATATGAATAATAACCTTTTCTTGCTTGATTTTAAAAACTGTATTTCTATAAGTTTTAATTAAAACCTTTAACTATTTAAGTGTAAAGTTGTTTTAGGTATAATTTTCCCTAATGTATGCTTAGTTTTATGTACTCTTTAAATGAAAAACTCTGGATAGCATCTTCAATCTATGATCTGTGTTTCTATTGTCATAGCCATGTTCTGTTCATGGCAAGATTTATACTCTGTGTGTGTGTGTGTGTGTGTGTGTGTGTCTGTGTAATATATACTTAGTGTGCATTGTATACCCCATTAAAATAATCCAAGGATAACATAAAAAGCGGTATTTGGGTTTTAATGTATATTTTTTTATTGCTGTTTATTTTTCTCTGTCAGAATCTGTAGTCTTTTTCTGTGTACCAGCTGTAAGCCATATATCCTTAAAAACACTGTTTCTTTCATCCAGAAATGGGGTTGTATCAATGCCAACTGCACTTCCTATAATACTGTCTCCTGATGCTTTGCTAAAATGATGAAAGTCAATTATGGCTTGAAAAAAATGCAAAAAAATAGGAAAACCTTAGGAACTGGAAGAATACTGGCACTTTGATTATGTCAACTATCTGGATGGAGAAATAGAAAGAGAGAGAAAAGAGTAGATAAGGGAAGAAGAGAAAAGTGAGAGAAAAATCTGAATAGGCTCCTAACTAGAAAGCTCAAAGATTGCACTAACCTGGCAGACATACCTGGGTATTTGTGTGTATTTTAGACAGTTCTACAAGCAGGAGTGAGAACAAGGGATAAAATGTGGTGTTAAAAAGAGACATTGAAACACAATTTTTTCAGGCTAAACTTTCTCAACTAGAAGTCATTTATGGAGTTCAGTGGGTACATACAGCTTTATGCTGTACCTAATATGAGATATAATCTACAAGGAAGAAAATAATTTGACCCTATTTTTCAGGCCTTGGTATAATAAAGGCTTCCCTGCTGTCCCCATTATCACAATAGCTTAAATGAATTTTCCACTCATTATCTGCCAACTAGGAGGTAATTGGATCTAAGAAAGAGAAAGCAAGTATGTATTATTGCAGGTGAAAGGCCAGAGAAGTTCTTTATGTTGGCATCCTGCCTTCTGGAGAAATGCAGGTGACAGCAGGGTTTTCTAGGCACTTTCATAGCTTCTTGGGGCTGATGGATAGTTTGCAGCAGGCAATTGTGTACAAGATGCAGAAACTCAAATAAATGTTAGCTATTGGTAGCCCTAATAATGAATATCATGAAAGGCTATAGACATTATTTTCCTAAAACTAATTTTAACAGTTCTGTAGAGGTTACCCAAAATAGTGAGAGAGTTTCTGGACCATGGTGGAAGCAGATTCTTTAGATAGTTTGATGTCTTTGTCTGAACTGTAATCTAAAGCACAAGTTTGCTATAATTTGATACTGTTATTATTATTATTTTTTTGCTTTCGTATCAGGTTCTGAAAGCACTATCCCCAAATGGAACTATTTTTTCCTGTCTCTGGTTGCAAAAGGTGATTTCAGTATCACTCCTACTTGAGTGGTAATCAGGAATGCCTCAAATATGAATCTACCCTAAGAAGTTGCAGTTAAGCAAAACAAAATCATAGTTTGAAATAATCATTTGAAAGTACCCACTCAATGATGGTATGGTAAATATGCAGATCTCTAAATCAATGCCTCTATCTAACTGTAAAAGGAATCCAGCCATTATAGAACCTACAGAACCATGGAAATATAATGTGTATATATAAACATACATCTTTTTTCTATAATTACAAAAATAAATGCATTAACTATGTTGTTATAAACCATTAAAAAGTGGTTATGTATTAAGTTAGCATTTTATAACTATCAGATTATGCATCTAAAAACATCTGTTAGTAGGTTTTATAAGTATTGGGGCTTATTCAATTACCACATTGCTTCAAAAGTATTTTCTAAACCCATCTTTCCAGGTCTCAATGACTGTTTATTCCTACTATATGCTTAATCTGCATATAGCCTTTCTAAAAAATAAAATCTGATGGAGAAATTCAGGAAGGTTCCCTACTGCTCCCAGATCAAGTCCCAACTCCTCACCATGGTTTACTTGTTATTATATGGTTATTAAAGATATTCCCCAATTCTGTCTGTCCATGCTCATCTTATATCTCACACTGTAGCTCAGGGCATCTGGAACTGCCCTTCTATCTGCTTTAGTTAGAAAACTAAAACTCCTCTACACATTAAGTCATGCAAACAGACACTGCAGTGGGGGCTTAGAGAGAATAGTTCTCTATTCAACCAGATAAGCTGCAGTTTAGACTCAGCTGGAATATCCATTATAAACCAAATGCAAACTAAATGCACCAGTACCTACATACACACACAGACAAACATATATATTATTTTTAAAAGTAGGCAAACACTTTATATTTGTATAGGCTGGATGCTGTGTGGATAGGGACCTGTCTTTATTTGCTCACCTTAGTAAAATGCCTGATCACAGAAGGTCCTCGGTAAAAATTTGTTAAATCACTGAATATATAAATTTAATGCCCAAAATTCTTGCTCAGTATATAATTCTGGTTTTAACTTAGATTATGTTACCAGAATCCTGACTGTGTGCTGAAACGCCCACCTTAATATGAATTTTCCTCTTCTCAGTCAAGTTGATTTTATACACATTTCTCAGGGGCAAACTGTAAACATTAAAAATACATAAAATGCTAAAGTCAGTACACTTGTTATTTGAATCAGTCTTAAAGCTTTTATTTTATCTTGTCAAACAGGTGATTAAAAATCACAATGAAGAGAGTGCATTTGATATTCTGAGCATGAAAATATAATACTACATGTGCATTGATGGGTGAAAACCATGCTAAATATTTGATACACAATTGTATTTTACAATTACATATCATTCCAAGGCCACGAAGTGTTCTAATGGTTCCTTCTACGTTAAATTATTTTTAGTCATAGGAAATTCACTTTACTTTGTGCAAATTCCCTTTTCCTTCCAGGAAAAGTCACCATTTCTTTATTAGATGCTAAGATTTTGATATTCATTTTAACCTACTTCAGAGTAGAAGTCCAGCAAAATACATTGATAAAATATTTTTGACTCTGAATTTTGTGATACAATAGGTTAAATTGCAATATTCCACATATATTTAAGTATGTGTGTCTCTCAGTGTAACTGAGTCATTTCACTGTGTGGTTGCCAGGTCTCTGGGGGCATTTGCCTCATGCCCAGTACCTGCTGATCTCTCCTGAGTTTATCAGGGTAACTGAAATATTTGACTCAACCCATGGACCCTCAGAAGAATAATTTGAGCATATCAAGAAACGCCTGCAGTCCTTGCCCCAGATACCTCATTCCCTCACTAGCAGAACAGCTGCTTGACAAACACATGTTCGATGAATTTTACGAATGAAGGCAAATGATGACAGTAAAGGGCCTGGGGTCAGATAGACCAGGGGTTGAAAATCAGCTTGTTACATATTTGCTGTGTGCTCTTAAAATTTAACTTCTCTCTTCCTAAAATGAGCAAAATTCATTGAGTTGTCTTGATAAATAGAAAAGATAATGGGCAAAATACACAGGTATCTTCATTATTAAAGTAAATAGTATGTGAGAAGCATAGGGAACAGTGAGTGGCACATTGTAGCATATCTAAATATTTATTATTGATAGTGGTTCCATCCACCCCCTCTGTATAGTCAAATCAGCCCTTAGGCACCTTTTTTTGTCCCAATTTCTAAACCATTTATGAAGCCAATGATTTGACAGATGTAGGATTGGTGAGAAAGGCAAGACCTTGAGGAACCTCTCAGATCACAGCCCATGAGCAGGCACAGAACTGGCATTGAACCAAAACTGCTTTGGCTTCGGAGCATGGCTGTGATGTCTGCTTTGTCTGAATTCCCTGAGCATATCCAGAGTTAAGGAGCACAGGCCCTAGGTAGCCTGGATGAGTTCCATTTCCACCCTTCATAGATTCAAAGAAATTCCAGAACCTTTCTGTCTATGGTCTAAGAGAAGTTAAGACTAGGCTTCTCAATTCATGGTTGGTGGGGAAATCGGGCTCGTGGAAACTTTACACAGAAGAAAATACACTTTGCAGCCTGATTGTGAGGACCCGGGTGACTTAGTTCATCGGCCAAAATTAGGAAACACAGCAGAAGTGGAGTCTTTGACCTCCGTGGCCTCGTTGGGAATAAGGAGCTGACAGGTTTTCTGTGAGTCTTGCAGATAAAACCCAACTTTTTTAGCCTCAGTTTTTCATCTGAAAATGGGTATCTTTCCTTAAAGCTCTAAAATATTTCTCTTGATTATAACATTCTATGAGATCAAACCCCAAATCCAACATGGATAATATAAAATAAATCCTGTGGAAAGAGCATGAAGCCGCCTACAGTGCACTCCTACAATCATGTGGACACTGGTGAGGACAGCGCTGAGGGATGGGGTGCGCTGAAGTGGGGGGAAGACTCTGGGAAGAGAAACCTGGAGGAAAGCCTCTACCTGGTGAAACGCGGAAAGACCTGATAGGAATGTGTCGAAATGCTTCTTCACTGTTTTCCTTTAAACAGCACCTCTGGCCTGATTTCTTTGAAATCACTGGAAAAAAGGAACTGTTCTCTCAAGTTGATCGCAAAGCCTGAGGGCAAGTTGGAGGAGGATCTAAAATCTTGACCGTGAGCCCCAGGGAATATATATATATTTTTAATCAAGGGTGCGGTGTCGGGGATGTTACTGCTACTTGAATGCCAAGGAGTTTAAGTTGTAAAGCAGAAGCCTCCCTGGAGACCCCTGACAGTGTCGGGCCCCGCTGCTGGTCACTTCTGTGGGCTTAGACTAAGGCTGTTCATAGGTCAACAGAACCCAGGCTACAGCCTGTGGGGGAACTCGGGCAAATCGTCACCTGTGATTCATTGGCTACAAAATGTCACCCTCACACTTTTTAAACGTCGGGGGAAAACATTCCTCTCCTGAAAGGAAACAGCGCACAGGGTGAATTTGCTTATTTAATTGTCAAATCCCTGATGACCTGGTTTCCTGCTTTAGCTGGAAAAATAGAAGGAGTCACAGGTCTGTTTGTTAAAACATTCATACGCAGTATTGCTTAAAGATAAATAATGTGGGAAATGGTGATTTCCTGACAGTGCCTATAAATTTATTTTATTTGGGGAAGAGTATATACTAGATTAGCAACCTAAATTCCTTAGCGGAAGAGCCAAAACTATATATTTTTAGCAAATAATTGTTGACGGTGATTAGGTTCTGGTCTTGTTGCAGAAAGAATTCAGAGATGAGACATGGAGGTCAAGAAAGTAAAGTGAGGATTTATTAAGTGATTGGATGCTCTCAAGGGAAGAGCAGGCAGACTCAGGTCAATGGTTGGGCTGAGTTTCTTTGGCAGGCAGGTTCCATAGGGTGTAAAAATGAATGGGCAGAATGTTCATTGGGGAGGGAGGGGTTTGGAGTTGTATTCTCTGATTTCCATCCCAGCTCCACCTTCCTGAGGGGAGAAGGGATTTTTGTCCTTATTTAGTCTGGATCTGAAGGGTCATGGTGTTGGTCCGTGATGGGTACTTCTAATCTGCAAGGCTATTTTGTTGAAATGAGGGCATAATGAGCCAAAGGTTACATTTGGATACTGGAGGTTCCTGCCTTTTCCCACTTTTCTTTGCCTGCCTCCAGGATACTTGTCACCCCCAAAATGAGTGATCTCTTATCAGTCAAAAGGTTCCTGCTTTTCTCTCTCTGCTCAAGGACCCCCATTGTTCACATGATGTATAGTTTCCTGCCATTTGGCCTGTGCCCCACTTTCTCACCTCATATCTTGCTGTCTGCCTGCTGTAACATATTTATGCTATATATTTATGGGAGGCATCCGAAGATTACACACACAGCTTTAACGATAAATTCATTGTTCAAATACATCATTTGGTGTATTGATGGACACTAAATTCCCAAGAGGTTTGCATTCTGAACCTTCTTTTTTCAAATGAAGTGTAAGGAAATCCAACATGACATAACAGCCACCATATTAATCATCAATAAAATGTGATCCTACTTTATTCAGATTATTTAAGTAAATTCTCAAATTTCTTTTAGTTTGATGTAGTCATGAAAACATGTTAGAATGAGCTGGCACACCAGTTTTTTGTCAGCATCACATCTTTATAGTAAGTAGCACATGTCATAAAAGGCAACGTCCCTATTTGAATGCTGTTGATCTGATAGAAATGGTTGTATCTGTCAAGATGATCTGATTTAAAGTGTTAGGTTATTAAATTATTGCTGTCCTTTTTGGTGTGTGTAATTTTTATACATAATAATTTTTGAATTCTAAATACCCTCCCATACCCACCCCAGATAATCAGTCTAGTAGAAGGTGACAGTGGAATAGGATGCCTCAAAATATTTATAAAATACTGTGAAAATGGACGAATGTCTCCTTCAATGCAGGGAAATATTTAAAACCCTCTCATCTGTATCTTTCTCTCTATAAAATGGGGATATCAACACCCATATTACAGGATTGCCATTAAGATTAAGTGACATTACATCTTGAATTGGAGGCAACACACATAATCTTTATCACACATAGTTTTTCACATGTAAACAGCAGGCTGCTCTTGCCATTAATAATTAGATTAGAGTTGTCTTTTCTCCTCTTCCATCTCTGCTGCTTTTTTATTTATTCTCCTTCCCCTTCCTTGGCTTCTTTTTCTTCTTATCAAAAATAATTTTGGCTGAGAATATACAAGGATACAGAGGGAAAAAGAGATGATATTGCCAGAAAAATTTCACTCCCCACCCCGTCACAAGACAAGGTGTGTCTGCCTTGAAAAATAAAATGCTAGCACATTTGATGTTAATGTCAGTAAAATTTACATTTGCAGGTATTAAACTATAAGAGATAGGAATTACATCGACAAAATAGAGAATTGCAAATAATTACTTTATCTACAATAAGATACAATGTATGATACCATGAAGCCAGGCCCCCTTTACATAGGATTAAACTGAAATAGTGATAATGGCTCATTTTCTGTAAACTTACACTTTAGATATTAAAAGTATAACCATTTTTATAATAATAAAGCAAGAAATTTTCATAGCCTCCATTTTAGAGACTGAAACACAAAGTAATTTAATTTCTTCAAACCTTGTGCTAAACTAAATCACTAGTGTACTTTCTTTACTAATATTTAAAAGGTACATATTTTCAGTATTTTCAAACTAATTACTTCCCAATAAAGTAAATATTAATGAAACTCTGTACAGATTTTTCATAATTTCCCACTGTTTTATAGTTAAGGAACGTATTTCTGTCACTTACATGTGATTTTTTATACTTAAATTTAATTAAGTAACTATAAAATGGTTTATACCATATGCTAGAAATTAACCAGACTTCGAGCCTTAAAAAATACTGAATCTAAGTTAACACTTGCATATGAATAAATTCTGCTAATTTTAAGAGGAGTCTTCAGTAAATAAGCTATATCCTTGATCAATTTTTGAATGCTTATTTTTTCTGCATAAAGAATAATTTTATATACAATGTCAAGTTCCATTTTTGCCATAATGTTGCTAGCTATATAGTATTTTCTTCCTTAGGATTGTTCTATTTAAAAATCAAAGTTTACATTATCTCTAAATTTAAAACAAATACATTCTAGGTCAAACTAAACATAACAATAGAGTAGAATTCTTTGACATTTCTTATAGAAATGTCATCTCTTACAGAGAGCCTTCCGAAGGTCTACTCACTTTAAGAACATTTTTATGCAAATTATAAATTTTGTTGCTTTATGAAAGAGTAGCAAATTCAAGCTGATTTGTGAATAATTATGAATTGATTATTTACGGATCAAATCTCATTAAATATTTCCAAGAACAAAAAGTAAGATAGAACATAAGATTTCATTACATTCTACTGATAAGTCAGAGAAGCCGATGATTGACCAATAAACCTGAATATATTTTTATTGTCCTCTCGGGGAAATTGTAAGCACCATTTAACAAGCAATTTATCAAGTGTGAACAATCTTATAAATCTAGCAACGAGAGAAAGCCCTGTATATCTCTTGCATGTAACAAATTGCTTCACCAATAAATATGATAGACAAGAAACTGCAGTTACAGATGCATTTATTATTTTTTCTTAAGTGCAGAAATATCAGCCAATGTTTTGATTATCACCACTATCATGGGACCTACCACGCATTAGGAATGTTGATGATGTATTAGTCATTATTTGTGAAACTTTATTTCATTCTCATTGACTTGACACTGCTATACATTTTTAAGAAGGGATTTCTGGTGAGGAGTAGCTGATATCTTTTTACATATCAGGATAACTGTGTAAAACCATGGAGTTCAGAGACAAAGAATGTTTTGGGTACTATTATTTCAGATTTTACATTTTATTAATGGTGAAATGAAGGTCCAGTGAGATGATAGGACTTGCCAGAGTCAAATGTCTAGAAAAATCCAGATTCTAGTTAGAGCTCATTTCTTCTGCTGCCTCGGTATTGTTTCCTTCAAAACTCTTTTCCCCGATGATATTGAAATATATCAAAGTCATAGTGTGCATCTGTTTCATGTGGCTCCGAACCTGTGTGAATAGAAATAAGCATTCTTATTTCTTAGTAAGAAGCTCTCTGGTAGATTCTAAGGACTCAAAATTCTCAAAGATGTTTCAAATTGAAGACACCTGCAGAGGGGAAGCAGCCACCATGAATCACCTTTTGTTTGTGTCAATTCTCATGTGGTTTCGAGGCAACTATTTCCTCACCCAGATAATTCAGACAGTTTGAGACTGACTCAAAATAGTTTGACAATGGAAGTTTGACAATTTCCTAATTGGTGAATAGTGATAGAATTTTATTTTATGATAAAATAGACCATGATTTATTCACATTGGTACTTCCACTCAGGATTAAAGAGATTTTATTTCATCTCAATAATTTTATATCTGGCTTTTTTTTTTCCCCACACCAAAAAAAATTCTAGTTCTCAGTGATCCCAGTATAATTAATCGTTTACTTTACCTGACAGTACACATAGCAGCGTCAGTATAAAAATACCAACACTACAACCAACAAAAAACTGCTGAAAAGTGTTGAAGATTTTTCTTTAAATTATTTTTTATCTTTAGAGCATACCCCCATTAGGGAGGCATTATCAAATTATTGTATCTTAAACTCTTAAGCTGATGTGAAATGGTCTCTCTCTATGTGTTTATGCCACTAATTTAATGCACAGGTTCATTTGTTTAATTTTACTTTCTATATTTAGGGACTGATCTTTTAAATTCAATTTTGTTGTATAACTGTGTAAAACATTTACAAAATTCTGAAATTAAGTCTACCAAACAAAGTATATTTAGAGAGTGTCGGTTTCTATCTGTACACTCCTAAGCCTGGTTTTCTCTGCTATAGGTCGCCATTATTTTTAAATTAAAATTTTGGTTTATTCCTACACTAAGAATAAGCAAATACATATTCATTTCTTTTTATCTCTTTTAGATTGACAGCTGCATGTTATTTATACAGAGAGATTACTTGCTTTTTTAAAAATAATAGCCTTACTGAGATATATTTCACATTACACAAAATTCTTTTATAATGTACACTTTGGTGGCCTTTAGTATATTAACATAGTTGTGCCACCATTACCACACCACGGTCTAATCTCAGAATATTTTCATCAACCCCAAAAAGCAACCCCATATCCATGAGCAGTGACTCCCTATTCCCCCATTGCTCCAGCCCCTGGCAACCACTAAGTCACTTCATGTCTCTCTGAATTTGCTGGATTTGAGCATGTAACAGAAATTGAATGATGTTCTGTTGTGACTGGCTTCTCTAATTCAGCGCACTATTTTTGAGGTTCATCTATATTGTAGTACAGATCAGTACCTTCTTCTTTTAACTTCCAAGTAATATTTTATTTGATGCCTGTACCATATTTTATCGATCCATCACTTGCTAGGTATTTATGGTGTCTTCAGTTTTCAGTTATTCTGAACAATGCTGCTGTGAAGATGATGTGCCCATCTATGTGTGATGTGTATTTTCAATGTTTTGAGTATATACCTAGGGGTAGAATTGCTGGATCATATTGTATCTCTATGTTTAACATTTTGAGAAAATGCTAAACTTTTTCTAAAGTGGCTGTACCCTTTTACAGGGCATACGGTTTCACTTTCTCTTCCTCCTCACTAACACTCGTTTACCTTTTTGATTATAACCATCCTAGTGAGTGTGGAGCGGTTCCTAAGTGTGGTTTTAACTTAAATTCAGCTAACATTTAATGATGCTGAACATCAGCTCATGTGCCTGTTGGCCGTTGGCATTTATTCTTTGGAGAAATGTTTATTCAGATCTGTTGATCATTTTTAAAGTGAGTTATTTGTCTTTTTATTATTGGATTGTAAGATTATATATTCTGCATACAATTCCCTTGTTAGACAGTTTATTTGAAAATTCTTTCTTTCATTCTATGAGTTACCTTTTTATTTTCTTGATAGTTTTATTGCTTTAGCTAGTATATTTATCTCTGTTATCCACTTGGAGTTAATTTTCTTGCATTGGGTGAAGCTGCGGTCCAACTTCATTCTCTTGCATGTGGCTTTTCTATTATCCCAGAAAGACTGTTTTTTAACAGTTTTTAAAAAGCTCACTTAGCCTAAGAAGACAGCCTAAGAGACATATCAAAATGTCTCTAGTGGATCCGAACTGAGCCCTTTACTGAGTGAGCACAGAATGACCTTACAAGCATATTTATTCTCGATCCTTTTTATTAAAAAACAGTACCCACAGCCGGAGATTAAAAGGGACAGTAAGTGCATAGGAAAGAAGCCTTTGCTAAAATATCTACTGAGTATGTTACTGCCAAGTAAGGCAACTTACATACATTTGTTTCAATATATCTGACTCTTAACAATAGGACTGCTTACTTTTTCAGAAATTGCAGAGGAACCTTTGAAAACAAGCACATCCTTTTTTTTCCTAAAACCACCTCGATGAGCGGAATGAACATTACACAGGTTTTAGCATGAAAATATAAAATAAATACGATATCCATTTGCCATCTGGTGTGTTGTAAATATATTCTTGTTTACTCTTTTCAGAAGCCCTAAATGAATTTCATAATTGCTTCATTCTCTGCAGGATGTGAAACCTCCATGGCCATTCTGGTGATGATGGCTTCTTTAACAAAACAAAAGCAAAATGAGGAGATAGGTGAAGTCATCCAGTGAACCTGCCTGTGTTTGTTTATGAAGGAAGTTGTCTCTTGAAATAATACTGTTCTGAGCTTCCGTCGCGGGTTTAAACAGTGTGACTAATGTCATCTGCTTCAAACGTGTAAGTGCATCGCTGAGACTACCCAGCAGGCTTTCCTGAAAATCAAATCAGAGACAGAGCAGAGCTTAGCAATAAAAGATGATTGGGATGTGTCCCCAGTGCAGTCTTCCACTATCTGTTAGCCTTAATTCTACCCTCCTGTCCTTTAGAATGGATATATAAGTGCATGACTAAATGCAGACCATTGTTGAGAGCCACCTGAGTGGCGCATTCTCCTTGTTTTGTGATAGCCGGTATCTAAATATATAATCTCTGTGATCACATCTACTTAGCGAGAGCTTTATATATAGCATACTGAGCTTTACCAGACACAGATGTTATTTTGGTGCTTGGAGTCAGTCACATATATTCTCAAAGAAACTTTCTGATGGTCGCTGATTTTTCTGTCCCCGACTCCATTAGGATTCTTTCCAGTCGGTAATCATTTAACAGCAGGTGCATTTTATGAAACAGGCACAGGAATCTTGAGTGAACTCATGATGAGAAGTCCTTCCATGCTGAACATCTAGACAGAACTGCTGAATAATGTGGGTAGTTACGGGCACCCACCCATGCACGGATTTATTGTTTGTTCAGTGCAATTTGTGTGAGCCCATTAGGGATCTTGGAGTGAAGACACTTTGTTTTAATCCAGTTTTCTCCTTTATCTCTTACTGATTTCATCATGTTTTAGTGGATTTTCTCCTCTCTCAGGATCGTTTTCTTTTAAAAATCCCCTGCTACCGCCCTTTGTTTAGGACCACATCTGGTCATGCCTTCCCTACCAAATTAATTTCCTAGTAGGCATTTGTTACTCCAGTTTTAATACTGAAAAGCAGAAGGGAAAGGATCATGTCTTTAGAAAATTTACATTTTAAAATAGGATAGAAGAAGGTGTTTGAAGAGGGAAGATTAAAAAAAAACTAAGAGAGAGGGGCAAATATTTTGCAGAGGAAAATAAATGTGTATATAATGAGCATATGCACACACACATACAGTACACAAATCATAAAAGTCCAGCTCAATGGAGTTTTATAAACACAGCCACCTCTCCAACACCTGGATCTTGAGATAATTACTGGTGTGACTTTTGAAACTGTATTAAACTATGTATGTTTATGAAGAATGTATTGTTTTGTGTCTGGCTCTTCTGAACCTTTGTGAGATTTATTAATATTACTGGATGAAGTTATAGTTCATTTTTTAAAGTTTCTGAATAGTATTTCACTGGACAGATACACCACATTTTATTTATCTATTCTATTGGTGATGGGCATTTTTGGATTATCTGCAGTTTTTAGATATTAGTAATGTAATAGGGAAGAACACATCTGACTCCATATTAGATCTGTTCCTTTAGCTCTAACGCTGTGCTGGCTCCCGTGCTTAGTCACGCTGGTTCTGCGCCTTTTGTAAAGAAATGTTGCCTCTAGCCTGAAGTACAGGGTAGCCTGTTCTCAAGGCGCTGACCTTTAAGGGTATAACACTTTCCCATTCATATAAAGATGAAAAGTTGCAAAATAGAGAATAACACTTGTCTTGTTAGAGGTTTACAGAAACATCACGACCTGACCCAGGTGGACATCTGTAAGAACAAAGGATTCTGACTTCAAGAGGTTTGCAACAACCAACCACAACCCCTCCCCTTTTTCATATAAAAGGAGCTTGAATTCTGACTTGGGGAAGATGGTTCTCTGGGACATCAGTCTGCCATCTTCTCAGTCTGCCCGCTTCCTGAATAAGGTCATTATTCCTTGCCCCAATGCATCATCTCCTGATTTATTGGCCTGTCATGTGGCAAGCAGAACAAGTTTGGACTTGGTAACAGTAATAGTCTGACTATGAATACTTTCTTAGGACATACACTCATTTCTATTGGGCATTTATTTACTTGGAGTGGAATGCTTAGATCAAAAGTCACTTTTCAATTTTTGAAAATATGTCCAACAAGTTTCAGCAGCACATGAAAGTTCAAATTTCATTATCAGAAACAGGAGGTATTTTGTACCTTTTTACGTTAGCCACTCTGGTGGATGTGTATCAATAGCTCACCGTGTTTTGGTATATCATTGTGAATTAATTTTTATTTCCCTTATGAGTAAAGTCTTTTGATTATTTTTTCTTAGCTTCATTAACCATTTGGGTTTTCACATTTATGAAGTATCTGTCGTAGTAGTTAGCATTTTTTTCTCTATTCAGCTATCAGCTAAATAGCTCTAGTTAGCTCTGTTTCTCTATTGAAGCGTTTGCATTTGTATTGGTTGGGAAGAAGTTTTTATACATTATGAATATGAGTCCTTTGCAGGATGTACGGTTGACCTTTAAACAATGAAGTCTGAGTATGACTTCATATTCAGCTCTCTGAATCTGGGTTTCTGCATCCACAGATTCAACCAAAAGCTGATCGTGTAGTATTGTAGTAGTATTTTGACTGAAAAAACTCTGTGTATAAGTGGACCTATACAGTTGTTGAAGGGTCACCTGTATATTCTGGTTCCACTGTGTGGCTTCTTTTATCTAAAATGACAAGCCATTAAAAAGTAGGCACAATATTTGAATAGGCATTTCTCTAAAGATGGCTCACAAATGGCCACTCGGCACATGAAAAATTACTCAAGATCAGTAATCATTAGGGAAATGGAAGTCAAAGCAAACATGAGGTACCACTTTAAACCCTGTTGGACGGCTAAGAAAAAGACCATGACCAATGTTGAGGATGCTGAGAAAATTGAGTAACCACACATACGTTGCTGGTGATGTTTATAAGTGAAATCCTTTGGAAAACAATTTTACTGCTCCTCACAATATTAAGCATAGAGCTACCAAATGATTCAGCAGTTCCACTCCTAGGTATAAACCTAAGATGACTGAGAGCATATGCCCCACAAAAATTCATGAATGCTCATAGCAACATTATTCATAATGGTCAAAAGGTGGAAACAAGTCAAATGTCTATAAACTGAATGTGGCATAGCTGCACAGTGGAATTTTACTTGGCAATAAAAAAGAATAAAGGTCCTGGCACATGCTAAAACATGGGTGAATCTTGAAAACATTATGCTAATTGAAAGAAGCCAGTCAGTAAAGACCACGTTTGTAGGATTTCATTTATATGAAATGTCCAGAATGGGCAAGTTCAAAGAAACAGAATCTAGATTAGTGTTTGCTGGGCAGCTAGGCGTGAAAGCAACTGAAGTGACTTGTAGTGAATGTGGTTTGGGTGATGAAATGCTCTAAAATTATATAGTTGTGTGGTTTTTGTAACTCTATGAATAAACTAAAAAGCTCTGAGTTGTAAACTTTTGAAAGATAGATGTTATGATATGTGTATTATATTTTATTAAGCCTGTTTTAAAAAAATACAACTGGAAACAACCTAAACACATCAGTGGGAGAATTAATAATGATCATGATATAACTACACAGTGGACTGTTTAAACAGTGAATAAGCTTGAGTTGTGTATACTAAAAGCAATGGATTTTAAAATAAACATGTTGAGTGGGTAAAAAAAAATAAAACATATGGGAGTGATAAACACTAAATACAGGCTAGTGATTACAATTTTAGTATTTCAAGAAAGAGATTGAGGCATGGTACACAGGAATCTTCACCTGTGTTAGAAATGTTTTTAATTCTTAAAATTATTGTGGCTATAGAGGATTTCATTGCATTTCTTTTATGGCTCTTATATTAGATATTTTATAATTGAAAAATAGTGATACAAGAGGACAGAAGACAATGGTAAGAATTAGGATCAATTATATTCAGGGTTATATGTAAAACTATGTTCTTTTTGATTCATTAAGTAGAGCAATTTTCTTCTCATAAATAATAAAGGTCGATTAACTTTGAGAGCAAAAAATATCTGTAGCTTTGTTAACATGAGCATTAAAGTTGAAGCTAGCACCTTGCCTGATACTTTGAAACATGTCCAGTGGTCTCAGATTTTTACTGCTGGCACATCAGCCAAGAAGTCATCAGGCATAAAATGGTGCCCCCCCTTTTCCAGATAATTGCCGGTGAAAATTCTGTGCTTGTTCTAGCTCAGTGATTCGCCACCCTAGCTGCAACTTAAAATCACCTGGGGAGGTTTTTAAAATGTGCCCTCTGTGCCTCAACTGCAGATATTCTAATTTAATTATTTCTGGGTGGAGTCTAAGCATTGGCTGCTTCTGAAAGCTCTCCAGGTTATTCTAATGTGAGACCAGGTTTGAGAGACGTTGCTCTAGACTTGGTGCTCCCTACTTACTTCCTGTGCTCTCTGACTGCCTTTTCCAAATCCAATTCTTTCTCTCTCCTTGGGGGTGTTTCATTGGTATTGATGGCCTTTCTTTGATCTCCTCTGGCATGAACCTAGTTTCCTTTTGGCTCCTGCCTACATGGTTTCTTGATTCCAGCGTTCCCTGCAGCTCTGGGAGAGAAATGCTTTCCTCCATCTGGTTTCCCCAAGCTAATAACCCTCATGGCTCATAGCACTATCGGAGCAGCTTTACACATTTGCTGATGAATTGCCATGTTGATAAGTAAAGAAAGAAATACTAAATAAGACTTTAAAATTGGTTTTGGCATGAAATCATGACTGGTGTTTTGCTGAAAGAATATGCAAAGATTAAGGAAGACGATACTCCTTGACTACCTCACAGCCCATCAGGAGACCAGCTAACTGGACAACGTTTTTGATAACTCGCAGAAACTGAGACACATCCTCTCTTAGCTCGGTACTCACTGTACTGCTCTCCATTTGAAGTAGTCTTCGACATGGTTCTAAGCTTTCAGATGCGGTTTTCCAGTTCACTGGGTGGCCAGCCTGTGGTTTCTTACTTCCTACTATTTCGACATTCCCAAGCCCCTTTCCCCCGTTCTTTTTTCTTTCGCCTTTTATTCTAGAGATTTTATTTGCATGTAGAGTATCAACTCTCAGACCAAGTTAATGACTGTTGAATCTTTGTCTCAAACCCTCCCCCTCTCCCAAATACCACACTCATGAGCTATGAGAGGACGACCTCAGGCATGTCCAAGTTCTAATCAGAACCTTAAGATATGTTAACTGTTAGGGCATAAGGGACTTTACAGGTGTGATTAAGTTAAGGACCTTGAGATGAGGAGAGTATCCTGGGTTATTCAGTTGGGCCCATTGTCATCACAAGGGTTCTTAGTAAGAGGGACGCAGAAGGATCAGAGTGAGTGGGAGTACTAGATGGAACAGAAGCAATAGGTAGAGTGACACAAAGCAGGGACCATGAGCCAGGGGATGCTCAAGATGACTTCTAGAAGCTGAAAATGTTACAGAAACAGATTCTCTTCTCAGAGTCTCCCAAAGGACCCAAGCTTTGCCAAGACCTTGACTTTGCTCAGTGAGGATGATTTTGGATTTCCCACTTTCAGAAATACAAGGTAATAAATGTGGTATTTTAAAACACTAAGTCTGTGGTAATTTGTTACACAGCAATAGGGAACTGATACAGTTCCTAATTCTGAAAAGAACTTCCATCTGGTTGAAAATTAATAGGTCTAAAATGAAATTTCTGCCTCTAAGACCAAATGGTATATTCACTCCTTTCTTAAGAAATCAAATAGCTCCCAAGTCATACTGATTTCTTCATCATGCCACTTTCTTTCACTACCCTAACTCATGATCCGAGTTCAGGCACTAATCAACTTGTACAGGAATTATTGCTGCAGAGGATTTTCATCTGATCCCTTTCCACCAAGCTTTTTTATTTTTACCTCAATCGTCAAGTACCTTTACATCAACCTGTTTTAGGTTCCACATTTCTCTTGTGCTCTAAAATTGTCCTTTATTATTATTATTATTATTTTTTATTGAAGTATAGCCAGTTTATAATGCATCAATTTTCAGTGTACAGCATAATGCTTCAGTCATACATATACATACATATATTCATTTTCATATTTTTCATTATAGGTTACTACAAGATATTGAATGTAGTTCCCTGTGCTATACAGAAGAAACTTGTTGTTTATCTGTTTTACATGTAGTAGTTAATACTTGTAAATCTTGAACTCCCAGTTTATCCCTTCCCACCCTCTTCTAAAATTTTCATAGCCTGCTCATCACTTAGCAAGTAAATTCCATATTCTTTAAGTATCTTTTCAAGAATCTCTTCATTTTCTAGTATATAGTTACATACTTTCCATTCTCCAAGAAGAAGAATTATTTCTCTTCTGTTTCAAGGCATATAACACTTTTTATATCATATCTGTGTTAAATAATACCATGCATTGCTGTTTTCAGTATAATTGTTAACATACATATTAATTTTAATATTCTGAAAAGGGAAAAAGAGGATTCTGTCTTAGTCTTGGATTTTCTGAGCCTCACTTTGCAGCTTGTTAAATGAAATAGTATTGAATAATATTGAGCAAAAGAATAATCTGTATCAATTACAAATTATGGCTATTTAATAAGTATTGACACAATTAATTCTTAATTTTTTTTGAGAGAAAACCAAGACAGTGGAGCTATCCAAAAGCAGGGAAAAGTTCTTAAATTATTCTTCAACAGTAAGAAATCATGCATAACTAAAGATAACTTAACATATGAAATTAAGCAGACAAATTTTCAATACGTATGGTAGTATGTTTTTTTTATTAGTCTATTTAGAGATTTTATATATATTATATATAGTATATCTAGTTATCTATGTGGCACTTTGCTAAGTATTGTGGAATCAGACAAAAAGAATAATTATGTACGCCAAAGGATCAGATAGTGTAGTAACAGGGATTTTTGATTTCAACACTTAAAGCCATCTAAAATAAAATGAGCTTTAATTAAAATGACCAATAGTATTTCCCCTCTGTTCTACTATGTATATATGCACACATACATAAACACATATATATTTTTCATAATGTGGCATATATGTATCATTCTCATCAGATCTAAGTTGCACCTGATATTTTAGTGCTAAAGCTGAGATACTCTTTAAAAATGTTCAGTTTGATAGTTTGAATTCAAACTAAAGAAAGCCAAATAGGACATGAATAGCCACTAATACTCACAGAGTCACTGATTGATCTACATGTAACCACATCTTTCATACATGAATTCCTTATGTATTTCCACTACAAATTTATACAGTCCCTTCTTGAGCATTCAGAAAGGAGGAAATTTATCCTCTCTGATAACAGTTCAGAATACCCTTAAAAATCCTGGACTTCCAGATAGTTCACTCTTAGAAGTTTGAACTCTTACCATTTAGAGTTAGAGACAATTCAAATCTGTGTCAGCACTTCTGAAAAGTTAGAAGCCTATCTAGTCCAAGCATTAAAAAAGAAAGCCTGATATGTATCTTTGCATATAATCTAAGCCCCGGCATGCAGGAAGGCCTGCTTAAGGAAAATTGATTATGTCCTCTCACTAATGAGGCCTGATAGCTAGTCTTTCTGTTCTTTATCCAGCTACAAGCTGAATATTTCATCCCTTCCCCTTATAAGAGACTTTTTAAAATAGCCCTTTCTTACTTGTAGAGATGGTATTCATAGTTGTATGCAGTTGGGATTATCGGAATAGTATGATCAAAATTCCCTACTGTATATATACAGTGGAATATTACTCAGCCATAAAAAAAGAATTCAGTAATGTCATTTGTACCAACATGGATGGACCTAGAGATTATCATACCAAGTGAAATAAATCAGACATAGGAAGACAAATATCATATGATATCACTTATGTGTGGAATCTAAAAAAATAATACAAATGAACTTACAAAACAGAAATAGACTCACAGACATAGAAAACAAGCTTATGGTTACCAACAGGGAAAGGGGGATGTAGTTAAATTAGGAGTTTGGGATTAGGAGACATAAACTACTGTATACAAAATAGATAAACAAGGCCCTACTCTTAGCACAGGGAATTATATTCAATACCTTGTAATAACCTCTAATGAAAAAGAATATGAAAAGGAATATATATATAATGTATGTATAACTGCATCAGTATTCTGTACACCAAAAACTAACACAACACTGTAAATCAGCTATATTTCAATTAAAAAAAAAGATACAAGGATATATTGTACAACACAGGGAATATAGCCAATATTTTATAACAACTATAAATGGAATATAACATTTAGAAATTGCATATCACTGTGCTGTACACCGAAATTTTATAATATTACAAATCAACTTTATCTCAATAAAAATTCTTTTAAAAATTTGAAAAAAATTCCTGTTGTATAGCAGGAGCACAGATTCTCTCATATTGTCATAAGTGTATTTTTATCTACATTATCATACTTTCTTTTTTTTTTTTTACTTGAAGTTCAGTTGATGACAATGTATCTCTATCTGGGATCTTGTGCTCTACACCATACATATATATATTCATTTTCATTTTATTTCAGCTAAACTCCTTTCCTCTGCATATTATATCCTCAGTGATCATAGAGTGATAGTGAAAGGATGAGTCTCCCACCAGCCAGATGAGTTCATGATCCCTGACAGTTAATAAAGACTTCAGAGCCACTTAATTGCCTTTACAACCATATCTTAAATATATTAAAAAAAAAGACAATTAAGAAACATTTTAAAGAGGCAAAGTGTAATCAATCATATGTAACTGTTGAACTCAAAGCTAATGTATTTTGTTTGTTCAGAAGTTCCTTTAGTTTATTCCGTTCCAGAAGTCTCCTTCATGTTTTTCTTATTACTTGTAATAAAGAGTCTGATTCCAGTTTGGACGTGTGACTTCAGACAGCTTTCAAGGCCCACCTCTCCCAGTTCCTGGAGTGTTCCCTCCCGTGGCATCAGTGACAAGTTCAAAATGCCGAACCCCATCCTAGAAACTTCCCCCCTCCCTGTGCCACTATTTTACATCACTCAGTTTTCACTTGGGAAACAAGAAATTCTACTTTTCTCCTTCTCTATCTTTTATCCTATTTCTCCTTCTAAATCTTCAGTTTGTTAGTTTCTAAGAAACCAAAGCATTGTTTCCGATGTACTTGTGACTCATAAAGCTTAAGTGAAACAGCCCTTGTGAAAGCTTTGTTCAGGGTTTTCTTGAAGACTGTCGTTCCTAAAATGCAAACGGGATTGTCTGATAAGTTTAGGAGGCTAAGAGGTTGAGGAGAAGTTGGAGAAAGAGATAAATGTGAGAAAGATGGCTTTATTAAAATTAACTTTATCTTGTGGCAGAGACTTTGCTATTGAGCCAAGCTTGATTTGACTGATTCCCTCTGGAGATCAGAATCCCTCGTTCTAAAACATCAAGAAAGTTGGCTTGCTGTGACGTCACGTCAGACGCTGCCTACGTATGTCTGAATCTTCATACATGGTAAACAATAAATCTATATATGAGTATACATATATATGTATATGTATATGTATATACTGAAAAATACTATATACTTACTTTAAAAGTATGTTTGATTATTTTCAAGTATTTTATACAATAAAGTTGTAAAGTTGCCCAGTGGTTTCCATAAGACAAGGTAGCTTTATTTTTGAAAAGTTGTTTTTCAAGTTTTGCTTTCTTCTTTAGATCAAAGGTAGGAAAAGAGGAGAGAAAATGATTTATTTCTAAGCCATCATTTAGATGCAAGTCTGAGAACTGTTGACATTGGAAAATAAAGGAAGAAAGGGAATTGGCCTGTAGACAGTTCAAGGAAGAATTTGGTTAAATAGCCACCTGCCATGCTTCAGAGGGTTTTTGAACCTTAGACTGGGAATATAAGGAATAATTTTTATCAGTCTTGCTTTGGGATCCTCATTAACTTTTCTCTTCACTGTACTACACAAAGGACATTGTTGTACCTATATTCTGGTTGTAGAAAAAAAAATAATGTATCTTTAAGGGTTAGTAAAATGTTCAAACACTCATTGCATGATCCAACTTCTAAGAACTGAGTTAAAGAATATAGTGAGAGAGAAAAAAGCATCTAATATGAATGTTAAATTTTTCATATGAAAATATTTTTATTCAAATTAGTTGAAATTT
Organism: Camelus bactrianus; assembly: GCF_048773025.1. Classification (NCBI taxonomy): domain Eukaryota; kingdom Metazoa; phylum Chordata; class Mammalia; order Artiodactyla; family Camelidae; genus Camelus; species Camelus bactrianus. The sequence continues at coordinate 10,719,039 of NC_133542.1, forward strand.
AGAACATTATGATACATGAAAACATAACAATAAAGAAATGAAGGCTTAAAAATTTCACATATGCTACTTAAAAACTGCATAAATATCTCCTTTTAAAGATAAAGACAGGAAGAAATATATACATAATAGAATTCTAATATATATATATATACATGTATATATTAGAATTGTGAAGATGATAGTCTTTTAAGTTTTCTGTATAATATTTGCATAATTTAAAAGAAGTTCTTACATTACTGTAGTTACATGTGAAAATTACACCACTCATCTAAATCTGGTAACTGAGGAAGCTGTCTTAGTGATTGAAAAGGTGTTCCCTGAAGGGCCCATCAGGAGGACAAAATAGTGTAGGGTGTTTCTGAGGAGGATAATTTTTTCCGTTAGCCAAATATTCATGCGTGTCTGAATAGAGATGGAGTTAAGCATGTGATATAAAGTAGGTGAGTGAGAGCGTTTCCTTTGAGGAAACTAAATTATTGTTGAGTGGCAGTTGGTCTATGTAAACTTAACCTGGGATTGCAGAATCCTAGGGAGTAACTGATGAGGTAAAGAAAGCTCCAGAACCCTGGGTAATCTTCCAACACCAACAGTCATCCAGAGTAAAGAAATACTAGAGGTTGTACATCCATGGTGTCTTAGAGATTTACAAGAGGACTGTGTTCGGCCAAATGCTTGAGCACCATGAACAAATCACCTAGAGGATCCCTGCCTTCAAAAGCCAGCTTCAGTGAAACACGTTTGAAAGAGAAGCATCTGCAAGCTGAGGTTATTAGAGAAGCTGCCTGCTGGTGTGGAGGTGAGCTTTTGTGTATCGTCTCTTGGACAGAGATTAGGCTGAATGAGACAAGCTTTCTGTGAGAAGGAAGAGTGTACAGAAGACCCAAGTCACTTATTGGAGAAAGGCTGAGGTTATCATTTTCCTTCTGGGGGGATCGACTATGCCTAAGGAAACAGAACCCACAAATAACCAAATGGCTGCTCTGTCAGAGATTCAAGTCCACCACAATTTTCATGCAGTAGCTGTGCCATGCACTGGCCGTCTAACTGAGCGATGGATACTGCCTTTTATGTTAGTTCCTTTCTCACCGGGGATGATCTGTAAAGTGGAGGATAGAATGAGATGTCATCTAACGCTTAGGAAGGGGGAAATGCAGCCCAGCAAGCTACTACCTGAAGTGAGACTCGAATTTCCCTTCAACTTATAAAAGACTGGACTGACGCAAACACATGTATCAATAGAAATTCTCCTTAGTGGGAGCCGTTAGGATGAAAGCCAAAATTATGCATCATGGGAAATAAATTATAGATAAGTAGGTAGGTAGATTTGATTTTGTTCTGCTTTTAGATCATATCAAAATTGTGAGGCTGTTTTTTTCAAAGGGAAAAAAATGTCTTGAGTGAGGGGGTCACTCTACTGGTGGTTGGGTTGTACTAGAGTAAGAAGAACAGGAGAAGACAGACAGTGGCCTGAGGAGTGAGTGAAGCTGTGGGAGCCAGGGGTGCTTGCTGGAAGCAGGAAAGACTGAGAAGTTAACTGTCAAGAGGCAAAAATAACTGCCAGGTGGGAGTTGTAAGTGTTGGGAGGGGGTAGAATGGAGCCCGAATAAGAGTTCCAGGGGCAATGGCTGCTCTTATGAGGGAACCCTGCTATTTCCAACTTAGTCTGAAGCAGTGTCTGGCCAGCAAGGCTCTGTGCTTCTGGTGAGTGTCCTAGCAGTGATGTCTGGGAGTAAAGAAGGTTAGAACAAAACAAGGAAACATTTTTCTTCCCTGCCAATAGCAGGCTTGCACCAAAGCTGGAGTCTGGGTGTGGGAGTCTTTAGCGTGGTGTCTAATAGTTTGTAAATATTCAGTATCTCTGTGTGTGTGTGTGTGTGTGTGTGTGTGTAAGTAAATATAAACTTTAATTTGTCCCCCATTTTTTCCTTCTCACCTAACCTGACTACAGGACTCCCATGCTGTCCTCTGCTGGAGGTAGCCTGGTCAAAAACACTGTAATTGCAGAAATGATTCTTCTTTTTATCTTCTGTGACACCTATGCCTTTCCCCTGCCCGACCATTAAAGGGAGTGGCTGCCTCCAGATGTATTATATGCAGGTCCAAATGGTGAAGAGTGCATAGAGGAATTAGGGGCGGGATCTAATACACAAGAAGAGAGATCCCGGTGTCCTGAGGGGCAGTGCCCAGCCCCCTGCCTTCCGTGTGCCTGCACACCTTCAGCCCTCTGAGGGAGACCCGTGTGGAAAAGGATGACATCGAGCAAAGAGCATAGGTGAGGGAAGTCCCTCTCCCAACAGCACATCGCCGGCTGCTCTTAGCTCCCAAGTTAGAGCAGGGAGACTTGCTTCAGATGGCTGGTACTGCGGTCCCCAGCCCTGCCTCAGATGCACAGAAGAGTGTACAGAAGGAGAAAAGCACGACTCTCTTTCTGAAGCAAGGTAAGGACTTGAGGATTAAGGGGATAATTTTGAACTGGGCTCAGCCAGCTCGAAAACTCCAACAAGGATGCTACCACAGCTTGAGGGGCCAAGTAAAGGTCTCAGCTTGCTTTTCTCCGGTTTCCAGGGATACTGGAGTTTTTGTGTGAATTACTAAGGTTAATATTGTCTTACTTATTGAAGAAACATTTCCAAAACTTACCACGGTCATCTTGAAGCTGAATTGTATTACTTCCTTTTTTTTGCATGAGTCCCATGAGTGTAAATGTGCCCATAAGCAGAAGATATTTTACAAATGAGCTATGGAGAGGAGGACTCTGGAATGTTGGACAAAGGGAATAAAGAGATCCATGGCTTATGTGGCGGCCGGGGGGTGTGGCTGTGATTTACGAGTGAGACATTGGGTAGGTAAATTCTTCAGATAAATCCAGGTGTCCTAAGAGATGCTTGGAGAAACACAGGGTGAAAATGTCACTCAGGAGTTAAGTGAGCTTTTCCACACCCCCATCACCTTGTTCTCAAAACAGTTTTTCAGCAAAACCACTCCTGATCCATAGAATGGCTATGAGGTTTGGGGCAAGTCACTCTAGTTGCTGGTTAGGTTAAATGCTGAATAATTTTTTTTTTCCCAAGAAACAGCAGGTAGCAGAAGGTCAAACTTAAAAGGTCAAGTGAAACAGGAAAACTTCTACTTAAGGGGTGTGATCCGTGCTCTTACCCGCTTTTGCAGTCGCAGTACATGGAGCTGAGGATCATTCATCTGAAACTGAACCAAAGCACTTCTTTTAGGTGTGTGTCAGCTGAGGTTTTCCCGCAGTTGTTCTCTGGGTCCTGGCTTGAGATAGTGGTTCCTACCCTTATTACTCCAGGAGCACCAGGTGCATAAAGAAATAATAAGGGAAGAGGCATCAGTTTAACAGGGAACTAAAATAGTGATGTTTATATGCAAATGCCCAAGAATCACTGTCTTTCTAAAGGAGCGGTGGGAATAGTAGAGGCCACTAAGATGGCTCGTGATCAGAGCAGAAAGACCATTGAGAGGACCAAGCTGAGGGAAGGGAAAGGATGGGAGGTGGCAGTTCTAGGAGAGAGAAGGGGCACAGACACCTCTGGAGGAGAAACAGGCTTCTGTCTCAGGGCGGAGCAGAGCCATAACACAGACAGGGGTAGAGGGCAAAGGTTCACAACCTCCTGATGGAAGTACAGGGTCTAGTGTGCAGAACAGACCAGGAGTGCCCTCTGAGCAGATGTTGGTGGAAGAAAAGAAAGACTACTTCTGTCCAGTGACATTCCTGGGAATGAGAAAATGAAAGTAAAAGACGTGTTCTCTCTCTGTCTTCAGATGATACATGCACAGGAAATTAAATGGTAGTGAATGAACACTAAGCCTGGAAGAGAAAGTTGTAGACAAGCTGAGAGAAGCTGAGAGCTAAGCCAGCAGCGGAGGAGATGTCCATATTTGCTGGACAATTTGTGAGTCCTAAGTGGGAAATCTAAGCCCCCTAGAAATGTGATTTCAGCCCAGACCACAGCTCCTGCCGCTAATGAGAATGGCCATCCCAGGCAATCTTGAACCCCTCTTGAAAGGAAAAAAACAAAACAAAACAAAACAAAACAAAAACCAAAAAACCCCTCTCCCTTATCTTTGGCCAGTTGCAGGGAGTCTTTGAGGATTCCTGGAGATTGATCACTTGGAGGTTTGCCACTTTATGCGCTGTGTCCATATCTAGATCCTCAGAGTGATGGAGGTCTAGAGACCAGAATGTAGCTGGAACCCAAAAGGGTGGGAAAGGCAGCCTTGAGTCACAGATGCCTGAGCCCTCAGGCTTGCAAGGGCTTGAAGGATCCTGACTCGTGGAGCCCCACTGCAGTAGTCCTCAGGAGAAAGCCCTTGGCAGAGCAAGAAGCAGACAGGGCTTGGATTTGATATTTCCAAGCTGTGTCTACAGTCGCCTGGAACCAGGAAGAAAGACATATTGCCTTCCTTGAGAAGGAAGCTGTAATCTCTCCAAATGGGAGGAGTGAGGCCAAGCTCTCTCAGGTTCAGGAGGCCACAGGGTATCCCTGAGCCTGGTGAGGTCCAGAATTGGAGCTTGTGAACAGGACATCTCTGAGATAAGCAAATGTGCAGTTGGAATAAGGGAAAACTCATCCAACTCTAACAACAAAAATTTTCTGTTATTGGCTTCTGCAGGAACCAATTATTTTGTTCTATTTTTTATTTTTTTTATTGAAGTACAATCAGTTTACATTGTGTTAATTTCTGGTGTACAGTGTAGTGATTCAGCTATACATATATATTCCTTTTTATATTCTTTTTCATTACAGTCCATTACAAGATAGTGACTAAAGTTCCCTGTGCTATATAGTAGGACCCTGTTATTTATTTTATATATAGTAGTTGGTATCTGCAAATACTCAACTCCCAGTTTGTCTCTCCACACTGCCCCTCTTTCCCCTCTGGTAATAATAAATTTGTTTTCTTTCTGTGGGTCTGTTTCTGTTTTGTAAATAAATTCATTTGTGTCATTTTTTTAAAATTCCACGTATAAATGATATATGGTATTTTTCTTTCTCTTTCTTACTTCACTTAGTATGGTAATGTCTAGGTCCTTCCATGTTGCTATAAATGGCATTATTTTATTCTTTTTGATGGCTAAGTAGTATTCCAGTGTATAAATATACCACACTTTCTATATCCAGTCTTCTGTTGATGGACATTGAGATTGTCTCCATATCTTGGCTATTGTAAACAGTGCTTCTATGAACATTGGGGTGCATGTGTCTTTTCAAATTAGAGTTTCCTCCTGATATATGCCCAGGAGTAGGATTGCTGTGACCCAATTATTTTAAATGTTAGTGATGCCAGAGTAACCAGTTATAGATTGAGAAAGGATAAAATTTGTTAGAGTTATGCCAATTTTGTTAGAGTTAACCAACTTCCTCTAAAATGTGTTTTCTTAGTAACAAGTTATATCTTTGCACATTTTGGAGACAGGGATGAGAATGGGAATCTTATCATCCAACAAAATATCTAACCTATAAGCTGCTCTCTTACCTCAGCCCAACTGAAGTCTATCTTGAAATCATAAAGGTTCAGAAGGGCAGAGTCATGGCCCAGCATCCAGGTCAAGAGGAAACAAAAGCTTTGGAATCAAACACACTTAAATAAGAATTCAAATTCAAATGTTTTTGCTTACTAATTATTAGATCTTGTGTGATTGTCTTGCTTCTCCCGACCTCAGTGTTTTCATTTGTAACTTGGGAATGATGATAGATACAAGCAACTGTTACAAAATGTATCCATATGTACCTGAAACCCGTGGTGCCATGAACTCATATAGTGCATTTCCAAAATGGGAGTTACTGCTTTATTATCAACCCTAATGCACTTTTCTGAGAATTGTTTTCTGAAAATGGTGATTATATGTCACAGTTTTCTTTTATAACATGAAATTTGAGTAGCAAAAGGGGATGGTGAGCTCTCTGGGAGTTGTGTCAGGTGAAACCTAACTGAAGAATCTGGTAATGATGGACTTGGAAAATGGACACTAAAGTCAGAAAGCCTCTTTGTGTAAATGCAGAATCCTGTATTTCTGGAGGGTAGATAGAGACAGAAGAATTGGCAAGGAGTCAAACTTTAGTACCCTGTGAGGAATTTGTGATGTGGGTAAGTATCAGATGATGAACTCCCTGTCAATAGAGGTTCATGGATATCCCTGAACTGAGTAAGTGTTAGAAATTGATTTCTAAGCCTTTTACTTTATAGATGACATATAACAAATGTAATGTCAGGACACACTGACAACTAGGTACACCATCCAGAGATCATTAACATTTTAATTTAGACATATATTTTGCAAATTATATAATCAGCCTGTGCATATTTTTATGATCTACTTCTAATTCACTGAGTGTAAGGGACAGTATTAAGGGAAATTAACATTATGTGAATCATTTTAATTCCTTCATATTATATGGATGCATTTCATCCCTGAATGACTATTTAGTTCCTTCTCTTACAACCACCCTGTAGAATAACACAGGCATAGACCCTGCTTTCAAAAAAGCTTATATTCTATTGTGGAAGACTGACTATACTATAAATTTAAAATATTATTTATTTGCTATCAAGTTAATGAAAATAAAACCAAAATGAGATAGCGGTGCATACCCATTCAAGTGGCTATAATCTGAACTACCAAGAGTGGGCAAAACTGTAGAGAAAAGGAAACCTCCATGCTGGTGCAACTGTAAAATGGCCCAGACACTTTGCAAAACATCTTGGCATTTTCTTAGTGGAACATAAGCTTATCATACAAACTAACCATCCCACTCCTAGAAAGCTGCACAGGAGAACTGAAAAAATATATCTATACAAAGACTTGTATGCCAGTGTTCATAATATTATTCATTACAGCCCCAAAATACTGAATAGATACAATGTGGTGTAGCCATATTTTGAAAGACTATTCAGCAATAAATAGAAACAGACCACTGCTAGAAGCTATAACATAAGTTTAGAAGCTAAATGCAAGAAAAAACAAACAAAAACAAAGCAAAACAAAACAAAACAGAAAAACCCAAAACCAAACCAAAAAGAAAAACTGAGACGTTTACATAAACTCTTCAGGAAAAAAAAAGTTACAGAAGTAGAAAGTTGCTTTCCTGGGGCCGGGGATGTGAGCTGGGATTGCTTGCAAATGGGCTCAATGGAAATTTATGGGGTTAATAACATGTTTTCAAATTAATTGATGGTTATGGCAGTCCAACTCTACAACTTGACTTAAAAAAACACTGAATTGTACCCTTACAATGGGTGAAGTTTCTGGTATATGTCAATAAAGCTGTTGAAACTCATTTGAGAAAGAAAAAATACTCAGGTAAATGCAATGAAGGAAATAAGTTCATTATTGTGATAAAGAACAAGGGCAAAGGTCAAGAGGAGAGTCAGACACAGCTCTCAGGAAAGGCTCCCTTACTGCGGAGGTGGCCTTTAAGCTGAGGCTGAGCTCTGGTTCAGAAGGAAAGCCTTATGTGGAACCAGACTGATAGCTTACTGACTAACCACAGATTCTGGGGCATAATCCTTCCCTTGTATCTGTCAGCTATGTGATCCTGGGAAAAGTCCCTAGCATGTCATGTGCCTCTGAAGAGGGAATGATAAGCATTATTACACAGACTAAAATAATGTGCATTTTCTGGCAAAGGGAAAAAAGTGTTAGAGCTTATTAACCAATTATATATTGCCGGTCAGCTGGGATGTTTATGATGTTTCCATGAATATTTTTATAGTTAAATCTGCACATAGTCCTCCTGATTTTTTCCCTCAAGGAAAATTCATAGAGGTAAGACCATAGTTTTAAAAAATACATTATTTTTAAGGTATTTGATACCTCTTGACAAATCAAGAAATGTCAAGTCATGTACCTAAGTATTTGGAGACTGAGAATTACGTTAACACGCTTTGCAACAAAAATTCTGTTTTGATGCATAAGGAAAGGGCTTGAAGCTCATTCACCTTTTTATCCCCAAGACTGTCTACAGTAATGTTTTGCACGCCGTTAAGCAGATGTTCATTGACTGAGTGACTGAATCACCCAGAGAAAAGGTTGCTTTAGCAATTAGGGGATTTCTTGGTGACCAATAGTGTATAGACAGTTTTGTGAAACCCTAAACAGTTTCTTCTTTGAAGATTTCACCCCTGAAGGATGAAGGTCAGACTCTGCAGATAAAATGTTGAGCTAGAAACTCTAGATGAGTGGTTATGTTGAAAGGATATTGTCTCCTTCAACTCTTGGATTCCTTGTGATTTTTTCCCTTTTTTTATTAATCACAAAGAGGGGGCCATCTTATGCTTTTGAGATAGTTTAGCAATAGGAAAGGAACAAAAAAGATGAATCAGTGATAAATAAAATAATAAAATCACCAGTTGAAAATGCATTGGAGCTTCTAATGTTTAGACCCAAATTTGGAGATCAGTGAATTCATTTTGATGTAGTTAGCAGGTCCTCATGGCGTCTACAGAATCATGTAGCCTGAAGCAGAATTATGAAGGCAGCAAACACATCTTTTGTGTTCCAGAGTATGCTTTTAATTACCTTCTCTGTCACCGGTGGCCCCTTTGCTTCTCAGATGTGTGCTGACCTCCCACCCTCCTTTTTCCTAATATTTCCATCATATCTAATCTCAGACAAGCAATTGACATTATTTCTTTGGTATACTACTGAATACCTTGGACAGAAAGTTGATAGTGTGCATATATATGACTATATATTGAACATAGGTACATATATACATATGAATTCGATTACTGAGAAGTATGTATAGTTATATATGCATTACATATTTTGTTATTTCTTACATACACATTAACGTAGAATATATATGAGATTATGTGTATCTGTACAACTCACTTGGTTCGTGTGTTTGCATGTGTGTTCATGTGTGCGTGCATTTGAAGAAAGACATAAATGCAAAAAGATTTTCTTAGATTTCACTTTCCTACAAGCTTAATTGTTTGATGTTCAGAAATATTTCTATGGTGTTGAATGAAAGCTTCAAAATTCATTATAGATGATCAAATAACAGACAGTAATAATATTTTGATGTGATATGTAAGTTTACCTATCTTCACACTCTTTAAAATATTTCATAAAATTGAAAAATTGATGAATGAAATACACTTTTACATAGAGCAAGAGAACCAGTGTCAGTATTTCATATGAACCCACGAGTGAGGAGAGCCCTGTGCCCCTCTCCATAAGGAAACCTTCAGATGTGTCATCTGCCTGGAAGGTCAAACTGAACAAGTTTTTAAAAACCTTGATCTGATATATGCTTATATAGAAGAGGATGGCAGTCCTCAGCAGTCATGGCAATAACTTAATTTACTTAGGAGAGAGAAAGATAAGTGACAGGTAGAGAAAATTTCTGCCAAGCCTGGGAGACCTTGAGATGAAAGTGAGATGCTTGTTTATAACACAAAAGTCAGGTCCTTGGTACTTTTAAGAAGCCCTCTTTGATGGTCTCTTTTCATTTCTTGATGTCAAAATGAAATTGGATAAGTCTTGAATTTTCTCTCAGTTTTAATGGAATCAGAACCTCAAGCAGAAGGAGGCAAAAAGACCAAGAAATATGAAACTGAAGAGTTAGGCTCAAATAATGGTTTATGTAAAATGACAAGTTAAATATCTTTGTCTTTATTTTTATTACCTATTTTCAATGCAAAATTTCTATAGTTTTTAAAGGCATAATAGGTTTGACAGGTAATATAACTTTATTAGGGCATATTTATTCATTTTAAACTATGTTATTGACTAATTCGTGTTACTGTCGACCATGATCAGGCTTAGATTTTATCAATATGCAGCAAGCATTCTAAGAATCTCAACAACAATTATGCCCTGTGATACATGTTATGAAAGCTAAATACATGGTATTAAGAATAATTTAGTGGGAGCTGTTGTGTTACAGGCTTCAGGGAAATTAGTTTTAAGAAAATGGACCTCAACAAAAAAGGGTAGTGTCGCTTCAGTGCCATCAAGAAGGGAAGAGGGGAAGAAAATGTGTTGGGGGCTGGCTTGGCACAGACTTGTCGACCATGAGGAGGATTTTACCTTTTATCTTATAGGAAGTCATGAAGGGTTTTAAGCAGTGCATTGACTTTTGACCATGATTTAGTGACATCTTTATGCATTTAAAGAATGGAGACTAATGGGGTAACAGTCTCCCTTGAAGCTCAGGAACTTCACAAAGGAAAATGAAGCTTTAAGCAAAATGAATAATCTCCTGGATGTATGTTAATTACCTCTAATTAAAAAAAAGTTTTGACTTCTGCATATGCCCAACTCTGCCTATTATATTCAAACCTCTATAAGGAACAGTAAAAGAAAGGTAGAGTTAAAGATGGCAAATCATCTCAGGAAATAACCTTACAGCCATTGAGAGGACATAGCAGATCTACAGGAGTGACTGTCCTGAGACATTAATCACCCAGATAAAATTAACATTCTTGAGAGTTTTAATTTGTGTTCAAATGATACCATCACTTAGATTATTTTCTTTCTTTGAAGTTTCCATGCCATATATTGCAATCATAGAAAGTTTGTTTGTCCAGTTCTACTTCAAGACCATTGCTAACGAAGTGACAATTGTGTTATTAGGGGCAGTTGTGATAGCAGGCAAAATTGAAATCTCTTAGCTTTAACAAAACCTCTCACATTTAACTCTCCCTGTGCCTTGCCGCCGTCTTCCCCTCCTGTTACATAGATACCGATGTGAATGGCTAGAAAGGAATGCCGTGTTCACACAGAACTTGGTGAGTTTCTCACCTGTCTTCCACCGTTTGCTCTCAATCTCCCCTTCTCGTGATGTTCTGCTCCACTGCCAGACTCCTTGCCAGTGATAGGGGTGGATTCTACAGACCACTCGCGGTTTCTCCAACAGTACTCTTTCTGTTATGAACACATGCTTGCAAAAGTATGAAACAATGCTGGGTATGCAGTTACAATTTTGAGAATGTATGTTCTTAAGAAGTCAGAAAACGATTGTTGCCTCTTTTTTATTTTTATTTTATTTTTTAACATTTTTTATTGATTTATAATCATTTTACGATCATTGCCTCTTACTCTTGCACATTAAACAATACTTACAACAGCTTTCTATTGGCCAATGGCTACGTCCTAAACTGTGGCTTAGATGCTCCTTTTTAAAATCTCTGTGACATAGTAGTCTCATTGAGCAACAAGAAAATAGAAGTCAGAGTTTATTTTACTTGTCAAGGTAAACTATTTATAGTCTAGATTTGAATCTAGGTCTGTCTGCTTTCATGACGCTGTTCATCCTGCCTTTAACGTAGATTTTGGATTACACCATTCTTTTGTTCCACTTTATTTTTCATCAAGCTTGCGTCTTTAACTCTTTTGCCTTTTCTCGCTATCCTATCCAGTCTTGTTGTTGACTTTCTAACCATGCCCACTATGGCACTGGGTGTGCTTTTCATTGTAGATTATGAAATTGCTGCTTTAACTCCTTGCACATCTTTAGGTATGCTTGGTCATAGATCTACGAATGCCATTAAATACATTTACCCCAAAATGTGTTTCATAGAATGCTGGTCAAATGAAGTGTTTCTTGAAAATGGGATGCCAAAGTCAAATAAGTTGAGAAAATTCTGCCGTTTTATACCTTTCTTCATATTAGATTACTTCCAATACACATCAGCACATGAAATTGTCTTAGACATCGTGCAGCAAAACAATGAATACTTTACCCATCTTAAAAAAAGAAATCTTTGACCATTAGAAAAATGTTCATTTTGGGGAAAAAAAAATGTTTCCTAGACTTCGATCTCTGCTCTCCTTCCTGGAATTCCCTTGAAATATGCTCAGGGTTGACCAAGCTAACTTTGTTACGTGGGTTAGAGGAGACTATGACTTACAGAAAGTTCCTATGTAACCTTGGGAAATTAAACATTTAACATTCCTCACATGTCTCTGCACTCAAATCCTATACACCCAGTTAAATCTGTACTTTTAGAAGTCACATATGGTTTCCAAGTCACTTTCCCAGTTATCTGATGCTCCAAGAATGCAAGGCATAATGATTTTTATTTATCTTTTAGAAGATTCTGTCTTAATCATGTGTGTTTTATAAAAGGGTATCAAATTGCGTGTCATTTTGAAATGTTATAATCCACTTAGGTTGCCACATATGAAACATGAAAAATTATAAAAGGAGGAAAAGGCAGTTACATTTCTCAAATGTAATTGATTTTTGTAAATCATTGACACAAGAGTGAATCTGTCCTGGGAGCATGATCAGAATAATTATCACCTTTTTATATTTTTCTTTTGACAAGTGGAAAAAAGGACTTGAAAATCCATAAACAATGAGACCTGCAATCTAGGTGTTGATTGAATCAAACTATTTACCTCTTTGCATAATTCTACTACCCAAACAATTATTGTCAAAATAAATGCAAACTCAAATTCAAGGTCCCACAGAGTGAATTACTGATTTCCATGAAAAAAAAAGAGTCTGTGCAGCAGTGCATGACCAGCTGGATGTACTTCTTCTGGGCAACTGGTAGGGAGTGATCATTCCCTGTGGGGAACTAAGCAAAGCACTCATTTAAATTTTATTGAATTTGTGACCAGTCACCCATAAAAGATAATTATATATACCTGAATATGCGGTGACCTGACCGTCCTATCAAACATAGCTTAAGAGCCAACCTTAACTACAGTGGAGTTTAGAAAGATGAATAAAAATACACATGAGGTCTTTTCTCAAAGTGTTTGGGAGAGAAATATGAATAATTGAATTTAGGAAGAGAATTGAATTTACCCAGCCTACAGAAAGGCTCAAGACAAGACGTGTTTAGACAGTAATGTTTTTAAGTAAGTCATCTTTGGAAATGATGGTCAAAGAGAAATACGCTGATTCTAAGGGAAAGAAGAAAAAGTTACCTTGTTGGGTTGAAGTGGTTCTATGACTGCTCTCTGCCAAATGTGTTTAATCCAGTAGTTAACATCACCAAGGGTCTGGAGTGAAGAAACACTAAAGATAGAGAGTGTCCATGACACTATTATAGACCCCACCACGTCTTAGCATTTTTATAATAAAAACATCTGCAATTCTTAATCTGTACTGAATATTCTGTTGTTAATCATATATCATCCAGAGATAAGAACAATGTGGTCAGTGATTGATTTGAGCTGGGGGAGATGAATTTCTGGGCTCATCTCCCTGTATTTTGATTTACTATGTCTTCATTATATGTATATATACACACACACACACACTCAATTTATAGATATAACTCACATATATTAATTTCAAATATATATGTATATAATTTACTTGTGTGATATTAATAGTCTGATGTGGTACATCCTGGGTGACATGAAATATCATGAAAAGGTAACACACATAGTTTTAGCAAAATAGTTGAATGTCTAACTAAGATAAGGTGAACTTTTCTAGGAAGAAAACGTTAGCTGTATCTTTTCTTTCTTTTTTTTTCTTTTTTTCCATTACATCCTTACTTATTTTATAAATGGAAGTTTGTACCTGTTGACCCCCTTCATCATTTCACCCCCTCCTCAGCCCACTCTCTTCTGTCAACCACCCATTTGTTTTCTGCATCCATTAGTTGTTTTGTTTGTTTTGCTTGTTCATTTGTTTTGTTTTCTTAGATTCCATGTATAAGTGAGATCTTACATTATTTGTATTTTCTGTCTGGTTTATTTCATTTAGCATATAATACCCTCAGAATCCATCCATATTATTGCAAATGGCAATCTTATATATGGCTGAATAGTATTTCTGTGTGTCTGTGTGTGTATCAAATCCTCTTTATCCATTCATCTGTCAGTGGGCACTTAGATTATTTTCATATCTTGGCTACTGTAAGTAATGCTGCAATGAACATGGGGTACATGTATCTTTTGGGGTTAGTGTTTTAGTATTTTGGGTTGAATATCCAAAAGTGAAAATGCTTGGTCAAATGGTAGTTCTCTTTTTAACTTTTTGAGGAACCTCCACACTGCTTTCCGTAGTGGCTGCAACAATTTACGTACTGACAAACAATGCACATATGTTTACTTTTCTCCATATCCTTGTCAACACCTGTTATTTAATTTCTTTTTGATAATAGCCTTTCTAGCAGATGTCAGATTGTATCTCATGGTGGTTTGATTTGCATTTTTCTGATCATGAGTGACGTGGGTCATTTTTTATGTGCCGCTTGGCCATCTATACATCTTCTTTGGAAAAATGTCTATTCAATCTTCTGCCCATTTTTAAAATCAAAAAAAATTATTATGTTGTATAAGTTCTTCATATATTTGGATGTTAACCTCCTAATGGATACATGATTTGCAAATATCTTATCCATCCTGTAGGTAGCCTTTTCACTTTGTTGATGCTTTTCTTCCCTGTGCAGAAGCTTTTCAGTTTGATGTCCTACTTTTTTGTTTTCTCCTTTGTTGCCCTTGCCTTTGGCGTCAGATCCAAAAAATCACAAAGACCTTTGTCCAGGATCTTACTGTGTATATGTTCTTCTAGGAGTTTTATGGTTTCAGGTCTTACATTCAAACATTTAATCCATTTTGAGTTAATTTTTGTGCATCATGTAAGGTAGTAGTCTAATTTCATTGTCTTTGCATGAAGCTGTCCAGTTTTCTCAACAAAATATATTGGAGACTCTGTATTTTCCTCATTGTATATTCTTGCCTCCTTGTTGTGATTCAATTGGTCATATATGAGTGGGTTTATTTTAGGGCTGTCTATTCTGTTTCATTGTTTCATGCATCTGTTTTTACACAAATATCATACTATTTTGATTACTATAGCTTGGTAATACAGTTTGAAATCAGGGAACACGATGCCTCCAGCATTGTTCTTCTGTCTCAAGATTGCTTTGGCTATTGGGGGTCCTTTGTGATCCCATACAAAATTTAGGATCGTTTGTTCGGTTTCTGTGAAAAATATCATTGGAAATTTGATAGTGATTGACCTGAATCTGTATATTGCTTTGGGTAAAATAACTTTTAACAATACTAATTCTTTCACCCCATGAGCATTGGATATCTTTACATTTATTTGTGTCTTCAATTTTTTCATCACTGTCTTAGAGTTTTCATTCTTTTCGGTTAAATTAATCCCTAAGTATTTTATTATTTTTCATGCATTTTTAAATGGAATTGTTTCTTAATTTATTTTTTGATAGTTTGTTGTTAGTGTATAAAAATGCAGTATATTTTGTATATTGATTTTGTACCCTGCAACTTTACTGAATTTATTTATTGATACTAACAGTTTTTGTGCAGTCTTTTGAATTTCTTCTATATAAAATCAAGTTGTCCATAGATAGTGACAGTTTTATTTCTTCCTTTACAATTTGGATGCCTTTTTGTTTGTTTTTCTCACGTAATGCCTCTGATTAGGACTTGCAAACTATGTTGAATAAGTGACTTAAGTTTTATCTTGAAGAATGGATAGGAGGTAGCTTTATAGGGAAGTCAAACAAATGAAAAAATCACAGGCAGCATATAGCTTGTGGAAGAAAGGAAGCCTCAAACAGAAGGACATGTTTGAAAACTACAGTACAGCACTCTGGCCAGAGTATGGTGGGGAGAATGAGGAGAGAAAATTCGCTGTAACCCGGTAGCAGTGTGAAAGTTGCAAGTTGAAATCTATGAAGTAAAAATACTAGAAAATATTTTGTTCAGCTTCATTTCAGCTTAATGTTTTGCAAACTTTCTATATTAACTGAAACTCTTAGTCCCACCTAATAGACAGGATCAGTCTGCAAGCCTTTACCAGGTCTGTGTGCCCATGATGCTTTTTCTGCAACACCTTCTACCTATACCTACAATTTCTGATCAAATATATACAGCACAGAGATGCACAAAATAGGATACATTGGCTCATTTGACTCAGTAGTGCTCACTGATTTTTCTGTGGATCTTTTTCTGTAGTGAACACAGGGCTGAAAATCCGGAGATCATATCTCTAATTCCAGCCATTCAGTTACCTGACTTGGAGACCTTGAGCCTAGTGTCTTCTTTTTGGCATTATATAAATATGAATAGGTGGTTATCAAAGTTGTTTGTTTGCATTATAGTCCTATATTAAAATAAAATAGCTTGTTGGAATCTAATATATTAAGAAATAAAAGCCAGACATCTCTGTTCAAAGCAGTATTGGATGGTCATGAGATTTGGATACCACCTGCTGTCGCTAGAAGCGACCTCAGATACCACTGTTGTACCTCTGTTTTGTATTGAGTGGAAGTCATATAACCAGGGCTATAAAAATAATTTTGATATATATTCTTGTGTCCACTTGAAAGGTTCCACATAGTAGATGAGGTCAATGCTCAGCATATCTGGTAGAGGAGCAATCATTCCTACAGTGTTTCTATGGCCTTTTTTTTTTAAATCTCTTTGTAAAACTCTCTCCTGTTATTCCCCTGATTCTTCAATGTCTAATATCCAGGACCAACACAAATGGCACTTCCGAGGGTTAAGTTCCCAGGGTTTCTTCTACTTGAAACAGATCATTTCCAACTTTACTAATTATCAAAATCATTATCTAAGTGAATAAAACATTTCTTTTTTTTCACATCTTTATCAACATTGTATATTCCAAGCGTATCATTTGTTGATCTTATGTGTGGAATATTATTTCACTGTTCTTTCAAGTTGTTCCCACATAGGACTATGAAAAAAGAGAAGATTTTCTTATATTTATTGAATACTTGGCTTTCTTTTTTGTAATAACTATTCATGTTTTGGGCTGATTGCTCAGTGTATGTTTTGGATACTCAATCCTTCTTATTCATTTGCATTGTGGCATTATTTTTTGTTTATATTTGTGTCTTTATTATCTTTTAAGAAGTAAATAAATTTAACATCATTAGATTATTTCCTTGTAATGTCTCAAATGTAATATTTGCTTTTCCCATTTTGGTATTTATTAGTCTATCATTTACTACCTGTTTACTGACACAGATTTTATCGTATATCAAATTATTACATATTATAGCATCTATGTGTGTTTCTTTTGAGCTCATTTGTCTATTAGTCTAAGTAAAATATTGCACAGTGTTCATTTCTAAAATTTTATTATAAATCTTGATATCTGGTTAAGAATCCCCCCATCCCTCTTAGGTTTCACAGAAAACCCTGCCTAGATTTGAACTGAAGTTGTATTGACCACCAACAGATATGTAACATCTACTTATTTATTAGCGTTCTTTATATTTTGTTTTGTTTTTTAATAATGTTTTATCCTTTTTTCCCAGGAAATCTATAGATATATTAAAAAAAAAAATTTCCAGTTAACTTAGAGTTATTGTTGACATTGGAAACATGTCCTTTATTTTTCCTAGTATAAGAAAATGTTTCCACTGATTTATAAAATTGTATGTTTGATCGCTTTTATATTTTAATGTTAATAGACTTTTCAGTGTTGATCCATGCTTAAGTAATATGTTTTGTTATACATTATTTTTTATTTTTGATTAAAAATAAAATATGATAATTTTACCACCCCAGGAGTTTCCTTTATACTATCAGTAAACTGCAGAAGTAACGACTATAATTACCAACCTAACTTTTATCATCATATATTGGTTTTGCTGTAGTTGAAATTCAAATAAAATTGTGAATAGTCTATGTAATCTTTTCTGTTTTCCTCTTGTGCAACATGATACATTGTGAATTCATCTATAGTATAACATGTATTGAGAGACTGACCTTTTATTTTTTTGTTTTATAGTAGAATGTCATTATAAATAATATTATAAATTGTCTGTCCTTTTCTTGGTGCATCTGTGTTCTTTCCAGTTTTTTTTTTTCTATATGACTACATTTGCTATAAATATTTGTGCAAATATCTTTTGTTGGAATTTGAATGAATTGTTCATGGGAGTGGTATGGGCTTAGGAAATATGTACATTTAGTTTTACTAGATATTGCTAAGCATTTTTTTCAAAATTGGTCTAATTAATAATCTCTTCAACAGTGTATGAGGGATCTAGTACTACTTTCTGATCAGTACGTCATATTGTCAGTCTTTTCTGAATCTTCGCCTTTCTGATGGGTGTGTTCTGTAATCTCACTGTAGTTTTAATCTTCCCTTCCCTGATGATTATTGAAGTTGAATATTTTTCATATGCTTATCGATCATTTAAATACACTCATTAGTAAACTCATTAGTAACATGCTTCTATAAAACTGTGCTCCATTTAAAAATTTTTATTCTTTGGCTTTTTTTATTGATTCACATCATCCTTCATATATTCTGGTTACAAATCATTTTCAGATGCATATACACAGAATATCTTCTACCTTTCTGCAAATCACTTATTTACTTTAATTTCTTTTGGTGAGCAGAAGTTCTTTATGTTAATAAAGTTGCTATATGAATTACATTCCTTTATGATTAGTATTCATGATTATTAATATTTTAAAAATTGCTACTCCAAGGTCATGAAGACTTTCCCCTCAAAGTTTTATTTTTTAACCCTAGAATGTTGATTTTGTTTTAATATGAATCTGGTTAACCTGATAAAATCTATAATCAACCTCAAGTTAACTTACCTGTATCGTATAAAGTAGGATTAGGGTTCATTCTTTTTCCCATATGGATATCTAATTGCTCCAACATGATTCATAGAAAAAGATTAAAACTTTTTCATAATAAATTTTGGTGGCAACTTTATCATAAATCAAGTATCTATAAACACATGGAGCTACTCCAGACTTTAAATTCTGTTCCATTGACCTACATCATGGATGGGTAGCATCACTCCTGTGGTGGTTGCAGTTACCTTGCCATTGTAGGTCATATGAACAATTTTTCTTGGTTCTTGTGTTGGGAGCTTGAGTCATGGTATTTAAACTCTTTTTGTCTGATATGTGCATTTTAAAGTATTAAATTTATCCCCCAGAATTACTTTATCTATATCCCACAAATTTTGTTACACCATAATTTCATTATTTTCATCTTAGCATGTTTTCTAATATTCATTGTAACTTTACTTTGTCCTATAGATTATTTAGTAGTTTGTTATTTTATTAACAAACACTTATCATTTGTTAATAAATCATTATTGAGTGTTAATTTATTTCTGTAATGGTTAGAGAATATATACTTTATTTTTCCTAACAAAAATTTATTTAAATTTGTTTTATGGCCCAGAATACACTTTATTTTGTTAAATGTGATGTGACCTTTTGAAAAGAATGTATATTTTACAGTTATGTGTGTGGCATGTATCAAATAAGACAATTTGCTTAACAATGTTGTTAAAACCTTTTAATTTCTTATTTTTTTTTTACTATCAAAAGAAGCATATTGAAAATCTCTAATGATAATTTTTATTTTGTGTCTTTCTCTCTTTATTTTAGTTAATTTGACTTTATGTAATTTAAAGTTATATGTTATGTGCTCCCAAATTTAGGATTGTCACATTAGTCTATTGACTATTTTATTATTGTAAAATATTCCACTTTATCATTCATAACACATCTTGTCTTACCTTACCTGACTTTGAGACACTCTACTTCCTTTTTGGTTTATATTTTATCATTATTGTACTTTCCTTTGTCATTTTTGGATCTGAATTTAAAATGTGTTTTGAAGGCCTGGTCATATTTTTGCCCTGTCTTAAAATTTCCTTAATTCACTGTTAACATTATCACACCACCTTCCCTTGGGTTAGTTTTTGCACGGTATTTTTTTTTTCACCTTATTTTACTTTCAACCCATCTTTTTGAAGTTGTTTCTTACAAAAAGGGTATTAGATTTTTTCTCTCTCCCTTTCTCCCTGTCCTATGTTTGTCTTTTAATTGGAACATTTAATCCATTCATATTTAATGTTATTATTGATGTTGTTGGGTTTAAGTCTACCGTCTTGCTATTTGTTTTCTATTTGTCACATCTGCTCTTCATTCCTTGATTCCATCCTGTGGTCTTTTGTACTAGTCAAGTAGTTTTTGGTTTCTATTTGAGTTATCTCTCTTACCCTTTTGGTAACATATTTTTCTATTACTCTTTAATAGTTTCTCTCATTATTTCAAGCTTTGTTAAATTATTGTTGACTTATCTTAAACTGCTACTTTTATCTCATCCCAAATAATACAAGAAACGTGCAACAATTTAAATCCATTTACATTTAGTTCTTTTCTCCCAACTCTTGTTATGTATTTTATTTCTGAATGTGGTAGAAATGTCTCAGATATTACTGTGATGATTGCTTCATGCATTCAATCGTCTTTTATATTTATTCACTTCGTTGCCCTTTCTTGAGGTGTTCCTTTCTTCTTGCACTCTAGACTCCAATCCAGAATTAATTTTCCGCAACCTAATGAAGTTCAGTATTTCTTGTAGTTTTATTTGCTCACAAGTTCTCTTAGCTTTGTTTTCTTGAGAAGACCTTTGTTCAGCTTCATGTTTGATGAAACTATTTTCACTGGATGCCAAGTTATTTCCCTGAATTTTTTTAACACCTTTATTAAGGTGTGATTCCTATACAGTAAACTACACGTATTTCAGACATACAATCTGATGAATTTTGATAGGTGTATATGCCAGTGAAACTGCCACCACTGTCAAGATAGCTAACATTTCCATCACTCCCCAAGAGGTGCAAATTTCAAATTCCCAATTTGGAATTCCCTGAATTTTAGTATTTTAAATGTGTTATATTGGTGTATATATAGTACTTAAGAAATTATTTGCTTTTTGAAAATTTTATTCCTGTATATTTTAAATACATTTACTTTTATATATGTAGTTTAACTTCTAAATTTAATGAAAATTGCATTGGCAGTAATCTGAAGAGAGATAAAACTGAAAGACCAAGGGAAAGGCTTGCTTGCTCAATACATAAAACATACATTAAAGTAATGAAACATTTCTTAACATAAATTGGTAAAAATATTTGTTAGCAATCTTTGTCGAAAAGAATTCCCTTTGGGGCAATTAGGATGGTATCATAAGCAAGCGGTAGAATAAACAGGCAATCGCAATCATTTAGGAAATACACTCTACAATTAGCCTAAAGAAACTTGAAAGAGCCTCGTTCATTTCCTCTCTAAATATATAATTTAATAATTTTGTAAATTATAACATGTCACCATAAAAATAACTGAAACACATTATCTGAAAATTATGAGTGAACAAAATTTGAAGTAAGTAACTATTAAGGAGCAGACATAAATATCCTTTCAGACGTATTCAGATGTTGTTATGCTTTATTTTCATCTCTACTGACTGTATTTATATTCTCTGGTTAAACTTTCCTCTATAACTGTGGAAATGATGTCAGATAGTGCTACAGAAATTTATGGTAAAGAAAGGGAGGTTTAACAAAATGTCATTTTAATCGGAGAAGCAATTATTGTTTAATGGAGTTGAATTGTTACACTCACTCACACAGAAATCTTTTGCCCAAAAAGGGGGCATAATGTAAAGTGTACAACCAGGGTTTTCTCAGATATTTTCAGTAGGCACTAGATAGTAATATTATTTTCTAAATATATTTTATGTCTTTCATTTGAATTACTCATTCTGCATTTTTGTTTGGAGTTGAGGGAAGCAGGAGAAGAATCAACAAAGCATCATTAAGAAAAGTCAACACTAACTATAAGTCTTTGGAAGAAGGCATTCATGTAAAGGCAGAATTTCAAAACAGTAGGTCTCAGTTTTAGCTCTTCTTCTATCCCTAATGTTAGTTCTTATAGTTATGTTGTTGTTTGCTTTTTTGCTTTTGTTTTTACCAGTTACCATATTTCAAGCGATTTTTTTTTCTTAATGAACATCTGTTTGGGTTACCCTGTCCCATCCGAATTCCTCATTGCATTTTCTTATTCTCAAGATGAAATTCTGTGTCCTTTATAATTTTCTCTACCTCTCTCCCAGTTGGTTCATTTCTCTCTCCCATTCTATGCTGCATGTTATCACTGTTCCCTTTTGCCATTTTGCTAGTGACAAACCATCCTTCAATACCCAGTCCACAAACCACCTCTTCAGCCTCTCTCCCACTCTGGCATTGGTTGTGCCCTATGCACCTTATCCACACTGTGCAACTGTATGAATACTTATACAACTTGTTTGTCTTTCAATTAGACAATTAAGTGGAAATTTTAGCACAGGAACTGTGAGACATATATATATACATGTATACAGCTTTGAGGGCATAACACAATGGGTTCCTTCATTTTTTTCTTAAAGTAACAGCTTTATTAAGATGTAATTCACTTGCCATAAAATTGGAACATTTTCAGTAGTTTTTAGTATATTTACAAATTTATAAAATTATCACTGCTATTTAATTACAGAACCACATCATCACTCCAAAAAGAAACCTCATGCCCATGAGCAGTCACCCCGAATTGTCCTTTCCTCCAGCCCCAGATAATGACTCATCTACTTTCTGTTTCTATGTATTTACCCATTCTGGATATTTAATGCAAATCGAATAATATAATATGTAGCCATTTGTGACCGACTTTCATGTGGCATTAAGTCTTCAAGGTTTAGCCATGCTGTGGTTTGTATCAGTATGTCATTCCTTTTTGTTGCCAAATAATATTTCTTTATAGGAACATGCACATATTGTTTATACATCCATCAGTTGGTGGGCATTTCTGTTGTTTCCAGTTTTATCTGTTATGAATAGCATTCTATGAACATTTGTGTACAAGTTTTGTGTAGGTGTTTTTTCTTTCATTTCTCTTGGGTAGATACCCAGGAGTGTTATTGCTGAGTTATATAGAAACTCTACATTTAACATTTAGAGGAAGTGCCAAACTATTTTCCAAAGTGGTTGTACCATTTTACAGTCTTAAGAACTATGTCTGAGAGTTAAAAAATTAGGTTATTTTTTGTACTGTTGAGTTCTAAATATTCTTTAAAATCCTAGACACGGATTTCTTCCCAGATATAATATTTGTAAATATTTTACCTTACTCCTGTGTTGAATTTGCACTTTCTTAATATCTTTTCAG
Organism: Camelus bactrianus; assembly: GCF_048773025.1. Taxonomy (NCBI): domain Eukaryota; kingdom Metazoa; phylum Chordata; class Mammalia; order Artiodactyla; family Camelidae; genus Camelus; species Camelus bactrianus. The sequence continues at coordinate 10,742,005 of NC_133542.1, forward strand.
GTGTAAAAATTCTCAATGTTTATGAAGTAAAATTTTATCTATTTATTTTCTTTTATCATTTGAGCTTTTGGTGTCCTATATAAGACATTTCCCAGTGAAAGATCACAAATATTAACTCATGTTTTCCTCTAAGAGTTTTACAGTTTTAACACTTACGTTAAGGCCTTTAATACATTTTAGTGAGTAATTTTAATTTTGTGTATGCTATGAGGTCAGGGACCAATTGATTCTTGTTTATGCATATATCCAATTATCAAACACCATTTTTTCTCTGAGTTTTATTGAGATGTAATTGACATACAGCACTGTACAAGTTTAAGGTATACAGCATAATGCTTTGGCTTACGTACATCATGCAGTGATGACCACAGTAAGTTTAGTGAACATCCATTATTTCATATAGTTACAAAATGAAAGAAAAAAAATTCCCTGGGATGAGAATGCTTAGGATGTACCCTCTGAACAGTTTTCATATATAACAGACAACAGTGTTAATTACATTAATCATGTTGTACATTATATCTCTAGTACTTATTTTATAACTGAAAGTTTGTACCTTTTGACCACATTTTTCCAATCCCCTCAAGTACTGTTTTTGAAAAGACTACTCATTCCATCATGGAATTGTCTTGCCCTCTTTATGGAAAATAAGTTGATAAACATATGGTGGTTCAGCTAGGACTCTAAATTGTACATGTCTGTCTCTCTGCTGAGTTCCCATGGTCTTGATCACTATAAATTGTAACTAAGTTTTATATCTAAGTAAATTTTGAAATAGTAATATGTGAGTCATCCAAATTTTTTCTTATTTATTTATTTTTTATTTATTGGCTATTCTGGCTCACCTACATTTCTAGATCAGTTTCAGGATCAGCTTGTCAGTTACTGCAAAATAAATTGGGTTTTTGATCGAGATCACATGGGTTCTGTAGATCAACTTTGAGAGGATTGCCACCTTAACAAATGAAATCCTCTCATCCATAAATGTGGAAAGTTTGACAATTCATTTGGGTGTCCATTGATATCTTGCTACAGTGTCCTGTGGCTTTCAGAGTAAAAATTTGACCTTTTTGTTAAATTTATTTATGATTATTTTATTTTAGATGCTGTTTTAAATTGCATTGTTCTACCTTGATTTTCATGTTATAAACATGTAATGTTTATAAATACCATTATAAATACCGTTGATTTCTGAATAATGATCTTGTATGTTGTAGCCTTGTAGAATGTGTTTATTAGAGTTAGTAGGCTGTTTTTAGTGGACCCCTTTATTTTTGTCACCTCTATACATGATGATATCCTTAATGGAAAGAGATAGTTATAATCTTATCTGGATGCTTTTTATTTATTGTTTTTGTCTAATTCCTTCCTTACAACCTTCAATACAATATTTTTTAAAATTTTTTATTGATTTATAATCATTTTACAATGTTCTGTCAAATTCCAGTGTAGGGCATAATTTTTCAGTCATGAATGAATATATATATATATTCATTGAGACATTTTTTTCTCTGTGAGCTACCATAAGATCTTGTGTATATTTCCCTGTGCTATACAGTATAATCTTGCTTATCTACTGTACAATTTTGAAATCTCGTCTAACCCTTCCCACCCTCCGCCCCCTTGGTAACCACAAGTTTGTATTCTATGTCTATGAGTCTATTTCTGTTTTGTATTTATTTTTGTTGTTGTTGTTTTTGTTTTTTGTTTTTCTTTAGATTCCACATATGAGTGATGTCATATGGTATATTTCTTTCTCTTTCTGGCTTACTTCATTTAGAATGACATTTTCCAGGTGCATCCATGTTGCTGCAAATGGCGTTATGTTGTCAGTTTTTATGGCCGAGTAGTATTCCATTGTATAAATATACAACTTCTTATTTATCCAATCATCTGTTGATGGACATTTAGGCTGTTTCCATGTCTTGGCTGTTGTAAATAGTGCTGCTATGAACACTGGGGTGCAGGTGTCATTCTGAAGTAGGGTTCCTTCTGGATACAAGCCCAGGAGTGGGATTCCTGGGTCAAAGGGTAAGTCTATTCCTAGTCTTTTGAGGAATCTCCATACTGTTTTCCACAGTGGCTGCACCAAACTGCATTCCCACCAGCAGTGTAGGAGGGTTCCCCTTTCTCCACAGCCTCTCCAGCATTTGTCATTTGTGGATTTTTGTATGATGGCCAATCTGACTGGTGTGAGGTGATACCTCATTGTAGTTTTGATTTGCATTACTCTGATAATTAGTGATATGGAGCATTTTTTTCATGTGCTTATTGATCATTTGTATGTCTTCCTTGGAGAATTGCTTGTGTAGACCTTTTGCCCATTTTTGGATTGGGTTGTTTGGTTGTTTATTAAGTCGTATGAGCTGCTTATATATTCTTGAGATCAAGCCTTTGTCAGTTTCATCTGCAAAAATTTTTTTCCCATTCCGTAAGTTGTCTTCTTGTTTTACTTCTGGTTTCCTTTGCTGTGCAGAAGCTTGTAAGTTTCATTAGGTCCCATTTGTTTATTCTTGCTTTTATTTCTATTGCTTGAGTAGACTCTTCTAGGAGGATATTTTTAAGATGTAAAAGACTTAAACATAAGACAAGATACAGTAAACCTCCTAGAAGAAAATTTAGGCAAAACATTATCTGACACATCTCAAAAATACAATATTGAATAGAGATGGCAAAAAAACCTTCATCCTAGTCTCCCTGGTCTTATGGGAAAAGCATTTCACCATTAAGCATCATATTAGCTGTGGGCTGTTTTGTTTGCTTTAGTAGGTGCTCATGATCAGTTTGAGGAAGTTCCTAATTTTTTCAGCATGTTTATCTTGAAAATATGTTACTTTACTCTAGAGTTCTCTTTCATCCCTTGAGACAATCATGTGTTTTTATGTGTTTTATGTGATTATAACAGAATATTCTATTATAATTCTAATATAATTTGTTATGTTACATTGATGATTTTGAAATGTTAAACCAATCTTTTATACCTGAGATAAATCCTACTTGGTAAGGTTGTATAATCCTTTTTATATTTTACTGGGTTTAGTTTTCTAGTTTCTTTTTGTTTTTTAATTTCTAGCCTTTTCATAAGGAATATTGGTATGCAGTTTTGTTTTGTTTTGTTTTACTCTTGTGATATCTTGTTTTGGTATCAGAGTAATAATGGCCTCACACAGAGTTAGGAAGTATTTCCACTTTTTTTTTTTGAATAGTTCGTGAAGAATTTTTAAATTATTTTAAAGTTTGATAGAATTCACCAATTAAACCATCTGGGTTTTCTTTGTGCAGATCAGCATGAACCACGTGCTGAAAAATAGTTCTCTGCTCCTAGTTGAGAAATGTTAGCAGGAAAATAATACCAACAATAGCTGAGACATTGAATATAATTCTCTATTGCTACATAACCAATTATGCCCTAAACTTAGTTTCTTAAAACAATAAACTTTCATTGTCTCACATTTTCTATCAAGCAGATATTCAAAAACATGTTAGCTGGGAGTATGTATGGCTTTCTCCAATCAGAATATTCGGAGGATGCTTCAGTTCCTTATTGGATGCTGACAGGAGGCTTTACATCATAGCCGTTTGGTCCTGCTACAGGGTTGCCTGATTGTCCTCTTAACACAGCAGCTGGCTTCTCCCATAGAAAGTGACCCAAAAAAGAATGAGATGAAAATTATAGTGCCTCATGACCTAGCCTAAGAAAATAGAAATTGTTATTCCTACAGCCTTACTCACTAGAAGCTGGTCACTGAGTCTGGCCACACTCAAGGGTTGGGGAATTAGGTTCCACCCAATGGTCAAGGGATTATCAAATAATTTGAGTACATATTTTTAAACCACCACTCCTGTATTATGCACCTACTATGAGCCAGGCATATTTCTAGGCACTTTATAGTAACTTATTTACTCTGCAGAAAAAATCCTATAACTAGATGTTAAAACTACTTTAATTTTTCCAATGGGGAACTAATCCTTTGAGAATATACATTAATTTCCAAAGTCACACAGTAACATCAACATTGTTACCCCAGGCAATCTGGCACGTGAACTGATGAGTAACCATGATACTATTCAGCATCTCAAAGGTAACATCACCAAGTTTGCCTTCTCAGGCAAGAAAACTGTTAAGCCTGTCTGTGTACATGGATTGCTGCAGACGGTGGGATGTGAGAGGTCAGAGAGAGCCAGGCTATCGCTCCCTTGCTTGCAGTCACAAAGGATGACTCCGTGCACTGGTTATAAAATCTAGACAGTTCAAGATCATCCATAATTTAATTAAGGAGGATGCTTTTATAATACTCACAGAAACTTGGTTTTCATTGGCCAGCAAAGAGGCAGACCTGAATCTGAGTCTGGCTTCAAGACTTTAGGATCTGTAGCTGAGTAAAACCGATTTGCACAAATTATTAATCATTCTCATGATTGTCCCAGTCGTTTAAGAGGCAATGAGAGATAATTTCATCTCATTTGTAAATGAAAGAGTGTAGAAGCCAAGGTCTTCAGGACATGAAGAAAGCTGAAAAGAGTATTTCTACATAATAGATAATTGAATTTCAAAACATATAAATCTGTGGTCAGAATATGAGCCTCTTAGAAATTTTTTTGTTTGTGGTTTGACTGTCAGCTCAGATGTGTAAAGCATTCTTCTTTGATGACAGGCTTTTTATTGAGATTTTTTTCTTTTCATTCCAAGTCTTTTGGTTGTAGAATTGAAATGAGTCTCTATTATGAAAATGAAGTGTCATAGATTTTAATCAGTGTGGATCACCTCTGGTGCTGATCTAATGAAAGGCTATGAAGAAGACAGGAAGGATAACAAAGGAGCGATCATAAAAACCCAGGTAATACTTTACGGGCTGCAGTTTAAGCTTTGAATAGTGACAATAATCTTTTGATACTTATCATTCCATATTCTGAAAGCATTTGCTTTTGCAAGAGAAGTCAAACTTGCAGCCTTGACAGTTGGGATAATGGTGCATCAGTAACAAATTAGTTCTACTTATTAATCTTCATTAGGCTTTCCATAATCTATTGAATGTTATAATAATAATAATAATAATAATAATAATAATAATAATAATAATAATAATAATAATAATAATAACAACAACAACAACAACAACAACAACAGCATGGTTAATAGCAAAATTTTCATATCATCAATGCGGAGGAAAGCACAAAATTAACAATATATTATTCATCACTAAGGACCGTATTTCATTTATACTAGAGAAAAATATTTTATTTTTTATAAAAAGGGAACAAAGAGCAGTGAGATTAACGGTTTAAAGCATGAATGTTAGAGTCACATGGACACAGGATAAAATCTCAGTACTATAGCCTTATAATTTTGAAATTTTATAAACTGAATCAAACTGATTCCTAATAAACTACTTGTAAAATGCTTCCCTCACAGATTTGTTGTAAGGATTAAATGATAAAAAACACAAAAACTGCTTAGAAAAGGGCCTGGTATGATATATTGGATACATAGCAACTGTGAATGCCATTGTCACTGGCCAGAAAACTTTAATGAAAATGTCACGTTTACTACCAGGTGTTTTTTAAATTAACAAAAATGATGATATAATATCTTAAACAAGTAATTGTAAGATTAAAACTTATTAACTTGTGTACTTACATCTTGACACAGAGCTTTCAACACATGGTAGACAATATTATAAACAAAATATTTTTCGTTCATAAATCTGGAGATAATGTCTATTTTTTTGGTTGGTTACTTTTGTTTTTCAAATATGTTTCCCATAGGATATATTAGCAAAAGCATTGTAGCAGCATGAAAATAATAGTATACCATGGCCAAGTAGAATTTACACCTGTGATTCAATAATTGTTAAGTGTTTAGAATCTGTATCTATTTTTCAGTTTATTATTTGGTCAAAAGTTAAATTAAAAAAAATCATTTCAACAGATGCCAAACATAGATTTAATACAATTAAATATTTCTTTCGATAAAAATGTTTTTTAAATAAAAATATATGTGGTGATTTATGCAATATTTATCTTGCTGCTACATCTTATATGCTTATCATTTGATTACTTGAAACTAATGGTGCTTGATACACATGCCAATGTCTCGCACTTCCCTTGAGCAGCAGTCAAAACAATTATCACTGATATTGTGTAAAGTTGGTCTGGGTGCTGTAACCAACACAGTTAAATCAGGGAAATGAATGATACAAAATTTGAAATTAATAAAAATAAATCAATATTTGTCAGTGATAGAATGATTATAGCAGTCATGTGAACTATCAAAACATTATGAGAAGTGATGTGAAAAATTGTCAGTATAATTGTAAATTTGATAAATTTCTTATATAAAAATAGAAAGGTTGTATTTACAGTAGAAATTTGTTAAATATCCATATTATGAAATCTTTCAATTCTCCTACTTGTGAATCATGGAAATATGGACTGTCATACCTAAATTTTATGTGGGCAGATTCAGTATTAAAATATTTCACTACCCTAAGAAGTAAATTTAAACTTATTGTGGTTCCATTTGGTGGATAACCTTATTATAAAGTCCAGAATGGTTCTGAAAAAAGAGGAGTATTTAGAGAAAAATAATCATAGATGAGAGAGGAGAGCAGCCTGTTATATGTATAATATAATTAAGAAAAAATATATATTGGTATACATGCATGGTGAAAGAGGACAGTTAATGAAAGAGAATAGAATGCCTAGTTGGACAAACATACTGAATTTTAACATGTAATTGATCTAGCACTTCAATTTAGAGAAGGAAATATGGATTATTTAATAAAGTTTCTTGAGAGAAATTCAGAAGAAAACCAACTAGGTTGGATCAATACTGATATAAAAATATTTTCAAAAAAATCAATTATTTGTATTAAAGTACTGAAGTACATAAATTAAATTGGAATAAATACTTATTAATATTGAGATGACTAAGCAGTTTCTAAGAACACCAGAAGCTCTAAACAGACAGATTGGTATGTTTGACTCCATAAATATAAAAACAAATCTGAGAACTTTGATTCTGGGAAATAGATATACTTTCCCCTATTCCTCCCACTAAGTTAAAAACAAAGCAAAATGCACAAAAACGTGGACAGAGATTCGCTCCCAGAATGAGAGAATGAAGGGCTCTCCAGACCATGCCCTAATGTGACTGGTGAAAATTACTTACATATATATGTTTTATACATATAAATAATTATGTAAGAAAAATAAATATTCAATCAATATAAAAATGTGTACATATACAAAATGTATACTTTATATATTTATATGTTTATGATAATATGTATTTATATATAATAGTATTTTAATTGCTTATATAATATGTAGTAGATAATTATAAATAACAATGTTTATATTTATAGAATTTATATTTACATATACAAATTATATGTAACAATTATATAAATAACAAGTTTATATATATATAAATATGTAAATGTTATATGTATATACATAACAACTATTTATAACCTCTGAAAATGCTCCAAATAGCTTACATCAAGTGAATGAATATTTACTCAAGAAAATACGTAAAAAAATTCAGTAAGAAAAGCAAGAGATTATAGTGTTTGTACTAAGCTTCTCAAAGCAGAAATTCCACTCCAGACTGGGATAGCTAAGAACACAGGTCTCTCCCTCTCTCCCTAGGTCCCTGTCAGAGGGTTATCTTCCCAGAAAGAAATTTCTGGTTCAGAATTTATCATCCTCAACCCAGCTACCTGCTGCATAGGCTCTATTCTGAGTGAGTAAAATTGAGAGTCAGGGGCTACTTCTATGTAGGACCCTTTGTTGAACAGAGGCTCTGTCTTTGACATGAAATCACTGAGACTCCACTTTTGCTCTGACTTGTAAACTAGTGTTCCTACACTAAGCAAAGCAATCTGTCCAGCATGAATTATGGCTTCTGCTTCTCTCCATCAAGTGTTCAGTTCCTAGATCAAGGGTGTTACTCCAAGAGAAGCATCCCATTGTGCCCACCCCCAGAACCTTGGCCTGCAAATTTGCACTGAGAGAGAAGCAAGCAATAAAATACTATGTAGCTCCTAATCTCTTTGCAAAGGAATTGAGTTCATTAACAAAAGAGCATGAAGAAACTAATGTCTGAGGGTGCTCTCAAAAACTGTGAAGACTGTGGTAATGGATAGCAATTAGGACATTTGTAGGTTCAGTGAACTGCTAAACTGTACACGTTAAATACATGTTACATTGTTAAGTTGGTTAGTTTACTGAAGAGAGCTAGAGAGAGGAGAGGGTAAAAAATATACTAGACACATAAAAAACAAAATTTTAAATGGCATATATAAATTCAACTATGTTAATTGTATCATTATATGTGAATGGATTAAACAGTCCAACAAAAGGCTGAAATGTTTAAAATGGAGGAAAACAAGATCCAAGAATATACTGTCTAGAGGAGTCATGCTTTATATTCAAAGATACAAATAGTTTAAAATTAATAGGATGAAAACATTTTTTATGCAAGCAGCAATCACAATAAAGCTGGAGTGGCTATACTGATATCAGACAAAAAGCTTTAAGACAAAAAAAAGATAAAGAGACTTATTTTATAAAGATAAAATGGTAAACCATTAGAAAGCTATAACAATTATATACATATATGCTCCTAACAATAATACCAACATACATGAAAGAAATGAATGGAGAAATACAAAATTCAACAATAATTATATGAGATGTTAATAACCCACATTCAACAATGTATATATGCTAAACAGAGGATTCAACATGAAGATAGGAGACTTGCACAATACTATAAACCAGCTATAACCAGCAGACATTTATAGCACATACCATCCAGTAATGACAGGGTATATATAGTCTACTAAAGTGAGCCTAGAACATTCTTCAGAGGACATAAGAAGCCACAAAACAAACTTCAAGAAAATTTAAATGATGGAAATAATATGCAGTATATTCTCTGACCGCAGCGGTGTGAAGTTGGAAAGCAATAACAAGGGAAAAAGTGGGAACTGACAAATATGTGGAAATTGAATATGCTCCTAATTAACAAATGAATCAAAGATGATATAAAGGGGGAAATCATAAAATAATTTGAAATAAATTTTGAAACTTTGAAAATCAAAGCACAACATAAAGCATATGAGGTAAAGCTAATGCAGCACATAGAGTAAAATTTATGCTGTGAATGCCTATATTAAAAAGGAAAATAGATTTCTAATAAAAACTTAACCTTCCACCTTAAGAGACTGGAAAAATGAAAAGCAAACTCAACCTAAAGCAAGAAGGTGAGATGAAATAGTATACATCAGTACTAAATAATAAAAATAAAAAAAAATAACAGAACAATATAAAAAATAAGTGAAACTGAAAATTGTTTCTTTGAAAAAAATCAGTAAGCTTGATACAATTTTATGTAGATTTCCCAAGAAAAATGAAAGAAGTCTCTAAAAGTAGGTCAGACATAAAAGAGGAAACATTATTATGGTCCTTACAGAAATAACAAGGATTATACAAGAATATATGAAAAATTGTATGCCAGTAAATTTCTCAGGTAAAATGGACCTATTCCTTGAAAGATACAAACTACCAAAAACGCTTAAAGAAATAGACAAAGGGAATGGATCTGTAACATATGAAGAGATTAAAATAGTAATAAAATTGTATTTATTCATATATTTATTTACTATTAGTAATAGTAAAACAATAATTTAAATATTACCCACAAAGCAAAGCCTAGGCCCAGACTTGCTAAATTCTATCAAACTTATAAATAAACATGAATTCCAATTTCACAAACTTTTTCAAAACATAAGAGAGAATGTTTTCCAAATTGTTGTATAAAGTGAATTTTACTCTGATACCAAAGCTATTAAAGACATCCCAAGAGGGGGAATAAAAAACTACAGACAAATATATTTTATGAATATGGTGCAAATATCCTCAACAAAATATTTAAAAACTAAATCTGGCAGCATGCTAAAAAAATTAGATACAAGTAAGATTTATTCCAAAGATGTGAGGTTGGTTGAATATCCAGAAATCAATTAATGTACTGTGTCATGTCAATAGAATAAACAAAAATTACATGATCGTACAGTAGATGCAGAAAGAGCATTTGACAAAATCCAGCAATCATTTATGATAAAAGCTTTCAAAAACTAGATGGAAAATTCCTCAATTTAATAGAGAGAACCTATGAATAACCCAGAGCTAACATTATACTTGATGATAAAATACTGGATACTTTCCCCCTAAGATCAGGAACAGGGCAAGAATGTCAGTTCTCACCTTTTCTATTTAACATTGTACTGGAAATTCTAGTCAGTGCAGTTCCCAAGAAAAATAAAGAAAAGGCCTCCAGCTAGTGTTATACTTAACAGGGAAAGACTGAATGTTGCCTCCTGTAACTGGGAACAGGCCAAGGATGACTGTTCTCTTACTCACCAACCTGCTGGGAGTTCTAGCCAGTGCAAAAACTCAAGAAAAGGAAATAAATGACATACAAATTTAAAATAATAAAATTGTCACTATTTGCAGATGATATAATTATGTGTATACAAAATCTCAAGAAATCAAAAGATTTTTTAAATATTCTTAAAAATAATGAGTTGACAAAGTTTTTAGGGTACAAGATTAACATGTAAAATCATTTTATTTTTATATAATAATGAGGGACACATGGACACTGAATTCTAAAATATATTACCATTTACAGTCACTCAAAAAATGAAATTACTAGGTATAAATCTAACAAAGAATGTGCAAATCTTGAATGCTGAAAACTACAAAACACAGAGCAAAGAATTCAAGGAATGAACATGTGGCCCAAAGCCAAAATATCACTGCTATAACCTCTAGTACATGTACATGTACATGAAGGGATGAAGTTTATTTGCTATCTGATTTTTTTTAACTCACTGCATATGTTAGATAAAATCACAAAGTGAAGACTTGCACATGTAATAGTTTAGATGTTCCTCCAGATGGAATTGTTGACTAAGTTTTATAGTCTACTACTCAACACTGTCAGGGGGTAGCAGTGGGCTGCTGTGTATCAGTATATTTCACGCTGCACCCTAACAGGCAGAGTGGAGGCACTGACAGCCAACAGATGGCAGAGCAACTCTCTGCTTGGTTGGTCCCTTTGGTGACCCAGTAGGAAGAAAATCCCATGGGAGTTAGGATGTTGGGATTCTAGAACTCATCTTAGTAAATCTGGAGACCAGTTGAATGAATTGCCATCTCTGGGTCCATTCTCAATGTTACAAAGACCGAGATAGTGTTTGCATTTTCTTCTGAATCCCATTCCATTATGTTACATGAGCATTTCAAAAGCCACAGAACCCTCCTAAAGCATCCGGTTCACACTAAGACCCTTACTTACCTAACAGCAGTAGTAATAAATACTGTTACCTGAAACATTGCATATTATGATGTCAAATCATAAAAAAAGAAATCAAGGAAGATTGAAACAAAAGGAGAGATATAACATTCATGTATTAAAGACATAATATAGGAAAAATGTCAATTTACCTGGAAGTCATGAAAAGATTTTGACAAAATTGGATTCATAAACCCACAATATTTTTATAAATTATTAAATATTATTCTAAAAGTTACATAAGAAGGCAATAATTGTAACATTAATTTTCACACCGTATGTGAAAGTTGTTAGAATTAACTATCATGGAAAATTCGACAATGGTCAGCTTTGTCCATGGTACCTACAAAATACCCCCAACTTGATGTTCCAGAACTTTAATTTGAAAGGGATGTCCATCTATGTCCACGTGGTAGAGTTTGAAATAGACACCCAGCCAGGAGAGTTGAGAAGTAACAACAGATTTAGAAGAATAGAAACACAGGAAATAATGTTGAAGTCATTTGAATGTCCTTTTATTTATTACCATGTATTTCTGATTAGAAAGATTTAAAACTTTATTATAAATCAGAATTTATGACACACGGTATACACATTCTCATGAAAGCTATAACATAAGCCACTTTAGGGAAAAGAGAAAGCCATTAGCCAGTAATAAGACATTTGACATAATTATATACAAGTATAAATGAAAGATCTAATGATGTATTTTATAGCTACTGTAGTACATTCACCTCCTGGGCTTAACTTCAACAGGGATGAATTATTTTACATGCAGACTAGCCTACATCTACATGGTTGGTGTAGAAATGAAAATCAATAAATCTTTTCTAATGATCTCAAATAAGCAGTGACTCCAGAAGTATTCCCTGACTAGGGAACCGTTTGAAAATAGCATGCAATAAGCAAAACTGAAATGACGCTAGAAGATGTACCGTCATTCACCCATTGCCACTTAGCTCCAAAAAAAGTATGTAGTAAAACAAAATTCCTCTGGTGTCTTTCTTCAGTTAAATCACGTTTCTAAAATGTAAGACCTCGAACAGGAATCATTTAAAAATTATGAACTATGTTAACATTGATATGTGACTATTCTAAGATTCATATTAGAGGAATTTCCCTGTCCTACCTTCCACTATTTATATATTTTTCTTTCTGTTGCAGAACTAAGTTGGTAAATCCTATACAATGTATTGGAGTCCATCTGATATGAACGTATCGAGCTTTTTTCTAAACTTACAATTACTGGTGGGGGGTGAGGGGAAGGAGTTTGGAAGGGGTAAACTGGGAGTATGAGATTTGCAGATACTAACTACTATATATAAAATAGGTAAACAACAAGTTTATACTATATAGCACAGGGAAATGTATTCAATATCTTGTAGTAACCTATAATGAAAAAGAATAGGAAAACAAATATGTGTATGTATATGTGTGACTGAACTATTATGCTGTACACCAGAAATTGACACAACATTGTAAACTGACTATACTTTGATTTTAAAAAAAATTTATTGATAGAGTTAAGGCATGACTCTATCACAACAACATTAAGAAGCAAATTTTAGCCAAATTATGGAGTAAACATTGCAAGAATTATATATGCAATTTTAAACTACAATAAAACTTTAATATATGTGTAAATGTATATACGTACACATATATACACACACAGATCCATATATAAACTGTAGTATATAGTATAAGGACTATGCTATTATTTTTAAAGGTAGGCTAAAACTGATTGAAAATTATATTTCAAGCACCGAGAACAATGCAAAACAAGACACCCTTGTCTAAAATCTCATCAAGATTCAATTAAAATATACATACTCTAATTAGACTTATTTATGGCTAAGAGATAACTGTTCTCAAAACTTTAATATATTTTCTACCAATGAGATCACAGTTTATTATTTGCCATCAGTTACTAGCTATTTTAATACAAACAAAAGTTTGGAAGGACCAACCATTTTTGTTGACATTATTTGCATTTTTAGGTCTAACTCAATTATTTAGAATTTATGAAAATATATAAACTTCACAGAATATATAAAATATTGTTATATGCTAATATATAAAATTGTAATCACTCCTTTTAAAATATTAAAATAAGTGAAAAATCACTGATGAAAAATTTAAAATGGTGATACAATATTTAAAGTAGCATATACCATAGCAGAATTCAATATAATATCAAAATGTGAGTGCATGTTGTGTTCTTTATTAAATTATTTTTATACTCTCCATCATTTATCCAAATTTAACTGAAAAACTAAAGAATGACAAATGGCAACAATTCTTGGCAGAATTAACTAATTCAATATGGAGACTCAAATAATGAAAATTGTCAAACTCATGATTTGCTTATGAGATAATGACCAAAAAAAACATGTGGAAAATTTTGGTCAAAGGGATATTTATTTTGTATGTGTAAGCCTATTTTGTAGTGCTATTTTGTTTTAAACTTGAACTTTATTTACTTTATTCAGTGCATATTTATTTACAAAGTATTATTTGGCTGCCAACATATATATGTATATATACACTTATAAATTATGACTTGCTATATATGAAAAAATGTGTAAGAATAGATGAGATTTTACCAGTTTGTTTATAGTTTTCATTCTCAGATTCCGTTGCATTAGTCAGAACTACTATTTTTATCCTCAAACATATTTATATTTTTTATATTATTTACATTTACAGTTTTTAAATATTCACATTCAAAAAATTTTAAAACACTAAAATTATAAAATAATATAAAAAATGTAGAATGTAGAATTGTAATTTAGAGTTGTTAGGATCACAATCATGGTTTCCAAACTGCAACAAAAGGTACTATGTTCTGTTTCATCTTTTCTAATATGAAGCCAATAATACCTATTTCATAGTTATTCAAAAATTAAACATACATTTTGGCTATTTATAAGGATCATATTAAGTGATCAAAAATATTAGTTCTTTTAGATTTTACTGTTTCCGAGTCAAAACTCGTTCTGCTCGCCACACGACAGGCCAGTAAACCGGGAGACAAGGTATTGGGACAAGGAATAGTGACTTTATTCAGAAAGCCGCCGACCAGGAGGATGGTAGACCAATGTCTTAGAGAATCATCCTGCTCTAGTCAGAATACAGAAAACAAGGGAGGGGGTCTGGTTGGTTTTTGCAAACTCCTTGCTGCAGGCATTCTTTGTTCTTGCAGCCCTCCTGGTGGGCCAGGTCATGGTGTCCCTATAAGCTTCCAACAAAACAAAGGTTGTTCTCTATTTTGCAACTTGCCATCTCTACATAAGTGCAGAATTGCTAGCATCCTTAAAGGTCAGAGCCCCGAGGACAGGCTCTCCTGTATGTTTCAGGCTCAAGGCGACATTGTTTTACAAAAGGTGCAGAGCTGGCAAGACTAAGCCTAGAAAACAGGGCGCAGTGGTTAAAACTAAAGGAACAGATCCAACATAGAGTCAGATTTGTCTCCTCTATTACATTATTTCAATTTAATTTTAAAAAAAATGAATGATAAAACATAAAATAGAAAATGATTAAAACAGGGCAGAGTAAATTCCAAAACTAATACAACTCACATTTGAATATTGCATGGAAAACACTAAAATACAACAGCGTTTTTCATTAAATGTAGATAAATATGATTAACTTTCTACAAACTTGTCTACATTGTTCAAACTTCCTCTAACGAGTAACGTGGCATTGTTAAAGTTGAAATGTATTTATTTTACTTAAACACACTATAATCTGAAGAAAAACCTAGCAAATGAATGAGAAACAAAAGGAAATGGAAGTGTGGAGGAAAGATCTAGGAATAATCTTTGAGATAATTCTCAGACTGGCCTGGAATTACCTGCATGTGCTGTAAACTGAGTGCATTGTCATTTGTGGAAATTACCATAAACATCATATTATAAAAGACTAAAGAAGATATATAAAGTTAAATCAATTAAGAAATTAGGATTTTTTAAAATAAGAATAGATACATAAACAGATAGATGTGAGGGAATAGATTTTAAGATTAAGTTTAGATGGTTAAGTACCAATAATTAATTCCAGGTAGCAAAGGAACAAGAAATGTCGAGACTTTTTAGCTATTTTTAGTATTTGAATAAAGTAAAATTCACTGTTAAAAGTCCAGCAAAGATTTTCTGGTTAGCTTATTCAAAATAATATATTGCATGCTATGATCTTCCCAAATCAAAAAGCCTTTATACAGACAGCCTTTAAAAATAATAGAGTGAGAAAACACAAAGAAAATAATGTAGGCTACTTGAACATATTGCACTTTCTTCTGAGAAGTGACTGCCGTAATATTAGACCCATCCATCCCACATCACACGACTCACCTGCTTTACTATCTTTCAGTTCTTAGCACGAACACACTTCCTTGACATGTCTTCCCCACCCTCCAAGATTAAATTAGGACCTCCGTGAATATTTTTTGTTTATCGGTTCATTTGTCTACGTGCATCACTATGAGCTTTTTGCACATTGCTTTTCTACCACTCATCACACTCTGGATTTGCGTCAGTGCTCCCACTGCACTGTAGACCTGAGGGCATCACCTTAACCTCGCTCACATCTGGTCATCTGTATGTCACGTAATTCCTGGAGCATAATAGGTGAGCCATTGCATGGATTTGATGAATGCATAAATGAAATCATTGTATTTCTCTGTGACTAATTGTTTTGGGCATAATTTTATGAGCTTCTTTAACATTTGCATATCTTCTTTGGTGCAGTATCTGTTTAGATAGTTTGACCACTACTACTGAGCTGTTGGCTTTCTTTTAATTGAGGGTTTTTTTTTTAATTGAAGTACCATCAGTTATAATATGTCAAATGTGTACAGCAATGTCCCAGTCATGCATGTACATACATATATTCATTTTCATATTCTCTTTTAATTGAGTTTTGAGAGTTTTTATTCTGGATACTAGTGTGTTATCAGTTACATAATTTGCAAATATTCGGCCACCCTGAGGTTTGTCTTTTTACTTTTCTATGAGTGTCTTTACAATGAGCACAGATTCCTAATTTTGAGAAGTCCAATATACTTTTTTTTAATATTAATTAAATACCATTAATATTGTTCTGGTGACTTACCTAAGGAATATTTGCTTAATTCAAGATCGTAAATATTTCATTCTGTGTTTTCTTATAGAAACTTTATGATTTAAGTTTTACATTTAGCTTATAATGCTAAATGTCATTTTTAGTTTTTTCCCCCATATATTGTGGGGTTGCATAGATGTCCAATTCTTCCAGAACCATTTGTCGACAAGCCGTTCTCTACTTTCTCCCCTGAATTGCCTTTACACATTTGTGGCTAATCAGCAGAAAATACCCATCTCTGGATCCATTCCTGTATTCTGTGTTCTGTCCCACTGATCTGTATTATCTACCTTCTCGCCAATACCACGCTGCCTTGATTCCTACAGCTTTATCATAAGTCTTAAAGTCAGAGTCAGTCCTCTGACTGTTTTCCTCCTTCGCTCTAGTGTTGGCTGCGTGGGATCCGTTGTATTTTATAAACTTCAGATTCAGTTTATTGACATCCACAAGGTGACTTCCTGGGGTTTTGATTGCTTTGTGTTACATCTATGTATCAGGTTGGGGAAAACTGAAATCTTGGCAATAATGTGTCTTTCTGTGCATAGAACTTAGAGCATCTCTCCTTTCGTTTAGACCTTCTTTGATTTCTTACATCAGAGTTTTATGATTTTCCTCATATTTATCTCATACATATTTTGTTAGTTTTATGCCAAAGTATTTCATATTTTGGTAATAATGTAAATGATATTTTGCCTTTAACTTTAAATGATGATTTTTTATTGCTGGTATATAAAAAAGCAATTAACTTTTGTGTATTAAACTCATATCCTGCAACCTTGCTCTAATTGCTTATTAGTTCCCAGGAATGTTTTTTGTTGGTGGTGATTCTTTAGAATTTTCTACATAGACAGTAGTGTCATCTGTGAACAAAGGCCATTTTATTTCTTCTTTCCTAGTCTGTCTGTTATTTTATTTTAATGTCTGATGCATTATCTAAAACGTTTAGAACAATGTCAAACATTATGTGTGAAAGCACGTATCCTTGCCTTTTTCCTGATCTTATTGGGGAACCATCTAGTTTCTCACATTAAATGCAACTGCCAGCTGTCATGTGTTTTATAGCTGTCCTTTCTGAAGCTGAGGGACTTTCCTCTATTCCCGATTTGCTAAGAGTTTTTATTATGTTTGGTGTTGGGCTTTCTCAAGTGCTATTTTTTGCATTTATGGATATGGTCATGTGATTTTTCTTCTTTGGGCTGTTGATGATGGATAACAGAGAGTAATTTCTGAATGTTAGACCAATCTTGCACACCTAGAATAAATCCCACCTGCTTGTTATTTATACTGATTATACATCATTGGATTCTATTTGCTCTTACTTTGTTAAGGATTTTTACATCTATTTTGATGAATGATACTCATCTGCACTTTTCCTTTTTTGTGATATCTCTGTCCAGTTTTGGTATTAGGGTAATACTGGCTCCTGAAGTGAGTTAGGAAGTATTCCCTCTGCCTCTGTGTTCTAGAAGAGATTGTACAGAATTAGAACAATTTCTTCTTTAAATGTTTGCTAGAATTCACCAGTGAGCACATCTGCGCCTGATACTTTGCTCTTTTAAAAGCATATTTATTATTAATTCCACTTATTTAGTCAGCATGAGCCTCTGCAGTTTATTCTGCCTGTGTAAGTTTTGGTAGCTGTGTCTTTAAAGAAATTGGTCCATTTCATCTGTGCTATTAAACCTGTGGGCACGGAGCTCATCATATTCCTTTATTATCCTTTCTGCGTTCACAGGATCAGGAGTGATGGCTCCTCTTTAATTTTTGTTACTTGTAATTTGTGCCTTCTCTCTTTTCCCTTTTGTATCCTTTTCAGTTAATTTGTCTTTGCGTGCTTCTTTGAGTTGCCATTTATGTCATATTTTATTTGTTTCAAATACCGGCCTTTCTGAAAATTTCCTTAATAAGTGCTGGATGTTTCCATATTGTGTTTAATGTGCTTGAGGTTTATTCTGTGATGAGGTTAAGTTACTTGAAAACAGTTTGCTCTTTGGGGTGTTGACTTTTAAACTGTTGTTATGTGGGATTATCATTGTGTTTAGACTAGATGTTATTTTTCCCCACTGCTGACTACCCTTACAGATGAGGTTTTCCTTCCTGGATTGTGGGACCAAGCGCTAACCTCTTTCCTCTGTGAACTCTGATGATTTTGTTAATCCCTTTCAGGGGTCATTTCCCAGGCCTCTTATGGCTTCCTTATAATATTCATGTATCGGTCAGTACTCAGCTGAATAAACAAGGAGAAACTTCTGTAGGTTTCCAGAGTTTTCTCCAGAATTCTGCCCTGTAAACTCTAAGTGCCTGAGGTTCTCAGCCTCTGATCTGTGTCTTCGCTTCACCGGGTCTGCATGGCTTCGCTTTGATTCCCTTTCCTTTTATGTTGACCTGGAAAATTTCTCTAGACAGTTCATAGTTACAAGCTCATTTTTGCTCTGTATCTTTGGGATCAAACTGATATCCGATGTCTTGTCATTTTTATTTGATACTTTTTTTTTCTTTTCCTAGGCATTCCAAATGGGAAAGTGAATCTGTTTTCTATTTCTCCTTCTTGGCAGAGAACAGGTATCAGTAATAGTAATCAATTACCTTGCTTGTGAAATTTCACTCTAACACATTTAGCTTATGAGGAGATTGAATTGGTTTGTGAAATCCAAAAAGGAATTGAACACAGTGTCAGGTCAGGACATACATTCTCCTGGACATCAGGAACCCTTCAGCTGTGAACAGTTATCTCCGCTTTTTCCAATTTCTGCTTCTCATTCTCTCTCATTGGGGGCCATTTGTCTTCTCACTGTGGACAATTTGGCCACAGAGAACCCTGTAATTTATCTCTATATCTGTTATATGTAATAAGGAAATGTTTTGATGCATTCTGTGGAGACACATTTGGCCCCTCCTGATTTACTTTTCCACACTGAACTTCTTTAACTGTAGCTGGGAAGACCTTGTGGGGCATCACTGTCTGGGGAAGTAGGGGTGGATAGGTAGAGAGATCACCATTAGGAAAAAAGGTTGCTGTTCAAACAGTCCTATAGCTGCTCCTAAAATCTTAATAGTGTCACACCAGTAGTCATTTAGGAAGAATACGGTAATATTATTCCCATCGGTATATGGTGAAATTTTAATTTTTCCAGTTTTCCAGGAAAATAAGATATCTAATGGATCATGTGTTGATTATTCAATTTTGTATCATTTGGTCAAAATTAAGCATGGCTTTTATAAAGTAGACATCTCTCTGAAGTACAATAATGTCTTAGGGACTCCAGTTTGAAGTCTCTTGGACCAAAACCATTTCAACACTCAGAGAAGTTTACCATCAATATTACAGTCTTTCTGATGTTTTTTATTTATAGTTTTTCTATGTACACCTTACAACTTGTCATTGTCACTTTTAATTTCCACCATCCGTACCTGTAAACCTTATTTTTCTTTTGTTATTTTCTAAGACACAGAAGTCCAAATAACACATACTTGGATTGTGACAAAGTGACAACTCTCTAGCAGTACTCTGGAAGTACTCCAACATTACTTAGATCAATGTAGACCTAGGGACTAAAGATTTGTGGGAAAAAACAAAAAAACAAACTTGAAAATCACTGCTAGTGTCAGAGACATTGCAAGAACTTTTATCCCAGTATCATGTTTGGAAGTCAGTGATGTGTTTCTTTTTCTTCATCTGATAGGGATAGAGAGCTGACTATCAAATGAGTCAATCACTAAATCAGAGAGGAGAGTTTTTGATGGAGGAAAGGTGATGATTATCACTTTTTCAAACTGAGCAATTTACTATATTCTTGGCTACATTTCATTCAACTATATGCAAGAAATTCAGCCCCACCACCCTTCTAAAAAACCTTTCTGAAAAACTGAGCGTTTAGTGTTACATTTTGAAAGATATTTTGAAAAGTAAGATGACTGCAAACTTTCACTAGTATTATTTTTTTAGAAGTTAATTTTCTATGTGATCGGATAATGGGTATCTCAGATGTAGTAATGTATCTTTTGTGTGTGTGTATATAAATACACACAAACACAAGGCTTAGGCATTATGAATAGTATGAAGAAGTGGAAGATGATGTTTTTCTTGTACAATCATGACTAATTTAATGCACACCACATTTACCATTCATGGGAGGACCTGTTGGTTGATGAGTTTAGATTAAGCTGGATTAAGACAGAGAAATTAAGCTGGAACCAGACAGAGAAAGAGGTTTGACATAATGATTAATTCTTACATTTAAGCTTTGAATCCACTGAGGACTATAGCAAGATTTATGGAGAGACATAGTATAATTTATAGGATATTATTTCCTCTTAATTAAGGATAAAACACTACTAAATAAAATAATTAATTTTGATCCAGAATGAAAATGCTTTTGCATGTTGATCTCTCTCATGTTATAAATTACTGAGTCATTGACTCCCTATTTCTTTGTATTTCTTACTCAAATTAATAAAAAAAAAAAAGAGATAACAAATGAAAATGGAGTTAGGAGAAACTGAGGCCCCCATAACATTTTACAATTAAATATGAATTTTTTTACTGCTGTGTATTTTGCCAGTTACTCAAGTGCCACTTTGTTTATTTTGTCCTTCAACAACTGAAGGGAACGTGGAAGATTTTTGTTATTTATGCAATCATTTGTTTATTGCCTTTTTAATGGCACTCACTGAGTTTGATTAAACTTTTATCCAACTTCATTTTGCAGTATGTGGAGTTTAATTATCAAAAGGCAAGTTATAACATTTTGTTGTCCTTGTTTTGAAAAGTTGAGAGATACTGTGGGAAGGTCTTCTGAGTTTCTGCTCATTCTGGCTAGCTTTATAAATTCAGTTTTGATTATTAAATTGTATTGTGGTTCCTACTGTTGGAAAACCTCTGAATAGCAGTAGGCCAGATGTTGTTGCCTGATTAGATACTGAGATATTTGAATCCCCAGCTGCAGCATTATAAACCTGCTCTTTTAATACTTGACTCTAAGTTTTCCATCTGCTTTCAGCATCTGATCAGTTCTGTCTAGGTTGTCATTTTATTGCATTTCTTCTTTGTTGCCCCACAAATAAATGAAATTTCTCCATCCTTATGACCAAGTCAGATATGCCATTTTTAAATAGTGAAACATACATTACTTAAGTAATGATTGTCATAATACTCTTATTAATATACAGTTTTCATTTTTTTAACACATCTATGATACATAATGTAGACTAATATGTTACATTTAATATGACAATATTCACTAAGGAAAAGTTAATTTATCAGACTAAGCTGGGGATCCATCTCACTCTTTTTTGAAGGGATGTGTTAATAAAATCACCATGCTAAAATGTTCTTTCACATTTGTCATATTACTGAGGAATGGATTAGAGAACGGAGTTAGAATATATTTCATAATTGGTGTTTAAAATCTTTTCAAATAGGAACAACATACAATTACTAATATTTGAGACCAGATGTGTAAGGACTAAGTCATAGATGGCATTACTGGGGCCCTGTGTGCAGCCACCCTCTCAGTAATCATTCTTTTCCATCATCTCCTCCACATCTGAAGATGTTCGCATTCATACCACGCCACTGGTCTGTCTCTTTAGTCAAATACTACTGCATCTCATTCACAAAAACATCGATCTTAATTATTTCATTTGAAGTTTTACTTAACCAATTGGGTTAAAACTCAATTTAGAGATGATAGCTCTACTTATATATATATATATATATATATATACTTTACAAAATTATATACAGTTTTGATGATTTAAACAACAGACAGCAAGTGTGAAGGACTGAGAAAGAGATCATCCACATTATATAGCGTGAGCAACCCAGACGTTGTGAGGATGGTGGACTTTAACATCCAAATGGTTGAGTAAATAAGCCAAAACATTATTATTATTATATTATTATATTATTATTATTAGGCAGTGGAGCAGAAAAACTCAGTTTACAGACATAGAATAAAGTCTAAATTCATTTATTCAAAAATATTTATTCTGTGCCCACTACATACATGCCCGTCACACTTTGATGTCCTTATGTACACCAGAAAACCAAAGAAGCTAACAAATACAGCTGCTTACACATAGTTTATATTCAAATGGAGGCTGGAAGACAATTTTTCTGAACTGCACATCACCTAAAGATCATGCTATGAAGCATAGGAATTTTATAAGATATTTCCTTACAGAAGTATCAAAATAAATGCAATGTTTAATGTTTTAAAAGAACATAAATTCCTTGATTGTGTGTGAAAAACTGCTGTTTGAGGCTACAGTACTTAGGTGAACTTTGATAGAAAAAAAAAGAACAGTAACAACAATGACAAAAAGTAGAGTTGATAAAGAAAGAAAAAACATGACATTTGGGATTTGGCCAATTTTCATAGAGTTGCAACCAGTATATCAATAAAGTGATCACATCAGGACAGACCAGCAGATGCGTCAGACTCATGCCAACAGGTAATGGTAAATGAGATGAAGAAAAAAATTTCATCAGATCAAAAATATTTCTCCAAGTCATTACTTTTGAAATCTTCCTTGTGAGAAGAGGTTTAAGATTAATGCCAGAACCACTGTTTATTTAAATAGTATATTATCTATTTTTGATGGATTTATATCCTTAACCTCATTATGACATTTCAAGAACTCTTACACAGTTCACTCCAGTATGTATTATTTGCATTTACAATCTAATACTTCCACAAGTTAATAATAATCCCAATTAGGGAAGCTCTCATGGTAATTAACATAACAGAAAGATATTTAATGTAACTGAACCCAAGTTAACATTTTTAGCAAGTTCCTCTTATTTAGATTAAGTAGATCATGTTTGGTTGTACTAGTTTTTGATGGCAAAACCATTGCCAAATCTTAAATACTTAAAAGACTATCAATCAATCAATCAAACCATTGCCAAATCTTAAATACTTTAAAGACTATCAATCAATCAATCAAGACAATTTTTATTCATTAGCTTTGCTTTTTAAAAACCAAGATAAATGACTTAATCCTAAAGTGGTATACATAAAAATAAGAAAATTGAAATTTGCCTGTCCTTCAGCAATCCAAAATGATACATTTGAGCATAGTCTCAAACTACTAGTACAGATGGATTTTATTTATCCTCAGATTCTTTAATTTTTTAAATCAAAGACAGGTTTATTCTTTCATCCATCTAGAATTTATTGATTTTAGTTACAGTGAAGACAAAAACACAAAAGCCAAATAATAATGGACTGTAATTATGAAATGATGGATTTAAGATCATGACCTGTGATTTAGGAAAGTTATTTGATTAACTGAGATACTAATCTTACTAATTTACCATTTCAGCATTATGATATTACAGTAGATAAAATAAAGATAACTATTATAATATTCAATATGGGGTAAAAGTGCAAAAACCCGCAAATGAACAACAAGTGAAAAACATTCGAGTAATGATAACTGAATTTTGATGTTGTTTATTGAGAATTCTTACCAGGTTTTATTTTGCTTTTAGGAAATAATACTATGTCCTAAACATTCTTCATATTAAAATTGGCCATTTAACACAAATCAGTGCTTAGAAAGCTCTAGCTACTTACTACTTACTTCAGGAATGTGTCTTTTTCCAGATACTAACTGCTATGCAGAAAATAGATGAACATCAAGGTCCTACTGTATAGCACAGGGAACTAGATTCATTACCTTGTAATAGCCTATAGTGAAAAAGGATCTGAAGTGGAATATATATATATATATATATACCTGAACCACTATGCTGAATACCAGGAATTAACACAACATTGTAAACTGACTATACTTCAGTAAAAAGGTTAAAAAAAAAGTAAATAAAAAGAATGTGCCCTTTTAATTTTGTTTGTGAAATCCACAATAATAAAAACCTAAAACAAAGCTATATTCCACTATTTAATGATTAATACAACAAGTTAAAGATGGGATAATTTTCATCATATATTTTGCAAAAATGCACTCATATCAGTCTCTTGTATGAAAATGAATAAATTCGCAGGTACTTAAATTCTCTATTAACAGCCATAACATTTTATCGAGGTACTGTGAAATCAGTTTGCGGATCATTTGAATAAGCTGAATGGAGAGAAAAAAGAAACAGTGCAATATCTGATTGTGAGTTCTTTAATCTGAACAACTTCTTATTATTTCTAGGTCTAAAATTACTATGTATTTTTATTACATTTCCAGGAACTAAAGATGATTTGCAAACGTAATTGCAAAAAGAGATAATTTTAATATCAGAAGATTGCAAAGGAAACAAAAGAAGGAGGAATTTGACTGAGTGTAACTCTTCTAAGGAAAGACAACACCAGCCTGCAGGCGTACACACATCTAGGACATCCTGTTGATGGTAACATTTTAATTCATGGTAAGCATTATTTTAAGTGCAATTGTTTTGATTGTTTTTGCATTCAGCTCTTGAACTTTTTACACTTAAACTAAAACTTACTTCAGTAGATGATCCATAAGAATTTTCTATATGTGGATATATTACTTTTGACTATCACTCTATACCCTGCATGTCCTTTGCTGAAACTGAAGTAAGAAAGGAGCTATTTCATCATCAGAGAGTTCATTCATCATCAGTGTTACTGGGGATGCAAGATAGATTTCTTGTAGTTTACCAACGAATCTACAGGGCATCTGGCCCAAGCTAGAAAGCGGTGGGACCTGCTGACATTTGCTGAAGGCCTGTGTGGATGAGAGAGCTCATGCGATAACCAGCCTCACAGTTTGTTTAGGTCCATTTGTAAAAACAGTAACATCTGATTGTGTGACACAGGCACACCAAGAGACTGATGCTTTTGATTTAGACTTTCAGTCAAACTAAGAAATTCAAAAAGCTTGACCTTAGGTAATCTAGCTCAAGGCCTCCTGTTTCCAGCAATATTTACTTGACTCTCTTTTTATAAGAAAGTCACCGTTAAACAATGTTTTAAAAATCTATCTTGACAGATATAAATGTTAAAGAAAACATTTTTAAAAATATTTCACTTGATCCCCCGTGGATGCCCATATCCCAAAAGGAGAGGAGACGTCTCTTACAGTAATGAAATCATGCACCACTTCCAGAATGCCCTTCCTATATGTACTTCTTGAATAGTTATTGTCAGAGAAGAATTCTCTCTGTGCAGTTATCACTCATACCCTTGAGAAAAGCCCCAAGAAGGGTATAACTCATGGTTTACCAGGGAAAAAAGAAATACAATTGTATGTGTGTGCACATTGATGTTCGCTTTCCTTGCTCAGTCCCTTGAGAAAAACCAGTAGCGTCATTTTGCTTTAAGTGACTCTGTAGCCATATAAGGTCCTCATCCAAGTAGCCTTTATCCTCAATGAGCCTGTGGGGGACTTTAATTTAATGGTTTTTGGTCATAGACCCCAACTTCCTTCTTACAGCAGTGCTTTTCTCTATATCACATCAGACTCAGTTTTTAAGTTGCCCTAATCAAAAGGACCAGAATTAGATAGACATTGTCCATCAGAAAAAAAAAAGTGGCTTTGCAACAGATAAGTTTCAATAAAACAGCAAGTGGGCTGGGTTGGCCACAGTTGTCCTTAGATAAGGACGCTCAGGGGGTCACATGGGAAATTACCCTGGACAGTTGGGACTGTGGCTTGAGCTGAGTGCTCCCAAGAACCCTGATTCTGGAAGTGATTTTAATTTTTCCATAAATTCATTTTAAAACTTGATAAGCAAAACAAAATGGTGGTGTACGTAATTCCAGTTTCTTTCAAGAAGGCAGCAAAGGGAAGAATTGAAAGTAAGAATAATAATAGTTATTATGATAATTTATACACCTAAGGCTGTAGACCATGGTCTAAAAGGGGACAACTTAAAGATACCAGCTTCTGGGTTCTATTGATATTTTGGTGTTTTTAACATTTCAAAAAAGGGTTTAGATTTATGAAACTTTTTGCGCTGATTTGTAGCGATCAGATTTACAGTGTGTCCCATGTGTCTCCTGTCACCTTACTAATTCTCTCTTCATTTGCTGTTGAATATCTTGCCCTGAATGACTTAAAGGTATAATTCAGGTTTATTCTTATAACAGCTGCATAATATCCCATTGACTATTGTACTATAACTTATGTGCCCAATTTATGACCTGTCCAATTTTCTATGATTACATAATAATGCACTGAGAAATTGGGGACTACACACTTGTTGAGATCAATCTCTCAACACTTAAAGTGGCCCAGGCTTTTAGTAACAGTAGAAATAAATATGAACATACTTCTTGGAATCACATCACCGAACAAGGGTCATCGCTACTGGCTGATATTTTTAGGGGAAAAAAACCCCACTATTTGAGGTCATGGCTTTTTATATCACTCATTATCCTATTGTCTTTGAAATAAATGGTCTCTAGATATCAACAGGACAGGTACGAGGATCCAAAAACAAACACGTTGACTCTTTCTACTACTATACAATTATGGGATACAAATGTGTATATGTAAATACATGCATGAACATAGTTTTAAATCAAGTGCTTTTCTGTCAAGTATAAAAACTTATGGAAACAAAGTATACCTTTAATGGTATTCTCCTGTTAAGCACAAATTCACCTTCCTTCATATGTCTTATGGTCAGTATCTCACCACTTAGACAACATGGGTGGCATCCATGAATTTTCCACATATAACACAAGGGGCTTCCTTCCCTCTGAGAATATGGATCTTTGAGAAGATGTGCTTGTCTTGTGGACTGCCATGTTCCCATCAGGAATATAATTCCTAGTGCTTGTATCAGAAGAGTCTACAGGATTGGTTGTACTTTGTCATTGTTTTCCCCTAAAAATAGCCAACATTAGACCTTTGCTGTGACTGGTATTGCCTCACAGGAAAGTTTGTCTTGGTCTAGAGGAAAAATTGGTTATGACTTTTAGTGCATAGTAGAAACAGTTTTCTGAAAGCCAAGACACATATTTTTTTTAATGATAAAAAGAAGGATGCTTTGAATGCGAAATGAAGGATGCTTGTGTGTATTTTCCTGGACAGAATATTAGAAATTTGCTGGTGTTCCCTCCAAAAGGGAGGGGGCAAATAGGAGGTAGATTATTAACAGAAAAGTGTGGTGTTAATGTGGGTGGAGTAATGACACACTCAGAATGCTATGGAAAAAATAGCCAAAAGTTGAAAGTGTTTAAAATGTTGTGGAAATTCAGATTCTCACCCCATCCAATCAAACCATATGAAGTCTGTGGTAGGGTTGAGTGATTGGAACGTTTAGAACAGACAGCAATGAACAGTGGGAGTCAGGGCGTCATGCCAAAAGACCAGAAGGGTGAGTGACACTGCAGTGGATGGTGGGACCCAGCAGCACTCAGAGGCCAAGACCAAGAAACCTTGTCCCAGAGGAGGCCGGTGATGTCATGGTACCATGAGGGCCATAAGTCTTGTCATATAATAGACAACTTCTGTGAGTCTCGTGTTTTATTTTTGATGAACCTTTTTGGGTTTCTAATTCTTGACTAGGTAAGTTATTTCTAGACCATGAGTTACCCTCCAGTGGGAGCAGCCAGAGAAGTCTAGCTGCACCAATGAACAATACAAATTACCACCAGATGATTACTGTTCATTGTGAAGCTAGTATATATCCATTTCCGATCTTCAAGCTGGAGAGCAGGTTGATGTCCATATCCTGCAGTCAAATGTTCTGTCTAGCAAGTATATTCCACATGAAATTTTAGGTCAGTGGGAACACAAAAGGGCTTTTTTTCCTGCAAACATGGTTTTCCTCAGGCAAGAAGTTATGAAGCAACATGTCTGCTTGATTTATTTTTTTCAGTCAGAACAGACGGAGCACCCTCTCCCCACAGATGTCTTTATAACTGTTTGTGCTTTTATTTTTGTCTTTCCATAAAATGTTATACAAAGAGCAAGACAAAGTCCTATCAAGGATACATTAACAAGACTGCGAGGAATCCAAAGACTCAGTAAGTTATCTGAGCAGCCACCTCTCCCATCCCCCACCCCCATTTCCCTTAAGCAGGGGGTTTAGGGTGACTAAAAGCCGGAAGCAACAACTGGACTTTTTAATTCTGGCACGTTGGTGGGAGTGTCCTGCATTATGTATGAAACAGGTGGATGCTCAGAGTAAAAGAAGCCTGTCCAGCCAACACTTTGTAGGTGGAGCTGCTGACCCATTTTCCCCACCCCGTCTCTCAGGATATTATCTGTCTTAGCTCAGCTTCTCGTTTGAAAGCTGAGTATGAGACAAACTTACAGGCAAGTAAGCTTATTTTGGAAAGTTATCTCAAGGAATGAAAGAGAAGGACTGGGAATCATTAAAAAGAAAAGAGGAAAAGCCAGTAGAAGAATGAATTTTCAAAGGTTGCCTTTGTGGGCAACTCTACCCCTTCTGGCCTGGATCTTCTAAGGAACTCCAGAGAGACTGCTTCCAGCGATCTGTGTGAGGACCGGAATGGGGAGCATCCCATTAGCAACTCCTGCCTCCCGTTGCTGATGCAAGGAGATGCCCTCTCCTTTGTACCACTCCGTTGTGCATGAACGAGTTCAGGGTGCGCTCCCATTTTCACCTGGGAGATGTGGACATTTTAATACACTGAATGCTCTTTTTGATGAGTTTGTGAGATTGGAGCAGTTCAGCATAACCAAGTGTGAAAATCAATAAATCCCCTAAGGAATTAAAAAAAATACAAAAAAGTTCCCCAAACACCCCCCCCTAAAAAAAACCCTGGCTTTCTGCTTCTGTGCTGGATCAGAAAAAACACAGAAGCAGAAAGCCAGGGCTACACGGAGCAGCTGAAACAATCGCAGGCGTGTTACAGCTGTACGAAGCTGGTTGCTGCAGGGATGGCCACAGTTGAACGTGGGCTATGAGAAATGGGAGGTAGGGCACAGGAGGTGTGCAGTGTTCTAATTCAAATTGTCTGTGAGGTGGGCTCAATTAGACTCCTCTTCTCAGTAAAACTGGAAGGTATTATTTTAACCTAAGGCTGTATTATGATTAACTGGCAGTGACTAACACACAATATATGTGCCTTGTTTATTTAAAGTAATAAGAAATGTTATACAATATAACAAGCATTTGTGTCAATGGCTCAGGGCTTGTTCTGAGTGACAAATATTAACACTTGTGCTGACATTTTGGTTCAGTGATGTTTGAGATTTTAATACAAGTAAGTTAAGATGAGGAATAGTCTGGACAACTAATGCAAAGGTCGATTAGTTGGAGTGAATTCGTGACAAAGAGAGATCATGACTCTTCCAATTCACTTTCCATATTTCTCAGCCTTACAGAGAGAGGCAAGACCCTTCTAACTGCCAGGAACTATTAGGATTGGGGGACATTTGATCCAGGAACAGCCAATGGAATAAAATGAGCATCTCTTAAATTAATCTTAGCACTTAAAAAATAATTCTGAGGCAGTAAGTTTTTACAAGGGGAAGGAATGGAAATATGGAAGCAGGTCTGAATCCGATTGATTCACAGCACTCATGAGAGCACGTAGGGTCAACCACATTGGTCTCAGCAAGCTGGCTTCAGAGGAGAATGTTACGTCTACTGTACTTGGTTTCTCCAAATCAGAATTCCATCAGACCCTGGCCGTGTGCAAGGCTGGCACTGCTTCTCGCACTCATCAGTGAGTCAGTAGTTTTCTCACATATATCCTGAGATTGTCTAGCTTGGAATTTTCCTGTTTCTCTCCATGTGTGTCTGACAAGTTTCATATTCTTTGCATTGGATCTCTGTCTACATAATACACATTTAGTTCACATAGTCCCACATATCTCTTATTTCTTCAGTACAGAACATTCATTGTTATATTTCTAGCTGTCTGTATGCTCATTTAGTGTTATACATGCTAAATCTAAGTTACATAATTTACACTCACATTTTATCTTAATACTGTTTAATCTCAGATACAAATATTAGATATAAATAGAAAAGCAATGAGAGGTGCTCAGATGACAACTTGTATGAAGATCTTAGCTCATGCTCATTTTATATATTATACATATATATTGATTGATTGATATTTATATAAAGTCAGGTATAAATTACGAGAGCCTTGGGTTAGCACTGAAACCTCATTTAAGTTCATGATATGGAAGATTTTCCCCCATGGCCACTGTGGTTCTATATTAATCAATAATCAATTTGTTCATTTATCATTTTGCCAAACAAAATGCGAGTTTCTAAAAAGGTCACTCTCAGATATTGAAGCCAAGTATGTTTACAGTTCAGAATTTATAGTGATAACCATCTAGGTTCCTATGGTTAAAGATCTTTCTGTTACTGCTTACTAATGTCAACACATGAATTTGTGGATTATAAAAGGTAAGACTTTCCAAAAGTAAACACCTGCTACAACATTCTTATTTGAAAATGCCTTTCTTTGTGCTGCAGTAGCTTAGATGGAAAAGGAATAATTTTATTGCCAAGCATTGTCTAGGGGCCTTCCCCCAAGATCCTAATTATTTTATATATTAACTTTCTTTTTATGTATAAGTTACTATAAAATATTAAGCAGTGAAAAATGTCTCAGTATTTACATTTGGAGATAAAAGAAGTCTTTTACTCTAAAGAAAGTATTTTATGTAAGTATATTTCAGAAGTCTAAGTGAAACTCACATTGCTTGACATTAGCAATTAGTTGTAACTGATGTATTTATATTAAATAACATTGGTTTATATATTTAATTTGCAGTTTCCATAATTCTGCTTTGTGAAATACTTTAATATTTAAAACGTTTTATTATTACCTTTTATTTTGAATTAGACACTGCACATTATATATGTATTCTTATAATGCCTATATTTTTTTAAGAATGGTAATCTTTCATGAGTTCATGGAATTATGATGTCTGTTTTCACCTCATAGCTACATCTACACCTCTGAAACTATAGTCCATAATCTGGAAATTTAAAAATATATATTTCTAACTAATTCAAAGGTCAAAGAAGAAATTATAAAAATGTAAAGATTTTATATCTTCTTGAAATGTGACATTTTTGAAAAAATTCAGACTTCTAATAATGTTCTGTAAGTTATTTAGTATGGTGTTCCTCCATAAAAAAAAATGAAGTTATGCAAAATTACTCAAATTTCTTTGAAGGGACTCCCATCTTTAAGTAATGGATTATATATCTAGTGTTCCTCAGAATATACCTTGGGTAATACTTCCCTGAAGAAATATATGACAAATAAAGAAGTGTAGATTTTCACCTTTTTACATTTTATAAAGCACAGATAAAGAAATCTTATATATTACTTTGATAATGGCTTTCACACAGAGAGAATAAAAGATGCCATGATGTAAGAACAGAAAACTGATTTTAAGTTATGTAGCCTTTAGAACTCTATATTTAGGTACATTTATAGAACAGTTAGGTCACATTTGGTAGCCAATGACAGCAAAATGGTAACAGTGATGAAAACTGCCATTTGAAAGGGGGAATGGAAATGACACTACAGTTTCTCATCCTTGAACCCCCTCGAGTCTTGTTGACTGGGAATAACAGAATCTCTCTCGCCTGCGGTGGAGGGAGTTCCCTGGCTGCACAGGTTCAGTTTGTTCTAGGCAAGGCTCCATGTACAGCAACCCCCCTGATTGTATCTGGGAGGTGCACTGAATAGAGACCACACCTTCCAGGGACTAGCCCACCCCGACCACTCTCACCCTCCCAGTGCGAATGCTAGTGTGAGCATCCTTCAGAGAGGTGAATAATCTCAGGTACTTACTGGCCAGAGTTGGAGTCCCCTTTTCCAAATCAGTCCCTTAAAACCTGAACAAGCTTCACAGCTATTTGACCTGAGACAATCAGATGTGCTAGAAGCCAGGGCCAGAAAGAGGTCATTCAGCTGGAACACTGGAGCCTAGATTCAGGCCTGTGAAGTTTGTTAAGCAAAAGAGCTGCCTTAGTCTCCAAGCCCTGCTCATGCCTGCATGGGGGCCCTGCCACTTGCAGTCTCTCTTCCCTCAGTGTCACTGCTAAGGTGAGGAGACACGGCTGAGATTGTCCCCAACTTCTATACGCACCCCTCAAACAATTCCCTTTCTTTTCTTATTTCTTCCTTCCTTACTTCCTTTTCCTCTCTCTCTCTTTTTTTTTTTTTTTTTTTTGTTTATAATCAGGTCAAAGCTTCTACAT
This sequence comes from Camelus bactrianus, assembly GCF_048773025.1. Taxonomy (NCBI): domain Eukaryota; kingdom Metazoa; phylum Chordata; class Mammalia; order Artiodactyla; family Camelidae; genus Camelus; species Camelus bactrianus. Next base: position 10,774,635 of record NC_133542.1, read on the forward strand.
AAGGCTGTGGGTTTGTAGGTAGGATGTAGCGTCAGGCTTTCCTTAGGTTCCCCTAGGCTCTCATCTTACTTGTCTGCCGAATCTTCAACCTAACAAATGCTTCCTAACACCACTTTGCCCTAACTTTTGCTTGATGTGTAGGATTTGCCTTTTCCAGCTCAGCGAAGCTGCAGATGTTCAGAATTTCGGTCATTTTTTTATTTCAGCCCACAGGCAAAAGGAGCTACTTTTAGCAAAGCTCTATTATTATTTTTTTTTAACTCTGCTTTCAGATGAACTGACTTCAGAAAAGGCTTTATATCTTTTGGGACCTTAGTTAAAGCTGCAGAATTAGCCAGTACACTCAGACATGACAGTGTTTTCCTGCCTCAGTTCTTAATTTTGCAGGGTCAGTAGACACAAACTCTGAGTCCCAGTGGGCAGTGATCACAGACTTACAGTGCTTTTACTCACAACGATCACCAACTTCCATTGTTGAGGGAGGAGAGGAGGAATCCTTACCATCCTTTGCCCTGTTTCGTTAGTTCAGTTAGTTCAACTCTCAGTATTTGTTCCTATCAGCCCTTATTTCCCTGTACCAAATTCAAAATCAGTTCAGATGCTTTTGATCACAAGCAACGGATGGCTCACATAACTCATGGCTCAGGTAGATTTTCTAACTCCTACACAAAGCCCTCAACTTCACTCTTACTGCCCTGGTGGAAGTCACATTAACAGCCCAAAAGAAATCACTTTGGCCAGGAATTTGCTAACAAATTTAATGAATTTTGCTAACAAATTTAACCAATTCCCATGGGCTAGAATTTGGAGATTGAATAGAGTCAGTTTTCAAAAGAAGTCCCAAAGACAGTTAGCTACAGTTTGACAAGAAAGGAGGGGACTTGGCAGCTTAGAATTCAACCAGCAGATGTATACTATCTCTGTAAATCATTCTGAATCTTATTGATGGGGTTTGTATATTGTATTAAACTCTCTGCCTTAGAGTCCAGATGGTATTTCATATCAGTTATAATTAAAATGAACTCCCTCTGGAAGCTAAAGTGACAATAAGTAACCCTAATAAGAACAATTTGTAAATATTACATGGCTACCATATCTAAATTAAAAAAATAAAAACAGCCAGATTACCTAGAGGCCATGCAAATTAAATTGGCAATTAGTTTACTTTCCTTGTCTCCTTGTGTATAAGATCTTTGAACTGTAAATTAAGTGCATTTGTAACATAAACAAGGCAAAATACAAAATCTTTGACTAAATGAGCTTAGAACGTGCCCAAAGACCCATTAGGGAGCTCGTTGTGAAAAGATGGTTCTCCTTACAGAGGTCACTGAGCTGTCAGGGCTACAATTATAGATCCCAACAGCACATTTGTAAGAAAGCCCTGGCTCTGAGATAAGAAATCTGGGTTCAAAACCCTCAACCATTATTTGATAATGCAAAGACATAGGTGGGTTACAGCATTGTATTACGCTGCCATAGTATCAGTAGTTGGCCGGAAGAATTGTTGTGAAGATCAACCGATAAAACATAAATGAATTAACTTAGCAAACAACCTAACACATAAGTAGGTCCTCAAAAACTAGAAGTAACTCAGTTACTTACTTTTGTTAAATACTAATTTTTGTTAGAAATAAAAAGAATGAGTGGCATTTAATTGATTCGCTACCTCTATTACCGCACCTTTGTTTTTTATGATTCTTACAAAGCCGCTTCTATTGTCTCTGAATCTACACCCTCGTCCACGACTGTGGTGTCAGAAGACAGCAAGTAATATTCCCAGCTGAGTCACATTTAAAACTCTTCCTTTGTGGAGAATTTCAGGCTATTATATGTGGTATTGCCTTTAGAAGATCCCTGTATACCGTTGATCATCATAGCGGCCCCGGCTTTTATTAATAACCCATGTATGACTCAACTATGCTATTTCATTCATACCTTTGATTTTGCACATCAGCATACTTTTTTTTTTTTCCAGAACTCAAAACCGCTGTCAGTTTTACATCTCCAGCTCATACCCTAGGGGGAGCCGTAAGATAGATGCTGAGATCCCAGTCCAGAATGTTCCGTGTGTTATTCCTGTGTGTCTCAGAAATTCACAGAAAAAAATACGTTTGCTTTGTCAAATAAATCATACTTGCTTCTGCTTTCACACTCAGGAAGCTTCCTGTCAACAGGCTTGGTCCAGGAGCCATAATTATAAATAAAGCTCCAGAGAGAATGAGTGGATTCTTCAAAGTCACTGCTTTCCATCACCACATTTATTTTAACCATCTCTCTCATTTCTTCTGTTTGCTTATTTATTTATTCAACAGATTTTATTAGATATCTCCTGTTCCCCTGAGTACAGGCTAAGTACTGGGGACGTGATGGGCCAGCACAAACCTGATAAGTAGTCTTACTGAATTCACAGAGATGGAAAGCATGGATCACTTCAAAGAGGCTTTTTGGCATGTGTATCTGATTTAATAGCCCTGAAATGTTTAGGGGTGGGGCATTCTATTAATTCTTCATGGATTCTTAATGGGAGCTCTCAGATACATACTTTTACTTGTGTAAACATGATTAATGGAGCATAGATATGGTCTTGCTAAACACCAACATATCCAATTGCATTGCCTTCTGATTCTCCATCCGTCAGTCCTTTAGAGACTCCCTTCCAACTCTCCTGATGCCTCTCTGGTTCCTCCACTTAAACGTTGCTTTTACAACCCAGTCATACTGAATAACTTAGGTTTGCAAACCGGGAAAGCAATCATCTTGCTGTTTTGAAAATACATACATATGTGAGAGGGTTTTGCCAAAGAAAGGACAATTCTGGATCTTCAATGATGAAAATTATTTACAGCAGTGTTCATAGCCACCAGAAGTCACTGTGCGACTGTACGTAAGGCTTTGCACAGGGCGAAACCTCTGTTTTGACTCCCTTTCCAGTATGTTTGAATGATGATCATGGTAAGTGTGGACTCAAGCCATGAATTCTAGAGAGTGTCTGCCATGATTTGTTTAAAAAACCATGTTGATGTTTTAATAATATCTTCCAGGACTCTGCCTGGATAAAGGGGTACTTCTGAAGAAGAAACAAATTGAACAGAATCAGTCGTAATTTTTTTTTTTTTAAATACGCAAGTCAGTTCTGGGTTGGGGGCCATGGATAGCCTGCGGGATAGCTGGAATGAAGACAAGTCAGGGAAGAGGTCATGACTACCAGGAAATCAATAAGAATAAAATGAGGTGTATCTGTTTTTTTCTGTCTCAGGAATCATCACCTGTCCTGACTTCTCTTCTTTATCTTTTTTTTTAATGGTACACCACACTCTCCAGTCCATTTACACAGTTGATCGAATTTGTAGGGGGCATATTCCTGATTCAAATTTAACCAATTATTTTTTTTTCTTTTGGTTTCTGTTTTTGTAATTTAAAATGGTCAGTGACCATCTCTCTTGACATGTGGTCTCGAAAAATAAAGAAGGCGAGAAGAATATAATTTGACACAGAGAGAGGGAAGGAGGCAGGTGATAGAAAGCAAGTTCTGACTCAACTTGGAGTCAGTTTGCATGCCCACCTGTCTGCATCCTTGCCCTTGATTTCCGCAAGACATTTGGATACCCTTATAAAAATTTCTGATTTTTCCTATTCTAATTTTAGACTGTCTTTGCTAAGATTTCAAACTTTGTATTCACGTTATGGAATGCTTTCCTTCAAATAATAGGTTGTTACTTTTTAAATAGCCCTTAATGTTGTCCTGTACATCTACTCAGCTGATCAGAAGCTAATCAAGTAATGACACTTAGGGTCATTTCTTCCAAACTCAGGGTGGGTCCATCTGATGAGAGTTTCTCTTTTGGACTTTGGTATGATACTGTCGGTAATATTCCTGTGTAACAGATTTTCAACCTTGAAACTTCTGAAATCTCAAATAAAATGACTATCAGATTTAATGTGAAAATTTTGTTGACAGAGAGATCATTAGCAAATGTAAGAAAAGAATAGTTTTGCCTTAACCGTGTTCTTGGCTCAACTATTCAGTTACCCTGACTGTTAACCATTTCCTGAATGATTCAAGCTTCAAGTGAGTTCAGAACAAGCAGGCCGTGGCCAGGTGTGTGCCCTGTGGCAGAATCAATGCCCACCAAGCTCCTGTCCTGTCACAGAGCGTCCTGAAACATTCAGACCAAAGGGAGCTGATGTTTTGTTTCTGATGGGTCAGATTTGGAGGTCGGTACCATCAAAAACCATAGGAGGCACATTTAGCCATGTTTTTCTCTTTGTTCTGTTAATGTCCAGAAGCAGGGATGGGAGTCTCCTACAGAACAGGCTTTGTTCATTATTTGCTCTGGATCCTTGCCGTGAAGCAGCGCACTGACTCCCTGTGTACCGGGGTAGAAAAGTTGAGCGTGAGGCTGTGGTGAGCTGTGGTCAGGCCAGGCCACAGAAAACCGACAGGCAGACTTAAAAGAGAAACTTGTAGTCACTGCGGCCTGAATGTAGTTGAGGAGTGACCCTGTGCAGGCAAGGCAAGAAACTCAGGGCCTATAACCCTAATATTAAGTCTGGTGTCCATGACCTGGTAAAAGCTTTATTTCCAATTATTGTGTAAGTAATTTCTATCAGCTGGTGTGGGTCCACAGATTTTCTGACTTCATGGACTGAGACTGCTACAGCTGAGCTGTGGACAGCACCACGTTTACACAACCTGATGAGACATGAGGGAGGAAACAGTAGGCAGGCCCAGCTACCTACATGCTATTTGTAACTGCCCTTCTTATTATTCACCTTCCCGAGTAAGCCAGCATGAAAACAAATTTGAAACAAATCCAAATTTTCACTGTTTTCTATCCGTTTATGCATACCAACTCTGAAGATCTGGACAGATGTCAGTGATTGATATTTTCTTTCTTTCTTTTCTTTCTTCTCTTTTGTTTTTCTTTCTTTCTTCTCTTTTGTTTTTCTTTCTTTCTTTCTTTCTTTCTTTCTTTCTTTCTTTCTTTCTTTCTTTCTTTCTTTCTTTCTTTCTTTCTTTCTTCTTTCTTTCTTCCTTCATTTCTTCCTTTCTTTCTTTCTTCCTTCCTTTCTTTCTTTCTTTCTTCCTCTTTCTTTCTTTCTTTTTCTTTCTTTCTTTCTCTCTCTCTCCCCCTTTCTTACTCATTACACACACAAAGAAAAAAAGAATAACACACATAAATGTTGGAAAAGTGCCAAGCAAGAAGAGAATTAACATTTATTCGAGTACTTAGTGTCATGCCCTGCTTTAAGTACTTTTTAGTTATTAACTCATTCAGTGACTATTATCCCCAATTGACAAATGAGGAAATTAGGTACTAGAGAACATATCTGTATGGTGATCACAGAGTTAGAAGTCATCAGAGACAAGATGTTCATCTAGTGACTTGTACAAGCTCAGAGTAATAAGAGCTGGAACCAGAATTTGACCAAAAGATATCTGTCTCCAAGATTCCAGCTCTTAATCTGTTTTTGACATTGTCATTAAACACATATCCTGTTTTTCAAGCAAAATATTTTATCTCCAAAGCCTTTACAAGTAAGGAAACTTGAATCCTAAGAAATGGTATCAGTTCCCCTTTGTTGCTAAGTTACTGAATGGTACAACTGGAATTCAAACCCAGGTTTGTCTCCTTCAAATGAGACAACAGGGTGCTAACTGCTAGTTTGCTGACTGATAATGAGCTATTTCTGTTTGTTTAGTTACTCAGATACTGTTAGAATTTCCCCAGCTTGTTTTTGCTCTTCCTGAGACATGCAGATAATAATGGGACTAATGTGGATGAGTAAAAACGTATAGAAGGAAACCACTGTTTATACAAAGATGCCATATAACTTGAGTTTAAATAATAAGGTTAATCACAATATTAATGATTTCCTGAAAGACTTCCATGCAATGACAGCAAAGAAGAAAAATGAAAGGAAATTTGCCCCCCTCGACGTTAGGATATAATAAAAAAAGGCAGATTAAATCTGTGTGGAAGTGGAGCAAAAAGAAGCATAGAGATCAATATGGACAAAAAAGAATCATACAGAACTCCAAGAAAGAAACCACATTACACAAGATACTTTGATATCTAGTGAGGCTGGATTTGAAATCAATGGAACTCATACAACCTAGTGAATGAAGTGAGTCAGTAGTTCATAGGAATAAAAATAGCCGATCAACATATGAAAAGGATCTCAACTTCACTCACCACTAAGTAAATACAGAATAAATCAGAAGCTATTTCCAACTCTCATATAGGCGTGTTTTGTAGTAATAGTGAGGGTATGAAGAAATAGGTAGGTAATGTTATTATACTGTTGATTGGGAATGGATTTTTACCATTATTTATAAAAGGCATTTATAAAACATATTTCTGATTTTAAAATTCCTATGTCCTTTGACCAAGAATTTCACTTCTAGAAATTTTAATATTTATCTGTATTTGTGATACATACCAAAAAAGGTGAATGAAGTTGTTAACTTCAGCTCTCTAACAAGGTTTTATGGGGGAAAAACACCTTTTGGTGAAACAATATACAGTGAATTAGGATAGATTGACAATCCAATGTTAGTTAGTCTTTATAAAGAAAAAGATTGAATCTGTACTTATTTGTAGCGATCTACACACTGTTCAATTATGTGAATGAAATCACTTGGCAAAATACATAAAAATATGTTTCCTTTTTATTTGCATGCGTGTGCGCGCACACACACACACACACACACACAGAGTCCAGAATCAAGGAAGCAGATGTAAAAGTCTAAGGCAAATCTAGTTTCAGAAATCTAGTTTAAAAAGAAAAAAGCCAAATGAACTTAAATATAAAACAAACAGACTCACAGACATAGAATACAAACTTGGGGTTGCCAGGGGGAGAGGGGTGGAAGGGGCAGACTGGGAGTTTGAGATGGTAGATACTGACAGGTGTATATATATAGAATAGATAAACAAGTTTATACTGTATAGCACAGGGAAATATATTCAAGATCTTGTAGTAGCTTACGGTGAAAAAATGTGAAAACGATTATATGTATATTGATGTATGACTGAAAAATTGTCCTGTATACCAGAAATTGACACAACATTGTAAAATGACTGTAACTCAATAAAAAAGACAAATAAAAAAATAGAAATGTTCTAAAAATAGAAAAAAAATCTAGTTAATGGGAAAAGTGGTGATGGAATGGAGAAGTTATGAGGCTCAAGAATTGGCAGGAGAGTATGCCAGTGTCTCTGCTAGGATGAAGTTTTACTTAGGCTACAGTGAGATTCCTCACCTGGCTATCTGTGAGGTATTCTTAATGATGACTTTAATCAGTGTATACTTATATACCTAAAAAAAAATTATATGCCACTACTGCTGCAAGGCTCAACGAGATCAGCAAGCTCCTAGCAGCCAGCTCCACCCTGCTCCCCAGAGGCAACCCTCGTAACAATGATAACTATTATTTTTCATAGTTTTCTCCATAGTTTAATGTGCATACACTGAAATTTTTGGTGTCAGTTTTAGACGTTATATTTTTAATTTATAATTGTTAAGAGTTTTAAATCCCTTAAACCTATTTTCTTACATTGCTTCCCCCTTCTCTCTTTCTGCCTTTATCCTCCCGATGTGATATTGTGCCTATTGAGGAAGTAGATATAATAATTTGACAAATTTTTATCACTACTGAAAGAAAAATGTTTCAAGTATGCTTGGTTTTGATGATCATTTTTATGGATGCCATTAGTTCCCATTTTTCTCCATAATTTTTTTTTTCAGTCCTACAATTTTCTACTCTCTAACAGCTTCGTTAAATGTTTCTCTGTGTAATTTTCCACATGGAGACATATCTTAGATAATCTGCTGATTCCTTGTTTTCTGCTTCCTTCTGCTACACCTGGCACTGCAGACTCTCTATAGTTGCTGGACATTTAGTGATATGGCCATTTAATCAGACTGGATTATGTGTTGTGTTATTGTTTCTGGAATCTTTCTCTTCTTTCCTGATTTACTTTGTCGTTTTGATGGCCCATGTTCTCCAATAGCATCTCAAACAAGTTACGTGCTAAGTACCTTCTTTGCGAACATAATGGAACATATCTTCATTCCACTTGACTACTTGACTGAAAGTTATGCAATACATACATAGTTTTCTCAGATATTTAGAGAGAGAAACAAAGAGAGAGAAATAAAACAGGTCAAGAGGAGAATGTTAAATACACAAAAGAGCAGAATGAAAACATCTCAGGAGAAACTCTTGCAAACAGGTGACAATGGGCAACCGGCTGAAATATTTTTATTAAATTTTTAAAATTAGAGCTGGACAAAGGGAATTCCATTTTCTGGTGTGGCCTGAAAGAACCTTGGAAGTTCCACTGTCCTAATTAAAGTAGAAAGTGGGACAAACTGAACTGAACAATCGACAGCTTCTTAGATTCATAAGAGAAGTGAGGTCACAGGGCTAATTGCTGCCTCTAACTTTGGGAGAACTACAGGCAAATAACTACTTAGCACCCTAACTTCCAGGGGTAGTGACCTATGAGGAGAACCCTCTGCGGGAAACAGTGCCGGGATGAGGAAGTCTGGACTGTAACTGAGAAATTGCCAGAGGTTCATGATGGATGTCTCTGAGAGTTAAAAACCCCAGGGAACCTAGTCTTGGGGGAGGTTCTTCTCATTTTTGTGAGTTTTTACCTCTAAGAGCTGGACTTAGTTCTCACAGTGAATATTACAGAAAAATCTCCTTGTGTTTCTGGTAGGTGGAGGGAAAAAAATAATAAATTAGTCAAGACTGAATCCCAAATATCTGTTCAAATAGTTGCTTTCTTTTATCAAGTCATATTTTTTTCTGGAGTTTTGCAATATGTCCCTCTAAAACCACCAATATTGATTATTTAATCAATGACATTGATTTAAGAATAATGTGGATTTTAGGGATATGAAACAGATATGTTTCTATTTCTTATTTAAATCACATTTCTTTCAGCCTTTTACATTCAAAAAATAAGAAGCCATAAGTCTTATCAAAATAGGAAATGTAACTAGTTCCGAATACAAAAAATTTGGTTTTGATCTGTTTTGAATCTCAAATATTTCAGGACTGTTTTTGTCTGGCATTGCAGGCTAAGAAAAGGACTTAGCCCATAACCAGAAAAGAGTTTTGAAATAGATGCTTTGTGTGAGAAGTGCAGGTTCTCTAAATTCATTTAGTTTCCATTAACATTTTAATTTCCATTTAACGTATTAAGAATTTGACGTGGCATATTAAGTCTTGAGTATGGAAAAAAAAATTGAAGGGCTTGATGAGATAAAGAGAAAAATCACAAACTGTATAAAAATAATGTAGTTACATGTATGCATAAACTTATAATCTATTTTTTAAGTAATAATGGGATTGTAATTTTAGCATTTAATGCAGAATGCAGCATTAAGCCTAAAAGATGAAAATATTCAGTTTTAAGAAACATGTTTAATGATTGCATTCCATGGTTAATAGTCTATGAATAACTGCTTCAAATATTAAACATAATGGAAACATTTATTGATTAAATAAAAACGGGGTGTTGCCTTTATACCCCTCAGAAAACAGTATAATAATGATTTCCCTATAGCTGAGGTGAAAATTATAATAGTTGTACAATAAAGTAAGTAGATCATTATATTACTATTCTTTCTATTATTTACAATTTTACTGATATTTTTAATTGTATTATTGAAGAATTCCCAGAAAATCTGATTTAATAGCTTGAGATTCCAATTAGGAAATATTATATCAGGGTTTGTTTTTTCTTTTATTATTTCATTTTGTTTCTTTTTTCTCTTAATCATTGAGTGTTAGTGGTCTTGGGTATAAGAGGCTATATTAAATAAAATAGTTGGTAATCACAGATACATTTTTCCTCTTGACTGATACTTGAATTATTTAGTTTTGCTGGACTTAACAGGAGAGAAAAAACCTGCAAATGCTTGAGTCTCCAAAGATATTTGTGTTTATTGTCGGTACACTCATAGGAAATAAATCTAGCAAATAAGTGAGAAAGAAAAAAAAACTGTAAATAAGTTAGGGTGCGTTGTCACAGCACGAAATTCTCCATCAGGGTCCGTTTGCTAAATTTCTTACCTTCACAGCAGGAAATGTAAATGTCTGTCTTGGGAACTGAGCTCAACTAAGAGTATACATTCTGGTTTCTACTTGAGACTGCAAATCACTTTCCTCCCACCGTACAGAAATGTGATTTCTCACTGCCTATTGATCTAACCATACTCTGGAATCATTTATTCACTTTCTCATTCATTCACTTGCTCTTCTTTCAAACGTTAAGGAGGCAGCTCCTTTGTGCCAGGAATCAGGGCTGGGACTGGAAATGCAAGCCAGTTGCCCTTTTTAAGACGGAATGATAACCAATGATAACCAGAAGCATTTGATGTGGAAAGTATAGTGATGGAGAACTCTGCACGGCATCTCAGGAGCTCCGAGAGGAGTGTTTGCCTTGGTGAGGATGTGGAGGGAAGCACCTTGTAGGAGGCAATGTCTGAGTTGAATTGTAGAGGATGGCTGAGTGTGCTGGAAGCAGCAGAGGTGGGAGGTCCAGTCTGCTTAGCACAGCATAGGAAGATAAATGCCCACACAGGTCCCTAATAGAGGAGTGTGTGCATAATAGAAATTAATTTAAATCCATTATTACTTTCATATGAAGTGCCAGGAGCAGATAGGGGAACTGTGAGCTAAAAAGTAAATGAAGATTGGTTTGTTAAGAGTCTTATATGATCTGATCCAGAAGCTGTATTTCCTTCTATAAAAAGGACTATCCTCTGTATGTGTGAGGTTATCTATCTATCTATCTATCTATCTATCTATCTATCTATTTATCTATCTTGTGCATGTGTGTATTAATCTTGCATATAAATCATGAATATATATATTAAATACATATATATAATATATATTTTCCTACATATTTATATTTTATTTATATTTATATATCTTGCACAACAAAACCAACATCCAAAACCCTAAATTTCTCCCACTCAATACTTACTGATGACAAGGAGCTAGACAGAACCTTAAAATTTTTTTCCTGATATTACTTTAAATAATGGCATCTCCATTAATAAAGAAAGGAAGGAAGCAATTATGGAGTGAAAAAGTCCATCAATGTTTTGATAATTTTCTTTAGCTTCCTAAGAGAGAACAGAATAAAAGCTGTTTCACGGTCTCATTATCTACAAAGCACGTGCTGCCCTTGATTTGCCAGCCCCTAATCATTCCCTTTCATTCTCTCCCCTACTCGCTAACCTGAGACACTTGATACACACCAAACTCGGCCCTTTCTGAAGGAACTGTGCATTCACTTTTCTTGTGTTTGGAAGTCTTGTCCCTCCTCTTTTAAAGCCGTCCCTCACTTCTAACAGCACCCCCACCGAGGTCTCTCATGACCGCCCATCCAGTGATTCTGCATAATATCGTTCTACTTCATGTCCACAGCATTAGTTAATGCTTCACATTGTTTTCTTTATTCATCTATTTATTGTCTCTGTTCACAATAAATGAAACATGAATATAAACATTTCAGGGTATGGCCTCTTTATATTCTGCTCTTAAGTATCTAGAATGAGGTCTGATGCATAAGAGAATTTCACAAACGTAGCTGGGTAACTTCAGGTCCCATTGGGTTTCCTGGCAGAGAAACGGAGAGGTGGGGAAGGTGAAAGCAGAAAACAGTGTGAAAGGTTGCTACCCCCTTGGAGTTCAAGGATGACCCTGTTTTGCTATTACCTCTGCACATGATTTATATTTTGGCTATCACAAGTTTTGTTGACTTTACATTTTAGGGATACCATTGTTTTCTCACATGTTTTAAATATTTTCCTATGATGCTATTTTTTAAAATTCATGTTTATGGTACCATTTGTTTTATTCATTTGTATTTGTTTTTGTTTGAGTCCTTCAGTCATTTTTAGCCAATTTTTTGAGATATAATTTATAAGCCTCTAAATTCACCCATTGGAAGTGCATGATTTAGTTATTTTTAGTAAATGTACTGAGCTATGCAGTCATCACCACAGCAAGTTTTAGAACACTTCCTTTGCCCCCCAAAGTTCCCTTGTACCCATTTACAGACAGTTTCTTTCTCCACCCCCAGTCACAGGCAATTACAGATCTGATCTCTCTCACAGATTTGCCATTACTGGACATTTCATGTACATTGGATGTAGAATCCTTCACTTATACCCATTCAGTAGCATGTAACAATATTTCATTCATTTATAGCACTGAATAGCATTTCATTTTATGTATACAAACATTTTCCCCCATCTCCAGTAACAACTCGATTGTTTTCAGCTTGTAGTTATACTGAAAAAATGCTGCTATGAAAATTTCTTTGTGTGGACATAGGTTTCTGTTTTTCTTAGGTAGATTCCTTAAGTGGAATTGCTATGTCCTAGGGTAAGTTTCTGTTTAGCTTTTAAAGAAACTGCCCAAGTTATTTCCCAAATGAAAGTACTATTTACATTACCAAGCAGTGTGAGAGGATTGCTGTTTCACCACATTTTTGTAGACCCTTGGTGTCACCTGTCATTTGATTATAGCCATTCTACTGGGTTTGGCATGTTATCTCATTGTGGCTTAATTATTATTTTTTCTAATGATTAGTGATGTTGGGAATATGTCCATGTTTTTATTGTCAATTAATATATCAATGAAATATCTTTTCATGTACTTGCCTATTTTATATTGAATTGTCAGTTTATTATTGAGTAATAACTGTTCTTTATATAATCTATATATAGTACTTTATCCAATATGTTCGTTGAGAATATTCTGCTGGTATTTGATTTATCTTTTCATTTTTATCAGTGTTTCTTTTGAAGGGAATTTAAAGTGTTTTCAAAACGAGGTCCAAATTTTTATGGATCTGTCATTTATTTTTCTTTTTGGTTTATGTTTTTGAATCATGCTAAAGACTCTGCCTTATCCAGCATCAAAAGATTTCCTCTTATGTTTTCTTCTTAAAAAATCATAGTTTTAGCCCTTACAATTAAGTGGTGTGATCCAGTATGAGTTAATATTTTGCGTATGCTCTGAGTTCATTTTTTGTATATAGATGTTTAATTGTCCCAGTTCCATTTGTTGAAAACACCTTCCTTTCTCACTGATTTGCATTGCCACCTTTGTTAATAATCAGCTGACTTTAAATATAAAGACTTATTTCTGAACTCTCAATTTTGTTCCATTGATTTATATGATTATTTTTATGCCAGTAAGTTGGAAATCATGTGGTATTTGTTTGTTTGGTCCAAAAGTATTTTGGTTATTCCAGGTCCTTTGCCTTCTCATATAAGTTTTTATTAGATTTTTTTTAAGAGCAGTTTTAGGTTCACAATAAATCTGACCAGAATGTACAGAGGTTCCCCATGTAAGTCCTGCCCCAATACATTTATAGTCCTGTCCATTATCAATGTCCCCCGCCAGAGAGGAACGTATGTTATAACTGATGAACTTACACTGACACATCATTCTGACCTGGAGTCCAGAGTATATAGTGAGGTTCACTTTTGGTGTTATGTATCCTGGTGGGTTGGAAAAATGGATAATGACATGTATCTGTGTTACTGTGTCATACAGAGTAGTTTCCTTGCCATGGAAATCCTGTGTGCTCTGCCTATTCACCTCTCCCTGTGCTGTTAACCCCTGGCAACCTCTGACCTTTTTATCGTCTTCATAGTTTTGCTTTTCCCAGAATCTCATCAATTTGGAATCATGTGCTATGTAGTCTTTTCAGACTAGCTTCTTCCACTTGGTAATATATGTTTAAGGTTCCACCATGTCTTTTCATGGTCTGATAGCTCATTTCTTTTTAGTGCTGAATAATGGTCTGTTGTCTGGATGTACTCACAGTTTATGCATTAACTAACTAAAGAACATCTTGGTTGCTTCCAAATTTTGGCAGTAATTAATAAAGCTACTATAATCATCTGTGTACAGGGATTTGTGTAGACATACATTTTCAACTCCTTTGAGTAAACACCAAGAAGCATGACTGTGCCAGTGTACGGTGAGGGTATGGTTTGTCTTGCAAGAAGCCACCAAACTGCCTACCAAAGCAGCTGTCATCATTTTGCATTTCCGCCAGCGATGAATGAGAGTTCCTGTTGCTCCATGTCCTCACCGGCACTTGATACTGTTAATGTTGTAGATGTTGGTCATTATTAGCTGCCGAGTAGTAATATCACGTTGGTGTTTTAAACCATGTAAACTTTGGTCCAGCTTGTCAACCTCAGTAACAGCAACGACAACAAAAGCCCTGCTGTGGTTTTGAGATACACTGTGCTGAACGTAGTGACCAACGGAGGAGAGTTGTTGACATAATAACACTGAGTCTTCCACCCTTTCTTCCGGCAGACAATTTTTAAAATACTCTGAATTTGTGCTCAGAGATATTCAGCCAGTCAGCTCCCCCTTTTCAAAAATCACAGATATGCTTTCATCTCAAGGAGAGCACATCTCCAAGCAAAGGCTCCTCTATTCTGGTCGTCCTGAACCTGGTGGGTGACTGTTTCAGGGGTTTTCTCTTTTGCCAAAACTCCAGCTAATAAAGTTCTGAGAGCATGAAAAAAGAAATCCCTCCATTAATTTAAATTCAATTTCTTTTTTTTTTTAATTGAAGTATAGTCAGTTATAATGAGTCAATTTCTGGTGTACAGCATGTTTTAGTCATACGTATATATACATACATTTGTTTTCATATTCTTTTTCATTATAGGTTACTACAAGATATTGAGTATAGTTCTCTGTGCTATACAGAAAAAATTTTTTTAATCTATTTTATGTATAGTAGTTAATATTATCAATTCTTGAACTCCTGATTTATCCCTTCCCACCCCCTTTTCCCCCGGTAACTATAGATAAGTTCACTATGTCTGAGTCTGTTTCTGTTTTGTCCAGTCTCATATTCCATGTATAAGTGATATCATATGATATTTTTCTTTCTCTTTCTGGCTTACTTCACTTAGAATGATGAACTCCAGGTCCATCCATGTTGCTGCAGATGACATTATTTTATCACTTTTTATGGCTGAGTAGTATTCCATAGTGTACATATATCACAGCTTCTTTATCCAGTCATCTGTCAATGGACATTTAGGTTGTTTCCATGTCTTGGCTATTGTATATAGTGCTTCTATGAACTAAATCATCTTCAGTTTCTCTCAGCATATTTTGTAGTTTTCAATATAGAAGGCTTGTACTCCTTTTGTTAAATTTATTCTTAAGTAATTGATTATTTTAAATGTGATTTTGAATTTTCAAATGTTCACTCCTTGTATTTAGGATGAAAGTTTATTTTTTGTACTTGAATTTCTTCCTGCAACCTTGAGACTCTCGCTTGTTTGTTCTAGCAGTCGTGTGTGTGCATGTGCGTCTGTGTTCACGTGTGTGAACTTCTTCAGATTTTCTAAATGCAGGATCATGTCTTAAGTGTTTAAAGATAGACTTATATCTTCCTTTGCAAATGGTATGCCTGTAATTTCTCATTTAGTTTTTTATTTGTTAATTTATTTCTTTACTGGATAGAACTTTCATTTACAATGCTGAATAGACAGACACTCCAAAACACATGGTCTTTTTTAGAAATTAGAAATGGGAATGCAAAATATAAAAGAATAGCAATAAGGAAATACAGGGCATTTATATCATATCTACTGTCTGGGATTTTTTTTCAATAGTACAGAAAGTAAGGTTTATGCTTAGAAAAGGAGTGACAGAATTAATTCCTGACAAAAGTTGTTCAGACAGACTTAGAGTCCATTTTTAAAATTAAATTAAGAAAACACAAGGGATACTTTAAGGATGGTGGCAAAAAAGAAATAAAATTGCAATAGGTGGTATCATCACTTTGTCATTTTACTCCAAATAGATTTAAACAAGAAGTCTTTTAAATGAGCTCTTAATTAATAGATGTTGATAAAGAATTACTAAATGAATATATAAACAAGTAAACCTTGTCTATGTGTTTTACATTTCCAATTTCATTGTTAATCATATACAAGTAAGTGAAAAATAACCAGTTAAATAGGAGGAGGCATAAAGGCATCTCTGCTCAGCAAGGGTATCCTATCCTGTGCAGATCTCCATGGGGTTTAAGGGTGAGGGTCTGTGTTCTCAGCTCCACTGATTGCATATCCGGCTGCTGGCACAGTGAGTAGGAAAGAGACATACTGTTGGCACTCTGAGAGCCTGGTAATGATGCTCATACACCAGCAGGCAGAGCCGCGGCCAGGGCACGGGATGGAAATGACTAGTCACATTCAATTGTGACCTACACGCTCATAAACTCTGAGGTTAATATATTTGTCTTCTCAAAACATTAAATAAGCTGAAGAAAATCTGTATTTAGTTATTTTTCAAGAACAAAGAAGTAATCAAAAGGTTCTTCTGTCTATGATAAATCCCCATTGCAAAGTGTGAAATATTCTTTGTAGCTTTATGATGATTTCCCCTTTATACACATAGATAGTGTATACAGTTGTAATAAGAGGAACACATGCCATGATAGGTTGAATTTCATAATAGTGTAGAGAATTGTATCAAGGAACTGCTTTATATCATGGATGTCACTGCCTAACAGGAAACAGATGTCTAGCTGGCCAAAAAAAAACAAATTCCTTGTCCAGATTTTGTTTAGGTCTCCTCTTTTTCAAAGTAAGTGTTTTGCAACTGAGTTGGCAAGAATTAAATAGGCTATTAGGGCTTGCTCGGTGAGTGCCCAGTGACCCACAGCAAAGCTGGCTGAGGGGGACGGGGGTCTCTTTCACAGCACCCAACCCCCCAGCTCTGACCCTTGTTCCTGTCACATGAGCCAGCTCACAACAAGGCAGGGGGCAAATTTTCACTCAGCCAGTGCCCTGTTCATAGCAGTTCAGTAAGGCAGATGCTAGTATTTTGATTTTAACCAATCAAGAAGATGAAGGTAAGAAGGGTTAAGGAGTGTAACATTACATAATTAGAGGAAATACAGGGGGAGGGAAGAAGGAAGGAAGGTAGGCAGGCAAGAAGAAAAAGAAAACAGGTCTTTGCATGAGCCACGTATTTGATGCAGAAAAGATTATGATTAGTTCAATGCTGCAACCTCAGGGTAGCATAAAAGAAAGAGAGGAAGGTTGAAAAAAAGAAGGAAGGAAGGAAAGAAGAAAAAAAAAACCCTAGTAAGTAATGGACTTTTTGTCCAACTTTAAACATAACTTAGCTGAGAGTTTCACCTCAAACCATCTAATTCCAAAGTATATATTCAGTCCAAAGCATTAAGTTCTAGGTTTGATGAAAATCCTTCCAGAATTGCCTTTCTTTTAAAATAGTTCCAAGTTCTATGTTAGCCAAGGCTTCAGAATCTACTTGGTTTTTCTAAACAACTCCCATGACTGCTTTCATTCTCCCTTCCACATTAATCATATTTAATGGTAGCAATGTCATATGTATATGCATTTTTACTTAAAAAATTTTACAGTAATATTGTCTATTCTTACTTGCTGAATTTTTTTTGAAAAATAAAGACCCAGGCAAATTTTCACAGAATGTTTAGTGTATTATTCACATAAGAATCAATATACACAAAATGACAGGGTTTTTTCCCCCCATAATTTTAAATAAATAATAGTCCCCTTCATCCTCCAGGACTCATGCATCTTCTTTGCAAGCAGCTTGATTTACACAAGAAATCCAGAAATGACACATCCAGTGACAAGGCCAAATCTGTGATTCCAGCTGGAAGCCAGTGCTCGTTTCAGTCAAAGAGGCCAAATCGGGGTGTGACTCAAGGAGTCGGACGTCAGAGCAGCGACCAGAATGATGCCGATTTTGACCAGGTGTGCGCAGGAGCATTGCTAAGAGGCAATGATTCTGGAAAATCTTCCAAAAGTGCCAAATGGAGGAAAAAGCTCTCATGTGTTGGCACATAATTGGGTAGATTGGTGAGATTTTCCAAAAGAATTATTTAAAAATGTTTTAGGAATTTCTAAAGAGTTATTTCTTCTTACATCTTTGAAAACAGACATTCTAATAATTACATTTGTCAATAACTCTCCTATTAAAAATAAAATCCATTATGTCATGCCAAAGGGCATGATTGTCTCAGTAAAAAGAAAAATCGAAGAAATGGAGAAAAGTTTACCTTTTTACATGTACTTGTTAGCCAGAGGCATCTGTTTGCTCTGTTTTTACCCATCTGTTCCAACTTGATATAAAATTATTCATTCACTTCCAGAATTGGATTACTGTGTTTTAATACCAGAGAGATTTGGCCTTTGATAATTGTCACTGTTATTCAGAAGATGATTCTGGTTAAGTCTATGTGTACACAAATCACCACAAAAATAAATAGTGGGATTCCTTCAGATAAAAAATGTATTGAGGAGTATTTCAGAAAGGCTGGGGTCCCTATAAAGCACTGAAATGTTCCCAAAATTTGACTGCATACAAATGGTCATATACACATTTTATTTTTCTTTGTTCTACAGTGGGAAATTTCACTGGCCTTAAATATTACTGAGAATACCTATATTAGTTTGTGAGTGCTTGTTTAAGATCCTACTAGAGTTATAATGAAGTTAATTATTATCAGTAATAATAGCATTTATGGAAGATCCACTGTGTGTAGTTTTATTGGTTTAGGATCTAATTATAACGAATATACACCTGCTCTGACACCACTACTCTCTGATGCTTATAAGTTAAATTGTGTGTGTGTGTGTGTGTGTGTGTGTGTGTGTGTAATACCAGAAAGGTGTTTGACTCTGGTAGATATATTCATGAAAAAGAATCAAGATTATATTGCTCTGTCAGAGAAAGACAATTGTATGATATTTATATGTGGAATCTGAAAAAAAAGATACAAGTAAACTTATTTAAAAACCAGAAATAGATGCACAAACATAGAAAACAAATTGTGGTTATTGAAGGGGGAAGGGTGGAGGAGAGGGATTAATTAGGAGTTTGGGAATTGCAGGTACAAACTACTATATATAAAGTAAACAATAAGGACCTACTTTATGGCATGATGAACTATATTCAATATATTTTAATAACCTATAATGGAAAAGAATCTGAAAAGGAATATATATGTGTGTGTGTGTGTGTTTGTGTGTCTGTATAACTGAATCATTTTGCTGTACAGCTGAAACTAACAGAACATTGTAAATCAACTATACTTAAGTAAAAAATTAAAAAAAAGAATCTCTCTGTGATGAAGTAGATCCCTAAGCTACCGTTGTTTTAAAGGCATGATTGAATTGTGTCATCATACTTGAGGAGAACTTCACTGAGCAGGTCTTCTAAAACTAGGCTTTGGGCATGGGTACATTGGATCAGAAGGGTACGTGGTGCAGGCTCGGGGTAGCGCTGCTGTGAGCATCATGATGCAGGCAAAAGGAGTGGTGCAGGTGACAGGAGAGAGAAGAGAATGAGCACACTACATGAGAAAGATAATAGCAAAAACAGGCATTATTTGAATAACACAGAATTGGTGTGCACGTGTGTGTGTTGCTGAGGAGTATGGAGCAAGGAATAAGCTTGGATTAGCAAAAAAGGACCTCCGTGTAGAAATACTTAAATGGCCACTTGAGGACTCTAAGCTTAAACATTGTAGATTTCTGTTCAGGACACTAGCCTGCAGGAAGTAGTATTTTCAGAAGGTACCTAGTGCTGGATGTGTAGGAGACCAGGGGAAATTAAAAATAAGAAATCAATCATTTAGATCCGTTGTCTTTTACCCTACATTACATTCCCACAGGTGCATATTTCAATTCATTAGGATCAGAATTTACTTTATCTACATTTTATTCTCATACTGTTAGTAATTACCTTTATTTGGAATGTGTTAACTATTACTTAATTAGCACACACTTGTATTTTATAAATAAATATATGTATACAAAATGGTTGATCAATTAAGTATTTAGTAATAGTGCTGTGGGTTCATAAATTTGTACGTGACATTTAGGTGAAGCCTGGCTAATGTGGTAGCATTGATATTTAATCAGGGGGCCTAAAACTAAAATCAGGAGCTTGGAAAAGCCAAATTGGACAAATATCATAAAACAAAGTACAAAGGAATTTAGTGACATGTTGGGAATGGATGAAGAGGATGACATAGGGAAAACTAACGCTAAGATTTTGTGCCTGGAGAACTAACATCATGATGTCATGTACTAAAATTTAGAATTTAGAGGATAAACTCTGCCTTTAAATGGTCAGTTTAATTTGCAATATTTTTTATCACCCTATTTATTATCAAATGTATGCAAAACACCTACCCTTCTTTTTTGTTTCATATTAAATCTAAAAAATGTCATCTGAACACCAAGTATGTGCTGAATGTGCTGAGAATACAGAAAAGGAAAAAAGTGTCTCTAAACCCTAAAATACTCCCAATATTGGGTGAAAACATATGCTAATGTGTATATTTGCTAAACAACCTAGTTAGTGTCATATTTAATCCCTGTATAAACTGTTACAGGAATGCAGATGTTAGAGTTATTGATTCTGTCTGAGGGCATCAGAAAAGAGCTGGCCTCTGTACATAGAATTCAGATCCTTCATATATTTGTCATTTGGATATTTACCACTTTTGCCAAATTGATTAAAAAGAATAATTGCCAGTTGCCTCACGGAAATAGAATAGTGTCTTCTTTATTTACTAACACAGAATGTCGAGCTATTCTAACTGTCATAGCAGTGGGTCATGACCTTGGAAATGATGTACTTTTAAAAAACAAGTGATATTATGGAGGTACATGATCCTATAAGTACTTAAGCATAGTCAACTAATTAGATAATATTAACAAGCTCCTGTTTAAGGATACATGGAAAAGAAACTAACTGTCATAACATTTTATTAGAGATTCACACTATATTTATAGCTGTTCCTAGTAGCACTGCAATGCCAAAAGTTGCCATGAAACAATTCTTGTCACCTTTACAACACTGTTACCATCTTCATGTGTCATTTACAGAACGAAATAAAAAATCCAACTTTTAGGTTTCTCTCTTGCATGCTCTGTATGTGTGTGTATATCCAGTGCATCTATCTATTGATCGATCAATCAATCTATCTATCTATCTTATGTGTGCATATATATATGCAGAGGGTGTATATAAATACACACACACAGAGCACCCAAGAGAGAATCTTAATACCTGGATTTCTTATATCTGTGTGTCTGTATTTGAAAAAAACATCTGAAGTTTGTAAAGGGAGTCATTCTATGATTTTTTTTTATTCATATCAGAATTTCTTTGATTTGCATTTTATTTGGAATGTATTCTAACAACTCAAGTTTTGTCGATTTAGGGCAAATATGATGTTTAGTGAAATAATGATACTTTAAATGGTAGGAGAGAAACATCATTCCTTCTTCATTGTTATCTTCTTAGGTGTTGAAGTTGCAATGAAGCTGAAGCATTTCAATTTTCAAATATATTCTTCTAAGTCTAATTCTTTCTTATTAAAAATGTCTTTAGTGAACTTTTGAAAAATTCTAAATACTTTTATTTTCATGCAATTTTTAAGGGTTATTTTCCATGTACAGGTATTACAAGGTATGGGCTATATTCCCCAGATTGTAAAATACATCCTTGTAGCTTATCTCACACACAGGAGTTTCGCCTCCTACTCCTCCACTCCTACATTGCTTTTCCACCTGCCCTCTGGTAACCACGAGTTTGCTCTGTCTATCCTTGAGTCTGCTTCTTTTTTGTTACATTCACTAGCAGTGAATGACATTTTAACATGTTAAAATCAGAAAGTTAAACTGTATGGATGTGCATGGTAATACAAGTCTTCATGCAGTTTTACAATTTGTGCAGCAATTCAAATATTATCCATAAATAATTTTCTATCACATGAGATAATTTTTTCTTCCTTTATATGTGCAGCTCTGTTTCTTTGTTTAGTCACATATCATCGGAGATAAAAAATTATTTCCAATTTTTGCCTGCGTCTTTCTGACACTTGGGTCTTTAACATCTGAATGCTTCTATTCTTTAACTGAAAATTCAATCTTAAATTGAAGATGTTAAGGCAGGTGTAATAGAGAGTAGACCGGACTGCTTGCTATGCCTCTAGAAATAGAGGTATGAAGATAATTAATTATCCTGAGAGGTGGAAAAGTCAAAAATATAAGTAGACTCAAGAAGGTTTTAGGTACATTTGAAGGTGAAAGATTAAAAATGAGTTATCAACACATCCTCCAGGCTTTATCCACAGTCATTAAGAATATTATCATGTATGGCATAACAAAGGGTGTAATATAAATTTTCTCTGATGAACTGCAAGCTATTTCCTGGAGAGTAAGTTGAAATAGATTGTGAGTGCAGGAGATGGGTCCAAGATTAATAAAAATGTCTGCCATGGATGGATGTGGGCTAGTAGTAGCCTGGATGCCAGTTTTTGCCACTGCAGATGTAATAGTTAGATCTCTTCACATGGCTGTTCAACACTCAAACACTCTTGCCCTGGTAAACAGTATGCAGATTATTTTGTGGCTACCAATTCATCCTTCAAATTTAATTCTTGAGTTTTAAGTAGAGCTGACTCTACTTCCAAACTCCAGAAATAGACAAGGATCATGGAGTTGATAAGACAAACAAAAAGTGATTTCCTCTGGCCCTAAAAATTGGATTCAGGAATGAACATTTGACCTTACCTGATGCCAGTAAGACCTACTTAGATTTTGGCTAGGTCTTTTATTTTTATTTTTATTTTTTATTGAAGTATAGTTGATTTATAATGTTAGTTTCAGGTATACAGCAAAGTGATTCAGTTGTACATAAACATACATATTATAGTTTCTTTTCAGATTCTTTTCCATGGTATGTTATTATAAAAAATTGGATTGAGTTCCCTGTGCTATACAGTAGGTTCTTGTTTATCTACTTTATATGCAGTAGTGTGCTTATGTTAATCCCCATTCTCCCTGCCTTTCCCCTTTCTAACCATAGTTTGTTTTCTATGCCCATGAGTCGGTTTTTGGTTTGTAAGTAGAATTTGTATCACTTTTCTTTAGATTCCACATATAAGTGATATCATGTGATATTTGTCTTTCTCTGTCTGACTCACTTGGCTGGGTCTTTTAAAAGAGAGGCTTCTTGTCTTTTTGGCCAAGGTCAATGCCTATCATTGTAGAAAATGATCCACTGAATCCTCGAATAAAGCCAGTGCTGAGGAGTGAAAAATGGAGCAAAACTAATTCCTAACTACATAAATTGGAATAAACTAAACATGAAGGTAGATACCCAAATAAATCTCAGTCATTTGAATAAATAAGTTCAATTTGACGTAGGTCATTTTGGGTTGAGTCTTCCATCACTTGTAAATCTTGATGTAACTGACATATCTCATCTGTTCGATCACCATCAATGTCAGTACCAGTATTTGTGCTCATTGGACACCTGATAGCTGTTGCTTTAACAGTGGCCTGTGAGCGTACCACATCATGGCAAAGTTTGATGGGTGTCTATAATTTCATGAGCGCAAGAAAGGTGGACATATTGTGTTGGGATATGAAGCTAGTTATGGAGCAGATACACAGGACAGCACACTCACACTCAAAGAGGAAACTGCTGTAAGGAGAGGCTGGGGCTAGTGCATTGCCTAAAAAGTTGTCTGATTTGTTTTCCTTCCATACTGCACACGTTCTTCAAGTGTGGCCATTCAAAACGTGTATGTTCTGCAACAGTAATGGTGGTCCCTCTCCTCCCAGCAGGAAGTAAGCTAATAGCCGACAGAGAAGCAGCAGAAACGGGCACCAAGGTGGAGGGGGGAGGGAACACAAATGTGCCACATGTCTTTGAGGGAGCGTGAGGGTAGGAGTTGATGCTGACAGAACAGTAAACTTCCCGGTTCATAGCTTGCTACAGCTCTGTCATGTTATCCTCTCATTTCTGTGGGTTATGATAATTAGGTCTTAGGTTTCTTGTCCTTGATTGGTACCAAGATATTCAACTTGCATGTATTTGTTTAATGGAATACAGGAATATACTATTGAGAAATTATTGCTCTGTACACATATCCATGTCTACGTGTGATCCCTCTGCTGTGGATTTACAAGGGGAAACTGAGCACATATCCTTTTCCACCTAATTGTTTTCATTCTCCACACTCATCAGCCTCACAAGATATAATAAGTACTGTGTGTCTGGGTGTGTGAACGTGGGTTTCAAAAAGATTGAGGAGAATTTTCTGAGTTGGGGGTGGGAGAGGTTGGCAAAGGACACCACCCTGAGAAAATATTTGGACATTTTAGGTTTGAGGTCCATCAAATGGAGTGGACTAGGTTGCCTGACATGCAGGAGAGCATGGATCTCTTCTGTGTTTGAGGATTACAGAGGTGTGCACGAGTGCCTCTCTGTCAGGAGGTAAATGGGTATTGGGTGGATTCTTTGGAGATACACAAGGTAGACCAAAAGCTGACATTTCTATTGATGGTTAATATCTGAAACTGCTCAAACTCTGTGCCCAGGAGGAGACAGGTCCTTAGAGAAGGAGAGCTGTATGCATGTCTATAAAAACTTGTTAATATGTACTGGTGCCTTTGGAGTGGACGTGAAACTAAGTGACAGGACTAAATACCCAGCCAACTTAAGTAAGGGAAAATAAACAAATTCACTGTTTAGCAAATTCTAATCCATATGCTGGGATCGAACGTTCATGAGCGCTCCCATCTCAAAGTGCCCAGAGCTCTCACCGCATGTACGCAGGCTCTTTTTTTCTATGATCCTTTTTTATTTCCTAAAAGAAATTCTTGAGGAAAAGACAGTGAAAGAGAGTAGTTCTCAGGAAAAAGAAAACCTCCATTACCACACACTTAATAAATCCACATAAAGGGATATAAAAATGAGTTTCCATGGAGACTGGGAAGTTGAGCTCTGGTGATACTCATCTTCCCCTCCCATTTCTTCTTTCCACAGGCAGGCTAGCAATGAACAGAAATGCCTCCTTTTGAAAATTTACTCTTTGCTCTGTAGTTCCACATTTGCTATGTAACCTGGGGATGGATGGATACATATATATATATAATATATATATTTTGAATTCAGATTTCCAAGTTCCATTTCTATGATTTTGACTCAGAAATTACAGTTGGGTGTTTGGGACACTGATGGGCAGACAGACTTAGAAACTATTGACTTCATACATGGATTTCTAGGGAAACCAAATACAAAAGTGTAGACTGTTGTAATTAATATGCCAATTGGAGATGAAGGAGAGAATAAAGAACATCCTGTTTGAAGGATATTTTTTCTACAGTAGAAAAATTATACACAGATATAAAATTTTTTTTAGAAAAAAATATGATTCCTCACTTTAAATGATGTTTCAATCTATCAACATGCTTACAAATGATGTTTTTAAATTCAGCTCCTCATTGTCACTCTTCCAAGTTTTATAAATTCCCGTGAAATTTATAATAGGCAAAAGAATTAACAGATTAATTTTTGATGTATTTACATGGGCTCTCCATTAGAATTTTGAATCCATTCCATCTGTGATATTTTACATCACAATTAAAAAGGACCATCATTTTAATATGTGCATTTCTGAGATTATCATGGGGCTTGTTTTTGTTTGTTCAATTTAGGATCGATAGGTCCACAGGTTCTGCTTTGAATAGTACTGGAATCTACTGCTCACAGGACCATTTGATTTCACTCAATTGTTTCTTGACTTCATAGTCAACTCACAGGCTTGGTTCAAATGAATTGGGAGAATAATGAACACTTTCCTATTGATTCATCATTCTGGGAAACCTATCACAAGAGATGAAGATGAAGGGCCCCTGTTTTATGGGGCTGATGAAAGATAGCTTTCTCTACTCCTTTGTAATAGTCACTTCCTTCTGGCTTCTATAAAATAATGAATGTATTTTCTTTTCATGAACAGCTCTGTGTTTATTAAAAGAAAAAAAATTAAGAAATTAAGTCAATAATGTATTCATAAAGTCTCATGTGTGAGTTCCATATTTCTAAATGAAGCCATAGGTATAATAAAAATGCAACCATTTTTGAAATTAACTTTTGTGTCATGTATATTTCTTTTCTGTTCCACATGGAGGCTTTTCATCAGCTGATTAAAGATGAAAATGGAATTAAAACCATGTGTTCATGTCTGCCTAGCATTTTATAGTTGAGAAACGCTATTCATAGAAATAGATGCTTAAAAGTAAATAACTCTGCATAATCTGTTCCCAGCTACACAATCAAGTTTAATTAATTTAACCTATTGCTAAATAGTTAAAAATTACAGGACAACATTCAAGCCTCCAGAGCCAGGTAGTCAAGGAGTGACTTCTGGACGGCAACCTGAAACACAGGGCATCAGACATAAAAAACAGGGGCAACAGGTGTGTTTAACAGCTCCCCTCCAAGGATGCTGGTTCTCTTGTGAGTGAGCCAGAGGGAAGATACAGAGATGGTGCCTACCAGAAGAAAGAGAAAAACAAAACAAAACCCCAAATGCCTAGAGTTAAAAAAAAAATTTAAAGATGGTACCCACAGGCTAGAACAAGGCAGAGGGAAAGCATGGAGACAGTGGCTTCTAAATGCAAGCCAAACCTGATGCCTGCCCCTGGGTCCAAAACTTTGAGACCAGCAAATGAACTCCCTTCAAATAAAGAATGGTCACCTCTCTATCTGCTGCCTCTGTGCTGAGCCCTGGGATGGGCGAGTCCCTGCTTGAGCCCTTTAAGAGCTGTTTCTTAGTTGCATATAATCTTATGTGTCTCATGGGTGTCAGCCATGTTGGTTTTCAAACCTAAATGTTTTCAGGGTTCATCTCCAGGGCTCATGATTCAGATCTTAAAAGTTGGGGTGCCCAATGTGGGAATCAAACACTTCACTCTTAGGGGAGAGCTCTGGGTTTTGAGTTTCCTCCCGATTGTGGGTCTCTACACAAGGAGTGCAGTTAATGACCAGATTGTGTCCCAGCTCTCCTACCTGCTTTGATGTGGGCTTCTCTCCTTCACCTGATACATTGGAGGCACTCAGTCAGGTTTTCAGAGGAAGGTGTTCCATATGTAGCTGCAGATTTAGTGTGACTGCAGGAGGAGGTGAGTTTGGGATCCTCCTAGGTTGCTATCTGGAACTGGAACTCCCCTTCTAAATTCTTAAACCCTGTCAATCACCAATTTATTCTTCAGTCTGTAATTTTATCTTCTCAAAATAGCTATTTAAATTGAATCCTACTGTATGTATTCTTTTGAGATTCACTTTTTCCATTAATCATTATTCCCTGGGGATCTACAGTGGTCATTGGCATTATTTTATTATTTTCATGGCTGAATAGTATTCCATCGTGTATATATACCACAACTTCTTTATCCAATCATCTGTCAGTGGATATTTAGGTTGTTTCCATGTCTTGGCTATTGTAAATAGTGCTACTATGAACATTGGGTGCATGTGCATTTTTAAATTAGAGTTCCCTCTGGATATATGCCCAGGAGCGGGATTGCTGGATCATTTGGTAAGTTTCTACTTTTAGTCTTTTGAGGACTATCCATACTGTTTTCTGTAACGGCTATAACAAACTACATTCCCATCAACAGTGTAGGAGGGTTTCCTTTTCTCCACACCCTCTCCAAAATTTATTGTTTCTGGACTTTTTAATGATGGCCATTCTGACTGGTGTGAGGTGATACCTTGTTACAGTTTTGATTTACATTTCCCTGATAATTAGTGATATTAAGCATTTTTTCATGTACCTATTGGCCATTTGTATGTCTTCATTGGAGAATTGCTTGTTTATGTCTTCTGCCCATGTTTGGATTGGGTTGTTTGGTTTTTTTGCTGTTGTTGTTGTTAAGTTGTATGAGCTGTTTATATATTCTGGAAATTAAGCCCTTGTCAGTCTCATCTTTTGCAAATATTTTTTTTTATTCTAGAGGTTGTCTTTTTGTTTTGCTTATGGTTTTCTTTGCTGTGCAAAAGATTATAAGTTTAATTAGGTCCCATTTGTTTATTTTTGCTTTTATTTTTATTGCTTGTGTAGATTGCCCTAAGAGAACATTGCTGAGATTTATGTTGGATAATGTTTTTCCTATGTTTTCTTCTAAGAGGCTTATAGTGTCTTGTTTTATGTTTAAGTCTTTAAGCCATTTTGAGTTTATTTTTGTGTATAGTGTGAGGGAGTATTCTAACTTCATTGATTTACATGCAGCTGTCCAGTTTTCCCAACACCGTTTGCTGAGGAGACTGTCTTTATTCCATCATAAGTTCTTGCCTCCTCTGTCAAAGATTAATTGGCCAAAAGTTTGTGGGTTTATTTCTGGACTCTCTCTTCTGTTCCATTGGTCCATATGTCTGTTTTTGTACCAATACAATGCTGTTTTGATTACTGTAGCCCTATTGTATTGTCTGAAGCCTGGGAGGGTTAATCCTCCAGCTTCATTCTTTCTTCTCAGTTTTTGCTTTGGCAATTCTTGGTCTTTTGTGATTCCATATAAATCTTAGGATTATTGGTTCTAGTTCTGTGAAAAATGTCCTGGATAATTTGATAGGGATTGCATTAAATCTGTAGATTGCTTTGGGTAGTATGGCTATTTTAATAATATTAATTCTTCTAATCCAAGAGCATGGGATATTTTTCCATTTCTTTAAATCATCTTTAATTTCCTTAGTCAGTGTTTTGTAGTTCTCCACATATAAGTCTTTCACTTCCTTGGTTCTGTGCTCTTATTCAGAGTGACTGCACCATTTAACATTTCCACCCAGAAGGCATGAGTGATCTAGTTTCTCTGTATCATTGCCAGCATTTAGTTTTGTCCCTGTTTTTGTAATTTTAGACATTCTGGTAGATGTGTACTGATATTTTATTTTAATTTTAATTCACATATCCTTAACAACAAATACTTTTGGACATGTCCTCTATTGGATATTTGACACCTGGCTGACTTCTGTGAAATATCTTTTGCCATTTTTCTAATTGGATTGTTTTTTGTTAGTTTTGTTCAGACATGTAGTTTACAAATATTTTTCTCCCAGTGTTTAGCTTGTCTTTTCTCCTCAACAGAGCACCTCTCAGAGCAGAAGTTTTTAATTTTCATGAAATACAGTTTATACTTCCTTATTTTATCGATCATGCTTTTGGTGTCAAGTCTAGAAAACCTTTGCCTACTCTGAGGTCCCAATGAATTCCTCTGATGGCCCTTTTTGTAAAATTTTTATCATTTTATATTTTACATCAATATGCATAATCTGTGGCCTCCTTAATGCCAGCTAGGGCTGGAAGTTCAGGTTCCCCATGCTGTCTCCATTGACACCACAGATGGAACAGGACTTGTTACTAACTGATCAACCCTCAGGTCTGACTCCCTCCTTGGCCTTCTCTGACCATCTTGGTAGAGAAGGTTGAGGTTGCGATGTCCAGAGACAACCTGCCAATCATGGAAGTCTCACTAAGTCTTTGCTGACCACGGTGGGTTGGAACCACAGTTTTTTCTTTAGCTTGGTGAGGATCAAGCAGTTATTGTCTAAAACTTTTCTCTCCTAAAACTACACAGTCTTTTTCCTAGTCCTTTTGCTAGAAGGAGAAAAATTTGTTAAGGTTCTTTTGACTGTGCCATTTATTGTTTCCAGGTTACTGTTTTTCTGCACCATGTCTGAGATATGTGAGGCAAAAAAGAACACCTAGAAAACTCAGTGCTGGGTTGTTTCTTGGGTTCCAAGGTCCCTAGCCAGTCTGCCTTTTTCTCTCCAAGCTTGAGTCTACATATGAATGTCTTCTTTTTACTATCTAGGGTTTTTAGTTGTATTTATTAGGAGGAATAGGAAAAAGTGTATCTACTCTGTGTTCTTAGAAGCAGAAGTCTACTTTACATTTTAAAAGGACTCAGTAGTATCATGCTATTAGAAGTATTCTTAATTAATTTTCAACACCTAATATAACAAAAGATATTCAATCATTTTACCTTCCTTAAAAGTAGTACTTTCTATTTTTAACATAGTTAAATCAATACTCAATGGCAGGAATTTTTAATGCTGTGTAAATCTCTGAGTCAATGAAATGTTTTTGTAAAACATGTTTACTTGTTCTTTGGTTGTCATTGTGAGAATAATAAGCTTTATGCAACTACTTACTGATTCAGTGATGTCAGTTTTAGCAATTTTTGAATTTTTAGCATTATAGCAATTTTTGAAATTTATTTTTAAAGTCATAGTTCACTTTGTACATAAGCCTCAACACAAGTATTAAATTATGATTTATTTCAGTATCATCATAAATCTACTTATTTAATATGATGGTTATTTCTAACTTGATAATAAACTGACACATTTGTGGACTATATACAATGCCTCTTAATAAGCTAATACTCTTAGTTTTTTGGTATGAGGATCTTTAACTTACTAAGCAAAACTTTGCATAATAACTGGTGGATTTTATTTTCATTTGGGCTTAGATCCAAGTATACATTTTCAATCATTTCTACGTCCATCACAAAGGTCTTTGATAGTTCAAACTATTTTGTAGAAATAACTACTAGTTTTGAAATCCAATCATATAATAAATGCAGTTCCTTTTACATGTCTCAAAAATAATATTTAAACCCATTACAAATATTTTACATTTTTCAGTGTCTTGCTTGCTTGACCTCTATTCCAAGCAGCAGTTGATTTTTATTGGTACTTCTGACTTGAATACGTAATCATAAAATCAAACCAAGGAAGCTTCTGAGGATTTATGGTAATCAGAAGAGCTCTTTGGAATTTAAGACTCTGTTATTTCCACTGATATGTATGTGGAAAAATCTACAATAATGAAACAGACAGTAGGAAATCAGGCATAAAACACAACAAGAGGGAATATGGAAGAGTTTTTAAAATATTGCAATTGCAGTTATCAGAAATTTTTCTTAATTCTGTGGAAAGAGAAGGGGATTTTGAGAGGGAAATATAGGGAGAAGAAGAGATGGTGTGAACTGAATTTCACTAATATCAGTTACATTTCCATTCACTTGGTGGGAACTATGTGGGTCATTAAATTAAGGTGCTCCTTTGTTTCACCGGCTTCTGTAGTGCATATAACATGCTTTTAAGTTAAAATCATTCTGTTTCAGAAGTTTATTAATTTTTCTTCTTGTGACATTTCTGGTAAGAGAAAACACTACATACAGTCTTTCTGTGTAATGGAATTCTCAGTAACTTAATTTTGCTGGAAATTAAAATTTGTAAGATAATGCTTTCCATAGGATTCAGAGTTAAAATTGTACAAAAAGTTTGGCAAAATCCAAAATATTCAAAGACATCTTAAAATCTAAGCATTAAGAAAACAAGCAACCCAATCAGAAAAATAGCAAAATATCTGAACAGGCATGTCACCAAAGAAGATGCATAGATGACAAATAAGTGTATGAAAATATATTAAGCATTTTTGTTCATTAGAGATTAGAAAATTAAAACAAAGAGATACCACTATAAATGTTAGATTGGCTAAAATTTTAAAAAGTGTAACAATGTAAAATTTTTTGTGAGAATGTGGAGCAACAGGAACGCTCATTCAAAGCTGGTGGGAATGCACAGTGGTACAGCCACTTTGGAAGACGATATGGCAGTTTCTTATAAAGTTAAATGTGGTCTTTCAGTACAATAAGACAACCGTGTTTCTGAATATATATGCAATTCATTTGCAAACTATATTTACACAAAAATAAACCCATGAATGTTTTTAATAGCTTTATTCATAATCACTCAAAAACAAGAAGCAACCAAATAAGTTTCAATAGGTGAAGGAATAAACAAATTTTGGTAAGTCAATAAAATTGAACCTCAGTCAGAAATAAAATAGTTATTGAATGATGAAAATGCATAGATGAATCATAAATGCATAATGCTAAGTGAAACAGGGCAGTCTGAAGAGTGCATTTTAACAATGTATGACATTCTGCAAAGATAAAATTAGGGAGGCAGTAAAAGTACCAGTGGTTGCCAAGGGTTCAGGTGGGCAAATCAAGGGTTGACTGGGCAAACCAATGGGAAATTTTTAGGGTGATGAAACTATTCTGTATGATAGCATAATTTTAGGTACAAGGCACTAGTCATTTGTTCGAACCTATTGAACTTTACATCACAAGGAGTAAATCTTATCGTATGCAAAATTTATAAAATAATTTAAAAGCTCGTGGGAACTACAGAATTTAGCACATGCCATGGCAAAACAATCTAACAGTATTACAAGTATATGAAACAGACTGGAGGGAAAGGTGTTGACCTTAAAATTTTGGAAATGAAAATTAATATTTGCAAATCACAAACTCTCAATTTATCCCTCCATATCCCTTTTCCCCACTGCTAACCAGAATTCTGTTTTCTGTGTCTGTGAGTCTGTGTGTTTTGTAAATAAGTTCATTTGTCTCATATTTTTAGATTCCACATATAAGTGATATCATATGGTATTTTTCTTTATCCTTCTGGCTTACTTCACTCAGTATTATAATCTCCAGGTCCATCCATGTTGCTACAAATGGCATTATTTTAATTATTTTTTAAGGCTGAGTAGTATTCCATTGTGTAAATATACCACAACTTCTTTATCCAGTTGTCTGTTGATGGGTGTTTAGGTGGTTTCTATATCTTGGATATTATAAATAATGCTGCTATGAATACTGAGGTACATGTATCTTTTTGAATTAAAGTTCCCTCTGGATATATGCCCAGGAGTGGGATTGCTGGATCATATGGTAAGTCTATTTTTATTCTTTTAAGTAATATCCATACTGTTTTCCGTTAACGGCTATACCAAACTACATTCCCACCAGCAGTGTAGGAGGGTTCCCTTTTCTCCACATCCTCTCCAGGATTTATTGTTTGTGGACTTTCAAATGATGGCCTTTCTAACTGGTGTGAGGTGATACCTCACTGTAGTTTTGACTTGCATTTCTCTGATAATTAGCGGTACTGAGTATCTTGTCATGTGCCTATTGGCCATTTGTATGTCTTCACTGGAGAATTGCTTGTTTAGTTCTTCTGCCCATGTTTGGATTGGATTGTTGTTTTGTTGTTGTTGTTAAGTTGTATGAGCTGTTTATGTATTTTTGGAAATTAAGCCCTTGTAAGTCACATTATTTGCAAGTATTTTCTTCCATTCCGTAGGTTGTCTTTTTGTTTTGCTCATGATTACTTGTAAGTTTAATTAGGCCCCATTTATTTATTTTTGCTTTTATTTTTATTGTCTGCGTAGACTGCCCTAGGAGAACATTACAGATTTATGTCAGAAAATATTTTGCCTCTGTTTTCTTCTAGAGGTTTATAGTGTCTTCTCTTAAGTTTAATGTCTTTAAGCCATTTTGAGTTTATTTTTGTGTGTGATATGAGGAAGTGTTCTAACTTCATTGATTTACACACAGTCCTCCAGTTTTCGTATTCCATAGGCTTTTTGGTTTTCTATATAAACTCAAGTTTAGATTAAGATAATACTGATGGTTATATTTATAGATGTACACAGGTTCATACACATGCATCTATTTCTTTGTCCCATCAGCTGGAAAGACCTAACAAGGACACCCTAGTAGCTATGAGCACACTTTGCACCCAGATCTTGGTTTCTGATATCATTTTCCAGTGAAACGGATTGGGTTTCCTTGGGTAAATGGCTGATTCTAAGACTGAGACAGGACATATACAAGTGAGTGTGTATGACTGTACAGCCTAGGATGCAAGAAAGCCCTCAGAACTAGGCGAAGATGCAGCGGCGAGGATGGACCAGTGGGCCCAGGAGCCAACTGAAAGAGCGCCCAACGGCCAAGCAGCGACAATTCGAGCAACAAAAACCACAAAATAAAGCGGTGCCAGACTGTAGTCAAAAGTATAAAATGAATATCAGTGAGTCTGTGCTGATAAAAATATATGAATGAATAAATAAGCAAATGTTGAGGAGAGACAAAATTTCCATGCAGAAAAACTTTAAATGATTTATGGAGACACTCCGCCCGTGATGAGGTGGAGTATCGCCCCCCTCACCAATCCTTAAGTGTGGATTGTACCTAGTGACTTCCAAAGAATGCAGTGTAGAAAAGGGGATAGGGGTATCGTTACTTTACAATGACGAACTCTGACAGACTCTGCCCCAGTCAGGTGGTCAAGGTTAATATCAACAGTGATAAGTCATATTTTTATTTATCTTGATATGATGTGATGAGAATGGTACTTTTCCTCTGTGGTCTTCCTTCCCAAATCCTAGAATCCTCTTCTAATAGTGAGGAAAACACTGGAAAAAATCCCAAAAGGAAGACATTCTTCAAAATATCCCACAAGTACTCCTCAAAACCGTCCAGGTCATCAAAAACAAGGAAAGCAAGAGGAACAAATAGTAAGGAGGAGCGTAAAAGAGACATGACAACTAGATAGAATGTGGAACTTGGAATCCTGGAAGATAAAAAAGACGTCAGGCAAAAACTAAGACAATATGAAGAATAGTATAATGATGTCTCAATATCAGCTGATTTACTATAACAAAGCTAGGCTAGTAATAGAAAGTGATAATAATGGGGGAAACTGAATGTTGGGTATATGGGAGCTCCCTTCACTACTTTCACCATCTTCCTATTAACCTAAAATTGTTGTAGAAAATAAAATTTAATTGTTTAAAAGGAATGGCAAGAAATTCAAAACAAGTATCTATTTGAATTCTCTCTGATATCTTTTTTCTGTAGTATCTCTCTTAGGCAATATCATATTGGCTTTGCAACATAAATAAACCTTTCAAAATCTGTTTACATCTCCTCTCCTGACCAGTGGGTCAGTAATTAGGTGAATTCTCCTCACAGTTATATCTCACAAAGTTTACGACAGTACATGGACTTCAAGATAAATGAGAATCTGGCTGAGGACTATGTACTGAGCCAGGCAGCCTTGCCTCATTGTGGGGATCATTTATCCAGTGTAGAGTAGCCAGGATGGTTGTGACATGGCAGCAGAGAATGGGTGCTAGTCATGTCTTCCTGCGAACCCCTGAGCTCCGGGCTCTTCTGAGCTAAGGCGGTCCTTGCTCACTCAGTCTCATCTCCCATGACCATTGTCCTGAGTGCGGAGGGGCTGGGATGCCAGAAACTGCACACAGGAGTCCTGATCATCACTGTGCAGGTATCATCAATGCTGAGTTGAGCAAACCTGATGCTCCTTGAATCGTCTTACATCATGATTTTTATTATAAGTTTCAACACCGCGGCTGATGTTTGATCAAAGTGAGCATTGCCATGCCTCGATCCTGAAATGACTGAGAAAATTATTCTTAAGCATTTCGTGTTACTAGACTGCTTTGATAATTTGATTAAAGCTAAGAATTCTCTCCATCAAAAATTTCAAATGCACACAAGCACATAAAATATATGCCATTTCAAAGTTACACACAGACTTCAAATAAAAATTCTTAGTTTGATTTAAAGTGACTTAACTTTTAGTATACTTAATATCTCAAATTCCTATTTAATCTTTTGAAAGCGTGTTTATAGAGTATTAGAGAGGCACTGGAATAGACATATTGGGGATCAGACTCATATTCTTTTGTTTGAAGGACGTGTTTCAGTGGTGGGATTTGTTTCTGTGATATTAAAGAGGTGATAATGTCATTATACTGCTGTCAGAAAAGATGATTTACTTACTTGAACAATAAGAGAATGTGATTAGTGTAATTTTTCAGAAAGGTTAGGGTGTTCCACTTAAGGTCTGTTTCCCACACCATGCTTTAACATTTGAACAAAGGTTAATAACCGAGAGGATGAAAATGAGATATGATGAGAATTTACAGCAGTCTTTTAAAAAGAAGAGTATTTGTTATACTCAATTACCAGTTTCTTGATTTTATTATTTCAAGACCACAAAGCATCATAGTTCATTCATTTCAAATTATACACATTGCTGTGAACTTTCCATTGTAAAGACATTTATGAAGGAACTTGACCTGTATTATTATATGATGTCTTTTTTTAAAATAGTTTAACAAACATTGACTTCCTGGGTTGAAATAACCCAATTAAGATCAGTTTAAAAATGCATAAGTTTCCCTAGGTTGCTATCAATTTTAAATAAGAACAGTAATATAATATCTTGCAGCTTAGTTCTTCTATCTGAAGATATAGCTAATCTCCCCACAATTATAGTTCTCTGTCACATATCCTAGTTGAACTGACATTTCAGGTCTTCTGTGATCTAAGTTGGTTTGCTAAGGAGGTAAGCCGCCCTTATGAATTCCATCTTCTAGTCAATTTGAAAAGCTCTGAATCAAATTCACTCATGGCTTTCATTTTTATTTCTTTTCTATCATATAGGTAGGGAAGCAAAAACAGAACTAGAGCAAATAGTCATCTTTAGTCTAATGGGCATAATGACAAAAAAGATTCCAGCTTCAGTAGATCTCAGAGATTGACACCAAACTTGGAAATAAAAATGCCCTGAAAAAACTGGCAGAAAATGCTTCCCAAAGGAAGAGTTAATTGATAAGTCTGATCCAATAATTAAACTGTGTTTCTGAAAGAGAACTAAGAACTTTTACTCTGGCAATTGAAAATATAAAGCACATCCAACTTTGGGAACCTGCCTAATTCCTGGGAACCCTAAAAGGTGAGCTGTGAAATCTCCAAAGCCTAGATGTCTGTTTCATTCCTCCCACTGTCAATATATTAGTAGAGAGACAGAATTATGAATATTAAAATACCTAGGCAGGATTTTTTTCTGGTTCCTCCTTTTTCTGGGAGCTGATAGGAAAACAGGATTCAATCACATGATCCAGCCCAGAAGGTAAGTTTAGTGTGGTTTGGGGATTTGAAGATT
This sequence comes from Camelus bactrianus, assembly GCF_048773025.1. Taxonomy (NCBI): domain Eukaryota; kingdom Metazoa; phylum Chordata; class Mammalia; order Artiodactyla; family Camelidae; genus Camelus; species Camelus bactrianus. The sequence goes on from NC_133542.1 coordinate 10,811,419, forward strand.
GAAAATTTCAGACTCAAGGTAACATTCTATTATCTGTCTTGTACCAGCTTCTGCGAAGTTTGAAAAGACAAGTAGGGCATTTTCCTAAAATGAGAAGGTTCATAGATTTCATTTCTGAAGACATAGGGAAGAACAATTCAGTGAAAGGCCCTGCCTGACCAACAGTCCCCGATGGGCAGGCAACAGAGCCACGCTTTGCCTTCCAATGCCTGCTGCGTGTTACTACGTGAACTGGGTCACTTCTAAACATCCAACACTGATCTGCCTCTTGCTTACCTTCCAATGAACCCATCTCTATGCCTTGAGAAGCAACTCAAGGTTTAGAAGGATTTCTTTGTTAATTGAGGAAATATAGTCTCACTAATGTTGGTTACAGGGAAGTTCTGTTATGTTTCTCCCTCATGGGAAGTAAAACAAACTTACAACAGTGGGATGGGGAGACAAAGCTATTCAACCACCTCGCTGTCGCACACAGCAGAGCCACAGGACAGCAGGGTTGGCAGGAGGTCATAGACAGAGGCCAAGGACAAGCAGCAGGGCAGCAGAAAAGATGTTTGGTAGAGGGAACTTAGGGGGATGGTGTTGCTTGAGGAAGTAACATTACCGAGAATAAACAGCGAGACAAATGGATGAGCTGAACTGAGCAGACACAGTAAAAGTACCGTGTATTTCACTGAGTCTGGCAGTTCTTGAAGGATGCAAATATGTTTGCTAAGTACATTACTGTGTCTCCTCATTTCAGGCAATTCTCCAAGGGCTGCCAGATCCAGGGAGAGGCACAGAGGTTTCCAGCAGCAGTGGTGGTGGTCCCTAGGGAGTGCAGGGCTGTGTGACAACCTGAAAAGCAGAGGTCAACTGAAACAGGAAATTAGGGTGAGGAGAACATACAACAGCCACACTGAAGAGTCTCTGGTCTCCTTGACTAGGAATCTTCAGACTATCGAAATTTCCTGGGTTGTCGTTTCTGCAATATATTGATTCTGACTGCTTTCTCACAGTCAGTTCCCTTTCTCAGGCGAATCTCTCTAAAGTACAATGAATACAATGACCCTGTTATTGTTATTCTTGTATTATGGATTCTATTTAGATTATGCACATGTGCTATGGTGTGAATGCTTGTGTCCCCTGCCCCCAAAATCATGTGCTGAAATCCTGACGGCAAAGATGACGGTGTTAGGAGGTGGAACTGTCGTGAGCTGTGAGGGTGGGGTCATCAGTCATGGGATCAGTGCCCTTAAAAAGAAGATCCCAAGAGATCTCTGGCCCCATCTCCTCCTGTAAGGCCACAGTGAGAAGACACCATCTGTGAACCAGAAAGCTAGCCCTCATCAGATATGGAGCCTGCTGGTACCCTGATCTTGGACTTCCCGAATCCAGAACTATGAGAAATAAATTTCTGCTTGTTTATAAACCACCCCACCTGTTATATGTTGTTTTAGCATCTCACATGGACTGAGACACCATACAAAAGCCCTCAGATGTTTCAGGAGTGTAAAAAAAAAAAAGTGCACAAAATAGGATAGTTCTGCTAAAGGATGTGGCAACCATCCTCCATGTGTCTCACTTAAAATGATCCATTTCCTGTTCTCTAAACTAAGTACTTAGATTTTTTTCCTGATTGACTGGGGAGAATTGTTTATAATTCATAAAAGCATCCTGGTTACATAAAACAGGTTAACTTAAGTGGCAGCCTTAATTTTATGCATTTGAGAATGTTCCACTAGGTCCTATAACTAAGTTTCAACTTTGATTGGACATCTGCAGCATTAGGAAGCACTGAGTTTTTGCACATGTTAAATTAAAACAATACCAGTGGTCATAAAACATATTAATATCCATATTTCATACTTGAGAGAACAAATATTCAAAGACCTTAGGTAACTTGAAACTGAAAAAAATGTATGTAATAATTTGGTACCAAATAAACAGTATATATGAATATATTTATATATATATATTTTTGTATATCTATATATAATTATTTCTCATAATTGCCTCAAATGTCCATTTAGCTTCAATAGTGAAAGTCTGGCTTATCTCAGTTTGTACAGGTCTCAGTCTTTTCATTAACTCTGCATTTGGACGTCGCTAAGCCATGTTAGCTGTCAAGGATCAGAACAGAGCTCTGTGTGAATTATTCATTGGGATGAGTGAGGAAGTGTTCACCCCAGAAACCGGGCTTCTGCTACCTCAGACAGGACTTCGTGTCAGCTGGCCACCTCCACAGGCATTTGTTCAATCTGGCTACAGCCATTTTTATTAACGAGCTTTCTAAAAGCTAAAACTAGCTGACCTCTTTACATTTTAAAATTTCCTTTGTAATCACTCCACTTGGAAAAGTGTCCGGCAATTGTATCACTTTGCAGGACCTTCTCTGAAATGGAGGGGGGGGCAACAATTTGATTTAATCTTCAAGTATAAGCCTGGATAATTCATGGTTCGTAGGGGGGCATCTTGTGAAAGCAGTAATGTGTTACTATGTAATATGACCACATTTACTCGTTTGCCTTATTAGCTATTATAACTTAAACATTTTATTCAATCTCTTTCTTTTCTTTTTCTTTGAAATATATGCAAACACATTAACTTTCACATTTAATTTTAAAATTTGATGTCGGGAGGCCTTTTCCAATGTCAATAAGCGATGTCCTTAATCAAGGTACAAGGTCTTTACTTCAGCCACTCTGAAGGAGAGTCACTATTTCTGTTCTTAAAAATATCTCATTAAAAGCTCTGTCCCTTTACAACATACTCTGGGCATTCTGAATTTTTACCCTGTCTTAGAATGCTGTTGTCTCTACCCCAGTGCAATTACTCAGCCTTCGTGCCACTGGTGTTTTGGACCAGATAAGGGGCTGTCCTGGTCTCTACTCTCTAGATGCCATTAGCACCTTCTCCCTCCCCCAAGTTATGACAAACTTGCCTCCGGACTTTGTAAGTGTCCTCTGGCTGGGCAACCCCCACTCCCCTGAGCTGAGAACCACTCTCTTAGTGGTCTGGATTACAAGCACCTATCTGCTTATCTTGTGCAATAGATAGGTGTTCTTTGTTCCTGTGATTCTTTAATCTGCATTTTATTTTCAATTTAAAAATTAGCCTTGTGATTTTATAACAAATGCCATTTGTTATGTATTTTGAATATTATTGTTTTTCTATTATTTTGTGCTAGGGAATTACATCATTAGATGATACTCATTGCAAAATATTCAAGATGTTATTGGAATCTAATTCAGAAAGGCCTTTGAAAAGAAAATGTGTCTGGAATAACACATTGTCTCAGGGAGTCACTAAAAGAAATATTTGTCCAGTGTCTATCTAGCTGATAGTATGCTAGACCTTACATACAAAGCAAAAACAAACATGGATTATTATCTAATTGAGATTATTTAATGAGCAACTTTAAGTATTAACATAAGGAAACAATAATGTGAAATGTGATGACTTATTACCTACAATTAACCTAAGTGGGCCATGAAAGTGTTCCGAGAGAATCAGCACATAACCTGAGGTTTACCAGATGCTGGAGCCTGAGCACTCAAAGGGTGTGAGTCTCTCTGAGTTGGCAAGTCACTGTCAGGAGATGGCGATGATGAAGGGAACACAGATTTTTATGGAATTTATACAGAGCCATTTGCTGAGCACTTAAATGGCATTGGGTCTAATCTTTGTGCTTTCTGATTAATCTTTCTAGTTAGATCTAATCATCAACAACTCTTTGAAGTAATTTTTATCATGCAGTCATTTTAGAAATGCAGATAGTGCAATATAGGGAGGTCAATAACTTGCTGGAAGTCACACAGCTTAAGTTAGGTGTGAACCCCAGATCTGACAGCCTCGTGAGTCAAGGTTCTTAAACATTGCACTACAGTGTATTATGTTTCTATCTTATATTGCTTTGTAAAAGAGAAAAAAAATGTTTATAATGTCTGTAACAAAGAAGGAGATGCAAGGAGGGGATGAGGGTGTATGGGACAAGGAGAAGACTCAGAATAGCCTTGAAAGGTAATGGGGACTAGATCATGAAAAGCCACCTGAGAGAGACTGGACATTATGTTCAATGCAGTGGAATCTCCATACTGTTTTCCACAGTGGCTGCACCAAACTGCACTCCCACCAGCAGTGCAGGAGAGCTCCCTTTTCTCCACACCCTCTCTAGCATTTATTCTTTGTAACTTTTTAATGATGGCAATTCATTGATCAGCTGTAGTAGTTTTTGTGTGGAGTCGAGTCTTTAGGCTTTTCTATATGTAGTATTTATGTTATCTGCGATAGATCCAGCAATTCCACTCCTGGGCGTATATCCAGAGAAGATTCTAACTTGAAAAGACACCTGCACCCCAGTGTTCATAGCAGCAATATTTACAATAGCCAGGACATGGAAACAACCTAAATGTCTACTGACAGATGGTTGGATAAAGAATTTATCCCACACAATGGGATTTTACTCAGCCATAAAAAAAGAGTAAAATAATGTCATTTTCAGCAATATGGGTGGACCAGGAGAAAATCATTTTTAGTGAAGTAAGCCAGAAAGAGAAAGAAAAATACCATATGATATTACTTATATGTGGAATATAAAATAATGAGGCAAATGAACTTATTTACAAAACAGAAACAGACTGGTAGACATAGAAAACAAACTTGTGGTTACCAGTGGAGAAAGGTGGGTGTGGTGGGATAAATTGGGAGTTTGGGATTTCGAAATACATACTACTATATAAAAACCAGATAAATAGCAAGTTTCCACTGTATAGCACAGGGAACTATATTCAATACCTTGTAATAGCCTATAATGAAAAAGAATATGAAAAGAAATATATATATATATTTATTTAACTCAATCTTTATGCTGAAATTAACACATTGTAAACCAACTATACTTCAATTTAAAAAATCAAATAAATAAAATGGGCAAGAATAAAAAAATGCAATGAGAAGCTTAAAGCATATTTAATAGAGCCAGCATTTTGAAGGTCTTTTTTGTCTGAAGAAAGGAGCACTGATTGGAGGCAGGTGGGATGTGATGGCAAGGAAGAGACCCATTTGAGAGATGACTGCGATGTACTTGGGTGATGAAGGCGGTTTGGGAGTTATTTGCTCACACCTGAAACTTGGTTGAGACCTTGAATTGGAAGGTGTTGCGGATTGGCTCTTTCGGGAGGCTGACTCTGAGACGGCAAGGAACATTCAGGAACGTGATTAGGGAGTGCTCTGAGAATAAACAACACCTGTGGGGTAAGAGAAAGACTCCAGATTGAGCACAGGGTGAAGTTAGACTGCAGGGCAGTATCAAGAAATGATTTAGCTGTAACCGAGTTGGGCATTCAAAGCTGTCCTGAGCTGGAGCGAGAGAGCCCGGACTTTGTATCTCTGCGTGGAGTAGCCGCTGGACGCCGGCTGCTCCGGGAAGGGGTGAGCTTGGGAGAGCGCTTCAGCCTGGAGCGATCCCGGAACAGCATTGCCAGCCAGTGACTGTCAGCTGGCTGCTCTATTAGATGCTAGATCCTTCAGTCCTAGAGAGCAAACTGGACGGTGCGTTTCAATATCCAGAATGGAAGAGTCTCCTGCAAAGGCTGGGAGGTGCGGACAGGGAGGTGTTAGAGTTGTGCCCTGGTTAACGGATTCAGCACCATACTGACTGGCCTTTCCGAACGCCGAGAGCATCATCAAAAATTATCAGGTATGTGGAGAAAAATGACTAACTTGATTTTGGACAGATTTGAAAGTATGATCCTTATTAGGAGCCCACGTGAAAAATTCCAGTAGCCACTCATACATGGGTCTGAGAGATATGATAAAGATTTGAGGTTCATCCATATGCAGATGTAATTGCCTACGTGGAATGAATAAAACTACCCAGGGAGAATGTTGAGAGGAAAGAAGGGTGTCCCAAAATGCCAACTGAGCACAATTTCATTTGGTGTTATTTACTTTTAAATTGCAGAGTTATTTCAAGTTTTGTCCTTATTTCAGTCACATGTTTTATTCATAACCAATTATAGGAGAAAAAGGGAATACCATTTCTCAGAAATATCATTTAATTATTAAGAAAGAATAGATAGTCGATAAATTAAAATACAAAGTAGAACCATGAAACAGCTCAAGTCGTCCGGAAGGGAGAGCACCTGCGGCTGATGACATAGGGTGGTTTTGGTGGGCGCTGAACGAACGTCGGGGCACACGGCTTCTTGTTTTCAGACTGGATTCCTGTGTTTGGGGTCCTGATTTCTGTTGCTTAACCTGAAAATTCCTAGAATCGTAGGTGAGTTTTCTGTATAAATTTTTTTTTAAACACTTGGTGCATTTTTATCTTTTTTTTTTTTTTTTTTTTTGCTTATCTCTTCATTTTGAAATAGCGCCGTGTCAGAACAAAATACGGTCATCTCTAAAGCAGTTTGGGGAAAGGTAAAACTGCAAAAATTGAATTATGTGTGTATTTTTGGCCATTTCCTCCTCAGTTTCTTTGCTCTTAGGTTTTTCTATGCTCGTTTTTCCCTTTGTGCGTCTACCTAGACCTTTGGAAACTGAAGCTTCTGAATTGGGTGTTATAATTACTGAGGATTAATATAGCATCCCATTAAGCTTATTAAGTCTGTTCATTTTCTTCTCACTAAAATGATTCAATTGTCAAACAAATAACGATAAGGTTACTAGGTCTTTTTATTATGAAAGTTTGAAAGTCATTATTCTAATACACATACATCAGCTGTTATGTGCTGGAAGGGTAATGTAAATGAAGTCTGCTATTTGGTTTTTTTTTTTATTTACTCTTACCCTTGGACAATGTATGTTTCATATTTTCAAATAAAGCTGTTCCTCCAAAAGGTAAAGACCCCAGTTCTTGTCATACCCAAAAGACAAGTTTGCAGTCAGGAGACGGCGTTGTGTAATGAAAGATTTAAAAAGATTTGCTCAAAAGGAAAGGAAAAGTACACTGCCAGGAATGGGAGGTGGGCTGATCGCTTAAAGGTGGTGTTTTGATTGATTCACAGCTCTTGTCCCTGGAATGCTTAGTCGTGTTTGGCCCCTTCTGCGCATGTCCTTACCCATGGCGTCCACAGAAAAACCCATGGGGAGGCAGGGAGCTAAACCGCAATGTTAATTATAATACAGTGAGCAGTGGCCATGTCTGGTTAAGTCCCTTCTGCTACCATGAAGTCGTGGATGTCAGGTTTTAACCAGGTTTTTTTTTTTCTTTTTTCTTTTTTTCTGGCACTCATTTAGAAGAAGCAAAGCCCCTTTATGCTGGAGGTGGGCATAACACCACCTTCCCGAACACCCTCCCTCTCCTCCACCTGCCCACCTGGTGTCCCCACTTATCTAACTGCCTAATAGAACTTGTGTGGAAATATATTTCAGAATTCAATATATTTCAGAAATATTTAACATCTTCATTTATGTTCAGAATTATCCTGGTCTTATATAGTGACTTCATTTAAATCTTAGTAGCTTTAAAATCAGGTCAGTCATTTTCTTAACTTAGACAGATGTTAATGTCAAAACTAAAATGATTTTGGCTGAATAAACCATATTGTTATTCCATGCTGATAAGATGCGTCAACGTTAATTGTTTATTGATAACCCAAGGGCCATGCCTTAAGGGTACACGTGTTAGCAAAGAGATGGTATCCAAGTAGAAGGTACCAGTCAGTACAAAAGACTGTAATTCAGAATGAGAGCATCAAAATTAAACTATGTAAGGCCAGGAGGCTTTTTTTTTTTTAAGTATCAAAGTACTCATTCTAAAACACAGACCCTTGGTAATGTGGGAAAGAAAGAACAGAAAGAACATCTAAAGGAAAATGTAAGCCAGGAACTAGGACAGCTCCCATGAGAGTAAAATAATTCACAAGCCCGTGGGTTAGAATATCTGGCAAATTATCTTAATCACATCGCTTGTGTTTGAGGTCATAATTCCTCAGTCAAGTAGGTCAAGGAGGAGAGGAGGTTTAAAGCAAATATGAGAGCAGCTAGACAAATGATGTGGCACTAGCACCAGGGAATCAGCCTGAAGGGGAAATTCAGGGAGACGTCTGCCAGTAGAAACGCCCGAATCAGGACAATGCATTACTGAACTGATGTCAGTGGTTTGAAATTTTGAAGAGGATAGAATTGGGAGTTACAGAAAGGCTTCTCAACAGTGACATGACTGAGAATATTAGCCAAGGAGGAGTCTGGCTCCAAATTAGAGTAATTTTTTAAGATTGTATAGTAACCCATACGATTGAGCATTTGTCATATATGCATATACGTACATATATATGTGCATGTATACAGTGAAACATAATTAGGTAAGCAAACCCCACTCCCACTGTAGAACAGAATATAATGAAACCCACTGAAAATATTCATGTGTTCCTCCTCACTGTGAGTTTTATTTATCATGTCCTTTCTTTTTCTTATCATTTCCTTTTTTTTTTTTTTTTTGTATGTGTACTTTATCACATGTAAGAATAATTTAAAATAACACATGCCAATTTTGCTGTTGGGAGTTTAGAAAAAAGTAATCATATACTCTGTAGTTTTCCAAAACTTTTGTCTATATTTAACCCACTTATTAGGCATTCAAAACACTGTATTGTTAATTATGCTGTTTTGAGCTTTATAAAAACGGGATTATTCTACCTAGTTTTCTGATCATTGCATTTCCTTTATTCATACTCATCCACATTGTGGCTATTGTCAATTCATTTTCACTACAGTAGTATGGCATGAGATGGAAAGACTGAAAATTAAAAAAACTCTTTTTTCTACTCTAAAGGCATTCAAGGTTTTATTCTTTTTAAAACATTTTATCATGAACATTGCTGTTCAGTTTTACAAGATAATTTTCATCTGTTTCTATTGTGATGTGATATGATTAACCAATTTACATTCCCCCTAACAATATACGAGTTTCTTTTAATTTATATAAATTTCAAATTTTGATGCTGTCATATTTCATTAATTTCACTAGTCTGGTGGGGGGTAATCTACAACTTGTTTTGATGGTCTTAATTTATATTTTCTTAGTTGCTAATGAAGTCAAATATCTCTTTATATTATTTTCACCATTACAGCTTTTTTTTTTTTCTTGTGGGAAGTGTAGGTTCTTTGTCAATGTTGATATTAGTTTGTTTTTCATTTTCTTACTATTGTAGCACTAAAAAAATATATATCCAGTATTCTAATTCTACTATTTTCCAATTATATGGATTTCAAATATATTCTGATATGTTGTGGCTTTTGATTTGTCAAAACCCTGCAGCGAGGGACCACCAGGAAGACAACAATAGTTAAATAACATTTGCTTAATCATTGCTCGCTGAAGTGAAGGACAGTCCCTAGCATAGGAACCAGGGATATGTTGGAAGGAGAGTGATAGAAAAGTCTTACTCCAGGATTTGGGCTTTTGTTAGGTGATTTGGAGAGAGTTTAAGAAAGTGAGTGTTGCTCCGGATGGATTCTGTTGGGAAGCACAGTTAACTCTGTGACTGGGTAACTCCATAAACCTTATCTAGAAGGAGGGTAGAAAAATGTGAGTGAGGCTAAAGATACCATTGGTGAGAAGCAGCAGTCATATTACTCAGCTTAGGGGGATGTTTGGTTGGATCTGTGATCTGGACAGTGTTTGTATTATTTTGACTGTGTTTTGATATGACTCTGGAGTGACAGTAGTCTAAATAAGGTTCCCAAATATCTCCAGATTCTAATGTCCACACCCTGTGCATGTGACAAAAGAAACTTGTCAAATGTAATGAAGTTCATCTTGAGGCAGGGGGATTATACTGGCTCTCTGGGTGGCTCCTGATTGTAATCACAAATGTCCTCGTAAGAGGGAGGCAGAGGAAGATTGGATTTTAGAAGAGAAGACAGTGTGGACCAGAGACAGGAGTGATGTGGATCAAGCCAAAGGAAGCTGGCAGTCACTAGAAGCTGGAAGAAGAAAGAAACAGTTTTTCCCCTGGAACCTCCAGAAGGCACCAGTTCTGCCCACCTTGATCTTAGCCCTGTGACTCTCTCTGGACCATTACACATCACATATCATTAACTTCTGTTGAGTAGTAGAGCGGGTGTCTTAACTACATAGTCAGCAGGGGTGAGGTTCATTCTCATGATTCCAAATGTGGCTGCACAGATGAAAAACTGCATGCTTGTTTTAGTTCTTTTTGTCTTTATCAATTATTCCTAGCAGTATCTCTGCAACACTGCAGAAGTATTTGAGCTATTTTTTTTAAAATCACAAAATCTGTGAAATTTGTTATCTATTCACTTTTAGATTGAAAGACTTGTATTAATTTTGCAGGTAATGATTTTTTGACCTACTGTATGCTGTTAGAATGGTTTGAGCCTTAATAACCACTGAGATCTTCAAATGGGTAATGTAATAAATATCCATGGAAACCCACTTGGTGTAAAATATTTGAGCTTAATCCCAGCCTTCCTTACAGCCTTAGATAACAGAAGTTACCTCAAATCAGGCAAAAGATACACTTAAACTATCTCTTCCATAAAAGACTGTGTTTATACAATGAATCGACAACATTTACTAATAACTAGTAATGAAATTAGTTTCAAAAATGGAAAAAAAGTCACTCAGAAGAATAGCTAAATCATTTTTACTTCCTCTGTATTCACTGTTGTCATGACATGACCTATGAAGACCAGTGCCATCGATGGTTCCTTTAATGGCCCCAATGACTCACAGGATCCAGTATCCAGGCTCCTAGGAAGGTTCCCATTACACAGCTCTGCTCTTCGCTCTGCATCTTTGCTTTGGCCAATGAGCCATCAGAAAAGATGACACAAGAAAAATTTAATAAGCTCCTGAGCTTTGGGATTTCTCCACCTGAACTGTTCCTGTAACCGTGTAAAGACCCATGGTGTGACTGCAACAGGGAGACACTAGCTGCAGAGAAAGACACTAGTTAACAGCCACCATCCAGACCTGTGCATGTGAGTGGGGTCATCTCAAACCCTCTGTCCACAGTAGGGGTACCTCAGTTCTCTAGAAGAACTTTTCATCATCTTATCATCAAGAAGATGTTTCATTAGAAAATCAAAATATTATGATCAGTACAATAAACCCTTCAGTGCAAAATAAGTTTTGTATTATCAGTTTGAATTGGGTGAAATTTTCCACAATCATGTTTGCTTAAACTATCTTTTGTTATATTTACCCACTTACTTGTGTATCAGGCACCCCCCTAGTTACCCCCATGAAATGCACAAACACCTGGTGGGTGATTCTAGTATTTAATTGTCCCTTGTCGTGACCAAGCAAGTCTTAGCTTTTATTCATCACTAATTTCCTCACCCTCAGAAAAAAAAGTCAGTGTAAATATCCCTACATTTTTTGTACTTTCTAGGGTAAACTATCAAAGCCTTAACACAATGTATTGAATAATCTAGTGTTTTCTACAGTATGACATGAACACCATTAACTGTGGTCAAAATAAATACGTTCAAAATTACTCTAGAAAGTACCCACTTTCTTAACAGAAAGTAATATTGAGTTATAGTCAAGAAGTAGAAAATAAGAACAAAAATATTAAAACAATCACTTTAGAAGGAAATAAAATTATATCCATTTTCATAGTATACACATATTGATTTCAATATGGTAGATTACTGAAAATAAGATAATATGAAATTATACAGCAGAGAATGACTAGAATCTAGTGGACAGGTAAGGCTGTCTCTCTACTTGGCATGAAACCAAGAAGCCTTAAAGATAAATGTTAACTTTATCATATTACCAAATGCTTCACCACAGATTAATTAAAAAAAACAGAACATATTTATGACATGCATTTCATGTAAAAATAAAGCAGTTCCTAAGAAAAACATTTAAAAGATTCTAACCTGATATCTCAAAGAAGCTTCAATGACTAACGAACATTCACAATTAGTATCAATTAATAACACAACAGAAAATTACAACAATGAGTTATCATTCATGTAAGACCAAGAAATTTGAGTACTTACTGTTTATTAAATTTATAGATGGCAGTGATAAACAGATTCCACTGAGGGAAATTTTACCTGAATAAACTTTTTGAGACAGTTTGTCAATATCTATCAAACTGAAATGGTCGTAGGTTATGACAATAACCACTTTACCTCACCCTAAGGAGTAAGGCTATGACCAGTGGAGTCAGGGATACCAGCTCACAAAAGCCAAAGTCTTGCATTTGCAGGAATTTTGTGAGGCAGCTGATAAACCAACTCATTTTTAAAAAAATAAATAACATAAACTTAGACTTAAATTATATTTAAAACAAAAGCAAGCACTCAAAATTCACAATTTCCCAATACCTCCCCTACATCTTACTATAATCTATGCTCTTAAATTATTTATGTTGATTCTCTTGTTTCTGTGAAGTGGAAATACTCTGTATTATGGTCTACAACTGCTTGTCTCTTCTCAATTCCATTTATGATGCTAGGCTGGTAGCTTGATCTGAGCCATGGGGGGAGGATTTGTACCATGGAAATTATATTTGTTTCTATATGTGTTTGCATATATAAATTGTGGAATCTTCCGAAATGCATAAATAGTTCCCCATGGACAGGATATGGGAATAGATTAGATGGGACTAGAGGTGGGAGTGAGTTATTTGACTTTACACCTTGGCCTGTGTTTTTTTTAAATTTTTGTTAACCATGTCAATAAAAAGAAGCAGTTTATAATATTCAAGACCACTAGAAACTAAGACTTTGGAAGCAAACACTAATTCCCATAAAAAGCATGAATATGTACATTAGATAAGACCTACCAAATTCTAAATATTTTGTCTAAGGAGAATATTATTTTAGGTTTGGGAGAGGAAAGCATTTTGTAAGTTCTTCAAATATCAGATAAAGAAGTTACGGTAATCAAAATTAAAGTAATTCCTTTGTTGTTGAAAACGTTGCCTACTGGAGCACTTCCTTTGACATATTTTAGGCTGAAAAAGTATTCTACTCTCTTGTGATGAATCTGGCCAAATCTGAACTCTAATAGTGGACTGACGTTACTTTTCTTTCATGTTTTGAGTCATCATATGTTCTTTGACTTCAATTCAGATTACTTCAGTTTTTTATATTACATGGGTTTGTAAAACACCGTAGATTCCAGCTGAACATTGACATTCATGGAACAAACCTCCTTGCATTGTATTACTCTGAATAAAGTCAAATATTTAATAGGAAACCCAGTTGCGAAGTCATGTATCTCCTCACATGAAATTAAACAGCTCTGGAGGGACCAACTTGACCCCCGGTACTTGGAGCTCTCCTTTCCCCATTGCTTCATTTGCAATCTAATGTTAAAATTTTAACGTAAGAAAAATATCAGAATCGTGAACCATTTAGTAGTTCTTTTTATCAATACTTTGTACAGAAAATAGAAAGTGAAATAGTGAGTCAAGCAGAATTTACTCCCTGAAACCCATTTGTATTTATCTATTTATTATATTCCCTACTCAGCAGAGAGAATTTTGAGTAAAATAAGTCTCATATTGCCATTTTTTATTTTATCTTAATTCTAGGAGCTAGAACATACTCAACATTTTTTTGGGTGTTGTTCAGAAATCAGAATTCAACAGCCTGTGGGGGCCTAATTAGAACTAATGTTGAATTCTTTCAACTTCATTGGCTGTATATAAGCTGATCTTCAAGCTCCAGGGTGTAATTCATATTTTTTCTTGAGCTACACATCTAATACTTCAGAAGATCAAGCCTTACTCTCAGTCTAAGGAGAGGCAGCCAGGATGATTGACCAAAATCAAAAGATTGGTGGAGAGACTAAAAGAAACACACACACAATACATATATATAATATAATAATATATATTATGTATATATATTTCTTGTTTTTGATTTATGGTTAGATCAGGGCCTTTGGGGGCTGCATTTATAGTTGTCTTAAGGCCCACAGATTTGAGACTGGTTATTGATTTAACTTATATGGATTTTCCTTTACTTATCAGCTTTTGCATTTTCAGAGAGCAGATCAAGTTTGTCATCTTGAGTTCCACATTCATCATATTGAAACATTCATCTTGGCTTAGAAATTTAGAATGCCTTTCCATTCTTCCAACAAGTCAACATGATAATAATAGCATAACTACTGTATTTCCTACATATACTACCGATGAGGGGCTAGTAGGAAACCTTATGAAAATGAGAAATAAAGCTTGCAGCGTTTTGTAGATTGGTGTCACCCATTCATCATCTTTCAAATATGTTCAAAAGAAGCAGATCAGCCATTGTCACACGGCTGAGGGCCAGGAAATTGACTCATTCTTTTAGCAAACGTTTTTACATGCATATCATTATGACACTTGTGAATATAAGAGTTCAAGATGAAGTCATTCTTATATGAACTTTATTTAGCTTTTTCTTTTTCTGAAAAGAGGATTTGAAAAGTTTTTTTTCCCAATGAGAATTTCCTTGCAGTCTTCTCAAAGCGTGTGAGTTTCTGCCCTCACGGCCTTCATGCGATGGAGCTTGAAGATGTCTGCTTTGCTCCTTGTGTTGGCTTCTAAGTCGTAGTTCATGGTTTCTCTTTCAGAAACCCTATTTTTAATGGATACATTAGATTTCTGTATTTGCTGCCCGTGTTTGTTGCAATAGTTACTGACCTCACAGTTACATGCCCTCTCATTTGAATACTTTAACTCTTTAAGTACTGTCTTCCTCTTCCTGATACCCCTGCTGGTGGCTCTCATAACACCATGTACTATGCATGCCTCGTCTATTGACCTTGACCACCTCACAGCCAAGAACCCTCCCTCCCATTTAATCCCCTGCTTTTATAGCTTTAAACCACTTCTCACCAACACCAACTCCACATATGAAGCCTTGATTTTTAAACATCTCACTTCCTGACCATTATCTCCTCCTTCAGGGTGTTGTAAACAGATGTAGAAAATCTTTCTCCAGTGAAATAACAGTTCCCAGCCCAAGTCTCCCATTTGTGAAGAGCCTCTCTCTTTTTACTATGTGTACTTTGCCTCTGCAATTAACTTCTTTTTGACCTGTATCAGAAATATTTACTCTCTCATGGTTAATTACCATCACAATAAAAATGCATTGTCTCCCACAATAAAGCTAAGAATTGTCTTGCCTTCACGTTCTCCTCTAGCTACTGCTTAATTCTCTGCCAACTTCACATGACAGTTCCCCCCAAATAGTGTCTACACTAAATGTGTCTGCTTCCCACATTTCAGTCTCTCTGGCTCAATCTAATAAGCTATCATTTTTGTCACTGAAACTAATATGACCAAAGTTATCAAAAACCTCCCACTTGACAACTTCAAAAGTAAATCTCATTTTTTTTTTTAAATCTTATTTTTTTTTTTAGCAGAATCTCCCTCTTAACTCTTTTCCTTTGGATTTCGGGTTCCCACACTCTTTATATTTTTATCTTACCTCAAGGCCACTCCTTCTTAATCCCTTTTTCTGGACTTTCTTGTCCAAATCATTTGGGATATTGGTGGGAACATTCCTCTGCCCTCTTCTCTATCTACATCATTCATTAGATGATTTCATCAAGGATGGGATTTTGAAAAATTGCAAAATTTAGACCTGGGGTGCTTTCTTCTCAAATGAGCTCCAAATCCATGTGAGTGCCTTTTAAGCGCCTGTACTTGTACATCTCATAGAATCATCCTCAGTCTTTTTCTTTTCTCCCCAACTCACATCTACCTCATCAGTAGGTCATGCTTTCACTACCTACAGGAAATTTCTCAAAGACAGTGGCTATAAGCCTACTTCACGTCATCATCATCATCAATTTCCTGTAATACTGCAATGTCTTCCTGGTTGATTTCCCAGCCTCCACTTCTACGTTCATTCTGCCTTTTACCCCCATCCATCTAGACAGAGAATGTCAAAGTGAGTCTGATGATCCTGTTTCCTTGCTGAAGCTGGAAGACCCTTACCACAACCTGGGGGAACAGCCATGCCTAGCTATGTGCGGATGTCATGCCCTAATCTCGTCCTTGGTGCTCATTCTGCTGTAGCCACGTTGGCCTTCTTGCTATTCTGAAGCCTGCCAGCTAGTTCTTGTCTTAATGTCTTTGCTGTTGTGGGTTCTGTTGTCACAAGTGTTCCCACAGGTCTGTAGCCATTGGTGTCCTCAAATGTCACCTCCATACATAGGTGTTTCCTAGTCACCTTGTGTAAACTTGTTACTCTGCGCTGTCCCACTAGCCTTCATTTTCTCATAGAATGTATCACCAGAGGAAATTATATTAACAATTCATTGATCTAATTTCTAAATTATCTTTCCTCCTCCCACCACTTGCAGTTTAAATTCCATAATAGTAGGTCCTGATTTTTTTCACGTCTCTTTTCCCAGATTCTGGGACAGAGCTACATACATAAAAAGTGCTTGATAAACATTTGATGCCTAAATAAATCCTTATCCAAAATTCACCCAATTATCTGATCCAAGGTGAGTTGAGTAAGTGTTGAGAAGGAAGCCTTTGAAAACAGCAAGTGAAAACTCCCAACTTTTCTTGGTTTTCTATGTTTCTGTATGTAGATCAGAGTTTATTAATTCTTTTCATTCTAGAAACCAGGTACACATTTTTTAAAAATCTACAGCAAGTCACCAAATGCAAAGAAGCATTACTGATAAACATCAGTCTCTAATAATTATTTCTTCAAGTATGGAATTACAGTATTTGAGTATAGAGTTGGTCTTTCCCAGAATGCCTTTCTCCATCAAAATGGACATTCTTTTCCTACTTTATAGGAAACTATCAATTATAATTTGTGATACTACTTAAATCATTCACCTTTTAAAATATGTTAGAATTTAGATTGGCTGTGGATACTTATATCTAATAAATCATTTATTAACTTGCTAAACCTTACCTACTTGCCTAATTTGATTAACTTATTTTAAAATACTAATACATTCATTCTAACAAGGCAACATGTCTATGTGGTAATGCCCTTGCTGAAAGAAAATACTTCTAATCTCTGAAAGCAGAGGCTCTGTTTGTGTCTCTGAATCTACTGGTCACAGTAAAATTTTCTTAGTGATTCAAAATAAGCATCTCAAGTAAGACCCTGCTACTTTCCATGTATGCTTAAATTTAAACTTGCCACTTTGTAAAATTATTACCACCTCCTGGATTTCCCATGGTTCTAATGATAAGCGGACTAGCTCCCCTCGGCAAGAAAGAAATTGAGTTCTATTTGGGGAAAGTCAAATGGTTGACCTCCATCACAGGGTGTGTGTCAGTGTTAGTCCTCTGTGTATTCAGAATTATTCCTCATCTGTAAATCAGCCTCCTGAGGGAATATTAAAGCACCAAAGTGGTTTAAAAGAAAATTGGTTCATTATTTCTATAACAAAGTTATTTTCTCGCTAAGGAGCTCTGTGTAGTTTAGGTCAATAAACTCTTACTTGAGTAAGTTCTGTGTAACAAGAACGGATTACACGCTGTGAAACAAAGAAAAAGAAAGGTCTCCTGCTTTTAAGGAACTTAAAATCTAGAAAGTGGTGTCAGTGTCAGACATGGAAACATGCAGATTGAGTTCAATGTGATGATTTATGATTCATAAGATAAAACATTTTACCATATAATAAATTTTTCTGCTCAAATCTCTGTAGAGCCTTGGAGTAACATAATGAGGACAAGTAGTAATCCAGGTAGCAGCGACTTGAGAGATTTTATCTTCCTCATGAAATTGTTCAGGGACAGAGATAAGGACGCCTTCAAGCTTTCCTTAAAATCATTCACAAAAATTTTACAGATGAGCCCCTTAGAACATGTATTTTCCAATATTATCGTACAGATTATTTTGAAATGGTTATTTTTAACAAATATTATTTATTAAAATTGTTTATTTTTGAACATTTTTTAATTGAGTTATGGTCATTTTGTTTTTGTTATTGCAAAGATTGCTTATCAAAATGAATACAGAAGCCAGTGGAAGTGTTTACTATGGTTTCTTCCCAGGGCATGGGGATCGGTGTAATTCACATTCTTACCTTCATCTTGCTAACTCTTGACATGCAATGTCTACAGCTCCATCAGGCAACATAGCCCCCAAATCCTTCTGGCCCTGACGGCGTTAGGGACTATAGGTTAAGCAGAGACTGGTGATGGAAAGAGAACTTGTGATGTTTTACAGTACATTTCATGTGTGTGTGTGTGTGTGTGTGTGTGTGTGTGTAGTGCATCATCTACTAAAAATGTGATGTAAACCACCAGATATATAACTTCTCTATTTCTCAGTTATAAATATTTCTCAGTTAAATATAATTTAAAATATCTACCTCATAGGGTTAGAATGAGGATAAAATCAGACATGTGTAGGACCCAACTCGTTCATGGTGGATGTCATTAGCCTGCCCTTCCCCCCTTGGTTGTATCCCATACTTCGGGTGCAAGCACATGCTCGCTGTTTGGGAGTAAACAATGACATGTGAAGTAAACTGGCGTACTTGCAAAACAAAATCTGCACTCTCAAGCAGATAGTGATACAATCCAAGTGAAAAGAAATGCCCTGCTTTCCACTCGAAAATATAATTTACTCTATTTAAAAATTATAGGACATCATCTTTTAACACTCTTCCTCTTTTGGTTAATTTTTCTTTATATTTAAGAGCAACACTGAATTCACTTTAAATTAATTGCCATTAATACATGGTAAAAAAAAATCACCTTACTTGGCACTTGGAGCAGACTTAAGATCTATCATTAAAAGACAAAACTCTGGCTTGGAAGTGTTAGTTCTGAATTTGAGTGTCGTCTTGGCCTCTCAGTTTATATTTTCTGGACTTTGATAATTTATCATTTATGCGTTTGAATATCTATAGCATTGAGTTTCATCTTTATTTTTCACTTTCAAGCACTTTACTTTGTTACAGAGAGATTTAAACTTCCTAGATGTAGTAGTATTTTTGTCCCAAGTGTTTCTCTAATTTTATTTAATTTATGAATTGTGGACATGAGTGAAACTGGCATGAAAACATAATATAATAAAAAAAGCATTTGATATAAACTTCAAGCAACGCCAATTAATGCTGGTACTATATTTGCTCATCAGCTTCTTAATTATTATTTTCTGTATGGAGATAGTGTATAAAAATATCCTGACCAAAAAAAAAAAAAAAAAAGATAGACCTGGTTTAAATTCTGATAAAGCTACTTTTAAATTGAGGTAGAGTTACTTTATGATCCTGGTTGTTTTGTTTTTGATTTCTTCTTGTACGTTCTGAACTTTAGCTTCCTCATCTGTAGCCAGGAATACATACATCATAGATCATTGTGAAGATTTAATAAAGACATATTTATGATTACTAGCCCATATCTTATAATGGTAAATATTCCACTGTATATTTTCATGACTTAAAACTATTACTTAGAAAAAGAAAAACCAGTACAAAATCATAATTTAAATAAGTTTTCTGTCTCTATACAAGTATTACATAGTGATATGTATAAAACACAACATATTGACTGCTTGGCTATCCTAAAGGTAGTAGAAGACGGTCTTATGGTTCTGTTATGGAGCTATGTATTAAAAACAGAAATATGGACAAAAGATAAATAAAAATCTAATTATAAGCAATAATGAATATTGACCATTTTTATTCCACCCATCTACCCAGCCAGCCTTGCATGGAACCGTGCATTAGTCATTCAGATAATGCCTTACTGGGTGGCTGTCCCATTTGAAATTACAACTAAGTAGGGTACACTAATCTATAGATTCTGATCACAAAGTACATCCACTAAGGCTCTTTTTTTGCCCAGTTTTATCCCTTTACTGAACTTGCTTCAGAATTCTCTTTATATTCTGTCTAGTGCTCATCTTGCTTTCGTCCTTGTCTGCTGTGGCCAGTTCTTGCGCCTTCAGTGATTTTGGGAAATAACCTCCAGAAAGCCACACAGCTCTGAGAACACTGTGAGATGGGCTGAACAGAGGCCAGCCCTGGCTCCTGTCCCTTGTGTGGCCACTAGACAGGTCAACATGAACAAGCACATGTCCTTGGGAGTAGAGTCTGGGTTGCTAGCTGCGGCACCAGCCACGGGCACCAGAGGCACCAGGAGTAGTGTGGGCTGCCATGCTGGTGGCTGTGGCCAAGAGGAGGGCTGGGGACGGCAGCGTCACAAAGCAGCAGCTTCTGTTTTCACCTAGTCTTTCCCTGGTGAGCTTCTGTTTTTGGTCAATTGCAGAGTAAAAGCTAACTCTTGGTTTTTGCCACCAGTTCCTTTCACAGAGGGACAGGCCTTGGGGTGCCCTACTGCACCATTTTTGGTGATGCCACACTCCTGAGTTTTCTTTTAAGCAGCCAACACAGAGTAGCAGAGGGGGTTGAAGGCCTGTCTTTCCTGTCTTGTCCTAGAAGAGAGTAAAAATACAAACACACAGCTGTTCCCACATCGTCCATGAATGAACACTTCTGACCCACACCCTCACCAATTCCTCTTTCTTTTTTCCAAAGAAAAGCTTTGTCTGTGGCGATGGTACAAATGGTTTCTGTCTTCCTGCCCTAAGCTCCATTTTCCATCCGTGCAGGCTGAACACACACAAGAGGGAAGACATCGTCCTCCCCTCCCCTGAGTCTCCATGCTACCTTTCGTTGGGACTGAGGTCTGTGTTCTTAATTACTGGAGCTTGGCTGGCATAAACCATAAGCCTTTTCCATTAAGTGCTCAGCACTTTAGATGGCTGGATAATTACCTCCTTCAGGTGATGTATTGAAACACTCTGCCATGAAGAATGGAGGCAACATTAAGAAACCCAACTGTAAACATAGATTTAATTTTTTTAATTCAGTTTGTAAAATACTAAAGCTAATATGTTTATTTATCTTTTACGATTCTGTGTCAGTACGTGTGTGCACATTCCTCCATTAGCACAAGCCATATCAGTGGTTGAAAACATGATCAGTTATTCACCACAAATGATGCTTTGTCTGGAAAGTGATAAGAAATAGAGTGGGACGTATATTTAGCAAGCAGAGCAAATGGAGTGATATGTATATAGATCAAAATGTAGCCATTAATGAAGGAAACATCTGTGAGCTCAAGCTTTTACTTGACAAGATAAAACCACTTTGTCTGTGGCTGTTCCCCATCATCATGTGGTTATTTTTTTGGTTGGTACGATATTCCAGGGCCTTGGTACCTAACAGCCGCCTTGGTTGTTGGCATTCACCTACCTACAAGTAGCACAGGGTTAAACAGTCTACAAAAGCTGTCTGTTAATCCCTAATTTCTGTGCTGAGTTGTGCTTTTCCACTTGGAATGTAGGCCAGCAACTTGTACGTGAGATACAGATGAACAGTGTGTGATAATGTAGCTGTAAATTACTAGTGGTAGCATTTGCAGATGGTATCAGGCTAACAGCTTCTAATTTTCTTCCTCTTATATTATTTCAAACTCTATCTGAGATCAAGAGAATACAGATATCTTATTTTAAGGGAGAAAGGGAGAAAGTTGTTTGTCTTAAAATCATTGATCATCCACTCATATCCAGCTAGCATGTGATGGGTTTTTCATACAGAAGTTCTGAGCATGGTTTTGAATTGAAAGGATCCACAGAAAACTCAGAAAGAGAAACAACATAATGGCCAATTTTTTTTTTTAAGCTACAGATAGGGAATCACTACCATGAGCAGTTGGGAAGTGCTCTCGCTAAAGTTTTGAAAGCTATGTGAAGTGCAGAGACAACATTTAGAGAGAACTGAGGGAGTGTATGAGAGGGTTATTGTCTGAGTTTCCAGGTAACACAGTTACTACAGGAGGTGACGCTGGCACAGAGAGACCATGGCCAGGAGCAGAAAGGAGCTGGAGCACTGAGGGGAGGAGTCACTGCCAAAGTGAGGTGTGCTGCAGGAGCCCTGGAGATGCTACTGACACATTAAGTCCAGGCCTGTGTGTGACCTCGGGTCTGCTGTGTTTCCTCGGTGGAGCTACACAAATCAGGGGAGTTGAGTGCATTTGAAAAATGGATAATGGTAAACTCTACATCCTCTGACTTCTAGAAAAGTATGCTAGGGAAAAAAATATCTGGATGATGAATAAAAGGACAAGGAAAGTTGAAACACATGAGTACTTAGCTCCAGTCAACAGAAGCAGCCCTACACTTAGTAGAAAAGAAAAGAGACTGAATTAAGGAGTTTATAAAATTTAGAAACACAGCTGAGTTTTCTAGACAGAGGTGTGGGTAAAACAGTAGAAAAATGGAAAATGGGAGGACAGTGCATTTTGGGCAGTAAAAATGTTTCTGCTGTCATTGAAGTTAGCCAGAGCTACCCAATTCTGGAAGAACTGAAGATTTTAAGGAAACTTGCTTTTTTCTGGAGTGGGGGGGTGAGGCACATAGCAGAGGTGTCTGTCCTCACTAGAACCCCAGGGAAGCCATCTTCAAAATGTTTAATAAAGAAGCTTCAGTTGAGGATTCTATGACGGGTAATTCTCTACCAGAAGGAAATGTCAGCACAATGAGAAAACCACACCAAAGCCTTTCTGAGTTTTAAAATATTTCAAGACAAGTGGCAGATGATAGCAAAACTCAAAGTCAAAAGCACGCCTCCCCAAATTCTGCTCATTAGAGAGAGGAGATGGCGTCAGGGAAAGCCCTCTTTTCATGCAGAATTGGAATGTCCACAAAAGGGTTCAAACGAGGAAGATGAAGGAAGAGATTTTAAATAGGTGGCATGAGGAAGATTCTACCTATAAGCAGTTGAAAATTGAAATTTTCTAAAATTTTCTGAGAAGAGAGAAATGTGTTGGATGTTACTTTCTATGAAAGAAGGCAGAAAGCACAGACAGATTTTCTCTCAGATATGTTAATCTTGGCACCACAACCAACCACTTGACAGGGGAGGTTGTCTCACAATTGTGTTAGGTTCATTGGATTTTGATGAATGCACTAGACTAAAATCCTGGTGAGGCTAATTGCAAGGAAATATTTTTTTCTCTCCCAAGTTTTCTTTGCTCCTCTTTATCCCTTAGAAACTTCTGACCCTCTTACTTTTTCTTTCATTTTTCAACAAGAGTAAGCAATGTGATTCTGGATTACACTATGTACTATGAAATGGAAGCACTGCTTTTTCCTAGGGTAAGTGTTGTATGTAGGTCCTGGGGGTTTTCTTGTAAGCTTATAATTTTGTGAGCTCTAATAATCCTATATGCATGATCACCTTTTTGGCCTCTTGAAACTATGAACATGTTAAAGATTCTGAGTTAACTCTCAAAATCTCAAACCAAAAATGATCAACAAAGCTGGTGATTAACCTTGATTCCATTCAAGTATCTGACTGAGAGCTAATGGCCAAGATTGATTAGAATTAGGAAAATGGGTTGAAAAGAAACACATATATTTGTTGTAGTTTTATTTTACAAGAAAAAGCTAATTATTATTGGACTTCAGTGTCTCCCTAGATATTTGATTTTAAAAAGGGGGGTTCTATTGACTACATTCTATCAGGCTTACATCGCTGATTTTTGCCATTATGTAATGGCTGGGGAGCTGTATTGGACAATTTGGCTGGACATCATCTGAAATGAGTAATAGAAGAGGAATTGAAGCTCCAGGCCACAGGGAAGCTTGGCCTTAAAGTTAATTTAATTGATACAATAGATCAGACCTTTCTAGGGCAAGAACTGTCCTGCTCAACAGTGGTTTCTGGAAGATGCGTGAAGGAACTGTGGTTGGCTTTGGGAGTAGTCTCATGAAAACGAGAGCACACTTACATTAAATATTTCTTCTCTCTTCTTGCAAAGGGGTAACTTCAAGGTCCACAGCAGCCTGAACTGCTAAGCCTGATGGGTTGAGAAGACCAAAGCTGAGCAGTGTTAAGAACGCCATTCTCTTGTCTTCCTAATTCTGGGAAGAGTTATCTGCTTTGTAGGGAAAATATTAGAGTTATATTTCCGATCCTTTTCTTTATCTCACATCATTAGATGCATTCACACTGATCTGATCAATAATATTGGCAACAAGTCCTATGAATATAAAATAGAAATTCTTTACTTCTGTTTGTAGGATAGGCTACCTGCAGGATACAGACACTCTCCTCCGTCTTCCTCGGGCTTCCACAATACACACAGTTGGCGTGGGATGGGTTTCCATACGCAGCTTAAGGTACCAAACTATAGCTGATTCACTACTAGGGAAAGTACAGGGTAATGGAGCGATTCTGGCCGCTGACTGGGTTAGGGTCAGCTGGAAGACTCTAGCCCCAACTGGCACTTGGGATGTGAGGAGGCAGGATATAATAAACTGAAATCTAGCTGTGGTCACGCACTCAAACGCCTTTTCAGGAAGAAAGCTGACAATCAGTCTCCATGTGTTTGACTCTTTTGTGTGTTTCCCAAATCCTCTGTAACTGGTAATGTGAAAAAAAGCTATTTGTGGTTATAGATACATGTATACTTCTATTTTTACCATCCACTATTCTTAAGTTACCCTCGATACAAATGGTCTCCCACATTCCTCAATGAAACATAAGGCAGACTACGTAGCTTTTCTGTTCAGTTGTTATGTGTTTGACACGCCTAAAATCACTTTGACTCACTGAGTTTATGAACTAGAACTGAGTGTAGTACAGCAGTTTGAATGTTCAACATTACATATATTTTAAAGTCACGGCATACCTTTTACCTCAGTCATTACTTACATACGTTTCTGCAAGGACCTACCTGGCTTTTAAAATCATCATTATACTGTCTGTGTGATGCTTTGACGTGTAAGGATGTAGAACTCAGAATTCTTCAGATTAGCATCTTAACCCGGGTTAGATACACCTACAGAGGGGAAAAAAGAGAGTTAACCAGGATGCAGTCGCTACAAGCACAGGACCGAAACCCCTATGCTCCTGATAAACCAAGTGGTAGACTTGAAAGCATGGGGTGCCAGAGTGATCCATCATTTTCACTCAAAATCCAAGCATTTCAGTACCACCTCACAAATACTGCCACACGGGTGTGCCAGCATAATTGTTATTTATATTTTGTAAATGAAGTCATGTTTTAATCTAAATAAATTCATCTATATAGGACATTTTATCTTGGTGCCCTAGTGAAAAATAAGTCCTTTTTTTTTTTTTTTTCTCATTTTATAGCTTTTGTCTGTCCACCATGTATAACCCCTTCTTGTTTTGAGGGACTTCCTCTCACTGTGGGTCTTGGTGGTAGACAGGATACACCTTGTGCCACAGGAATTGGAAGCGCTTTCCCAGCCCTGAAGCATCTTGCTGGTTGAGGCACCGGAACTGGGCGTATAATCTGGTGCTGATTCTCTCCAGGAGAACTCACCATGTGCGAGGCAGTGGCAAGAGCGGCCGCCGGTCTCTAGGAGCAGCATGCGACACCATACACACGAGGAGCTGGGGTTTGAGTCCAGGTGGCAGTGGTGTCCTCTGTGGGAGCTGGTTCAACAGCTGCAGCAGCTGAAACAGAATCCTCACGGTACTTGTTCTCTGATGTGGCTCTGTTGGTAATTCTGGCTGGCTAGCTTACCTGTATGCCTCATATTTCTTTTTTTCCTGATGTGATATCCCCCAAATTCTAATAATCCATTAATTTTCCCAATTATTTTTGGTAAAATATTTTCTTACATCAATCAACCACAGTACATTTTTATTTACACATGCAACTAAGAGCCTTGAATGATACGTGGGCAGTACGAAATAGCAAAGATAAAGACAGTGAATAAATTCATTATTTATACACCTGTATGCCACCTGAAAGCATTTGGCAGCACTCTGCTGGGACACAGATAACTCTTGGGAAAAGACATCTTTCACGTCTTCAAAAAGGAATTTGGAAATGAAAGCTCCCTTTATTAGAAATAGAAGGGGCTTTGAGAAAAACAAAAGAGATAATCTAATAAAAGCATAAATCTGAGAACAGTTAAGATTTAATTTAGAGTTAATCCAAAGGTCAGAGTTATTCTGGGTCAGATAAAATAGGTCTTACATGTTCTGAGATGTAAAAATAGAAGCGTTCAAAATTCTTGGGTAGTCAAAGGTATTGTGGGAATGACGGTTCTGCATATCTGGCTGTAGGCATCTGCTTTGATGGGTAGGGATGTAAGAAAAGATTGTAGGAGCAAAGATGGGACATACATATGGACAAGAGGTGAGCCCCATGAAAGCAAAAGGAAATAACAGATCTATTTTCCCTCCCACATCTTGAGCCCTCTCTGATATTCCTTCTTAATATTTTCACATTCTCCTCTTCATGTACCAAAGGCATTGACACAGTAGTCAAGTGTGGCTTTGTTTGTGGTTTTGCTTATAATAGAAATAAAGAGTATTTTTCTTAAAATCAGGGAAAAAGTAAGCAAAGGGCTTCATACGAAAAATAAAAGGCACAGTACGGCAGCCACACATAATTTCACCTGCTCATATAGTTCACCTACTTTATCACTTTTCTGTTTGTCCTTATTTGGGCCCTTTTATTTCTCCCAAGTAATAGTTTGAATCATATCAAATGGTTTTTTATGAGGAGGAAAACATTATTTTAGGTTGAATATTGACCCTTACGCTGACAATGATTCAACTTAAACTCATACGCCAAGAAGCAGTCTAGTCATTGTGACTGTTGGGGAATCTACTAGATGGGGATTCTAATATCAGTGGTAGGAATACATTTTAAATCAATGGTTTTGAGGAATAATATGCTTGAGGAATATCTATCCATATGAAACTCAACGATTATTTGAAGAGGATTTGAAAAATAAAGATCATTGCATTATAGGTTGAGTGAATTTTTTTCCTAAAGTCCTGGAATTGTGGCTAAGCCCCAAAGAGGGGAAATGATTCTCATAGTTAAAAAATAAACAAACAAAAAACAAAAAAAACATCAGCTCCCAAGATTTCACAAGTGACATTTGCTATGCCATGTCTGCTTCAACTGAACTACCCTGCAAATCTCCTTTCTGTGTTCATTGCAGACAAAGGTGGATTGAGAGATAATTAAGTGATCATCTTTGTAGTGGAGTGTTCTCTAGGGAAACAAAGGATGGTTTCCTATCCTGCAAGCCAAGGGAGGAGGAGTACTCACAAAGCTGGATGGAGTGTCTGGAAAAGGAGAGTGTTGGCATTTCTTAACTGGATCGAGCATCAAATAAGACAATATATAACACTCATAGTTTTTTGTTTGTTACCTGAACAAGTACAGGCAAATTGGAAAGAAGTGGGCTGAGAGAAGGAGCAACAGCCTGAAGTTTCATGATTTGCCTTGTCAAGAATTTGTGAAATTCCTGTAGTTTGAGTGATCACCATGAAAATTAACTAGGCTGTAGTCACTTTGTAGAGGATTTCAACCATAAATGTGGCACAATGGACTGTCCATCATGACTGATGAAGGGAGGTGTAAGAGGTTGATTTTAAGACATCCTTCTCATAGCAGAGAATTGTGCAATGAAAAGGTCTTTCATGGTACCCTGAAGAAGCCATATATATACATATAATTATATATATATATATACACATATATATATATATATATATATATACACATATATATATATATATATATATATATATATATATATATATATATATATATAAAAATATATCACCAAAGACAGTACTTGAACACCTGCACTATGTCTTCCCTGACTGTGGCCCCCATGGCGAGGAACAGTGTGTTGGAGAAATACTGACCAAATCACAAAACAAACAGGAAACAAATGTATTACTTCTTCACTCAGTTTCTTGAGAGACATTAACCCTTTCCTCCTCTCCCTCTCCGCTCAGTAGTGGAATCACTCTAGAGCCTAGAAGATGTTAGGGAATGTATGTAAAGATAAGGACATACCCCAGGACCTACTCCCAAATCCTCAGTTCATATGTTAAGCCTGCACTGAGGGGAAAGATACATTTGAATTTGTCTTGAGGTTGATGGTTAAAAGTTGGCTAAATTTTAATCATTAGACTTGACCAACCAGTTATAAGACCTACTCAAGCTGTTGTTAAGAGATGGGAAAGGAGGTTTGTCAGAACACAGTTGGAGATAGTGGCTGGACAAAATAAGTCTAGTATATATTTTATACCCTAGGGTATTAAGACTCATCGAAGTCATTATATCAGTAAAAATACAGTAACAAATAAGAGAGAACTGAGGAATCATTAGTTAATTGAATTTATGGTATTCTTTATCAGGAAACACAGCAAAACGTAGAGTTGAAAGGGTTACAGAGGATTTCTGAAGCTTACATTTTCGTTGCTTGACGAGAAGGAAGTCCTCTCTGAAGAATTAACCTCCTGCTAAGTGCACTCCCCTCAGATCAAACAGACCTTCATGATAAAAGGAGTCTTTGCCTCACTTCAGCAAAACCAAACAAACCAAGATGACACGATGACAAAGAGAAATATTTGTCTCAAGATGTATAAAGTCCTGACCCTGCAGAGCAGCACAGATTGAAAAAGACAAAAGTTCAGTCAGTCAGCTTTGACTTTGTCCAAAAGATCACTGGAAATGATGGGATTGCTTCTTATCTTCCTTTTGCTTCTCTTAAACCGAAGTGACCTCACTCATAGATTATGGAAACTATGAACCCCTAGCCATGCAAGGTGGGGTTGTGTCTGTCTGTGTGCATGTTCCTGGAGTGAAATTTTTGATATGGTGATTTTCATAAACTTTTTACCTTATGAACATTGTTTATTATTTGATTTTATTATATTAACTTGACCAGAGCTCATAATGTGATTCCTTATGTTTATATCCAAAGGAACCAAGTCTCCATTATACTAAGCAAAGTTAAAACAATTTTATGCATTTTGACCTTCGGTATCTTCTAGATAATTTATAAAATTATCCAGTACAATTTTATGTATTTTGACCATAATATGAAAGGATTTTCTGTGGGAGAGACTCAAAATTCCTTCCCATGATGAGTTTAAAGATTAAGGGATATCATCTCATTAACTTAGTGTCCTTTTTTAGAAACCTTCCTTCTCCAAATACATTTTGTAATTATCCACTGTGTAATGTTTTTCCCCTTTTACTCAGTAAACTGAATGTTTATGAAAAGTATGAAATTTCTATTTGGCTCCTTTGTCTCCCAGTACAAAGATAGCTGTTAGCATTATTGATTATGATCCTGTTTTCCCATTTCAATAAAATACAAGTATGTCAGTCAAGTGTTAACAATATTGAGTATGTGTTGGTATATTTATTCATCTCTAAATAAACATGACAAGTAACTGTGAGCTCGGGAAGTCAGTGTTCTTGAAGTGTTAGCCTTCAGCATTAGGCTGACTTTTATTTTTACTTATCCATTGAAATACATCGTTCAGCAACAAGCACATTCATTCTGCTGTTGAATTTACTGTAGCATTTACTGTTCCACTGTAGCTGGTGGCCGTTACTTTAATTTTAAAGAGAATCTCAAATAAGCCCACTGACATTTTAAAAAAAACTGTAGATACATCTAAAATGTGAAAATTCAGAATATTTTTTGGCTTGGGAATTGAAGACCTCCAGCAGTAGTTGAAGTGTCTTACTTAGTTTTGACCTGACGGTTTTGTTTCTTATAATTCATGTTTAATTCTGGTAGAAGAATCTTAAACAGCTCTTCAAAAAAGGTCATTGAAAATATTCCAGGGATTTAAAGGATTCAATGGATTTTTTTGAGAGGATTCATATTTAACCTTTAAAATAGGTATTAGTATAAATCTGCAAACAACACGTAGGAATAGCTTAAAATTGATCCTTTCAATTTTTTAATCAAATAATAGTAAAAAAATGACTACATATACGGAGACAGATTTAGATTGTACATATGTATATGTGTGCCTGTACATAATATAGAATGTATGTAACTATACATGTGTATGTAATATATACAAATATATTTAAAATGAAATGTGAACATTTTTAATCTTATAATAATTGTGATAATTTTCTCTAATCATTTTTGACTTGAAAATATTTCTTTACTCAAGGGCCTAGATTGTTTTTCATGAATATCTTATCTATCCATCACTCTTGAGCAGAGAATTACATTAAGAAATTTAATTAACAGAAGATTTCATATAAGAGACTTCAAGTTGAAAATTCTGTTTTCTCATAAAACCCAATTCACTGTTTAAAATGATTCTCTTATTATGAGGAGTTAGGTGGTTACCTTCCAGTTTCTAGGCTCACAAATCCACAGAGCTGGTGGCTGTGATGGGCCATACTGTCATCTGCAGTGGGTTATTAAAAACAGGTTCAAAAATAAATCAATACAATGACATACTATAATTGAGAATTCTATTCAAAAGAAGATAAAGCACATTGTAAAATCTCATGTTCTTGCTCCTGAAGATGTTGTTTCTCTGTTCCTGGCAATCCAGGTGAGAGAGGAGACTTTCCGAAGCCATGATGGTCTGTGCCATTGATACTGGATGCTTTGTGGTAGGGATTTGTTTTCTGTATTACTGTATTCCTGTTTCCCACCAATAAACAGCCCTGCCTCCCCCACCACACACACATAGACACACACACCTGTGGGTTAAGGAAACATATTGAATTCCAGTCATTAAGGCGTTGGTGTGGTAAAGGAGGCTGAGTTTGGATGTGTCTTGAATAAGAGCCCAACGTGATCGAGAAGTTTCGATTTGTCAGGAAGCTTCAAGGAGTTCCCTCATCAATGTGGAAAGTGGAGTAGAGAGAAAAGGGGAGAGGGCTGAGACCGCATTCTTCTCCAGGTCACAATAGAGGACCTTGTTTCCTCATTTTAATAATAGAATCATCTGTTAAATACTTAAATTATCTTTGGGATGCATAACACTTCCTTCATTCGGGAGAAGAGAAGTCATTATCATTTCTCTCAGTAAGCTGATTCATGAAGCTTGTGTGCATTATAATAGGCAAACAGGTGGCATATGATGGTTAAATATGGCATTTGAATGTTGTATCTGTATCTTCTAACATCGTTTCTTCTGTTACATTTTGGTGTTTGTAGAACCTAAAGATGTTACAATCTCTGGAAATTGTTTTTGCTATTATCCCCTTTTCTCAATTGCTCTGACATCTACTGGACACATGGAGTCTTAGCTTATAGAAAAATAAAAGTCTTGTTTCCATTAGTGCTATTTTATTTTTCTTCTAGATGCCCATACCTTGGCCCTTGACTTTTGTTTTTTGTTTTTTTTTGGCAGAAATAATGTTTCTTTTAAGACCTTGGGAGATCAGTGTGTAGAATTCGTCTCCTTAGTGCTTCATTTTATCAATCTTATCTAACCTGAGAAATCATAGCCATGACAGAAAGTCTCACCTAATTTTTGGTCTACCTGGAAGTTACTTGAAAATCTAACTCCTGAGTTATTTACCTTAAAAAGGCAAGTTCACATCAAACAATTTGTGTATTTCTGTGGACACAGATAATTAAAAGTTAGCCGGTGATCATCATCTGATGGTAGGAAAAAAAAAAAACTTTGATACAGCATCTTTCTGAATGAGTCAAAATTAAAGATAAATATCTCTTTACAACTTTATATTTAAAATATCTCTTCACAGAGAACTGTGTCCCACAGGGAAAATCAAGAAGATGAGTGTAGCACTGCTTTGACATTGAGTTAAGAACTGTTGGAAAGAGAGAAAACCAGAAAAATTAAAGTTTTTTTTTTAAAGTGTCCACAAATGTATCTAACTATTAAGCATTTAAATTCAAAGAAGAAATCTGAAATAACAAGAACTAGAAAATAATTCAGGTTGAAGGAAAAAGTGATTGTAATGAGTACAATTAAGAACAGAAACAATGAACTGGAATATAAAGAATTCAAATAATAAGCAATATAAAACTACAAAAAACAGCCATTAAAAGACTATGCTGATATAGTAAGAGTATGATTTCACAGTACATGTAAATTACATAGGCATGTAATTAATAAGGTCACAGTCTAGTGAGTTTGTTCAAGCCTTTTTAAGGGGTTATATTAAAAAGTTTTATTTATTAAACTGACCAACTTGACAATGGTTCGTGGTTTGAGAGACTCTACTCAGCCACTCTTACATTGATTTTTCACACTCAAATCGTACCAAAGAAATGCCACTCTTGTTATCTTCACTTGGATCCTCTCTTTGTGAATTTTCTGTTTGTTTGCCTTTGATTTCTTAAATTTGCCTTTAGGATAGTTGAAAAGAGTGCTAAAATAAGTTTGAAAAATCTGCATGTTTTCTGTTCAAACATGTTTTTGGTTATATGCTGTAAGTGGAATTTGAGATATTGTAGGATTAGCTAGAGAAAAAGAGCGATCGTTTGGAAATGCCTATCTGGTCAGGCTACAGTTAGGACCAAGCCATAGACCTGAGCAATAGCAACAAAGCCCACAGCAGCAGACTGGCAAACTCACAAATATGTTTCCATGCTGTAGAATTCTCTGTTTTCTCTTAAGCGTGGGGAGTGATGACAAGTGTTAATATACTGTCAACAACTCTAACCAGGTGTGTTCTCCTAGTGTGTCTTTGTCTCTCTTGGGGCTAATAAGACACACTGTGCAAGAGTCACCTCTTTGCCTCCTACTAAGTCAGGTAATCTCCAGTGTCCCTTCTCCCAAATCCATCTGTTCTGCCTCAGAAAGCCTCTTAATGTCAAAAGGGAGGGCATGCTTCTTTGGCTTCATCTATGTAACAATTATAATTTTGAAATACACTTTTCTCAATCTCTCTTCAGTCTTCACATGTTCAGTATAAGTTTTCTAATCAGTATTTCTCCCTTCTCATCTTTTTTTCGTTCTTTTTTTTCTGTTAGTAACATTAAACAATTAGAACTTTGACAAGCTGGAAAATTAACAATGTTTTATGATGAATAATACTTTTATTACATCTCTTCAAACCTTAATGATTTCATAACAATTCCAAGTTTATATTCAAGGGTAACTTTCTTAACTTAGAATTTAATTAAGAGGACAAAATCCTAAGAACTCTTTGAATTATTTATTTTAGGATAGGGTACAATTGATTCCTCTAGTTTATGTACAAAATAACATAAAAGGCAGGAAATGGGGTAAGACTGCTGATGTGAAAAGAGGATATGTAGAGACGATCTAGTCAACCCAGACACCAGCGAACTAATTTAAAGCAGTCATTAGACTGTATCATATGATAATATAAATCCTTCATATTTTTGTCAAGGCAAAATTAAGGGGAAAAAATGATTCTCAGAAAATAAGTTATTTAAGAGAGGGAAAAATATTTCCCATTAGTAATTATGAGAAAAACGTTATCACACTAGTCTTATGAAAGGCATATGGTACAATAATGAACAATTACTTCAACAACAGTTTGGCACAGTTTTTATTTTGCTCTTATTCCTGGACTGGCCCTCAAGAAATACTGGATGTATTGAGGGCTCTGTTGCTCCTTCTCATTCACATGTTCTGTATTAGCCACGGACTAATTCTTAGAGCCCTGAGCTGTGACCGGGGATATTCAGCCTCGGCATTGTTGGCACTTTGGGCTGGGTAAGGCTTTGTTGTGGGAGTGTTCCTGTGCACTGTAGGGTGCTCAGCAGCTTCCCTGGCCTCGACTCACTTCATGTAGATGCTGGTTGCATGCCCTGCCCCCTGTCTTGGCATTGTCTTGAATGTCCTTTTCCAGACATTTTCAAGTGTCCCAAGGTAGAAGTTACTCATAGTTAAAGACCACTGCTTTTGGCTATTGTCTCAATCACAGACTCAGCCCCTCCTGCCGTGTGGATGCGTTTAACACAGAACCCTCTATCGTTTGCATATTCATACCCAACACAGTCTGGGATCCTTGAAACATGTGGAGATCATTGGCTAACACTGAAGCTTCTATTTAGAAGACTGATAATTTCTAAACATCTGCCTTCTACTAGCATTTTATCCAAATAGGATCAGAAAGGGGGAGTCATTTGACAAATGAAGAGTAATGATAGATTTTAAAGCATGGGACTCCCCCCACCCCAATGTCTATTTTTTTTTTCTAGGTTACTGTAATAATTTAAAGGTAAATGATCACCCAAATAGGTAAGTTGCTAAACATCCAAATGCACTGCAGTCATCAATGTCATCTTAATGACAGCGTTCATGTGAGGTTTTCTTGCATTTGAAACATTTTTCAGGATCAGTCATTAAACTCATCTCCAAAAGTACGCATTTCATTGCTTACTACAACAAAACTCAAAAATCAGTATCTCGCTGCACTTTGCCATTGCTCTTTAACTTTAAATAAATAATTCCTTTTGTGATTTTATTCTTCAATCTCCAGATGTGAAATAAGGTTTCAATATTTGCTTCTCACCTGAAGGAAGTACTTTGAGAATTCTGAAAATGACTCAAAATGCCTTACAATACTCTAGTCTACAAGGCCAGACCATAAGAGTGAGTTGTACCTTACCAGATGACAACTATTTAATTCGGAGAAAAGTGTGAGCAACGTGCAGTTGCTGGTAGCATGTGATTACTTTAGAGAAGTGTCAAGTCTCTAGTCTTGTGGCAAAACACTCAGTGCGCTGAGTTTGCTCTCAATTTTTTCTCAACGTATACATGGTGCCTTGTAATGGTACCCGCACATTATACTATTTCCCAGTTCACTTGGCCGTGTATGTTTCTCTTACATTTAATTTCCATTGTATTATCTTATATCACAATTGGTGATCATCGGTAAAAGAAAATCATTGTACTATCTTAGTTTATCGCACTGCCATTCCACGTATCCTTGAGTTAGTGAAATTTGTTTTCTGGTTCAGTCATCCAGCAAACTTACTGAGCCAATACTCTGGAATAAGATTTTTGCAGTGAAAAAATATATAGACAAGACCTCTAACCTAAAATTATTAAACCTTTCAAAATACAGAGAAGCCCATATATTTACATATGTTTCAATCACAGAAGCATGTGTTTTAAGTAATAATTGTGAAAAAGATTGGACAAATGATACAATTTATATTGAAAGACACTTGGAAACTCAGCTCTGAAACTTTCTTTCACTATTAATGTGTTTAGCATTCCCTGAGAGATGATCAAGAGGATATTAACATTGCTATTTTTAAGACACTGATTTCATTATAAGACAAGGAATTTTTGCATGTATTCAAACCCTGCTTACTAACGTTATTTTCCTTCGTACACTTTTAATATATAAATTGCCCTAGCCTTACTCAAAGCATTTTAAGCTAAAATGCAGTTTGAGTTTCATTCATTTAGTTTCATAAATAAAATCTATCCACTCAAAAAGTGAATTTTGGCAATTTTCATAAGTATATATTATTAAATATTTAGCCAGAGTTAATTTGATAAAAAAGTGATCTTCTCTTTCACTGTTTTTAATAGTGCTCCCATTTGGAATTTGATCACTTCAATAGTTTTTCTTGTCCTTTAAGATGAAGAAGGCATATATGCAGAAATGAAAGTAAAATAATAGACTCTCCCTTCTTTAAGCAACTGCCTGTCCCTTTGCATACCTGCATACCTGCATACCCACTTCTGTTGATATAAAGTATGTCACGAGGAGTTGCTAATTTTGACATAACATATTGAACAGATAAAAGAGAGAGCCAGGGCAAGGGGGTGGAGAGGGGTGGGAAGGGACAGACTGGGATTTCAAAAATTTTTTTTTCCACTAACACAGTTGATATCCCATGATGGAAATTATTTGCTTAATGACAGATTATATTTAAAGCACAAATTTGCTCATTAATCCAGATATCTCTGCATCTAACAGTATTTATATCGTATATGTATATACTTACAGTATTTATACAGAAGTGGGCAATTAATTTTGAAAATAACTGACTTCCCACTTAAAGTTATGCAAACCTGGAAATTAGTGATTTGGTAAAAATTTACATCACTTGATAATATTTTTAAAAAAATCACATCCTCACTATGTGTAAGATTTCTTTGTACAGTCTCTAGTATGTGTCTTCTCCATCTCCAGCTTCTCTCATTCCCAAAATGCTTTATCCCCAACAAGTGTAATTTTGGATTATTGTGATAATCTTTAATTGCCTAATGGGTCTCCTTCCCTGGAATCTCACACTCTTCAAATTTACCCCTGATCTTTTTTCCATAGTCATCTAGATAAAATCCACTTTTAGTCATGCACCCCCACCCCACATTAGTAATTCAGAAGCTCTGCATTTTCTATGGGATGATGAGGTGTCTAAATTGCCTAGAGTAACATGCCAAGGATCCTGTACGTCTCGCCACCTCTCCAACATCACTCCTTTTCCACACTCCTTCCATACTTCATGGCATCTGCTCTTAACTGAATTCCCTTTTCTTTTTGCCCAACTGGACAGCATCTGCTAAGTCACAGAATTGCATTCAAGCTGATTTTTCCATAAGATGTTTTCTGACTCATTTCATCCCTTTAAATTCAATCACCAACTTCTTTGTGATTCCACTGTACTGTGTATGCATGTCTGTGATGTTTTACTTACACTTTTATTTCATACAGGTATCTGAGGATAAGTGGGGATATTTGCATTTGCAATTTCCAACACCTAAAAAAGTACCTGATAAAAAGTAAACATGAAATAAATTCTCTCTGACAAATGAATTAACAAGTTACCATAGATGAATAATAAGGCTTTCCTAGTTCTAAAAATGCTGTGACTTTAGGTATTTGGACTCTAAGACCATCATTGCTACAGCAGCTAAATTAACTACCTCACTGGCCTCTTCAGATTTTATTCTTTTTCCCACTCCAAGTTCACTGTGCCTAGCCTATTTAGGGCATTAATTTAAAGCAGTGGAATCCCAAGTTGATCTTTGCAAGGTCTTTTGAGTAAGTCCATACTGTGTAGTGCATGAGAAGACATCTGTCCTTTATTCTAAACCTGGATATCATATTTCTTCATGAACCACATGACTGATGAAGCTAAAAAAGTGAAACCTTAGAGTAAACCCATCAAGAGGAGAGAGATGCTTTGCTCTTTTCTAGCAGATAATCTGAGCTATCTATCAAAATGTCAGGCCATGCTATAGATGTTTACTATAATACCTTGAATGTTGCAGAATGTTATGCATCACATTTAAAAAAAATGTTTTCTGGGGTAAAGGAGTTTCTTTTCCATTTCTCTTGCAGAGTTTTTTCAATTAGCTTTAAAATACAAGATAAATGAAAACTTTGAAGCCAATATTACTAGATGTTTGCAAAGAATATCTAAAAATGCTAATAGGAAGGTTGGAATAATTTATTTCCTTTTCTGATTATGACATGAAGGTAAATTTTACCGTAGATGGCTCAGCTCTTCGTTTCACATGTGGTCTCTTCTTTTCCCACCCATCTTGCCCTCTCCCCATTTTCCAACACTCATTTTCTCTTACTTGGTCTTCTTTTGCTTTGCTTTTCCTTTTCTGCACCGTTTACGTCCCTCTCCTTGCTCTTCATTCTAGTTTTCACTGATATTTAATTGCCCCTTTTCCTTATATTTGCAAGAGTAGATTGCAAGGACTCTGACGATTAGATTATTTTACATATAAATTTAAGCAACATTTTTAAGCCACTTATACTTAATGTAATTACTAACATACTTAAGTTTAAATCTACCTGCTTGCTCTTTGTTTTACATTTGCTCAATATGTACTATATTATTTTTACTTCTTTAAGTTATTTTGATTATTTTTCTCCTCTATTAACTTCCTCGTATTCATTTTTTTACAATTTTATACCAACATCATAGAAATTACAACATGCCTCATCAACTAAAGTCTATTATGAATTAATATTTTTATACATTTCTTAATATTTCAAATTTATTTAATGCCTCTTGCCTTTAACTTACTACTGCCACGTATTTTAACTGTATTTATATTTCAAATCCACATGCTGTTATTATTATTAGTGTGTGAATTAGTGTGTATTCATTTTGAATTCTTCAGATATTTAATCTTTGTTTTGCTTATCATTCATCATATATCAGCATGCATCCATCTTGAATTATTTTCCTTCTGACTAAAAATCACTGTAGCATTTTCTTTGGTTTTGTCCTATGGATAATGAATTCTCTCAGTCATCGTTTGTCTAAAAATATCATTGCTTGGTGCCCAATTTAAAATAATATTTTCAGATAATACTTTCACTTGGTGTACATTTAGACGTCGACAGTGATTTTGTAGCATTTGTTCCGGGGGTTGCTCCAGTTTTAGTTTCTCTAACACCTTGCGTTTTAGCCCCCTAGAGGTTTAAGCTGAACGCCTGAGGTCTTTACCAGCAGCCCTCTTCCTCAGAGGACCCTGAAATCAAAATACTCTCCCGGGTCTGTGAGGCCATCGAAAGTTCTGGTTACGTCCTTAATTTTCAAGCTTCTACTTTTTTTGCAACGTCTAAGT
Source organism: Camelus bactrianus (assembly GCF_048773025.1). Taxonomy (NCBI): domain Eukaryota; kingdom Metazoa; phylum Chordata; class Mammalia; order Artiodactyla; family Camelidae; genus Camelus; species Camelus bactrianus. Next base: position 10,849,661 of record NC_133542.1, read on the forward strand.
TTCTCAATTTCTCAAGAGTGAAAGCTATACCAAGTGCTGGATTCTCTTCTCAGGGCCTCCCTTGTTTCTGGGATCTTGGTCCTCCAACTCCTGTCTTGGTGCCTCCCAGCATCTTCAAATAGTTGTTTTAAATTTTTTTCTTATTTTAATCTTTTTTTCAAAGTTTTTTTCTGGTTGAATTTTACCAAAGAGTTACTCTGAAATAAGCTATTCCACTGTTATCAGTCACACTAGATGACAGCAGAAATCTTCTCAAACATCTTTTTTGTAGTTAGCTTTTATTTGCTCTACTCAAAGATTTTTCCCTTTTTTTCTTTAATGGGTAGCCTTGACTCTCATCATCTCTATTGGTATATGAGATACAATACCTTGAAGAGTTTACTGAGTCCATCACCCAATCTTCATCTTTTAAATAATAAAATTAATGTCATACTTGTATAATTTTCACATGCATTAAAAATGGCATTTCACTCACCCAGTTTTTTACATGCCACTGAAACACTTATCTTTCTTTTTGCTTAAACAGATATTGCAGATACAACATTTTAGAATGACATTTGGAACAATTATTGTGAGATTAATATGATTTATGCCCTTTAATTTCTCATAAACTCTTTACCTGCTTTCCTCTTTATCATCGATGCATACCTAAGTACTAATTGTGCCCCCAAGCTTGCAAAGATGATAAATATGTAAAGTTATGATGAAGAAAGATGCCCTATTGATAATTAAATTTAATACTATTTTCTCTGAGTCTTGAAAGAGGAAACCATAAATCCATACTTTTTCAGGCTGTCTATTCTGTACTAGATAGATATTGTGCAAAGCACAGGAATTAAAAAAAAAAAGATATATAGTGAATATTCCTTACGGTTATATAACATGCTATTTTTCCATTTCTTACATTAAGGTCTCTTTGAGAAGGTAATATACAGTTTTCAACTCAGGGAGGAATTAATGAGTCTACAAGTCGCCGTGTGACATGCTGTAGAAATAATGAGACAATTACCACTACACTTGCCCTCTTGGAAACTGTAATCAGGGCTGCATGGGAGGCACCATCTATGTCACATTTTGATTTCTTAAGAGATGAAATCAAAATTAAATGCAGTTTAGTAGGATCATATTCTTAACACTGAGTACATTATTTAATCAAATTATTTAATCAAAAGGCTTTTCCAAATCAAATAAAATTCAGAGATCAAATAGCCAATCTTTTCATTATAATAGACAGCTAACTAGGAGGTAAGGCTGGATATGCCACAGACGATATAAAGGTGTTGGTACAATTCTGTTGAACATTTATTTTAAGCTATGAGAATCTCATCTCGCATCTCATGAGTTGCTTTCATTGTTTGCTACATCATACTCTACAAAACAAAACAAAAGCAATCAGTTATCACATCAGTTCTACTTCTATAAATGTATCCTGATACACTAGCATATAAAGGCAAAAATGTATACATAAGATATTATTTCAGCCTTGTAATTGGTAGACCTTAAAACAACCGGAATGTCCATCAGCATTAGTCATTAGAACAAAGCCACATAAATTACTAGAGAAACCCTAAAACGGAATAGCCTTTAGGTATTGAAAAGGATGAGGCAAAACTGAAAGTACCATTTGAAAAAGAAATGTGAGTTAAGCTTGAGTGGGCAAAAAGCCAATTAAATGATAATGTGTGAGAAGTTCTCTCATTTGTGGAAAAATATATGAATAAACGCACTGCACATGTGCATGTGCACACACTTCTGTGTGTGTATCATAGACAGATGTGCATACTGTGGAACAATGTGTGGAACTTTGAATGATATTTCAGTCATACTGGTAATATCTGTAAAGTGGGAGTTCGTTCTGGAATAGATGGAGGAATTATTTTTATGTGTATATACTTTGTACTGTTTACATTATTTCTGTGTATTTTTAAAATAAACAACTTTCAGGAGTGGATGTGGGGAAAGATGACTTATCTCCTGTTTAGGTTTAATCCAAGTAACACAAAAATCCACTAAAATAAATATGGAACATCTTAATTAGAACACATGGAGAAATACAAGGAAAAGGACGTGGACCTTGCATTGGTAATTCTAGGCTGTTTCACAGGACAATGTACTTAGGAAGTTGAACACTAGGAAAGATACAAGAAGTATTCTGTTTTAGGTTTGCCAAGCCATTGAGTTTACTGCTGTACTTTTACTGGTATTTAAATCAAAATTTAATAGTCATGCTCATGGAGAGATGTTTTGAAATGGTGGTTTAGTTTTATGACTTTTTTATTTATGTTAGTAACAGTGACCATTCTCTGCCCTTTCTGGTAGAAAGATACACATAAATCACCAGGAATAAGGCTTCTGCTCTAAATTGAGCGATTTTGTTTTTCTTTTAAGTTGAAGTAAAACTGCAACTTCTTCCCACTATCCTTAGGATCAAGAGTACACAATGCCATGTTTTTAGTTTTGGTGAGAGACAAATCAGAGGTGGGGCCATCAAAGACATCAGAGCTAAAATGACTATGAAAGTTCAATACTGTAACTTGAATTATCAGTGTCCTTTTTGGTATAACCAATGAGCTAGTTCTGAGGAGTGCCTAATTTCCACCTGGTACAGAACACTATTAAATTTTAAAAAAATTCATATGTCAGAAGACTTGACCATAAAATCTTAGCAGAGAAGAACTGATTGTGGCTTCCCTTCCTTTGAGGATAAAGCCCTTATTGACATGTAGTTGGGTGTTTTTTAAAGAAAAGAATATTGTGTGAACAAATCAAAGAGACATTTCACCATCTTCTGTAGTGAAACAAAATTAATAATTTACCTTTGAATTTACTTTCAGGTAATATAGGTTATCTTTCGTTTTTATCCCAGTAATATTTTTTTCTCTCCAGCCAGATTTCACCTTGGCTCTGTAATTCTGGTCTCATTCATATTTTTTTTAAAACAGTTCCTAGTATGTCAAGAAGGTATTGATTACAAGGTTAGCATGAAAAATCTACAAATTAGAGGCATGCTGTGTCCTGTGACAGTGTATTAATACATAGATACATTATAGAGGTGGAGGGTCATTAAGAAAATATATTAGCTGTAAACAAGTGGATTGCACATTAATTGTGATTTTTAATTGTCACTAAATCTCCCAATATCTAAATATTGTCTCTCCTGTCATTATTCATTCATTTACTCATTCATTCCTTCATTCAACAAAAATGAATGGGTCCTACCATACGTCAGGCACTGCGTTGGGTCTTTGCTTTTTCAATTCTTGTGTTTGGCGTAGTTTCTATAGGATGTTTTCTGCCTATGTATGAACCCTAAAATGTATTAATTTTAATGGAAGAAAAATCATCAAGAGTATCCTGGAAAATATTCAGAATATGTGCCTATTTAAGCTTTTCTTTGTTTTTAGCATAGGGTAAAGATTAATTTTCAATTTGAAAGATCTTAATGCCATTAAATGCCTAAAGACAGAATTTCTGGATAGGATTTCTGTGATGCACAACATTATGCTGGAGCTAAACTTGTTTTGTGGAAAAAGCCGAAGGGCAGTGTGATCCAGTGGATGGCAACACTGCGTGTTTGGATGTAACTTTCTTCTGTCCCCGACCCCTTTCAGGGAGTTAGTTGACTCAGAGATCAGTGAGTTTGCAGCTTAGGGAGCAATGTATTTATGATTATTTTGCCTTCATCCCGTTTGAAGTAGCCGGACAGCAGCGGCCAGAGGAACAGATGACTGTTTAATTGGCAACAATTTTATTTACTACCCTGGTTTTGAATATTCTATTATTACCTATTGTTTTCTCCCATGTGAAGATCGTCTATTGTGGGTTATAACTCCATTTCTATTTCCTCATGATGAAAAGCTATTTTTTTTATGTCTATATGATCCATTCTCTTATCTTCTCAGGTGTGTGCTCAAATATTACCTTATCAGTGAGGTTTTTCTTGGCCATTTTATCTAAAATGGCTGAGATACCAAGATGGCCCCCATTCCGTCCCTTCCCTGCTTTATTGTTCCCATAATATATGTCTCCATCTGGCAGCCTGTATTAACTGTCACTGTTGGTCTCCCTCCACTGGAACACAAGTTCGATGTATTCAGAGAAGGGTTTCTCTTTTATTGAGTCTCTGTGTTTAGCAATAGAACTATGTCTGGCACATATTAGACACTCATTAAACATCTGTAGGCAACAGAGTAAACAGATATCATTTGAATAAGAATCCAGTGTTGTAGCCTACTTTTCTATAGCTTATAAACTCCTTAAAGGCAGAAATATCATCATATTTTAAACTTGATTTCCCATACCCCTAACAGACTACCTTAAATAAAGCTATGCTCAATAAGTTTATGTTTATACATTGATCAAGTAAGTAATTAGATTAAACTCCAGTGTAAAATTCTCAATTTATGGAGTAACTTCAATCCAGTGTGACCACAGAGCTGAAAGCCTCTAGCTGCGGAATTTGAAATCATCATCTTTCTGGCAGGAAAAAAAAATTACGTTTTCAAGAGACTTTTTTCCTACAATCAAATCCCATTCTTCTACCTAGAAGGCATAAATTAGGCATTGGTGTGATGAAAGGGAAGAGAGACAATAAATAAATCATGAGCGTATATAAAATAGGATGTTAGGTGCTAAATGCTAGAAGAAGGTGAATCAAGAGAATGGGGTGGAGGTAATTGATGCGGCAGGTGATGAGGATAATGGCTTAGTCTAGATTCTAGAGGCGGAGCTGGGGAGTTAAATTAAAAAGCTCCAAACCTTGGGTTCTGTGACTAAAATATTAAGCTCATAATCATGATTGGTTTAGAGAGTGGCTGTCAGGACTACGTGGGAAAATCTGTGTGTCTGGAGTGTCATCAGGTCTCCGTAACTGTCAAATGCAGCGTGCAGGGCTTACATAAATATGGGGCAGATAGTCATTATTTTATCAAACTTTTCATTGATGACAGACTTGTGGGTATCTGAATGTGGTGCTGCTCATGTGCCTGAGGGGATCTGTAAGTCATCACAGAATGAGGCATCTTCCCTGACTATGGAGGAAGAGTAGATTTGGAAGAACCGATGAGCTCACATGGTATGTTAGCAGGGGAGCAACTTCTGGTTTTTCCAATACTGCCCGCTGCTGGCTGTTAAAGGCCTTGGGCAATTAACAGGCTGACGGGGCCGTTGGCAGACTGATTGAAATGTCTGGAGTAAGTAAATGCTGTTTTGGCATTTTTGCTGTTTTTCTTGATACTTTGCTTGGTCTGCGTGTTTAGACCACTTGTACAAACAGACGATTACCTATCTTTATAAATGTAATCTCTAGATCACTTCTGTCAATGAACTGGGAGTTGTTCACTTCAAAATATTAAGCATATATATGTATCTCAATAATGCTGATTTTACTAAACTCATCAAATGGTATTCCAGTTTCCATCTGTTTCTTTCCTATGAACATCCTTCCATCTGGTCTAAAGCTGTTGGCATTGGGATGAAGAGAACACTATTAGTAACACAGAGATACTTTGATACACATACTGTCACACTATCACACAATTTTTTCCATCACCCTCATTAGGGCTTCATAACACCAGCTAAGGCAGAAACCAACCATAAAGGCTTCGGCCTTCTGTACGAATTAGATGTGTTCAAGCTGTCCAAGTGCTGAACCCCATTTGCATTTCTTGTATTTATTACAATACTTAATTATAATTAAATCCTGGAAAAGAAATATTTAAATGATTAACAAATACTGCATCAAATTACATATCTATTTAGCACATATTAAGTACTGGGCACTGTGTTAAGAGGGTGAAGACTTTAGAAAATGTTTATAGCTTGACCTCTCTTTTGCAGGCATCTAAAGATAATTTCATTCTGGAAAGTTACATAGAACATGCATTGGATATATTTGTTTAAATAGTGGATCGTGGCATCCTCAATGTCAAGAATACAGTCATCCTCAGTGTGCTGGGGGGTTCGTTCCAGGACCCCCAAAGATACCAAAATCCAAGGGTGCTCAAGTCCCTTATATAAAATGCTGTAATGTTTGCGTATAATCGATGGGCATCTTCTTGCATACTTTAAATCATCTCCAGATTGCTTATAATACCCAAGGCAAAGTAAATACTATGTACATAGTTGCTGGGTGTTGCAAATTCAAGATTTACTTTCTGGAACTTTCTGAAATATTTTATTTCCTCAATAATTCTGATCCCCAATTTGCTGAACCCATGGATGTGAAGCCCATGGACATGAAGGGTCTACTGTGCCTTTGTGGCCCAGTCATCTTAGGTCATGCTGAGAAAGGAGAGAATGTGCAGATTTTGTTGGTAAGATTGGATGAAAAGTATTCTCTCTTTTTTCTTTATATAGTGATTTTTGGAAACTGTCTAATCCGGTGACAGAGTGACTCTATGATTCTTTTAGTTTGATTCCTGTCCTAGTTGCTAAGGAGATTTGTCCTCTCAAAAGTTAGATCTCATCTCACTTCCCAGTGAACATGCCTTGTCCTGACTTAGGCTGTAGGAGTGGTTTCTCCATACCTCCAAACCCCCTGTTTCCATGGTCACATTTTTTTTTTTCCTGAGAGAGGCCATATTGTGTCCAAAGGACCCAGGGGATTGAATACTAGTAGAGGATACAGGGAGACTTGAGTGATCCTGAAGCCTGGCACTGGGCATCTGAAGCCAGATTCCTGGGTTGAAATCAAGAATCCACCACTAACTGATTTATGAACATGATCAAAGTACAAGCAAACCCTTGCCCATCCATTTTTCCCCCTTTTTAAATGAGGGTAATAACATTATTTAGCACATAGGAGTGTTGTGATGATTAAATGAGATTATCCTGTTCTCTTCCTCCTCTTGCTTCTTCTCTTCCTCCTCCTCCTTCTCCTTCTTGTTATTATTAATGTGGTCTTAGTAAACACCTGTAGGAAAATAGGCAACTTGATATTTACAACAGGAGAAACCATAAGTTGTATCCAATTATGCAATCCAAAAATTATATAAACTTACATTCAGTAGTCACTCAGAGAACATGAGTCAGAAAAGCTTTGACATGAATGAATCACCAGTCAGGAATGTTTTGCCCCAACACAGTGGGGACAAAGACAAGCAAAATGTTTTTGACTTTGCATCTCTTCATCATGGCCGTCAATAGCGTATGTACCATAAAAAATAAATAGGATGGTTTTAATGTTAGAGGGTGGTTAGGATCAGCAGGTGAAATGCCAAGAGAATGTGGAGCAACACCCTGAAAGCTGAGGGAGGGAGCACTTCTCATTGATGGGATATGAATACACGTTCCAGTTTTACCATGCATCTGTGTACATTAGTATCATGTCCACAAGTTGGTATTTTCAAAGTCTTGTTTAATGAATTTAAAGAGATCCAGTTTGTGGAATAAACGTGTTTTCCCAAACATGTTGCTTAGTGATGCGATGCCTCTCACCAGAATGAAAGGACAGAATGAAGATAAATATCTAAAGATGAAAGAGGATGAGAGCAGCCCTAAGCTCCAGGAAGAAGGTAGTTGTGTCTTATTCTTCCTTTGTTTCTAGTACCTAGCACAGTACCTGGAACATAGTAAAAATGCAATAAGTAGTTTGGAATTAATATATAAATTAGAGATGGTAAATTCTTTACAATTATTTCTCAGTGCATTAATGCCACGGAGTAACACATTTATTAGAAGATATATATATACACACACACACACATATATATTTATTCAAATTTTCCACTGCACATAAAGCTTTAATCATGATATCAATATACCAAGGATACTATTTTTGCATATGTGAAGCTGAAGCATTTGTGTTCCTAGTAACTTACACTTGTTCATTCCTAGTTGCCTTGATGGTCCCTATTTAAAACCTAAAGGAAGGTAGACATGCATTTTGGGGTTAAAAATAGGGTTTTCAAAGTGCATGTGTTAGACAAGCATTTTAATCTGCAAAGAACAATTTTTGAAAGTGCAGACAGTACATTCTGAGAGCACCAAGCCTGTATGACTGGAACACAGAAGTTTTCAACAGACCTTGCAATAGGAAGGCTGACACTATTTTGACCCTAGGAAAGAGGTTAAATCCCCTTCTAAGACTGGAAGGAGGGGCCTAAAGAGAAAGGGCAGGAATGCAGTGCAGAAGCTGGCTGTCCCCTGCCACCAGCCACCATACCACTGAGTTACCTTGCTCCAAGTGCCCTGACTGGGGGCTGTGAAAAAAGCCCTCCGGTAGGATAGATGTAGTCTGAGAGACTGATGCCGATGCCCTGCTTAAATATGGGTGTGTGTTTACATATAGATGCATATATCAATCTGCATGTATCTACTTATATCTATGTCTATCCACACATGTACACACACACGCACATAATTTTCAATTTCTTTTCTCCTTTTCTCTTTCCCTTCTTCTTACTTCTTTTATTCAAGGTAGCATCTTTGTATCATTGGTCTATTTCTGGTTCCATTTTGTAAAATTACTCCTCTTGAGAAGTAGCAGGATTTTTCTGGACCAGCTATTTGAGGGAGGTCCCATGGTAGCAGAATTTCATCTAATGATCTGTTTATTGTGTCTTTTTAATCTTTTTATCTCCCTCAGTAAAGTAAAAAGGGCAGAGTTGGTAAAAATGCAGTGTGTTCTCTCTGCACTTACACACAGGTAGTTTGCTTTTTGCAAAAATTGATTCTTCTGGGTTCTTTCTGGTTCAGTCCTGCTCCATCTTACATGCTGAATGGAGTCTGTGGAAGTCTTAGCTACAAGCCCTGGCTGGGGTTCCAGTGGTTAAAAACGAGGAATTGTTGGTTTGTCCAGCAGAGTGTACTGCTCGTGTGGGAACCCTGACTTGATGAGATCTGCAATCATCAGCTTCTTTGTTTTTATTCAACTTTCAGTCCTCATTTATTAAACCAAGTCTCATGGAAATATCAGTTTTGTAGAGGTTGCTGTCTCTCAGTCACTGATTCTCTTTGTTGATTTTGTATGGAATCCAGGAGAAAATGAGGTAAATCATGTTCTCTCTTTGCCATTGCTGTTTCAAAACTGGAACGACGAGACCAAGTTTGAATACAATGATGGGTAAATGCCTTATGAAACCTTTCTTCTTCCTTCTGAAAATGAATAGGGAGGTGATAAACCAGGAGTGTCCATCTGCAGTAACTCCCCTTACAGTTTTGCTCATCAGTTGAATTATATGTTTTGAGTTCCTGTTATTTTATAATTAATAAACACATGTTCAATAAAAGATGGAATGATTGAAAATGCATAACCTGATAACAAGCTCTGTCTTGCCAAGTCAAACATTTCTAACTAGTCATCCTAGATCATGGTTAATTGAGTAATCACACGATCTTCACAAATACGGCATGACTTCTGCAGATTGTAGTGTTTAACGTTACTATGTGAGTATCAAAAATCATCTTATGACATAATTGGTGTATCCACTCTTTCAGGAAACTCTCCTTCACTGAAATCCTGGCTTTTAATCTTGTTTGGGCTTAATATTCTTTTTCCATGAAGAGCATTTTTTCCTTTTATTTGCCTAATTGTTACAATATGTATTTTTTAGTTTATCTCCTTTATTCATTTAATAAAATTACTTGAATTCCTATTTCCTGTGTTTTCTTGTAAAAGCATCCATATGATGCTGTTGCCCTGATCCTCTTCAAAGGAGAAGCTGATCTTACAGTAGTCCCCCCTGGAGGTGGGATAGGGTGTGAGTGTCTCCTTGGTGTAGGAGGCATCTCTATGCGTCTTGCATAGGAAATGGGACTGTACTCCATTCAAGGGCGTGGCTCTCTTTTGTCATAATCATCATATTAGAAATATGAAAAAGCAAATTTGAAAGGGAGGACGGCCCCAAAGACGGCAAGGCCAACACACAGCTATGATGAAGCTGGCTCACAGCACAACTCTTGTGACGATAACTCACACAGGACACTGGAGGCTTGGGCAAATGCACAGGCTGTTTGAAACCCATCAGTCTTCCTGTCTGAAGAGGTGATTGAGTGACATAGTACAATTCCTCTTTGTTTGGTGCCCGTAAGTGTCATGATTTGCTCACCTTTCCATAGTATGATGGAAAATGAATGATTCTGCATTTCCTGTCTCCACCTGTCTTTCTACATTTCACTCTCTCATTGCTTCTTGTCATTTAACTAATTAGGTAATTATGCTATTCATTTAATATTAATTGGACACCTATTAGGCATAATGTTAGAGAACAGAAAAGCACATGTTCCTCTACAGTTCATGGTTTTTTGGGAAGAAATACATATAAGTAAATAATTATAGACTAGATTTTTCAGTGTTGTAATAGCTACATATACGTGCATCTTATTATGAAAGAGCTGGAACACTGTAATCACCACGCTAGCTGGTGTGGAGTTAGGCATTTGAAGGCTAACTGGAAGGGGATCATAGAGTTACGGCTGGAACAATGGCAGCCTGTGTTTGCCTTGGAGGTGTGAGACTTTTCCTTCTGTAAGATCTGAGTAGTAGCCTTGTTGCTGAAATGGCCACAAGCATCTTTCTATCTGAATAGGTCCAAACAACATCAGAATCAGCTTACCAGTGTACGAATAACAACATGATAAGAGTTGTGAAAATATCATTGTTTTATGGACCCAAGAATGGAAATCTTTTTCTATTTTCATCTCTTTGTTTTTTTTTTTTCTGATCTGGGAAAACTAGTAAAAGAAAAGAGGTGACAGGAACTATTGTTGAACAAAATGAAAACTCAAACTGGACACGGAGGACATATTTACCATAAAGACTGATAGCTTTAAAAACAGAAAACAATTGTCACCTTAATTTTAATAAAATGCAAGGAATAAAAAGTTAATAAAAAGTGGAATGTAGCTGGGTAAGGGTACAGCCCAGTGGTGGAGCTCATGCCTAGCTTGCACAAGGTCCTGGCTTCAATCCCAGCCCCTCCATCCAATAAATAAATAAAACTTAGTCCTTTCTCCAGCTCCAAAAAAAAAAAATGGAATGTAAATGGCAAATAACCATGAGACATAATGGTGAATTTAATGACTACTTGGAGAAATGCAAATTTTAAAATGAGAGGTAATTTTCTTATTGTAAATATTTTTTTAAACTGGGACATGCCAGACCTGGTGAGAGAAGCTTGTATATCCTGTATTTAAAAATTAATATTGGTACAATACAAAAAAAAATTCATTCAATGTTACTTACAATAGAGAAAAACTAAAAACAACCTAAACAGTCAACAGTTTTGAAGTGGTTGCATAAGGTAGTATAATATTCTTAACATGATAACTAGAGCTCTCCTTAAATCAGAAAATATTACTATTAATGTCACATAGAAATCATAAGAAATTAGTCTGAGATGACTACGGCAAACGTAGAAAAATCTAAGCAAAAGTATGTGTATCAGAGACTCTAAACATAAAAATAAAAATTACTTCTTAAGAATTATGATGAAACATTCACAGTAGGTTTTGTTGGGTCTTTGGGTGATGCCTTTATTCATTTAAAGTTTTAATTTTTCTGTGAAAGGAAATTAAAACTAAAATCAACATATAAGTTCAGAGCTTGTGTCCTGGGTTTGGCACTAAGCCCCTTTATGGGCAGTGAGGATTTCCATTAAGTAGCAGTGGACATTTGAATAACCCCAGGCGTGACTATGTGTGCAGTGAAAATGACAGGAAGTCACACGTGGAAAGGCAACAGAATGGGGCTGGCGGGGGCAGTAGGGGGTTCTGGTCCAACATTTGCCTGCTAGCCTCAGGCTTTCTACTATTCCAAGGAAAGAAGTCGTTCCTCTGCCTGCAGGTAAAAAGGTGAATTTTGAAATTAAATTAGTCAAGGGCTTGATTTCCGTCTGTGTCTCTGTGACTGGCTTGCCCAGGCCAATTATTTTGTTAAGTTCTCACGGAAGCCCTGGGGAACACTGAGCTCTTCTCTGATTTGAACTCTTTTAGTGAAGGGTTCTTTTCCTTTCTGATTTCTACTAATGTGTCTTTCCCTTCTGCTGCCATCAACTCTTCTACAGTGTCACCTTCCCTCTCTTTCTTTTGTAGTAGTAAGCTGTTTTAAAGGTCATGAGAACTTTAAAAGTGAACTGAACATCAGCTGGAGACTTACTGGGATGGGCTATCTAGACAAATAAAACCTGCTTCTAGGATACTGGTGGTGAAGTGCACATCTCTTAGTTACTTAAAGGGCTGTTTTAAGATGAATATTAAATAAATTATATTCATAGAAGCTTAATTGGGAAGACGGCCATGTCCATTAAATTCCTACGGCCTACCAGCGATGCCCTGGCTTTGCATTTGTGAAGCTTAGCAAACAGAATTGTTATTGTCCTTTCATTATTAAAACACATCTGGCTCATGGGTACCAGTCAGAGTTTTACTAAAACACAGAAGCACAAGCGTTTGTGGTTTTGGTTGTGGTTGTGGTTGTGGTTTTACTTGTTTTTCCAAATGAAATAATTGTTTTAAGAGATATTACTTACAAAACAGAAACAGATTCACAGACATAGAAAAAAAAAAAACTTATGATTACCAGAGAGGGAAAGGAGAAGGGGAGGGATAAAATTAGGAGTTTGGGATTAACAGATGTAAAATGGAGAACCAATAAGTGTCTGCTGGGTAGCACAGGAAACTTTATTCAGTAACTTGCAATAACCTATAATGGAAAAGAACCTGTAAAAAGAGTAGATTTTTTATATATGTGTGTGTGTGTATGTGTATATATATGTATGTAAACTGATTCAGTTTTCTGTGCACCTGAAATGAACACAATGTTGTAAATTAACTATACTTTAATACATAAATAAATATTGCATTTCTACCACATGGTCAAAAGTTATCATTTTGATCAAATCATTTGTTCCTGTGTCATAAAAAGAGACAAACAGTGCAAGGCTCTAACTAGCTTTGTTTGCCTTCAAAGAGCAACTCAAAGTCTTATGCTGACAGAGCTCCAGTAAATACACTTGCCCTGGAGCAGGTCCCTAGTTCATTACTCCTCCATACTGATCGCCAGCTCCAGGGTAGGCAGAAGGCTTTTTTTTCATTTACATTTTTTTCTGGGGCTTGAGGGGACCGAGTGCAAACATCACAACAGTGACAGTGAGAAAGGTGACTTTAATATCTTTACAACGTCTCCTGAAAACATTCCTGAAATACCTCTGACCAAGGTCGTTGCAGTAGCATTTCCCGGCTTGGGTCCTGCATGCGGCATGTTAGGGAGTCGGGAGTCTTCGAAAGGAACTTGGCAGAGCCCGCAGCCAGGGAGCTAGTTGTAGCAGGTGCTTGAAAAGCTGAAAGTTTTTCAATTCAGGCTTTGTTTCTGACCTCACTTGGCCAGCATCTCTGTATTTACGTAGCTGAAGTGAGCTGGAGAGAGACTGTTCTGTCGAGGAGGATTTCTTTTATCCAGTATGTCAACCGTGGAGGGAAAGAAAATACAACTTTCATCTAAGAGTCAGAGTCAGGACCCAGAGGCGACGGTGTCTTCCCAGTTTGCTTCCCTTTTGCCTCCTGTGACTCATGGAGACACTGGACGAACTAATATGGGTTGTTACTTTCCTCAGAGAGATTCTGTAAATGCCCTTTAATCATTGGCTAGAGTGTGATTCAAGGCATTTACAAAAAAACTGTTGAACAGAAGGCATAGGGTTTACTCTCATCCTTGCCAAAACAGGCATTTATTTAAACAGGAAGATAGTTCAGTCAGAGATTTTTTTTTTTTTTTTAAAGGTGGGGTGTTACCTGATTCTTTCTAGGAGGAAATATGCTAGCATGAAGTTTGCTTTCTTCCATGAAGGTGGACCATCTTTTTCTCTAACTTACGTTCTGCTACTTCCTGAGGGCAAAAAAGAGAAGGGGGAGCCAGAGTGGTTGTACTGTGGTAAAAGGAAAGGCAGCATGGAACATTACATGTGGAAGGGTATTAAAAGGCCAGCTCACCCAGCTCCTCATCATGAACGGAGGCAGCGAGCATTTAAGTGCTTTGTTCAAGGGCATTGGGGCAGTAGCGGTGGGTTGACATTGTGCTCTCCACAATACTCAGAATCTTCTACTAATGAAATTCTAAACTTCTGGTCCTATTCTTTTTATGACCCCATCCAGCCTACATGGTCATTAAACAAACCTATGCTGGACAAGCCGTAAATGATATCCCCTGCATTGTGCTTTCTTTAGAAAAAGTCAGCTTTGACCCTTGATTCAGTGTTGAGCAAGGCTATTCCGTGGAAACTCACATTGCGGTGACATTGGCACAAGGAGACTGTGGACTGAGATAGAAGTTCTCTTCATGAGCATCAACCCCTTTATCACATGCAATGTGTTCTACAATTTACTTGAAATAGACTGAGTAAGTGTAAATAGTAACACATCTGAAACATGCTTCTGGCTTCCTAAGTCTCATATTTATACCAATGTGCTCACAACGAGACATTAAGATAGTGTTGTGGTGTGGTGCTCTATTTTTACTCTTATATACTTAGTTTGGTAATGTGCCTTAAAAAACTAAAATAGCACTCTGGCTTCAGTATAGGCATTTGACTATGAAAAATGGGATGGACATAGCTTACCATTAAGTAGTTAATTGCATGCTCGGCTATGATTTCTTAAAGCCTGTATCAGAGTGCAAATACCACTTAGTTTTATATTAATGTCTACATTACAATGGTTTTAACACAGGCACAATAACCTTGTTTTTCACCAAAAAGAAATGGTTATTGTCTTACTTACTGTGGATGACTGAAATGATGGGTGTTGAGGAACTCCACGTTTGATTTGTTAGAGTAACACATATGGCATTGGTTTCCAAAATTTAACCAAATTAAGAGGATGCCATCTTTTTTCCCTAGTTTCATTGAGATAAGATTGACATACAACACTATAGAAGTTTAAAACATGCCACATAATGATTTTTCTTATATCCATTATGAAATGATTACAATAAGCTTAATAAACATTAATCTCATATAGATATTGATACAAAATGAAAGAAGAAAAAAAAATTTTCCCTTGTGATGAGAACTCTTAGGATTTCCTCTCTTAACTTTCACATGTAACTTCTAAGTGTATTCACTAATCACGTACATTTCATAAGATATCATCTTGAAGATACGTTGTACATGTATTCCACTTCTTCAGAATCCCATGCCAGTGAAATTACAGGGCTTAGAAATGCCAGTGTTACAATCCCCCTTTTAAAGGCCAGCCCTGGATTCTCCCCCCTTACAGATTAGCCCTTGTTCTGTCTACAACTTTTAAGTCAGAGCTTCGCAATGTGAGCGAGTGCATTCTCAGGCTACTCGAGGCTACTAATGGAGTGGAGTGGGGAGGTCACGAGCAGTAATCTGCTCTCACAAAGAGCCTGTGGAACAGAGTGCACTTAGCACTGGAAAACCTGCTATGACTGGCTAAAGGGTCCACAATATGTTAGCAGGAATTATTTCCACTTGCTGTGTTAGCCAAGATCATAGGTAGTTCATGGCATGTGTTCTGCCAGGCAAATGTGTGTGTTTTACATTTAAATAAATAGGGAAATAAATTACTTACTCTTCAACCAATGCTGATTAGTGGCATAATCTTTCATGATATGGAACCCAATGAAGAGAAATAGCAAAGGATGGGTGAATTTACAGCAGTTACAAATTATTGCTCTAAATCATTTTCTTTTTTAATATTTGATCTCAGGGAGCTTACATATGTGTCACAATCCTGTCAAAAGAGAAAATGGGTGAATGCATGAGTCAGGATCTGTTTCTATTTATACCTGTTTTATATTTGCTCAACATAATAAAATGTGTCTTTCAACTATCATGTGTGTGTGTGTGTGTGTGTGTAATCCCAAAGCAAAATCTAGTGTCTAATTCAGAGTTTTACAGGCAAAAAATTCCCCTAATTATGACTGATACACCGTCTTTTGCAACTAGAGTGCCATATGATGTCTGTTTTCAGATTTGATCATTTCCTTGTTTCTTTGCATCATATACACATGCCTAGTCTCCACAGCTAGTTCAGAATTTACTGGCATGCTTAGAAATGAATTTCTTCTTCTACGGTTTATATAATAGTCACTTCCTATATGTTGGTTGATTCACTCATTCACTAAACACAGAGGGAGAACTGAATGCCATGTAAGGCAGAGTGTGTTTCTTAAGGAACCAACAGTCTAGTGAACTGAGTGACTAAGGATTTTGATTAAACTAATTGCATGTTGAATAACACAAAGTAACTAATAAATAATAAATAAGTAATGGAAAAGTAAGTCAAGGCTTATTTATGTATAGTGCTGGACCTAACTCCAAGCCCTAACAGGGGAGCAAGTCTTAAAGCCACAAGAGCTTCATTTTGAAGTCTATGTGATAGCTGTCAGCACCTCTTGGTTGTAACATTCAGGCATGCCCGTTGTGTAAGGATCCTTGCATTTTCACCCCAGTTAATTTGAAATTTTTCTGTAAAAATTTAATTCTAAATTATAGAGTGTTGTTACCAAAAACGATGAGAATTTTAGTGTTCCAAGTCATAATCCAGTGACACTTCAGGAATAATTTTCTCTGCCCTATGCAGAGCATTAAAGACTACTTGCTTTTCTTAGAAACAGTATCTGAATATTGCCAGAGATGGACGTGAAATAACTATCTCACTGAAAAGAATGTTTTCTCTGTTACTGACCATCTCTCTTCCAGAAACCTATGCTAAAAGCAGGGTTCAGGGACGTAATGTCTGGAAATGTTGCCCAACATAAAAGGAGACAAAATTTTCAGGCTAATGAAGGTCTGAAATAGATGTTTTTCCCTTCTGCTTGAATAAAGCAGGACCATTTTCTCTGCTGAGGGCTACTAAATTCTTTCAGAAGAATTCCAGTCTACATTTAATATTCATTGGACATCAAGTTAAATGTCCACATTTGTAGAATTATGGGTCAGATAGCATCTTCTTTTTTTTAATTTTTGTCAATGCAGAATTATTCATTATGGTCATTGTGCTGTACTTTAGTTAAAATACAACCATACACCTTTTGTACCAATAAGAAATACTTTGTGCAAAAGCACTCAATAAACAAGAGATCCTAGAGTTGAAGACATTTCTGGAAAGACTAAGTCCATTTCTTTCTAATGTACGAAGTTTTTATCCTTGACAAAATTCCTGGTAGAATGACTCCCGTGACCTATGATTCATATGTGATTCAGCTGCAGTTGGGGAGCTGGATAGTGGGACTTGATGACTGGCTCCACATGAGAGTCCCAGAATTTATTCATCTTATAACTCAAGGTTTGTACCTTTTAACCAACATCTCCCCATGCCCCCCAGCCCCCCAGCTCCCAACAGCCATCATTCTACTTTCCTTGTCTGTGAGTTTGATATCTTGAAATTCCACATAGCAGATCATTAAGTACTTGTGTTTCTTTGACTTGTTTCATTTCACATAATGCCCTGCAGATTCACCAATGTTGTTGAAAATGGCAGGATGTCCTTTTTTTATGGTTGAATAATATGCCACTGTATATCAGGAAAATGCAAAACAAAACTGGACAGTTTCTTTTTTGTTGTTTTCTGTCCTTAGGTGGATTATTTTTATAGTTTTTAGAAAATGTCTTACTTTAAGAATTGTATGTTTACTGTAGTTGATTTACAATGTTAGTTTCAGGTGTACAGCAAAGCAGTTTAGTTATGCATATACATACATACATACATACTTTCCTTTCAGATTCTTTTCCATTATACGTTATTACAAGACACTGAGTTCCCTGTGCTACACAGTAGGTCCTCGTTGTTTATCGGTAGTAGTGTGTGATCTGTTAATCCCAAACTCCTACATTATCCCTCTGCTCCAACCCTTTCTGCTTTGGTAACCATAGTTTGTTTTCTAAGAAATCAGGCAGTTTCTTGAAAGATCATCTGGTTGATGTATTTGCCTGTAAGCTGACTTTTCCATTCTCCTTTTGCTTATTAACCTTTATTTTTAAAAAGAATGTGTGTGAGAGAGAGAGAGAGAGAGAGAGGAAGAGAGAGAGAGGGAATATGTGTTACATTGTATGCCAGCCACTGTTTACCCTCCTTCCAGGACTTCTGTTCTTTCAGGTACTAATAGAAATAAAGTCTGTGATGTAACATTTTCTCCTATGGCTTCTCTAAGGGAAAGAGAGGGGAGGAAAGTAAAATATATGATGTTCTTTTAATGAATATGGCTATTTAAACCCTTAGCTCATTTTTCCTCACATCTCTTTCAAGAAAGTATCATTAATATAATTGTTGTATGATGTTCAAGTAAGTTAAATACTTTATTCAAAACCATACAAATAAATGAGAGAGAATAGATTTGAAGACATTTCTAGAATGACCAAGACCATTTTCTCTCTAATATACAATGTTTGTATCCTTGAAGGACTTCCCAGTAAAATGAGTCTCATGACCTGTGCTTCCTGTATGATTCAGTTACAACTGGGAAACTGTAACTGGAAACAAATGAAAGAAATAAGTATTTTCTAAATAATCTTCTTTACTTTCCTCAAACATTGCATCACTATTTCACTTCTCATTCAATGATTGCTAAGTAGTAATAGCTACTAACTGAGGACCTCACAGTAATCCTTATTGTCATTATTATTATTATTACCATCATCATCATCTTCCTGATACAACTGAGAACACAAAGACATGGGGACGTTAAGTGATCTGTGCAAGAACGCACACATTGTTTTCAGTTAAACTAAAAAGAAAATTGTGTGTGTGTGTGTGTCTGTGTGTTTTGTTTTGTTTCACTTCAAAAGGTTCCAAGATCTTGAGGCCTCTGGGTAATTTCTACTTCATCCTTCCTCTCACCAGTCTCCTTTGGGACTCATGTCCTTATCCAGCTATGACACGGGCGACCAGATGATCTCACACAAACCTCACATCAGTTGCTTTATGCATATTGTCTGCCATCATCTGTCATCATGCCTTCATCCCCATTCTTCCCACAACCCACCCCTGCCTCCTCCTCCATGACTACATGCCCCACCCTCAGAAAGCCTACCTGGCTGGACCCTCTTATTTCTCCACATCCTCTTCTTTTCCATTTCTCTCTCTTCTCTTCCCTCATGAGTCTGTGCTTCGTGAGTTTCTAGTTTGTTGATGTTGGACCCATTGACTGGGCCTGTTTCATTTGAACCTGTATGTGAAGAAAACATTGAATTATACAATTCTAAACAGAATTCATGTTCAGAACTCAGGCAAACAGTGAAATTGTGGTAAGATAGTATCTGGGAATTCCTTAGTGGGATACAAATAAGAAAAAATGCTTCCTAGGGATGAGCAGCAATTGAGCTATTCAGAAAGGTTTACCAGAGAGAAAGATAAACATTATCCTTTATACCTGTGGGAAACTATTTAATTTCCCTAAGTAATAAATTTTGTGTTCAGACTCTTCTTCCCTTTTGTAATACTATTGTATTCCATGGTGTCAGATCCATAGCTGAGACGGAACTTAGTGAGTGATAATATCTCTTAAAAACTGGCCATATTCTATTTGGTAAAAATAATCCCTTGCCTCTGTCTATTGCTTTATAATGTGTAACACAACTTCACTCACATTATCACATTTGATCCTTTCAGCATCCTTGAGAGGAAAGCAAGGAAGAAAATTCTATAGGATATTTGATACAAATCTTCTTAACCTGCCCCCCTTAGCATACCCATCGTTTCTACACCTGCCTGACACTCCCTTTTTATGTATTTCATATTTTGGTAAATGACAGTCACAAACTTTGGATAAGTAGATACTCCTGTCTGCTTCAGTGGTGGTGATATTATTTTGCTTTAGATGGCAAAGACAAATGAAAGAAACACAATTTCCCTGTTTTGGCTTGTTAAGGAGAGCATATGTTATACAAGAGGCAGCCTCTATCACACTAAATAGTACCAAAAAAATCCTCAAACTTCTCTTATGCAGCTCCAACAGAAACCTTGTGATGAATTTAACAGCAATCCTATGTGAACTTGTCTTAGAAATAATAACAAAAGAACACTGCAATTCTGTGGCAGGTGAGCCAAGGTTTCAGTTTTATGAATGGAGGAATCTGGGAGAAGCCAAGGGCTAGAGTAACATTCTGCAGGAATTGCTGCATATTGTGTTTGTGGCAGGTCATATCTGAGTGCTTGAGATTTCACTGCCCTGGAGCAGGTTATATTACAGCCCATTTATTTGTCAGGGTAGGATTTTATTGGCAACCAGTTCCGGGCCTTGCATGAGAATGAATCTTCTCCCAGCCTGAGCTTAAAAGACTAATGGAGTTCAAAAGCGACACCGCGTGTGAAAGCTTCAGCCCAGGATCAGTGAGGTGCAGAGGCTGGAGTTAATGTTCCTTCTGTTCTGTTCAGATGGAGCTGATAACAAACGCTGCGTGTGGGGATGCGACTTCGTCTCTGTCTGCTGGTGTGGAGCGTTCGCCCTCTGTCTGTTCTAGCTCATCCACGTGTTCGTGCTGATGCTAAATCAAAGTTGTGGCACAGATGTGAAAGGAAAATGGTAACTTTAGCAATTTTAGAAAAGGGGAAAAAAAGGAGGTGAGGTGAGGCATTTGTTATAAAATAAGGAAAGTACAAAAAGGCTTGTGAAATCACTTAAAGCTAACTCAGCTGTTCAGGGCCACCGGAGGGTCAGCTTACCAAGAACAAACAAACAAATGAAAAACCACCACCACCACCACCACCACCACCACCACCACCACCAACAACAACAACAACAACAACAAAAACACACACGCATGACAACAAAATCCAAAAAACCCAAGAAAAAAAACTTTATGTAAAATTAAAAATTTGATCAAATTAATCAGAGCGTTCAACATCTGTCTACTAATGTTTTAATGATATCCTATTTAATAAAAGTAGTAAAAAATTGCTAAAATTGTTTAAAACATTATTCTAGGTTAGAAACAATGGTCTTCTTATTTTATAAGATGATATAAATAAGACTGTCTACTGCAAAAAAAAGAAAAAAAAACCACTTTAATGCTCAGAGAATGTTCAAGAATGTTTAAACACTTTCTTGCCACAATTTCCACGATTTAAATGGGATCCAGGAATCCAGTGGTAAAGAACGTGAATCCCATTCAGATATAACCTAACACACCTGACATTTGGAGATATATGTTTTATCTCGGGGATGGAGTGCTGGAAGGTGGATGCAGAGGGAAAGCATCATGGTACTCAGTGATGCTGGCAGGGTCCATAGTCTTAGCAGCTTTGGGCGTTGTAGTGAGCCCTGGTCACTGGTACAGTGTAAATCCATATTTGAATATATCCTAACGCAGCTTCACACAAACTCTCACCTCTTTTTAAATACCTGTTTATTGTAAGAAGAAGGACACTATGAGATTAAAAAAAAGGCTGTTATTAAGAACCTGAGTACCTTGGCTGCAGCATCCTACTCCCCTCAACACTTACAGAAAGTTACCTAGAAATGAGAGGTGCTTGTCTGCAGGGGAAAAAGAAATGAGTTACAAAGTATCAGGCATTCATAATAGTTCAGTCATACATATACATACAAATATTCCCTTTCATACTCTTTTTCATTATAGGTTATCACAAGATATTGAATATATTTCCTTGTGCTATGCAGTATAAACAAAACAGAAACAGACTCACAGACGTAGAAAACAAACATAAGATTACGAGGTGAAGGGGAGGAAGGAAGGGCATGGGGAGGGCTAAGCTGGGAGATGGAGATTTGCAGTTACCCACCTACTTCTGGTTGTCGCTTTCTTCACTCTTACCTAGTCATAAAAGGGAAGCCCCTCTTCTCATCTACAGTCAATCCTGCCACCTATGTTTTGACCCCTCCCTCCCACCACCTTAGAAAAGTATTCTTCTTTTCTGTTTCTGTGTTTATTAACTCCTGCCTCTCAACTGAATCTTGCACATTGCTCGTGAGTGTTTTCACATCTCTTTATAAGAAAACACACAAGCACCCACCCTAAACTGCCAGTCCCGTTCTCTTCATTTTTTTTTTTTTTAGAATTCTTTTTTTGGGGTGGATGGGGTATATTAGGTTTGTTTATTTATTTGTTAACAGAGGCACTGGGATTGAACCCAGGACCTCCTGCATGCTAAGCACACCCTGTACAACTGAGCTATAACCCTCCGCATCTCTTTCTTATTTTCTCTGAAGAAAACTTCCAATAAGAGTTATGCAATGTCTTTGTATGGTGACAGATGGTAGCTAGACTTTGATGGTGATCATTTTGAAATGTAAAGAGACATTAAATCACTGTGTTGTGTAACAGGAACTAGCATAGTGTTGAAGGTCAGTTATACATCAAAAACAATCTCAGAGAAAAAGAGATCAGTTTGTGGTTACCAGAGGAGGGGGTGGGATGAGAGAAAGGGGAATTGAATGAAGGTACAAACTTCAAGTTATAAGACAGATAAGGACCAGGGAAGTAATGTACAACATGGTAAATATAACAGTGCTCTGTGTTGTATATGAAAGTTAAGAGAGTAACTCTTAAGGGTTCTCATCACAGGGAACATTTTTTTTCTATTTAATTTTCTATCTATGAGATGTTCACTAAACTTACTGTGGTCATCACTTCACGATGTATGTAAGTCAAATCGGGATGCTGTACAACTTAAACTGATCCAGTGCTGCATGCCAGTTATGTCTCAGTAAAACTGGAAGACAAAAACCTTCAAATAACAAAACAAAACAAAACAAAACAAGTCACCTTTGTTCAGTCTTGAGCTCATCATTTCTTACTCATGGATCAGTTCACTTCAGTTTGACTGATGATTTATGATCTCACTATAACCATCAATGCAAATTTTCAAAAAATTCATTTTTCTCCATTCATGACTCCTGAGCAGCATCCATTGATTTTCTCCTCCTTCTCAGGTTAATGCACTCACTTATCTTCAGTCACACCGCACCCTCTTGGCACCCTCACCCCAATCTAGCTATTACTTCTCCTTCTGTCCTATGGACCCATTCTCACCTGTTTATATCTTACACGTTGGGATTCTTTAAGATTTGGTCCTAGGTTCTCTGCTCAATACACAATCTCTGTCTCCAAAATTATATCTTTCACTCTTTAATTAATCCTTAAAATTCAATGACTCACAGTTCTACATTTAATCCTGAATCTCCTCTGAGGTCTAGACCCTTATATCCATACAAACTCTATTCTTGGAAGCTTCAGCCTGCCTTTAGACACAGTGTAAGCAAACACAAGCACCATCGCTCCCACGACACCTTCTGTAACAGTTTTCTAGATGAATGGCAACACCATCCATCTTGTGTGCAAGTCAGAAACTTAGTATCTGTTTGGATGTCTCATTTCCAAAGTCTAATTCATCCCCCAGTACTCTTAGTCATTCTACCACTATATCTTGATTTAATTTCCTTCTCTGCATTTTACTTATTATTCCAGGGCCCAATCATCCCTCACCTCTCTTTGCTTATATCAGCCCTGAACAAGTTTCTCCAGGTCAATTTTTGCAACTATTCAATCTGTTCTCCTTAATGCAGTCACAGTGATCATTTGTTCAAACAGCAAAATTTGATGTCACTCCTTTTCTTCTCCCTCTTAAGACTCTCCAGTTGCTTCTAAATGCCCTTCCAAAAAAGATTAAAATCCTTAACATGACCTAAAAGGTAAATGCATAATCTTTCCTCACTGTAAAACCCTCCATCATTGTTTCATAGAATGTCTCAACTTTTTTTTTCCTGGGCTCTTATTATGCAGGATGGGGAAGAGTTCTGCTTATTTATTTGTTTATGATTTACTTGAAGCAGCTTTACTGAGGTTTTACGTACAAATAATGCACATATTTAATGTGTGCAATTTGATGTATTTAGACGTATGCAAGTTCCTGTGGTACCATTACCATAATCAGAGTAGTAGGCATATTCAAGACCTCCCAGAGGTTCTGTTTTCCATGTGTCTAAGGACACTTCGTGTGAGCTCTTTTGCAGTGCACAACACCACCTTGTTAACTGCAGGCACTACGTTGTACAGGAGATCTCTAGAACTTACTCCTTTGGAATAACTAAAACTCTGTACCCACTGAAAAGCAACTCCCCCATTTGCCCCTCCTGGCAGCCTCTGGCAACTTTCTTCTTCTATGAATTTGACTGTTTGATTTGCCTCATTTAAGTTGAATCATGCAGTATCTGTCCCCTTGTGACTGACTTGTTTCACCCAGTATAACTTCATCACGTTGTTGCATAGTGCAGGGTTCACTCCTTCAGGCCATGCAGTATTTCATTGCAAGTATATGTGGCGTTTTCTTGATCCACTCACTTGTCAGTGAACATTGAGGTTGTTTTTTCATCTGGGCTCTTGCACTTCAGTGAACATGGGAGAGCTCACTGAACAGTCTTTGAGTCCTTGAGTATCTCTTTCCAATCTTGATTTCAGTTATTTTGGATAAATACCCAGAAGCGGGATTAATTACTGGATCATGTGGTAATCCTATTTTTAAGTTTTCAAGGAATCTCCATACTGTTTTCCAAAGCATCTGGGCCATTTTTCACTTCCACCCACAGTAAGCCAGGGTTCCGATTTCGCCAGATCCTTCCAACTTTTGTTATTTTTTGCTATTTTCTGATAACAGCCATCTGAAAAATTGTGAGGTGATATTGCATTGTGGTTTTGATTTGCATTTCCTTGATGGTTAGTGGTATTTAGTATAGTCTCATATACCAGATAATTTTGTTAGAACAAGAAAACCAATGAATTTGAAAAAATAATCATTTTCTAAGCATTAAATACTGTGACTCAATTAACTTTAGATTTGTAATGTCAGTTTTAACTCTAATTATGTATGGGTCTATGAAAATATTTGGATTCTGTATTAGCTAAAATTAATATCTAATTAAGAGAAATGGCATTATATTGACTTCAATTCGATGAAAATCTAATTAGAATTTTAAATGTAGTCCATATTTTAGAATACACATCATGACTTTTCTTCTTCTCTAATTCTGGCATAAATATTTTGTCATATTTTAGAACTGTCATACAACATAATAGGTCCAGTGTAATGGAATACATGGACAGTCAGCATTAGTGAAAATCTTTGTGCTTATGTAAAAAATCATGTTATTCACACCAAATTTTATAAAATAGAGAACAGTGACTGTAATAAGTCAAAGAAAACATAACAAGACTAAAAATGCTTTTGGAAATATTTTTTAGGAACAGTAGCTTGTTTGTGAGTATACCTTGGCTCTCCAAATGCTTTTGCGTATTATAGTGGTTCAGAACGAGATCCATAGCCTTTCAAACAGCAGTTCTGCTACTGACTCCATAAGATGTAGCGTTGTAACAGACGTCAAGCTCAGCCGTCTATTTTTCTTATCCATCAAGAGGGAATAGTAATGCCTGCTTCGCTGAGGTTCTAGAAGGATATACTTAATATACTTAATAATGACTGCAAGCATTCGGCATAACCTGGCTCACTAAGTCCCAGATTGGAAAACCATTATTCTACCTCACGCAGCTTCTGCTTTGCTAGGACAGCGCGTTGAGCACGAGTCACATATCGAACGCCTGGCCGTGCTGCGCCGTCGCGTTTCCAGAAGCAGCGGCTCGGCAGTAAGAAGGAGAGTACGTCTGCTCAGGCTGTTTTATACACTGTATCTCATTTCATCAAAGGACAGTAGAGCACCTATCTGACCAGAACCTCATCAGCTTTGTCAGAAATAGGAGATACTTTCATTTATGACTTGAAGCTTTCTTGATACCCCATGTTAAC
The DNA here is from genome assembly GCF_048773025.1 of Camelus bactrianus. NCBI lineage: Eukaryota > Metazoa > Chordata > Mammalia > Artiodactyla > Camelidae > Camelus > Camelus bactrianus. Next base: position 10,875,377 of record NC_133542.1, read on the forward strand.
GTGCAGAGTTTGAAGAAGAAATGGTAAACTCAAATTATATTAAACCAAGCTGTATAGAACTGTGACTATTCCAGCTTTCAAAAGTCTTAACTAATTCGTTGGCTGGTCACATTGCATTTGTCTGCGTGGCAGAAAGATGAGCAGCACATAAGCTTGTTCAACTCCGTGCCCACGATCCTGTGTGTAGCAGGGCCAGACTGGCTGATGACCTTGATCGTAAAATCATGGTCAGAATTGCTGAGCAGTAATCTTTGTCCTTCATGTGTATATACAGTCTTCCTCTTTCACCCACATTTTATTTTGCTTTCTTTTCTCGCTAACGCTTTTCCTGTTATTTGTGATAATGACTGTTCACGAGGTCACACTTGTATGATATAATTTTTATCCTGCAAATTTGCCTACATGGAATTGAACTGAAGATAGAATACATTCCTGAGAAATGGATCCTGCTTGGAAGTTCAAGCCAGTTCTTTACTTTAACCAATTCTCAGTTAGAGATCCAATAACAATTTAGGAAGACTGGCCTCTTTGACAAAGAATACAAATTAACAATTGAGCGGTGAGGGGAGGAAGTGCGTAGCCATCCATGTGACAGATGGCAAAACCTCAGCCTCACAGCTGATCATAAAATTTAAGGGATTTTTCTGAGCATAGTACAACTGGTAAAGCAGAAAACTCAGGCTGACTATTCAAATAGTCCATCCCCTGATTTGCTCTGAAGGAATAACCATTGCACATAATTTGGAAAGTGCTAAATGTAATTATAGGTATAAAAAGCTTTCCATTACACCTCTTGCATGGCAGAGGGTCTATAAATGCAATTTCCCTTAATGTATACGCAACTCCAACTGAGAAGTTCTGTTTGTTTTTACAATGTGCCCTGAGAAGCATGTAACTGTGTCACAGCCTGAAAAAATACTGGGCAGTGCTGCCCCAGGGCAAAGGGAAGACTCCAAGACATTACTCTGCGGCGTGTCACACAGCAGGCAACGGAGGAGTCTAGGTTCTGAAATCCATCTCTTGAAATAGTTCCTAGAATAGATATAGAATGTTTATTTCAATAAATTCAAAACCAATCTTTTGCCCTATCTCATTTACTCACACTACTCACCCATGAGAAATGAGAAGGTCAAATAAAACCAGCCCTAGATTTTTGATCCGTAGATCAGATAAGTGATTTATTCAGCAATGTACCATTTGATAGATCCCGAGGTTCTAGTTCCCAAGGCTTTGCAGTGTTTCCTGACTTAATGAATCAACTAATTTCTTTGTGAAGAGGGCAGTGATTAGTTTCTGTTTCCCTGGGCCTTACAGATACAGCCATTTGAAAACTTGGTCATTTATCTTGAATGAATTCACAGTCATGGTCACCTAGGGCCATTTTGGAATTGCAGCTCAAATAGACAGCTCAGAGTCCTGACCTAAGCACTAGCATGCCAGATTTAAATCGCCTTTTCTATTTCAAGTTTGTTTCCTAGGATACGTGAACTGAGAATTCCAACTCTATTCTGTTAGTGGGAAAGATTTGAGAGGATTCCTCTTTATAGGGTCTGAAAGAGCAACTGCCACTGCCCAGAGTCCTCACTCAAGTGAATAATAAATAAAACCTTACTTACAAATAAGGTTTTAAATAATAAAGGACTGCAGCATGGGAAGAGCAGGTTCACACATCCTCCTTAGAATAGCGTTCATTAACGGCAGGAATAGCAACAATTTTTAAACCATCACTAATAAACTCCTTCAGGTGTTTGGTAAAACAGGTTGAAATGAAGTGAAATGATGACAACAATATCTGGGTGTGGGGAGATATTGTTGGCTTTACCCACAGAGAGGTTAGACTCCCAATTAAATTCTAAGGCAGAAATACAGCATGCGAAATGGGCATAACACAGAGCTTAGCAGTGTAGAATTTGGAAATACATCTAAACAGCCAAAGTTAAAAAAAAATGCTTCTTAGGAAGAGAGCTGTCATGTTTAGGGAAAGTTCATGGTTGGCATCATAAGATAGAGCACTGGTTTAGTCATGAGTGGAGGGAGATGCAAAGGGATGGTAATGCCATTTCCATTACAAATGAATAGGACTTGAGAAGCTGACACCTATGGGAAAGACGGCGTTAGGAATTTCTAGGGTCAGTGATGTAACCGAAGGACTTGTAAGAAGGGATGCTTAACAGAGTTCCTTAAATCACTGGTGTAGAACCCCTCCCCGTCTCAGGCTATGTGTGTATAAATACGTGTATGTGAAATGGACAAATGACCGAGCTTTAAACACAGAGAAATAATAAGCACATGACACTTAGTTGGGATGGGAAGTTACAAGGAATCAGAGTCATAAACTCAGAAGCCATGGTAATCATGGAAATACCAGTTCACATGACACAGGAAAATGCAGGACGGGAGGATGGCCATGGCCCAGGTCTCTGGTGAGTCCACGGGATGTGCCCTGCCAAGTGAGGGTCCATGGTTTAGCCCAGGAAAGAGTTCAAGAGCATGCCATAGTTGAGTAAAAGCAGATTTATTCAGAGAGATGCACATTCCATAGACAGAGTGTGGACCGTCTCAGAAGGCAAGAGGGAGTGACTACAATGTGCAGGGGTGGGTAGTTTTATGGGCTCAGCAATTTCATATGCTAACAAGTAAAAGAATAATTCCAGCTATTTTGTGGTAGAGGCAATGATTCCCAGGAATTGGGTCATCACCCACTTCTTGGCCACTTATGATCAAACTTGGAACTGTCATAGCACCTGTGAGTTTCAATTAGCATGCTGATACATTACAGTGAGGGTACAGGGAGGCTCAATCTTCCACCACATTAGGACTTAAGGTCTAATGGGGGTGGAATCTTCAATTGCTGTGTCATCCTTTCAAAGGCTGTGCCCTGCTCTCTTCCCTCCTGTCTCACATGGCCATAATTAAGAATCTTGGGGACAATATAAAACATACAACTTTAATTGCTATCTAGATAAAACTAGTTTTATTTTCCATTGTCGTTATATTTAATTGGAATTTTGCTTTTATAGTTTTGAGTCACTTGAAAAACAATGATTCCTGTTGTATATCACCATCCTCTAATAGTATACTGCTGGACTTTGTTTTGCTTTTTTTCCCCCACATTCTGTCTCCCTCAGACATCTGACTGTACTCCTTAAGGACAATTCGGTATCACTAGTTTTAGCTGTCATCACTGTCTTATTAGTTCCTGTTTTTAGTCTCTCTGTGTGACATGCTTTTGCCCACGATGCTATCAACTACCTTTCTTAAAATTTTAAAAGACATTTTCCGTTTTAAGCAACTATGATAGCATCACTTTGTAGCAAAGTATTTTGATATTTTCATTTTTACAGTCCAGGGTATTTTGAATTCACTGCTTGACCCTTTGTATGGTCTTTATTTCTGATGGAAACAGGTATGACCTCTTGTGCAAAGCAGTAAAAAGACTGGTGAGGAATAGAGTGAGTGGTAGGACACGTGAGATCTGGTCACAGAAACACTCCGAGGACATCTGCAAGTCACTTGGCATATTTTTCTCATTGGTTAATTAGTGTAAAAACACCACTGCCATCATAGTGAATAGTATTGGCCTCTGTCTTTGATATAAAGTAAAATGAACAGGGACCAAAGCTTCTGATTTTAAAAAACAAGTCCTCCAATATTTTTACCCTGAACCATTACACATCTCTCTCTCTCTCTCTCTCACACACACACTTAGAATGGTGAAGCTATAAACAGTGAAATGTGAAACTGAAAAAAAAAATCAAAGTGATGCTTAAAATAAATGTTAAATATTTATAGGATATCATTTAAGAAGGATAGATGACATATATGAAATGGTTTATTCCATTGTAATAGAGATTGATCAGTGTTGATGTTATTATAAGCATTAGGCTTGATCTTTAAAAACATGAAAATATTGTCAGGGTAAAACAAACATAGTATGTGTCTAAGCATCTAGTCATTCTTCTCATCAGCACGTGCTTAAGATGTAGAAATCAAAGCACTTTCCCAACTAGCCTCGCCCAACCTCTCAAGCAACACTTCCTAATCCCTCCCCAATCCCTTAGCTTAGTCCTTAGAACCCATCCTGCTATACTCATAGTGAAGATCCTATTTGTATTTTAACAATCTCATCCATTATAGTTTCTGAAACGTTTTCTCAGAACCGCTTCATCTTCCCCCATTTTTCTGCCTGGCAAATACTCATTTATCCCAGGAGCTTTGGTTCACCTCCATGACCACAGTCAGAACTGATTTCTTCCCCTTATGAACCGACTGCTGGCATGGCGTTATTCATTACATAGATGTCAGTTTCTCAACGTGCTCCATCCACCACTAATCGTGAATTCAATAAAGGCCAAAATTTAAGAACCGAGGTTTTTGTATTTGTATATTCACTTCAATACCTTGCAAATATTTTGTGTACATTCCAAAAATCTTGCTAAATAACTAAAAAACCCCTGTAGTAGAAGGCTTTAAGAGCTTCACAATAAGTTTCCATGTATCCTTTCGGGATTTTCTTAAGCCTTTTTTTGCCCTACAATTTATTTTGGTTTGTTTGTTTTGTTTTTTCGTTTTATTTTTTTAACTGAAGTACAGTCTGTTTACAGTTTTGTGTTAGTTTCAGGTATATGGCAAAGTGATTCAGTTATATACATATTTATATTCTTGTTCAGGTTCTTTTCTGTTATAGGTTATCACAGGATACTGAATATAGTTCCCTCTGCTATACAGCAGGACTTGTTGTTCATCTCTATTATATATAATAATTTGTAGATTTTAATCCCAGACTCCTAATTTATCTGACCACTGCTGTTCCCCTTTGGTAACCAGAAGGTTGTTTTCTATGTCTGTGAGTCTGTTTCTGTTTTGTAAATAAGTTGATTTGTATAATTTTTTTTTAGCTTCCACATATAAGTAAAATCATATATTTGTTTTTCTCTGTCTGACAGTTCTCTTAGCATGATAATCTCCAGGTCGATTCATATTGGTGCACATGGCATTATTTTATTTTTTTATGGCTAGATCATGTCTATACAGTGATTACACCATGCAGTAAGAAAGGAGACAAAAAAGGAAGGAGGGAAGAAGGGAAGGAAAGAAGGAAGGAAGAAAGGAAGAAAAGAAAAGAAAAGAAAGGAAGAAAAGAAAAGAAAGAAAAGAAAAGAAAAGAAAAGAAAAGAAAAGAAAAGAAAGAAAAGAAAAAAAGAAAAGAAAAGAAAAGAGAGCTTTCCTTTCTAGATCCTTACCCTTTAAAAACACGTCTTCACCAATCCCAGCCTTTGTCAAGAAAAGCCACTATGGCCAGTTTTGTGGTTGCTTTTCCACACTTGCTAGTAATTGTTCCAGGGTAAGGAAAAGAGGCGTATACTGCTGTGAGCAAGGGAGACATATGGGTGATCACTTTTAATGAAAGAAAGAAAAAAGATTCTTGGCCACTCTCAGTTTTCTGAGCATGACCTATGACAACAGGAATTCAGAAGCCAGCATTACTCAGGCAAAATAATGGTGTTCATTTTTGGTGAGGAGGGTAACGTAGGTACCTGGCTTTAGGGAGGGAGAGCAGTGGGGGAGTTTATGATTTAAACAGAAGTACATGTAGTTATATTATTTCCAGGATAGTATCCCTCAGCTTTAAAAAAAATCAGTTTGTTGTGAAATAGCTTGTAAACATGTGTTGGCACAAATGGCTTCATAAAGACATTTATTGGATGACCCATGTATTCAGCCATCTGTTCTGTGAGAGACAGTGGCAGTTAGATATCCTAAACCACAGGTGGGAACTAACATCAGATATTTCCCTGGAGTCGAATAGCAACCAGATTTGAAGGCTTATAAATGTTCTGGAAATTTATCACGCATCTTGGCCTCTGGACATTTTCAAAGCACTTCCTAGTCATGAGGAATTACACCTATGAAGAATCTTGTCTTTCCAGGCAGGGGTATGGCTTGTTCTCTATTCGTCAGTGAGACCAGGTGGCAGGAATATGGCTTGTTTGCCAATCAGCTGGATTTATAAGAGACGTCAATTCAGAGTGATCAATACACAGGCAACTTCGGGGAATCCAACAGGAGTCTGGCTTTCAGGCTTTCAGTATCTTCTGATAGATCTCTTTCCTTCTTAAACTAGTTAATGGTGGTTATCCTGCAAGTAGAAGCCATAACACCCTGAGAGATTAACAGGAACTCACACGTCTCCCAATTTCTAGAGTATGTAAGTCAGAGTGACCCCCATCTTGAATTACATAACTATCTATGTATAACTGAATATAGAACTATGTAATTTTTGAACCCAGACTTCAGAATTGCATTATTTCCAAGTCCTGGAGAGTAAATACCCTTTGGACAAGTCATTTAAGCATTTGTATGTCTTTTCATGGCTCCGAGCACTGCTGTAAGCTCTTCATAGGTGTCGTTTCATTTAATTATCACAGGAAACCAAGAAGACAAATTCTCTCAGCAAATAATTATCAACTTTTACAGGACAACTGAGACATGGCAACCTTTGCAAGGTCACAGAGCTTGCACATGGTGAAGCTGGGAACTGAAGCTAGAGGTCTGACTTCTGAGTCTGTGTTTTTAAGCAAATGTTCTATCATCTCCAGTTTGTTCTGGTTGGGAAATCTGACTCTGCTGTCAGACCAGCTTGAATTGTTGTGTGTGATCAACAGGGAGTGACCGTGTGTGAACATTTGCATTGTTTAAGGGGGTTATTTTCATTACTTTGTTTTTGTTTTGTTTTGGGGGTTCTTTTTGTTTGTTTTTAAATGGAAGTCAAACCTCTCTTTGTTCCTTGAATTGCTGGTTGCTGATGTCTTTTGATTCTCATAAGATATGAGCACCTACTATGAAAAAAACCAACAAACAAAATGTTGATGGGGCAACATTACAGGGAAAACCTGTAGAGGAGAGAGAAAGGTGAGTATTCCTGGCAAGAATGGAAGAATATCATCTTTGGGGTGGCTGGAGCTCTGGAGAATGTTTCCCTGATTCCTGACAATACCCAAGGCAGACAACCAAACCTGAGCAGTGATGGCTGAGTGGGGAAGCAAGGAGACAACCTCCTACCTCACAAAAAAATTCCCAAAGCTCAGAGTTCAGGATTGGTGAAAAAGTGGTGGAGAGTCACTTAAGTATGGGCATTATGATTTATATAGTACAATACATTGCAAACACAGGAATACTGGCTCATGGGTGTGTGTGTGTGTGTGAAGTGAAATGGAGATGGCGAGCACATTGCTTGTCAGTTTCAACCATTAAGGAAATTTAATGATTATTATTGATACTGTCATGATTTCTTGTTCCTCTGGAATGGATCTTACTAAAGAGTCAAGGGTCAGCTCTTTTAATCCTCTGTATCTTCAGATTATAGATGTCAATACTCCTTACATTTCTGTATGTCTTATATATTTATCATGAAATTTCCCCCCCCCATTTTTGTGTTCTTCCTAGACTATAGTTAGCAGTCCAGGTGCAGCCTGAGTTTTGCAAGAAAAATAGCACCTAGGTTAGGATGTAGAAAAAAATTTTTGAGAGTCAGTAAAAAATGACTTCTATTCTTGATGCTTTGTGCTAAGTTGATGTCTGTGTATTCAGTGGTGATAAACTTACTTTTTTAGTGGTGCAGTTTCTGTCCAATTAAAATATGCTTATTGGCATGTGCTTGAGTTGTGTGTGAATACATACATGCATGCACGGCTCCCATTTGTTCTCCTTACAGTGGATGAAACTGATAGGAGTACCCAAAGCAGATGAGAAACAGTCCGGCTGCAGTTCAGCCACAGAGAGCAAAGCCCTAATGTCGTTAAGCTGTTATTTATTGATCTGCTGTCAAGGGCAGCAAAGCAGGGTAATTTCACAGCTCAGAATAAAAATAAATAAATTTTAAAAGTCACTTTCCTGATAGATTGTGTGTATCCAGTGCATTCCATTTCCATATCTTTGCAGTTCTTGATTTCCTTATACACCCAGAAGTAATGAATCCATAAATAAGATGAATGTATGACAGTATCTTCTCTTTTTTTTTAATTGATGGTATTTTGTGTTTAATTCATCAGTCAAATGTATTAGGCTCAGGAAAGGAGGAAATCTGGGAAGCCAGTGCCACTTAAAAAGATGATAAATGCTTAATTTTATCTTTGGTATCAATTTGCTCCTTTTTTTGAGGAGGAAATTACTAACAGAAAAAATAACTATGATAGTGATTACAATTATCTGTTTAACCCCCGTCTTTGTTTTATTTTCTTGTTTTATATGTTCTTTATTTTTATCTTTAAAAATAAAGGGAACAGCCAACATCCTATGAACTGACTCCCTATCAGTTTGGAAAGGGGGCGTTTTGAAGTACAGCAGTTGTGAATTACAATGTGAAATAGAGGAGTTGCATGTGAATTGTATGTGGTGGTTTTTCTTTGACTGGGGTTTTTCTCTTGTATTCCTTACTATAACTTTCTGTGCAAGTTTTAACTACAGTTTTCATTTAGGACATTGAATCTTCTTCTAGCTTGCTATACGGTACTGCTAAACCACACTGTTACTTCATTTCCCTGTGTGATCAACCAGGTATTGAGAGTGTTAAAAATGTAATAGATCAGCTTTACATTTTTAACAGTCCCTGAGTTTGCTACAAATGTGGCTTCCTCGTTTTCCTTAATTGTGGAATGATGCTAAGCTTCAGTGCTCTTGTTGGCTTGAGCGGTCTCTTAGATGATGAATCCAGAACAAGCAACCCCAGGTGAGAGATCTCTGCCCCAAGGAAGAGCTGAGGTGTGTTCCCTGGTACACTTCTGTACTCTGTTAGTGCTTGGTAATGATGGGTTTGCGGACTTTCTCCAAATTTTTCTGCTGATATGCAAGTGTCTCCTTCCCTGTAATCTGATTCTTACTGAGCCAGTGGATGACTTCATTACATTTGTCAAAAACCTTCTGTGTGTCCTCATCATTGACATTGCCTTTGATATTCTTTACATTCAGCCACAGCTTTCACGTTGAAGATGTAGGATTTAAGACAATATTTAGAGGACACTTTGTCTCTCTGCTTCGTGTTTCTTAGCCTCCTGAATTGTACCCTTGGTGTCTTCCTCGCTCAAAGGACCCTTGTCATTGTTGGTGGCAGCCTAGTTCGCTTTTCCTGTGCTGTGGTCCCCATGCTGTGATCTGAGATACGCCACATAGAACAAGAGTGTGCCTGTGAATTGGAACTTGCCAAGCAGGGTGTCAGGGCACATCCACTTTATAATCCAGAATAAGTGTGCTGAGCTGGTTGTCTGAGCAAGTTGTGAAGGTCTGTGTCTGCTTTGTGAGCACGCTGATACAGTGGCTGATCATGGTGATTGTGATCCCACCAGGAGTCTCAATACCAATGGAAAAATGAGTGATTTCCAAGAGCAGCAAATCATCAACATGGTCACATTTGTCCCTAGATAAGATCACTGCCTGGGCAGGTGTGTCATGAACAACAGCTCCATAGGGGCTGATGTTCCTGTCAGTTGTCTTCCTCTGAAGAAGTCTTGCAGAAGTTTCTGAGTACTAGAGATGTGTGGATGATCACCCATCAGGTGAGGGCAAGCATCTGTGACTTGTCTAACCCAGCACAGTGACTGGCTTTCTCCGCAGAGTCTAGATAGAATGTCACAAAACAGGTCAGCGTTCCTTTTTCCAATTGGCACAACTAATGAACGCATGGAAGTCAGCCCTTTTCTGGGAGAGAATCAATGTCGTTTGACCTGATAGTTTTTTAAAGTACGTTGAGCATGTTTACAAGCAGCACAGAGGCTATAGTTGGCTCTCTTGTTCTAACACATAGCAGCCTTCTGACGCCTGCACTTGAGATCTGTAATCAGACTTTCTGTTTGTCAAAGTCTTCTTCAGTTAAGCATCAGTCTTCAGCTATAGCTTTGACCCAAAAGATTCCATTGTCAGTAGTGAGGATTTACACATTTAAAGTATACCTTCTAAGAAAAGACTCAACATATTTATTTCACCACCAAGATCTTGTTCCCACAGAGCAGCTGTCAATGACTCTGATACTTCTGAGAGCATTGAGTTGAGTAGTAGGTTCAGTATCTTTGGAAACCTGATGTTTACAGCCATTAATAAACTAATGCTGTGACAATGGTATTTGTAGACTGTCCTTCCATGGTAGGCTTCTTGATTTCTCCATCTTTGCTAGAATCGTAGATGGTAGCTTCTCTGGTCAGAAGCCTGTGGGCCCTCCCTTGTATTCCATCTGGACCATAGGCTTTCCTGCATCAGTTACCACCAAGAGGGGCCAGTGGTTCTTATCAGACCGGACAGCAGCATTTTCAAAATCTGCATTCCAACTAATACAGTCTGATTCTTTGAAACACGCCACAGCTCAATTGTGCAATATAAACTAAGGTGACAGTTTCAGGGGATCCCCCTAGTATTGGCAACTATCTCCACTTCCCATGCTGGAAGATACCCACACAGGAATCAATGGTACCAGTGTCAGTGGCAACTGTGGGTACCACGTGCTTTCGGAGTGTCGTTCAGGTCTAGCTCAGCTTACTGGAGAAAGTTACTGAAGCTGCTGCTATTTTCAAGGAGAGCTCTCTCCTTTTTAAAAAAGAAAATATAAATGCCATTTTCTTCTGAGAATGAGGATAATATTTATTGTAAAACAAACAGCCGCTCTATGACAAACTATTCAAATTAGCACTATCTATAAATGCTGAAGTGAGGTTTTTGGTGATAATCCTTCCAATTATTTCCATCTGCTCTGCTCTGGAGACATCGCAGTATGAAGTGAGTGTAATGTCACATATATGGGAACACGATATGTTGCTTTTTTTTTAAATTTTTATACACAAAAACATGTCACAGGGAGAGAAAAAGAGAATTTCCTTACTCAATTTAAGTGTCTTCGTAGTACAGAATTGCATTTTTTTGTATATATATTTTTTTATTGAAGTATAGTCAGTTTACAGTGTTGTGTCAATTTCTGGTGTACAGCATAATGCTTCATTCATACATGAACACACATATATTCGTTTTCATATTTTTTTTCACTGTAGGTTACATTCTATGTGTGCACTGTTTTATCTTGCTCTCACTGATTGACTTTTTTTTATATTCTAATTTGGCTTAGTATAAACAATAAAGAAGTGAAGTCGTTTTACAAGTATATCTGTTCACTTGTGTAATTATTTTCTTAATATTGCTTCTTCAAACTCTTATTGCTAAATCAAAGTATATTTCACATTTCAATACTGAATGCATTGAATTATTTAATACATATTGTCCTTAATACTCCAAAGAACAAATCATAAAATATTTTTTTCTTCAGAATATCTCCAACACTAGATTTCAGTGGTTTATTTTAAACTTTACTAATCTGATAGCTGAAAAATTATACGTCATCATTTTAATTTGTCTTTATTTTAATACTAAAGATTTTGAACCATTTTTTAACATTACTTCAGTCATTTTAATGGCTCCTTTTGTGAAGCATATGTTTATGTACTTTGAATATTTTCTACTTGGATGATGAACTTGGATGTGTATACGTTAAGGGCAGCAACTCTTTTTGTTGCTTTTTTGGGGTTTTGTTTTCCACGCATCATTTTCTCCTAACAAACTCAGCTACCAATGTAGAATTAAAATACTCATTGTATATAAAATTCCACTATTTCAATCTTTATTTTTAGATTAACAGAAAGTCTCACTTTTTGCTCTTGCTATTTAGATTTTTAAAAACGTTTGACTAGATAAGCTTATAGTCACTGTAGATGTTCTATTTGATCATGTGTATGTATGCGTGTGTCTCTTTAAAAATTACAAGTAAACTGACACCCAAAGGAAAAATAAATAGAAAGCCTCATGCTATTTAATATCATCATAAGATTAATTTTTGTAGGAAAAGGACACATCCTGGCTTTCCTTTCCTCTTCAACTATCTCACTTGCTTCTCTTTAGGTATTTTTTGTAATCCTTCTGCTGTGATCTGCTGTGCCAAATGCTTCTAATTTTATAGGATCCAGTTTAAACTTTACTTTTCATTAGTATATTTTCCCCCTGTATTTTCAAAAAAACACTGCAACACTTTTAGCTGACCATTGGCTTTAACATTTTATTGCAAACTGATATAGTCAGTGTTAAATTGGTTCATGAGAATATTATCTCCCTAAAAGAAGTAATATTCCTGATGTCAGAGTTCAGACGTCAGCCTTAAGCATTCAAAATAGCTAGCGTAATACTAGACAGAGAAGAAGTGGGCACCTAATTTAAGGCGTAAATGTATACATTCTTCATAGTTTCAATCACATCACCAACAAAACAGCTGTTGCATTATATGTTCCCTCCTAATTCTAACTCATTCTTCATCTTTCAAAGTATTAAATTAAAAAAAAGTGATAAATATGGAGGAAATAGTTTCACGACTGGTTGAGAAATGACAATAGTCATTAATTGGATTTAACCAAGAAGGAGTTCTACAAATTCAGCTTCATTATTTTCATTTTAGGCAGCAAAAATTTATCGAAGTATGCATAACACCACAAATTGTCATGTATCATAGAAATAAATCCTTATTGTTTTATCAAAGATGACATAATATTGCAAAAGGGAAAAGCAATACGAGAACATCGGCTATATTAAAATTAAAGTTAATTTACAATCAAATATACACCAGAAATTTGAAAATTTAATATTTTCTTATCATAAGGAAAGGATAATTGATAGTAATGTTAGGGCTAGTATCTTAATTTGTACATTATTGTAAGTAAATATATCATGTTTTCTTTATTGTCACATAAGAAACTCAATTTTATTAAAACTAACTTAAAAGTAGAAAAATTAAAAAATATTGTTTACAAAGATTTGCACATTATTATTAAGTCTTAACTTCAATAAAAAATCTTGGATACATCTATTTGAACATCCCATACAAATGTCAAAATATTGACTTGGAGACAAAATATATGAAAGGGTATTTGGGGCATTAATTTCTTTTAATTTTAATTGACTCAAAGAGTGAAAGTCAAAATATTTGTGTTCAGGAAAAGAAAGATACTGCAGTTTTGTTCCAGTTTAGTTTATTTTGAGTAGAATCCTCCTGCTTACGAGTGGGTTGTTTTCTAAAAGGTCTGTATAAATCAATTATTTGAAAAGTGGAATGTTTTTTCCATTGCTGTAATAAAATAAATAGTGATTTGGTTACTTATGTAAACAGCTCCACAAACTCAGGGTGCAAATGTAGTTCATTTTGCTTTGAAACATTTTTCCCTATTCATTAACAGAATAAAAATCTGCTCTATTAAAAGGAGCACCTGTGTGGAAGATCCTTTAGAGAAGATGAGAAAACAGGACAGCAAACTGGGATGAAACATTGGCAAATCACATATCTGGGAAAGCTCTTTTATCTAGAATATGTAAAGAACTCTCAAAACCTAAGTTTAAAAACAATCCAGTTAGAAAAGCAGCTAAAGACATGTATAGACATCTCACCAAAAAGGAGATGTGAATGGCAGATAAACACATGAAAATATGCTTGGTATCATTTCCCATTAGTGATCTGTCAGTTCAAACCCCTATGAGATATCCCCACATCTTTATTCAAGTATTTAATTTTTTAAAAAAATATGACAAAACCAAATGCTGATGAGAAAATGGATAAACTGGATCTTTCATACATTTATTTATATATTTTTATTGAAATATAGTCAGTTTACAATGTTATGTCAATTTCTGGTGTACAGCACAGTACTTCAGTCATATAGGAACATACATATATTCATTTTCATATTCTTTTTCACCATAAGTTACTACAAGATACTGAATATAGTTCCCTGTGCTCTACAGTATGAAGTTGTTATTTATCCAAACATTTCTGGTGATAATATAAAATGGTACAGGCACTCTGAAAAATAATTTGGCAGTTTCTAATAAAATTACACATAACTCAGCAGTCATATTCCTGGGCACTTAGCCAAGAGAAGTGAAAACATACATTTACATTAAAGCCGCTACATGCATCTTCATACCAGATTTTTATAGTAGATCCAAACTGGAAGCATTTGAATGTCCTTCATTGGGTAAATGTTTAAATAACTGTGCTACATCCATGCCATGGAACCCTCCTCAATGACAGAAACAAACAGGATACATGTGGTAATTTAGATGAATTCCCAGGACATCATTATTGGTGGAAAACTTAATCTCTAAAGGTTAGATACCATATGTTTTCATTTGTGTAACATAATAAAACATTCTGGAAACTATAGTGGTGGAGTCCTTTGTCTGGAAACAGGGACTAGGCATAGACTTGTAAATGTAAAGGTCTAGCGTGAGGGAGTTTCCTTGTGGTTGTTGGAAGAGCTCATATATATGATGGAATTGGTAAGCACTATGAACACATGAGCACACATGCAGAGTAATGCATGTAAAATAGTTTTAAAATCTGAATAAGGACTGTAGTCTACTCAACAGCATTATACGGAGGCCCATGTGCTGGTATTGGCATTGGTACCGTACTGCAGCTGGACGAGATGTCCCCACAAGAATTTTGGGTGGAAGGTACACAGGACTTGATGTATAGTGTTCTCTACTTTTTGACATCTACAGTATTTCAAAGTAATAACTTAAAATAAGGGAAGAGAGCATTCATTATCTCACTTTGTGATTTCTACCATCCTCTGACTTCCCCAGGAACCCTTCTGGCTCATACATTTCAGGGAGAGCATCGACGCAGATGCCACACACAATGGAGAGAAGGCTTAGGTCTAGCTAATATGTTGCTGCCATGGCTTCTTACCAGTGTAGGGTGTCATTTTAAAACATTGATCTTAACATAGACTCAAGAGGCATTTTTTTCCTCCTCTGCTGATGGATAGCAGGTTCTCAGGTTTTCTTTAAAAAATTAACACTCTAATAAACTTAGCTAAAATATCTCCTCCTTAGGCCCCCAAATAATGTTGAGCTGCTTTATTTCTCATACATTGGCATTCTCAGGGTGTCTGGTATTCCAGAATGATGAAATCACGAACACGTTAGCTTCCTGTCTTTCAAAGACCCACAATTAGCATTTTATCAACCAACCTATGGATCTCCTATGCTTAATATTTTTAAAATGTTCTTTATACACATCTACACAGAATGTCTATTATCACTGTTTTTCTACCAATGAGGCTATTCACGCATTCATCTAAGGAGACTTCAGTGTGACGTCATACAGTCTACCACCAGCCTTACGAGAGCAGGCTACTTTTTTCCTAAGACACACACAGATGGTGTTATTTTGGTTCTTTACTCTTCTAGAAAGATTACACTCATTAAATTATAGCGTGAATTTATAAAATATGTCTGGGGGAGAAGAGAGATACAACCAAAACTTTAACAGTTTCTTCACTGACACGGTACGCTGCTATAATCAGGATCCCAGGTGAATTGACAAAAACCCATTAAACCTGGCTCCTTTGAGACTATTAAACAGGCACCAAAGGGAAAAAAATTAATTATGACTTGATTTTATCTCAGTGAATAGGACTGAAGACAAAAAAAAAAAGAACAAAACTTGCAGGAGACAGAGTTGAGTCTCAAGCATAATCTGTAGATTCAATATAATTGTGTAATAAATGGCTTTGCCAAACAGTGAGTTCTCAGAGGAAATTGTTCAACAAGTGGTTGTGTATATTTCAACAATTTCAAAGAAGGCATTACTGATTTGATTTTGTCCTGATGTCCCTGCTGCCCCTGATGCTGTTCCATGGGAAAATGTAGATCAGGGGAGGAGCTATTCCTCTCTCAAGCGTTAGCTTCTTACCCTCTGGCAGGAGGCGGTGAACGTCTTGGCTTTGCTCTCAGTTTGGCTTGTTGTTTTAATTGACCGCTGCTCCAACACCTGCTGGCTCAGCTCTGCTCCTGACGGTATCCAGTTCTATCAAAGCCGTGTGCTGAGGGCACAAGTTGATTGTCGAAATATAACTGTTCATAGTATAAGCATATAATTGAACTGGGGAAAGATTAACTCCTAAGAAACATGTACATGGTATCACCCGGTTCCAGTACTCTACACGTTGTGTTGCCTTTGTGGAAGAAACCTTTAAAACTGTTGTCAAAATACAGTTATTACTGAAAAGATGTGACGTGCCTATCCAGAAAGGGGAAACAGAGATGAGCAAGATTCTCTAAGAAACAGAAAATACAAGAGATGTGCAAGATTCTCTAAGCCTGCTCAGAAGGATAGGCAAGATATTTACTACAACTGTATTACCTGTCTACAGAAAGACTGATAATAAACATTAAATCAGTGCCACATGTGATTAAGTTAAAAACATGTTTTTGAAGAGTATAATATCCTGTAATTAATATGTTACTAAGAAGATACGTGATCCGATGTCGCCTTGACATTGAATTATTTAATTTAAATACAGTTGGCTTGAATGCCCACTTTGTCCTGTGAAAAATCTAATACCCAATGTAAGATGTCTACTAGTGGCTTAAATTCTCATTTCCAAGGTTGTCTTTTATCACTTTCTTGTTCCTATTTTAATAATAGTTGCACTTCTAATAATGCCTGTAGCCATCTCTATGCTGTACATTTAGCCAAATGTGAAGTGCATCCCTGCTTCTAAGACTTAAAAATACTTAGCATGTTTTTCTAGTATCATTTTAGGTTAATAGAAAATACATTCCATAGCTTAGCAATAAAACAAATATAAAGTATTCTCCTTTCTTAAAAAGTCCTCAGCTATATATTTCCGCAGAGAACTTCAGCAGACTTGATTTTCTCTCTTGTTATTCCTCTGTCCGTTCAGACGTATTTTTCTTTCCAGCCTCTTCAAGTCAAGCCCAGAGGATGTTATTTCTATACACACCCATATTCATTGCATATTTTTCTGAACACAGGCATTTCTTTTCATGAGAAGAATCTGCACTGCCCTCTTAATTATTTCCTGCCATGCTGTTAGGGTATTCTCAAGCAAGAACTATAGATAAGTGATGTGATCCATTTAATAAAGGTCACATGTGAGGTGCAGTAGCTCCAGAATTGATAAATACTCCAGTATGTCAAGCAGTGAGAGGGCACAGAAAAGATGTGTATCTGTACTACTTGAAATGCATTAGAGACTGTGGCAAGAATGCTTAACTCAATACCCACTGATAAATAGAAAAAAAATATTCATCATTTTCTATGTGCCTGGAAGTGTGAAAACATCACCTATTTTATTTCTTTTTTATCTCTACAGCCACACTGTTGGTTGATATTACTGTCCCTATTAACAGATTTTTGAAAACTGACAGCCAATGAGGTTGTAAATTGCCCATGATCCTACCTAGAGCCAAGAGTCTAAAAAATTTATTGTTTACAGAGCCCACACTTATATCCAAAAATCATGATTTTTGCCCCTTGGTGAGAGTTCTTCATTGATAAGATGGAAATTTTTTAACATTGTACTTCATCAGAATCAAAAATAATTACCAAAGGTTTAATTATCAAGAAAGAATTTGCAGTAATCAAAAGTGATATCAGTTATTTGTATGAGATCTATCCTAGTCTGTAAAGTCAATATAAAACCTTCCAATTTTTTTATTTAAGGGAAGTAATTGATATGCATTACTCCGCATATGCAGTCTTCAAGAAGACACTTAGAAACAACATTAAGAAATGAATGTTTAGCATAAGAAACATATTGAAAATACACAGAATGTCTTTCTTTTATACATTTTTATTCCCTGTCTTGGCTCTTGCATGCTTTATTATTACTCCTCTAGCTTCTAAATAAGATTGATTGGTGAGTCGATTACAGAGATGCCTGAGCACAGATTGTGGAAAGTCTTCATGGGACCCAGTGTGCCATAAATCAAACAGCAGGTGAGTGTGTGGGAGACACATTTCCCTGACTCACAAAATGAAAAAAGTGAGTAAATAAACCAGCTCATTTAGTGCAAGATAACCAACATCAGTAATAACTTTTGTTAATATATAGGATGCAGTTACACAAACTTTCCTTTCATTATATTTATAATATACAAAGTATTACACTAAGCAGCAGGGGAGATGTAAGTGTGAAGCAGTGAGGGACTTGGCAGTTACATCACCGTCAAGTAGAGGAGATAAATGCTGGCTCTGTAGCACAGAGAAGACATTAGCAGCAAATGTTTAAGATCATTTGAAAGAGGAGAAATTTACGTCCCCTAAGGTAGTGATTTGAAGAACAGAGGAAGATTCTTAGAAGGTGTTTCCATGCATACATGTTATGAAAAAAATGGCATTCAAAAGGGAAACAGCAGTGTGAGCATTGATCCTCCCATTTTCACAACAAACTCAAATAAAAACAGACCTTATTTTTTTTTTGCTTTCACTCAGTATGCACACAATTTACACCTCCACTGCTGTAAATACTCTTTTTAAAATTTTTTATCCTATTTGCTTTTTTATGTTTTGATTTCTTGGTATGTGCCGGTCACTACAATAAGCCCTGGGAATGGAGAAGAGAGAACCAAAGTCCTTGTTCTCAAGGAAATCTTAAGCTAGAGAACCTTTCCCATGTCCACAATGCTTCTCTGTCTTTTCTCTCCTGTCTCATTAAGCGGTCACTGTTTTAGTCAACATCATCATCGCCTGTTCGTAGGATTATTTGGACAGTTTCCTAGACTTGCCCCTTTAAATCCACCTGCACATTGTTGAGGGTCGTCCTTGGTGCTCTCTGTTGGCAGGAGTGGAAATCCAGCTAGACTGCTGAAATTAGGTGGTCACTGCGTAAGTACATGGACCAAAACGTAGACAATAGTTATGTGCATAAATGATAGCAGAACACATGCAAAAATAGCCATGTTAGAATGTTCATCTCAGAGCAAATTATAATAGTGAAATGAAAACCATAATTCAAATCTCCATCACTGTTATGGTAACATAAAAAATAGTACATAATCATTAAAATGATTTTACCATTTATAAGTTTTGACCTAGAAAAGATGGCCATGATGTGTTTTCAAATATGTGTGTGTGTTTGACAGAGAGAGAGAACCCTGGAGGAATATGTTTTAAATGGCTAAAATTGATTATCGCTGTGTCAAGAAGTTATGGTTAGCAACTGAACATTTTTTCCAAGATCATTGTAACAATTCATCAAAATCTTAATATAAATAATATTTATTAATTTATATATAACAAATGTATTCATAATATGAAAATTGAGCTTTCATATAAATAAAAACGTTAAAGCAACACTATTTTATATAGTAAACAATGTAATATTGCAAGTTCTATATACTTAGGAAAAGAGTAGCTTTTCAATTTTCTTATCTGTATTATAAAGAATTTTTCTGCCACTGTTTTTGCTTAGATTATCATAATTGCATGCTAAACAATTATTTGTGGAGCTGTCATAAATTGCTCAGTAAATTGTAGGCATTACGATTTAGTCAAGAAGCCCACTATATATAGAAAACTGAAAAAAAAGTAAGATATATATTTTTTAACAGATTTAGGCTAACTGTGAAGATCTCTTTATTTTTCCAAGAAACATAAACATTTAGAAATGGAAAGGCTCTCTAATCATAACAGATGATTTAGGTATACTGTTTGGAAAAAAAAAACCCAAAACATTTAAGTGATAAATTTTTCTGACAGTGATTGGTAATATCAGATTTCATATAACTGGGGGGAGGTGGATGAGTGTCAGTCAGAAGTTTAGCTAATAATATGGGATCACAGTCTGAATATTCCTGGGGATAATTTTTCTCAAATTGTGTCATATTCCATCTGGGTTATTTTATCACAAAGCTCAAAAGTCTAATTTGCACAGAAATCTTCATGAGGTATTGGGAAGCTAAAGGAATCAAACTCTGGTTATAGAAAGAGCCAGACAAGATCTCTTTGAACTTCTATCAGTCCTCCAATCCTTTTCATAGTTTACATTATTGGATGCTTTCTCCATTATAACCTTCAACTCAACGCTGGAGCCCACTTGGAATTATGATCTGGTGAGGTCAACAAACATCACTGCTTCCTTCCACATCTTTCTTCCCTCTTTCTCATGACTTGTCAGTTTCCAAGTTCAGTTTTGTCTTCTCTAACATCTTCCCTCCTTTCTTTCATGATTCTTGTCACTTTCATTGGTCAAGCCGCTCTCTTTTCTTCCCTTTAAGGACCAAAGTTACCCCTACGTTAGGTCACCTAA
Organism: Camelus bactrianus; assembly: GCF_048773025.1. Lineage (NCBI taxonomy): Eukaryota > Metazoa > Chordata > Mammalia > Artiodactyla > Camelidae > Camelus > Camelus bactrianus. The sequence goes on from NC_133542.1 coordinate 10,895,515, forward strand.
TGTTGTCTCACAGTTCACTACATATATATTTTTCTTTGTGTGACCTTTTACATCCTTTGTATTGCCATATTTTCAGCATGAGTCATCTTTTTTTCTGCAATGTCTAATATGCCATTAATGCTACCCAAGGTATTCTTCATCCTGGACATTGTAGTTTTTGTCTCAAGAAATTTAATTTGAGCCTTTTTTTTTTCAGTAGCCCTAATTAAGTTTTCTTTTTTAATTCAAGTATAGTTGATTCACAAGTTGTGTTAGTTTCTGGTGTAAGGATTTTTTTCCTCAACATGTGTAATACAGCTACAATAATTGTTGTAATATCCTTGTCTACTAGTCTAACATCTGTGTCAGTTCTGAGTGGGTTCAGTTGATTGCTGTTCTCTTCATTAAGGTTAATTAATTGAAATAGGGACTACATCCTCCCAGATGAAGCTGGGCCATGGAGAAAGGAAGTGATGTGTTGGACTGGTTGAGTATTCAAGAGTAATATTCCTTGAAATATGTGTGAGGAAGTCTGTGTGATCTTGGAATGGTTTTGGGAGACGAGACTTCTTGGTTGAGCAAAGGCTAGCTGGTTTCTCCCTTAAAGTATAAACTGCTTATTTTCCCTGATTTTAGGACATATAATTTCACAACAATGAAAAGAAGAAAATATGCTTCTCACTTCTCTGCTAAATTTTTAGGACAGGAAAGGCTTGAGGAAAATGGCAGAGTGATGTTCATTTAAAACAATAAAACAATGAAAGGTTAATTACTGACTAAAATAAAACTCTATGTGCATAAAGATGGTGGGACTATAATGATTCCTTGGCAAATGAGAAAACTTCATGTTTTCTGAAGAAGTGTTATTATTGGTCTTTTGTTTGCAGATTTATCTTCTCCCTGTATGATCCCACTAAAATGCATTAAGGATTTGGTTCTCTTTCTGGTATTTGCTTTGATATTAACCCTACAAACAGAGAAGATAGTGTGTGTTTCTGTATAAAACACGTCAAAGGTGACCTAGATGAGAGTTTACATTATGCTGTTATTTATATCATATTTCAAGTTTCCTGTAATGCCTAAGGCATCAACATTAATGTGGACTTATTATGTCCATTTCATAATTGGTGAATGTAAGTTTTAGAAAGGTTAAGTGCTTGCAATAGTAAGATAAATCTGTGAAGGATTTACATACAAACCCATGATTTCTAGTTTCAAATCTACTATTCTGCCCTCTGCCTTGGAACTATTTAAGTTTGCAGGCTAGAGGCAGTGGGAAATCTACTGTTTCACACAGCATCAATGAAATATAATTGCACTCTTGATTATGTTTAAGATACAAAGAAACTTTAGTCTACATTCATGTTTTTTAACTGAAAGCTTCAGTTCGAGTATAAATTTTCTTTAAGTAATGTTCCTAGCAATTTTAGAGAGAACATTAGAAAGACTTTATGTGCCCGGTACAATCTGTATTCCCTTTGACAACTCATTAGTTTACATATGCAAAATAAGTCTACCTTTTTGTTTACATAATTAAGATGCAATGCTGGGATAGCACTGACTGCTTAATTAAAGCAATTAGGATCGCAGTGGATCATGGCACAACTTACCTTAAAATGTGTGAGCAGAATACATTACAGGCTATGGTGCAGTAAATAGTCATTGAGTTCAAAATACTTCCTACAATATAAAATATAAAACATATTTAAGTGCTTAATTAAAGTTGCATTTATCCTTAACATTATAGATGCATTAAGAAAAAATAGAAACCTTAAAGCTTACCTGCTTTTCAAGACTTGGTGTCCATGGTATAAGAGGACTTCGGCAAACCCTGTGACATTTCATTCAAAACAACGAAATTCCCAATAGAGAGCTTTTTTTTTTTTTTTGCTTGCAGGGTCCTTGAATGTACGTGCATTAGGAACCTTTAGCGGTGGTAGGTGGCTGGCTGAGGGCTGAAGGAGACAGAGCCTGCCTGTGTCTCTGTCTTTCCATCAGAGAGATACGGCATCTCCCGCCTTATCTGAGAAGAGTTTAGAAGAGTGGTTGAATTAGTATGGGCTTTAAAATGGCAGTGTTGGAATAAAACTCCAGGCTCAACATTTATTTCCTGGTAAATATGGGTGCTTAATTTTTCTAAGGTTCAATCTCACTAATAAAATTATATCTGCCTCATGGACAACAGTAGATCCAGGTTTTATGGGACCTAAAGCAACACTTTGGGGGTGCTCTTCAAGGAAAAGAGGGCAAAATAGGAATGATTGCTAATATTAATGTAGAATTTACCAAAAAAATCACAATATGATATATATTTGAAGAAGCTGGCAAAGCCCATATACCTAACAAAATGCAACTGTTTTTATTGTTTAACTTCCAGACACATTCTTTATTGTACTTTTTCTTTGGCTTTGGCCACATGTTCTCTGATCACTTCTTTATAACACTTTGGAATGATTACTTTCTTTAGTTAAAATAGAAATGCAATTCACTATTTCCCTTGGCATGGTTGATTATTTTTAAATTAATAATGGCAATTTAGAAAAGGTATTTTCAGTTTCACAAGTAAGTATTGACTTCATCGTGTGGATTTTAAAGGTTATTTTCAAACTTGGGAAGCCTCCATTGAGTTAATTTTGTCTATGAGGTATTTCTGATGTACTTTCTGCAGTATTGCTGTAGGTCTGTGACCTAGAAACACAGGAATTTTAACGAATACTATTTTATATAATGCTCATTTTTTAAATGCATGATGTTTCTGTGGTCCTGTACATTCATTAAGTATATACCTGCCAGAGAGAAATTCTACTGTGACTAGGTGCTGGTGAGAACTGAATGCTCTTCTTGCAGTTTTATACTTCTTCTGACTACAAAAATACCCCAACAACAAAATGTTTTGAGCTTTGTACCTTTTATATCACATAATTCTTTTCCAGAGTATCTTGGGACACATTTATATACATCACGATCTGTGGCCCTAAACCCTTGTGACGTGATGATGGGGGACTCAGCACAGTGACCCCCAGGAGTACCTACTGTTCCTCTATGGTATATTCAAAATGTCTTAACCATACATCGACTAAATACAAAGTTTCTGTATCTCAAACTTAACTTCTGCCACCAGACAGCAAAACTGCCCATGGCTGCCTCAGTGCTCCCTGACACAAGGAGAGGGTGTGAGAGGTGAAGCTGTTATTTAAAGGGATTATCAGTTTTAACTAACTGTGGTTAAAATCTTTTAATTGTATAAATATAACATCATTATAAGCATTGAAACAATTGCTAGCATCTCATCTTTGGAAAAGAATGTGTGAACAAATGACTCTGAATTTTAAGGTTCATTATGTACGTGGTATGTCTGCTTCTGGTTTAATGTTTACTTAATGGACTAATTAAAGCTTGTATTCAACTATATATATATTTAAATATTATCCCCACAAAACCTACTGACATATAACGCCATAAGAACTATCACCTTCTAGTTTTCTACTTCAAGTTCAGAAATTCTTATGCTAATTAGAAAAAAGTTTCAAGATAAAATCTCAACAAGATTCTTATTGTTCCTCATCCTCAACAAAGAATTAATCAAATATTTCCAGGTTAATTTTTTAAATCATGGAGAAACATTTTATTAAAATATCACAGTATGTATTTTAATTACAAACCTGAGATTAACAATTGATTAAAATATACAAATGTCTTGGTAATATTAAGCACTTTCTTATTTTTCTTGAGAGTTTTTGGACAATTCTATCGTGAAAATAACCTGTGATCATTTTAGCTGATACAAAGGAAATGATTTAATAGAAATATTAGGGCATTAGTGCATTTTTGATTATCTTGTAATAATCCCTTAATAATGAAAACATTCTCTTGAGAAAAATCTATTATTATTATTAATTTTTAGAGGTCTAGCTCTTGTCAACTAAATTAAAATACACAACCTAGAAGTTAAAAATTATGTTTTATTCAGCAGAGAAAATTGAGGACTTAAGCCAGGAGGACAGCCTCTCAGATAGCTCTGAGGGACTGCTCTGAAGAGGTGAGAGAGGAGCCTGGATATGTAAGAATTTTTGCACAAAAACCAGGTAGTAGGAACATCAGAAGATTATTATGAATTAAAAACTGGACACCTCAAGTTAATGTATTTAGCACTTTTCTAGGTATTGGAAGATACAAGAGTCTGGTCTCATGGAAATCATTCCTTTGACATGCACCTTAGCTACCTAGGGACAGTGTCCTGTCCTTGTCCATCCTGGGTCCCCTCAGGGTGCACAGTCTTGGGTGGCTGCAGTGGCTGATGACTTGCTGGCCACAGCATCCTTTCCTGACTGACAGGGCTGGCAGTCTCTTTCTTCCACACTCCCATACTCTGTAGGATAATGATTTTGCATGACATTCCAGAAATTCTCTAACATTTTTATCAGCTTCCCAAAATCCTGTATGTTAGATAGAATTTGCCGCTTCACTTGATAATCAATTTGTGTTCCATTTCCAATATATTTTGTAATATTTAATTTATAGAAAAATTAGACTGGCCATCAGACAGGGTTAGACATTATTGTAAAAATAGGGGTGACTAATTTGGGGAAGGCTGTATTAGTCAGCTTGTATCGCCATGACAAAAATACCAGACTGGGTAGCTTAAAGAACAGAAAATTTTTTTGTCACAGTTTTGGTGGCTGGAAGTCCAAGGTCACAGTGGCAGCAGAGTTCACTTCCAGTGAGACCTCTTTTCCTGGCTTGTAGATAGCTTGTATCCTTCCGTGTCTTTCCTCTGTGATTGCTTAGAGAGAAGGTGAGAGATCTTTGCAGTCTCCTCTTCTTTCAAGGAAACTAGTCCTAAGGTATTAGGGCCCCACATTTATGACTTAATTAATTCTTGAAAGGTTCTATCTTTAAATCCAATCCCATTGCGGGGTTAGGGCTTCAACCTATGGATTTTGAGAGACGACGTTTCAATCCAGGACAGGGACTAATAGAATGAATGCTCAGATTATGAAAATGCATTCATGTTAAAATTATTTTTGTTCCATAACTCTGCATAATGAATACTTAGCTAATAAATATCCACTGTACTGTATTTTGCCTTTAAACACTTTAAATATTCACTTGACTCTCTTCTTGACTGCACATGCATGTCCTAAAGAGAAGTCTGATGTGCTTCTTACCTCTGTTCCTCTGTAACCATTGTGTGTTTTGTCCTTTTTTCCTCTGCCCAATTTCAAGATTTCTAGGTTTTTCTGAAATTGAATATGATATACCTGGGTGTATTTTTCATTTGGTATTAATCCAGCTGCATGATCTCTAAGCTTTCTGGACAGGTCATTTCATGTCTATTACTAATTTTGGAAATTTCTCTGTCATTATTATAAATACTTCATCTGTTCCTTCCCTCTTTCTTTTTTAGTATCCCTCTGATAGGTATAGTTCACTTTTTGAAACTGCCTTTCAGTTCTTGTATGTCCTATTCTTTCATTATTTTCATTCTTTCCTTCTTTGCATTTTGGATCACAAATTTTCTATTGACATATTTTCTAGCTTTTACAGCTGTATTCTTTAAACACTATTGAACCCATCAAACACATTTTTTTTATTTCTATTGCATTTTTTTCTAGCATTTCTTTTTAATCTTTTCATCTGCTTATAGTAGCCATCTGTTCTTGCCTGATGTCTACGTTTTTTGTTTAAAACCCTTAACATATTAACCATAGTTTTTTTTTTTTTTTGATTCCTTGTTTGATAACTTCAAAATCTTTGGCTTGTCTGAGTCTGGGTCTGATTCTTGCTTTGTATTTTTAGGCTTTATCCCCCCCTTGATTTTTAACATGCCTTGTAATTTATTATTAGAAACTGGGTAATAGCCATGGAGGTAAATAGACTTTTAGTGTGAGATTTTATATTGCTCTCACTGGGCCTTGGACTGTGTTTACTGATTGCTGTAGCTGTAGGTGGCCGAGGCTTCAAATACAAGTGTCCTTACTTTTGTGTCCCCTGTAGTCTGTGGCTTCCATATCATTTGCTCCTCGGATAGACTCTGCGTCTTGCAGTGTGTCTGGCTGTCAGCCACCGGAGCCCTGCTGGTGGGCGGTAAGGTGTGAAGGATGGGACCTATCCTGTAATCCTACGGGTGCATCTCAGTGTTTAGGGGCAGCCTGTGTACTTAGGCTGTGAACTTCACACGGGCTTCTTAGTTCTCCTTAGGTGAAACAGGAAGGCTGAGGGGGGTGGGGGCTGAAGTTGGAGAAATGCCTTTCCTACTGGTGAGAAAAGGATGTGGTAAAGGTTTTTGCCCTGTAGAGCAGGCCTTTGTAATAGAGAACACTCTGGGCATGTTTTAATGGTTACGTTTCCTCTGCCCCTGCCAGTGTCTTTAGTGAATTGTTCTTGGTTGTTTATCTTTAAAACCTGGTGGAGTCCCTGGATGTAAAAGCCTGGAAAATTTGGAGGACCTCCTCAGGCCCCAGGAATTCCTCACTCCCAAGTCAGTGCACAGCAGCCTCCAGCAATGCAACAAGAAAATTTCCATATAAACATTCCTATCACCTCATGGGTGGGTCTTCTCCCCCCATGAACAGATCTTAGCTGTGACTCTAGATTTGCTCGTCTCTCCAGATTTAAGGGCAGTGATTTGCCCTGTGACCTCAGTCCAGGAAAAGTCCAGGAAAAGTCATAGGTTTTCAGTGACTGTTTTTTTCCCCTCCTTTTCTTACTGTAGGAACAGGAGTAATGACTTCTAAGCTCTTTACATAAATGTTGGAGCTGAAACCAAAAGCTGTATTGAAACGTTGCTTCCCCAAAGCTTATACATGGTTTGGAGCTAGGCTGCCTGGGTTCACAAATTCAGTCTTTATCACATACTATGGGAACTTGGGGAAGTTATTTAACTTTCTGTGCCTCAATTTTTTTTTTTTTTGATCTGTTCTTGAGGGTAATTATAATACCTACCTCACTGAGTTTCTATGAGGATTTAGTGAAATAACACATAAGCAGTGCCTGGCGCATTGTGAGTGCCATGTGTGTATCATTTAATCCCGTGATAACCCCCTGAAATAAATATTCTGTTAAAGAGAGGAACACAGCTACAGATGGTTTAAATAACTTGACTAAGTGATCTTAAGTAGCCAGTCCAGATTTGTAAACTATACCTGTGATTTGGAGATAATATAGAAGAAAAATAATGCCCCATCCGAATTCCCATAACTGACCATACAATTTTTATAACTTAAAATACTGATCCCGGCCTGCAGAAATGGGTTAGTGCTATTTAGAAATTAATTTTATGTGTGTGGAGTCCTGAAATTATAGATGAATTATATGGATGCGAAAGACCAGCCTAATCTGCCCAAGTTTCAAGTGTAGAAATAGACCTTCCTGTCAAACAAAATGAAACAAAACGACTCCTGCAGAGCCCCAGTCCTTTTCCTTACCTGACTGAATATTTGTTTTTCACGGGGCCACTCATTAAATACTGAAATGATGTTTTGAAATAGCAAAATCATGCAGGGCTTATAGAAGGCCAAGCATTCTCAAGCCCTCCATGCATGCCCATTCAGTTCCCCAGGGAACCAAAATATTTACTGTTTTCCTCTGACTTTTCTCTTGCTTCGGAAGTTTCCTTCCCATTGTTTTATTCTTCTATTTGTCTGAGACCAGTACCTGTGCTTCAAATCAAGCAAGTGTCTTTTTTAAAACCTCAGCTTGTCCTGGCACTGGGAGTGTCAGTCAGCAGCATGATGAACAGGCTGTATGAATAATCAATATTTACAGCATGAGAAGCTTTCCATTCTTCCAATAATGACATATGCCATTGACACACTGATGTGCGAAAACGGGGCATGAGAGGATGGCCATGTCCCAGGTCCCAGGTGAGTCCCTGGGATGTGCCCCGCCAACTGACTGTCATTGGCTTCACACGGGAAAGCATTCAGGAGTGAGCCATAGTAGAGTAAAAGTAGATTTATTCAGAGAAGCACACTCCATAGACAGAGGGCAGGCATTCTTAGAAGGCCAGAGAGGCCATGAGGTGTGGGGTGGTGTTTAGTTTAAAGTACAAGTAGATACACACTCCATACACAGAGTGTGGTCTGTATCACTTAGAAAGAAGAGTGGCCATGAGACATGGGGGTTTTTAGTTTTTATGAGCTCAGTAGCTTCATATGCTAACAAGTGGGAGAATTCCCAGCTACTTTGGGGAAGGGGCTAGGATTCCCAGGAACTGGGCCATCACCCACTTTTTGACCTTTTATGGTCAGCCATGGAGCTGCCATGGTGCCTGTGGGTGTGTTACTTAGCGTGCTAATATATTACATTGAGCATATAATGAAGCTCAAGGTCAACTGGAAGTCAGATCTCCTGCCACCCTGAGTTGCAAGGCCTACTGAGAGTTGACTTTTCTGCCACCTTGGTGCTAATTGCTGTGTCCTTCCTTTAATGGCTGTACCCTGCCCCCGTCCCTCCTGTCTCAGTGTGAGAGGCCTCTTCACCAAATTTGGCACTTGCTGGTAGATTTTAGAGGTTGTTCTGCTTTCCCTCATCTAACAGAAACTAAAAAGTGTGTTTTTTTCATTTTCAGGCAAACCATAAAACCCACAGTAAGAAGGAATAAAACTGCCAAACTCTTGTGAGAGGGATTCCCACCTGGTGAATCTTTAAAAGCCATAAATCCAGAATTACATTGCCTTTGCTGCAGTTCCAGAGGACTCACATCTTCCTCAGTCTGTTAATTATTGCATTAACCTTCTTAGATAAACTGCACCCCAGTAGAATGTCCCTGACCTTTGGTAAAATCCCAACATACTAATAGGTCTTTCACTCCAATGGATATTCAGAGATCCCTAAGCATTCCACAGTCCTCAGAATTTGGCCCCTAATCCATTATTGTTTCAATGTGTTTCATAATAACTTAAAGAAGACTCAGTATTTAAACAGTTTTGTCTTCCTGCCTTTCTTTTTTTTCCCCCTGCCTTTCTCTTCCCCTTCCAGAAAGCATTATTCCTATTCAAAAGAGAAAAAAAAAAAAAACTAGTTCACACATAGTATTGGCCGGGGGGTGGGGGGTGGGGGTGGAATGCAAATGCTTTCAAAGTGTGTCTGCACCAAATAGGGTGTTTTGCCTGACAGGGATGAGACTTTAATTTTGTTGGTGTGTTGTTAGGTACCATTCTTCTCCCAATTAATTTCAGTCAGGAATTTTATTAGCACTAATGTGCCCACATGACAGCACGTCTTCCTTACATATATATTTAAATTCATTAATTTGTATGGTGAAGCTTGGAACTCCCCCAATGGATAGTCTCTTAAATACTTACCTAGTTAGGATTAAAACTTGTCAAAATAAATGCAAATATTTGCTGTGGACAAAGGCGGGTGGGCACTCTGGTTGGTGCTTAAGGATGTTTCATTGAAGTTGAGTGAACCCAGAATGTTATAAAGGGGGAGTCCTGGGAGTGAGCTGGATTCAGAATTAAGATTCTTTTTTTTTTAATTGAAGAATAATTAACTTACAGTATTCTATTAGTTTTGGGTGTACAGAATAGTTATTCAACATTTTTATACACTATAAAATAATCACAACAATAAGTCTAGTCACCATATGTCACTATACTAAGTTATTATAGTATTATTGATGATATTCCCTATGCTGTACATTACACCCTATGACTTACTTATTTCATAAATGGACGTTTGTTCCTCTTAATCCCTTTACCTATTTTCCCCATCTCTCCAGCCCCCTCCTTCTACCAACCACCAGCTTGTTGTTTGTATCAATGGATCTGTGTTTCTTTTGTTATGTTTCTTCATTTGTTTTGTTTTTTTAGATTACACATTTAAGGGAAATAATATGGTATCTGTCTTTAACTTTCTTCCTTATCTCACCTAACATAATATCCTCTAGGTCCATCCATGTTGTCACAAATGGCAAGATTTCATTCTTTATTATGGCTGAGTAATATTCCATGGTGTGTGTGTGTGTGTGTGTGTGTGTGTGTGTGTGTGTGTGTACGTACACACTTCTTCTTTACTCATTTATATACTGATGGACCCTTAGGTTCCTTCTGTATCTTTGTTAATATAAATAATGATACAATGAATGCTGGGCACATCTAGCAAAGATAAACAAATGAAAATACATCAAACTAAAAAGATTTTGAACAGAAAAGGAAACTGTCAACAAAAAAGACAACCTACTGGGAGAAGATATTTGCAAAGGATACACCGGTATACCTCATTTTGTTGTATGTCACAGATGCTGTGTTGTTTTTAAAAATTGGAGTTTTGGGGCAACCTTTTGTGGAGCAAATCTACAGGCCCCATTTTTCCAAAAGCATTTGCTAACCTCATGTCTCTGTTACGCTTTGGTAATTTTCACAATATTTCAAACTTCTCCATTCTTATATTTGTTTTGGTGGCCTGTAATCAGTGATCTTTGATGTTACTGCTATGATTCACTGCAAGTTCATGTGATGGTTAGCTTCTTTTAGCAATGCAATATTTTTAATTAAGGTATGTACATTATTTTCTTAGGCATGAAACTATACACTTAATAGACTACAGTATGTGTAAATGTAACTGGGAAACCAAATAATTCATGTGACTCAGTTTATTGCTGTATTTGCTTCATCACAGTGGTCTGGAACCAGACCCTCAGTATCTCTGAGGTTGGCTTTTATCTGATAACGGGCTGATATCAAAAATAAATGAAGAACTTATACAGTTCAATGTCACAAACAACCAAACTACTCACTGAAAAGTGAGCAGGGAACCTGAACAGACATTTTTCCAAAGAAGATACACAAATGATTAACAGGTGCTTGAACAGGTGCTCAGCATCACTCATCATCAGGGAAATGCAAATCAAAACTATGATGAGATATCCCCGAGCACCAATCAGAACAGCTATTACCCAAAAAACAGGAAGTGACAAGTGCTGGTGCTGATGCAGAGAAAAGGGAATCCTCATGCACTGCTGCTGGGAGGGTCAGCTGGTACAACTACTATGGAAAACAGAATGAGGGTTCTTCAAACAATTAAAACAGAACTACCATACTGTCTAGAAATTCCACATCTAGGTCTTTACCTGAAGAAAACAAACACCCTAATTTGAAAAGATATATGTACCCCAGTGTTCATTGCAGCATTAGGACCTAAGAGTCAAAGGATTTATTGTTGTTAACAACAACTAAAAAGACTACACCTGTTTCCAGAACCCTTCTTGAACTGGTTACCATGAATGTATGTGTGTGTGTGTGTGTGTGTGTGTGTGTTTAAATTAAAAGAACAGCAGGGCTTTTTAGTATCTCAACTGATGGTAATGATGGCTACAAATTTTTCTCAGTATTTAACAGTATTTATTTTGAGTTATCAATTCATTATTATTGACTTTTGAGCAATTGAAAGCACTGTTATATTTTTGAAAATATGTGAAGGTGGTTATTTCAGAAAATTATGCACTGTGGGATAATCAACCAGGAGAGAAGCCTGGAGCCATTGGAAATGGAGGTTTTAATAAAGAGGTGTTCTGAGTTTTATTCTTAAGGTTATAAAGCCAGTTCAAACCAGTTGTCCACTGGTGATATTTGAAAGTATAATCCAAAACACCATGAGAAGAAAACATGAGTTGAGTATTGTATACATGACATTTATCTTTGCTCTTGTGATTTCTAGCAACTTAGAAAATCCACTGGGTGTGTTTTCATGTGTAAGTTCACTGACGCTGCTGTCACCTAAGTAGTGACAAGTGGACAGTTCATTCTTTGCTCACTGGTGTCTGAAAGTGATTCCTTTTTCTAGAGGAGAATATAATTTGCAGGAAGACAGCTCAATCGTCTGCTGTCTTGGACTGTGCTGTCCAGGCATCAGTTTTCACATCACCCAGACTTGAATTTAAACCTCTGTCCTAGTCCAGCAACACTGGATGCATTTCCCAACATTGTTGATATGCCTGCTTCTCTGTATACAAAGAACACAGTGGAATGAAAATTTGTAGAATGCAAGGGTGTCATGAGGACTGAAGAATGAGCAAACCGTGGGGCAGTGAGTGGAGTGCATCGCTGTTCACCTGCTTGCCTCTCTCCTGGTCAACGTTATTCCCAAGATTACTGTCCTGGCTACCTATTAGCTCCACGTGACAGGTGGTTGCAATTTTACACAGCGAAATAGGGCACCCAGATTTGTTTGTTTGTTTGTTTATGAAAAGAGATAAATCTTTTTATTCTAGAATTTTTCTGAAATTCTGCAAGAGTGTTATTAGCAACTCCACACAAAACTGTGGTAACTTACATATCATTTAAGTCCTACTTAATTTTCTACTGTATTATCTAGAAAATCTTGAACCTAGCTTTATTTGAGGCAGATGAGCTGGTTCAAATTGCGAAGTCATCTGATGGGGGGAGGGGGATGTTTTTCAAATTTAACAAAAAGCCATACAATTTGTATAGGAAGCCAGGGTTAAAAAATAGAAACAGTTGCAATGTTTTCTATCCTTATCAGAATTAACTGGCGAATGCCTTTGAGCTATCATATATAATGAGGGGAATTTTTCATAAGAGCTGTAGCTGTGAAGAAAATTACTTTAATAGGTTTTTGAATAATGGACTTTTGGTATGTTTGTCAGGATTATTTTACTAATTGAGCTTTCTTGTTTTTTGCTCACTGAGATTGATTCCTTAGATAGAGAAACTTCAGTGATGGACACTCTTTTGCACATGTTACTGTTCTGTATTTACCCCACCAGCACTTATTAAATACTAGCTGAATACAAAGCAAACCTACTAGATATTAGTTGATAAAGTAGAAAGATAATAAGACAGGTGAGATAAAAATTAGCTGTATGACAGTGACAGTGCGTATGAAAGCGGCCAATTTTGGATGGAGTAGCTGTGCATTTAAACCTGCAAAAGCATATAATGGATTCAGGAGTATGAATATAATTCGATTTAGCTACATGTATTAAAAAACTGGGGCATAAATGAGGCAGGTTATTTTTGTCATACCTAAAATATTGTTGGTTAAGGGCTGCTTTGGTCTCCCCAATATCATCAGGAAATAAGGCTTTTTAAAAAAATTTCTGTTCCTTGATCATGAATTATACATAGACTCAATTCTCAGAATGATTGTCTACAAAAGGTCACCAAATCAAGGCCCACAAGCCAGATCTACTCTCTGCCACATTTTGCATGTAAAGTTGCTCTGGAGCCCAGCCACCCCTGTTTGTCATGTGCTGTCTAAGGCTGCTTTCACGACCCTGTGGCAGGATTGCATAGTTGTGTAGCCAGGACAGAGAATGTAGTCCTGCAAAGCTACATGTTTGCTTTCTGGCCCTTTATAAAAAAATAGTTTGCTGATTCATGATCTAAGACACTGCTTTCTATTAGAAGTCATACATTGTGAGTGATGTATGTAATTTATATTTTCTAGAAGCCAGATTAAACAACTAAAACTAAACAAGCAAAAAAATTTTTAATGTATTTCATTTAATCCTTTATATCAAAAATTATCATTTCACTCTGTAATACATTTACAAAATAGTAAGCTATTTTTTTTAAGTCTTTGATGTTTGGAGTATATTTCACTTTGAACTGTTCACACTTCAAATCCTCCATGGCCACGTGTGTCAGATGGCTATCAAACTGGACAGCAGAAGATGGTTATCCCAAAAGGAGTACACCCATATCCTTTGCTTTCTCCATAGAAAGAGGGAGGAAGGGAAGAAGTTTTGAGTGGAACAAACAAAGAAAGCAGACATAAAAGCAACAGCAAGATGGTATATGTAAGAATACACTCATATCAGTATTTATACTCAAGGTGCATAATTTAAAGATCTCAGTTAAAAGGCAGAGGTTGTCCGATGGATAAAAACCAAGAAAAAATATTCTGCCAAAAAGAAAACAATTTTAAACAGAAGACACAAGTGGGCTAAAAGTAAAAGAATAGAAAAAGACAAGCTATGCTAACCCTCCTGGGGCGGCTACACCGACTCCAGGCAAAGCGGGTTTCATCACAGAAACGTTACCCAGTGTAAAGACGTTCATTCAATGGTGAGAAATGAGCCGCTTCACCATGAGAACATGGCGGTTATACATGCTTTGCTGTCTTCCAGCGGAAGTTTTACTTTACTGGCATGTAGAGAACATTCCGCCTGAACCGTATTATTTTCAGGTACACAAAACTAAATTTACCAAGACGGACCATTAAGCAAATTTAAATAAAGTTCCATGGGATCAAATCACAACAAGCGTTTCAAGACTACAAAATTAAAAACTGGAAATGAATAACAGAAACAAATTTGAAAAATGATGAAATAGTTAGAAACTAAATGATAGACTTTTAAACTGATAGGTCAGCAAATCTATCAAAACAATGATTAGAAAAATATGTCTAACTCAGTGAAAATGCATATACTACACACCCAAAATTTGTGGGCTGTAGGTAAAGCATTATATTGAAGAAAATTTATAGCATTAGAAGCCTTTATTATAAAACACAAAGATCTCAGACTAATTTCCTTCCATTTAAAAGAAGTTAAAAAAGGATTTAATTAAGTCCTAAGTAAGCAGCAGAAAGTAAATAATAGAGGTTAGTATGGAAATAGAAAAACAGAAAAGTAAGTAAGTCAGTGAAACCAAAAGTGTGTCCTTACAGACAAGAATTTAAGCTGATAAGCCTCTAACCAGACTAGCCAGGAAAAATAAGAGAGGGGACACATATTACTAATGTAAGGAATGAAGGAAGTGAAAATTCTGCATCATCTACTAAGAATATATGAATGGAATATTGTCAATAACTTTATGCCAACAAATTTGACAGCCTGTATAAAGTAAACAAATTCTTCAAAAATGACAAATCCAGGCTTACTCAAGAATACGTCAGCTTAATAAGCCTCTCTATATTTGTAGTGGAAGAGATAGTCCAGGGGACTTCACTGGTGACATCTGTGACACTTTAAAGAATTTATATCAATTCCATATAAAGTCTTCCAGAAAAATGAAGAGAAGGAAGCACTTGCCAATGCCTTCTATGAAGTCAGTGTTACTCTAATAATTGACAAAAGGGACACTTTTTCACAATGGTGCTGGATCAATTTGACATACATGGATAGACAGACAGACAGATACATGCATACATACATATGTGCACCAGCTTTGATCTACACCAGTACCACATGCAAAACTTAATATTGGCCTAATTGAAAACCTAAAACTATAAAACTTCTAGATTATGTAGGGAAATATTTTTGTGGTATTAGTAAGACACAGATTCCTTTGATACCATACCATACCATGATCTCTCAAAGATGGATAAATTGCATTCATCCAAATTAATAATGCTTGCTCTTCAAAAGGCACTATTAGAAAAATAAAATGACAAGCCAGAGACTGGAAAAGATCACTTGTAAGTCACATGTCTGACAAAAAGGACTTATATTTGGATGAATACAGAAGTCTCAAACTTAATAAGAAAATACTTGAAAAATACAAGGAAAGATTTAAACATACACATTATAAAACAAGATATATGGATAATAAATAGCACATAGTAATATATGGAGGAGTATTAGTCCTTAGGGAAATGCAAATTAAAACTACAATAATATATCACATCTAACAGGTTGTCTGAAATTGAAAAAGATTAACTTTATGGAGTTCAGGAGCGTGTGGAGTAATCAGAACATAGCATGCTGGTGGAAATGTACATGGTACAGGATCTTGGAAAAGAGTTTGATTACTTCTATAGAAGTTATATATACCCCTTCCATACTAACCAACAAATCAACTCCTGTTTACCCAAAGGAAATGAAGGCATCATTTACATAAATATTTGTATGCAAAATTCATAGCATCTGTTTTTGCTAAAAACTGGATACAACAAATGTTTGTCAATAGCCCTGTTGATAAATTAATTGTGGTATGGCCATAATTGAAGTACTACTGGAGAGTAAAAAAGAAATAAACTATGGATATGTGCTAAAAAAGTGGATGAAGCTCAGAGTAACTTTATTAATTGTAAGAGGTTAGACCCCTCAAACTGTATTTGTATAAAATTTCACAAAATGAACTATGTTGACAGAAAGCTGATCAGCAGTTGCCTTGGGATGGGGGCATGAGGAAAGACAGAAGTGATTGCACAAAAAGAGTCATGAGAAAGACGTTAAAGGTGGTGAATGTATTGCTTATCTTGATTGTGATGATGGCTTCTCGAGTGAGTGTGTGTGTTGTCCAATAAAACTACTGAGAAACTGCACAATAGCTTTGACCTCACCATTCTAAGTGAAATGCATTTGAATATAAAAGTGATACAGGACAAGTTAATGCCAGAATGCCAGATATCCAAAAGTATAAATTCAGGGACTGGCTGAAAAAATTATATTTTTGTTTGTGTGTGTGTGTTTTACAAATCATAGAAAATAGCTAGCTGGCTATATAGATGCCATGGACTGGACTGTCTTCCTTTCAAGTTAATTAGTTGAAGCCCTGACTGCCAATGTGACCTCTATCTGGAAATGGGGATCTTTAGGAGGTATTGAAGGGTAAATGAATCCATAAGAGTGAGACTTGAATCTGACAGGACTGTGACCTTATAAGAAAGGAAAGAAATCCTTATTTCCCTTTTTTTATCTTCTGTCTCTCTCTCTCTCTCTCTCTCTCTCTCTCTGTTGGGGGTAGGGGAAGGAGGTGTGTATCTGTGTCTTTCTGTCTTTCTCCAGCATATGAAGACATGGGGAGAAGTTGGCCATTGGTAAGCCAGGAGAAGAGCTCTCACTAGGACTCAGCCATGTTGGTTCCCTGACCTTGATCTTGCAGGCTTCAGAACTGTGAGAAAATACATTTCTGTCATTTAAGTCACCTAGTCTGTGTTTTTTTTTTTTAATGACAGTCCAATCTGACTAATACTATATCTATATCTGTATCTATAAAGATCATGGTCTCTACAAGTAAATTTTAAGTTCTACAATGATTGTCAGATTTGAGTGAATGTCTACAACAGAGACACTTAGCTAAAATTTATTTAATTTGGGCACAATTTTATATCAAATAGTAGAACATAATTATCAGTTGGCTTTTACTAATTTATTATATATTATAAACCTGAAATTTATTCATCATCATCTATTTATGTACTTTATTAAATGTGGTTTTGAGCATCTGGTGAAATGCTGTGGCTGACTCACTTAGCTACCAAGGGTTTCAGATGTCTTCTTCCTTCTCACTTCCATGCAGAAGATGGAAAGATCGTATGCTTGCTTTCTTAATCCCAGAAGGATTATATGCTTGGTTTCCTCTCTTAAACCTCTGGGTTTCTGTGAAGCAGTTTTGTCTCATTCAACATAAGTGACAGTTTTCAGGAGCTTCTGGAAGGTGTTTGCTTTTCCTGATAAAAAGGAAATGTTTGTCCCCAGATCTCCAAGTTTGTTTGGCTTTGAATACAAATACACTGTTTGCTGCCAGAGAGACTGTGTTGCAATAATGAAGGAAAGGAAATTTCATCACAGGTATACTAGTCCTAATATTTCTGAGCAAATGAATGGACTTCAATGTACACTTGCCTCTATGCATCTTCTTATATTTAAAAAATAAAGTCAGTGGAGAGGGGATAGCTCAGTGGTAGAGTGTGTGCTTAGCATGCACAAGGTCCTAGGTTCTTTCCCCACTACCTCCATTTAAATCAATCAGTCAACTTAATTGTCTCACCCCCACACAAAAGAGTCCAATATTTAAGCTATTGAAAGTTTTCTGTTTAATGAAGAATACTGCATATATATTCTTAATGAATAAGCCCAGTGTATGTTAAAAAATAATTTTTGGCTTTAGGATTACAGAAATGGCAAGTGTTGCTTTTTGATTGGAACAGCTTAGAGTCTCATAAGGATGATAAACAAGTAAAGAAAGGCTTGGTGAGAGTTGCTCTTGGAAGAGGAAACCACAGTGCTGAGGGATAAATCAGAAGACCATATAAGGCTTTTTGCACAGCTATCATCTTGATTGTAGGACATTTTTGGAAACATTTCCAAAAACAAGAAGAGGTAGAAAAAGAAAGAAAACACGCTGAACCAGTTGCCCTGAATGGCATTAAGCTCTCAGAGTGTGTGGGGTGTGAAAATGAATCTGACACGGTTTATTATGGAATCAGTGAAATGGCTTCATGCAGGTTAGCAGGAAAACCTGGCTGGTACTCCAACATCGCTGAAAGCATTTAGATGAAGGAAAAGCCAAGCACTCCCTAGTGTTAGACACGCCGTGATCTGCTGTCGGACAAGGGTCTGAGCTGGAAGCAGTTGGGAACAGAGAGAGAACAATGTCTTTTAACCATGACTTCATGCAGGTGCTTTGTTTTTGAAAAACCTTTTTCACTTTTGCATCTAGAAAGGTGCTGAGATTTTAACGCCATGCAAAATGAGTAAAACAATACTTCACAGAGGAATGTGTACAGTATTTAGATGGGTTAATAGGTTGGCTCCGCACAAGGATGACTCTCACAATACTTCTTTGGCTTAACGTGTATGCAGGGGTCTGGGATCAAGTTACAAAGCTGCGTTCTTTGTTTTCCAGTTGATGGAATGGTGACAGTTGCGGCTGGGAGGTGGAAAAGGGGACAGACCAATTATGAGAAAGTTATGAGACCTTGAGTTTATTAGCTAGAGACCTGAGTACAGCAGGTCATAAATTACCAGAGAATGTTCCCAGACCCCTTTGATTTTCTGTTACCAAGAATGTGCTGTAGTTGTCACGTGTACTGATGTGTATTTATTCATCTCACTTTAAGTGAAATTTTGGGCTGGGTACAATACTCTGTCCTGGTGTTTTCTTGGTGTTTCATCCTGGTGTTTCTTTCCCTTAGAAAGTTCTCGGTCCAGTTTGGGAAAGGAGACAGTCAAACACAGGCTAACAAGTGTTGGGAGCTCATTTGCTCAGACAGCTGCTGTTGGAGCATTTGGTTCAAAAAAGGAATAGTGATTGTAACTTTGTGGGAAGTAAAGGAGGGTCCGCAGAGGTGGTGCATGTAAGACAAATACTGTGATCAAAGTTTGAAATGATTTTATCTTCATGTATAGCAAATGATAAGTTAATAAGAGAATCTTAAGAAAAATACTTTTGCTATGTATGTAGGCCATCGATGTTTGTTTCTGCACCATAAATAACTTTCTATTTATAAATAGCTCTGCTTGTTGAATTATTCAATCCTCCAAAGCTCACATGCCACATGGTCAGCCCAGATACTATTTTATTTTACATTCTATTCTTATTTACACTTAATGTGTGATTTAAACATTATGCGTACATAACCAAATATCTCTCAGTTCCATAGAAAAAAGCAACTTTAAGAAATTAATATGTAGTTTTACTGTCTCCTTTGTGTATAGCTAAAATATTTATATGCTAAGCACACATGTTTATTAACAATATAGCAATCTCTGAATCCATATTTACTCTTCCTGATCACGCATTGCTTCCTAGATTGCTTGCATTTTGTTACTGCCCTGTTTTTCCTTTCCCCTGCTGAAAACACGTAAGCAAATTAGTTATTTACCTGTGGTACATTTGTATGCATATATCAAAGAAGAAAAATGAAACCTACACTTTGTAGAAATGAAATCATTCCAGTAGGTCGTGTATTACTTGTGAGTCTAGTCAGATGTCCTCAGTCACAGCACTGCCTGACACCTCTTCCTACCGTCACAGAGTGAGGTCTGTGACCGATGGTGTATAACTCATAAGGAAAGGAGGCAGAATTGATGGGAATGGAAATTCAGATTGGCCAAATTTTGATTCAGGCTCCTAAAAATTAGGCAGCCATGCTGATCAGCTCCCACTGTTACTAGCAAGGTTACAGACATAGCCTACTGTTGTTAAATTCATAAGACATAAATTTAATATAACCACAGTCCAGCAATCACCAGTGAGCACCAAGTGTTCCCACAGGACACAGAAAATAAACAATTGTTCAGATCCAATCTTTCAATTAAGGAGATGGGAGGAAATCTGTTGTGTTGAGCAATTCCAAATGAATTGAGAGAGTGCTTTAAAGTGAAATAAAGTGGCTGAAATGCATGGACAGTTGCATCAAATTCAGTCTTAACTGCAATATTTGACTGGTAGGATGTCACGGGATAGAGTTACAGATGGGGTGATGAGGTCTTCAGAGTCATTACAGAACTGAGAGAATTGAGGCCAGTTTCTTCATCTAAGACATGGAAATCCAAGTCTTATTTGTAGATCAGTGAGGTTAAAATGAGGAAAAAATATATGAGAGATCTGAAATGTTACTATAGTGCTAAATAAAAGGCAGTTTCCTCTCTTTTTTTTGCTCAGTTCCTTAGTAGTAATTGGGAACAAGTTACTCTTAAGAACTTTGCAGCAATTCACTAACTTTAGCCTGTTTAATAAGTAAGTATGAAATTGCAGAAATTAAATCCATGTAAGTAACTGGAGGAGAACTGTATGCTAGAATTTCCATCATTCAAAGTAATTTTGCATTGATCATAACCAAAACCGAGTCTCTGGTTTATTCAATGAAAAGTAAGCAATGGTTTCGTTTTTTTTCTTTGTATATTTTTTTTATTGACGTATAATCAGTTTACAATGTTGTGTCAGTTTCTGGTGTACAGCACAGTGCTTCAGTCATGCATGAACATACATATATTTATTTTCATATTCTTTTTCACCATAAGTTATTATAAGATATTGAATATAGTTCCCTGTGCTGTACAGTATGAACTTGTTGTTTATCTATTTTATATGTATTCATAATTGCAAATCTTGAATTCCCAATTTACCCCTTCCAATAGTCCCTTCTTAAGTCTTGAAATAGGTAAAAAGATGAGAGTGGAAATTATGGTCCAGATAGTGATTATTGCTCATGCAAAACCATACATTTCCCTAAGTGGGGAAGCAGAGACATTCTGAACGAAGGAAAAAAAGCCTGTAGTAGAGTTCGATGAAATTAAAGAAATTAAGAGCTGAAGGAACTGTCATAAAGGAAGTGTGTCAAACATGGTCAATGACAGCAAAAGACCTTGCCCAAATCAAGTAAACACTCAGGAAGATGAACGCAATAATAGTTCCAGAATTTGCAATGGCAGAGAAGCAGAACATTTAGTTCAGTGTAATTCACCAAGACTGTATTAAATATTTATCAAATGGGAAATATTTTACTGGGCATGGAGAGGCCATAAGACATTTTTAGTCCCTTCCTTATAGAAGCTAATATTTAAGTGAAGAATAAAGCAAGTCAGGAGATAATTCCAATGTCATATAATTTTAAGTTTGCCAGGTAAAGCCCCAGACTTTAAGCTCCATGGAGCTAAAGATTTTTGCTGTTTTAATTTTGTATCAATTGTTCTGTTTTATCTTAACTGATGAATCTACAATACCTCAATTTATATGGTGGGTACATATTAGGTATTCAGTATTTATTTAATGAATAATCAAATGAAAAAGGAAATTTTGTTTAAAGGGAAAGAATTTTGATTTCCTATGGAACTACTCTTCAAACTTTATACCATCAACCCTATAAGTGAAAATATAGGCACATACATCCTCACCATATATACGTATACATATATGAATTTTTCTATAAATGCTGCTATGCTGATCTATTAAGAACATGAGAGAATGAACAAAATAGAGATGAAAGTAAGATAAAAATATGCAGATATATAAGTTCTGCTATTTTTCTTCCCATTCACTTGTAACATTTTTGTGTGTGTCCCCTGGGGTGCATGAAATCAGTTTGTTTTACTTTGTTTTGTTTTGAAGGAACAAATATAGGAGTAAAAATGTTATCTGACATTTATATGACCCAGTGTAAATTTAGGGTGATCCACACTTTTTTTTTATGTCTATAATCCTAAAAGTGAGGACTGGAGGAAGATATGCTGTATAATTGGTAAAACGGAGTAAACAGTCTGGTACGTTTCACTTGGGAAAAATCAGTCATGGAAAGAACACATGAAATGACAGTTACAATGATATTGATTGGATCCTTGGGTGAGTTAATTCCCAATTTGTAGGTAAAACAAAGCCCTTTCTGAAAATAATAGAAAAAAAGTGTCCTGGCAAAACATACTCAATTTTTTTATCTTTAAATATACTTAAACAGTTTTCTCTTTTACTACAAATTTCTCAGAGCCCAATTAAAAAACTGATACTGAAGACAAGACAGGAAACAACAACAGATGTATTTTAAAATTAGTGGAACTTTATGAGCAAATATAAAATTATTCCTGAATAAGTTTCAACTGTGAAGTTTTCTGTTAAAAAAAAATCTGGTTAACTTGTTTCTGGATCCTTTCCAAGGTGATATGATTGACAGAATGTGGCCAACATGCAGCAGAAAAATGAAAACAAGTTACCTAAACATAGGTAAAGGATGTAATAAATTATACAGTTACTATATCTCTATAACAAAGGCCAGGAAACCCTGTCATTTGAAGTCCCCAAAAAGAAAACTATGTAAAACTTGTAATGCTGCACATAGCTTGAGTGTTTTGTATGTAAAGCTCTCCTTACTATTCTGTTGGAATTGTTCATCCCTGCTGGTCTCTGTCATCTGTTCTGGAGAACCCGTTGGCCTTTAGTTACGTGTGCTTGTTATCATAATACTTTTAGGAATGGTTTTAACCCAGCTCTGAAAATGAGCTGGCTGAAGGATTGCAGACCTCAGAAGTTGACATTGGAGTCTTCCTGAAAGAGAGTTCTCAGAATGTCCAAGGACAAGTGCAGGGAATAAGACCAGCACATGGTGAGTGTTCCTTGCATGCAGGAGTCCAACATCAATTTCCCAGAATGGCTATCACCCCAGCCAGCCTACACTTAGGCCTGACTCAAATTTATCCTAAGGCATTATGATACTTCTGCATGTGAGTGAAGTTGGCCTTGGGCATCTGCGGCAATAGGATAGGTGGAATTTCCCAGATGGATCAATAGACACAAAGGATGTTTATCTACCAGGTTGTGTTCACTTCCTTGCAGTTGTCTCAAGCCACACGTGGTAGCGCCAGCACAGTCAAGCTTCCACCACCTTTATCATGAATAATAAATAGTCTTTAGAGATAGTCTCATCAACATCATTTCATAAAACTCCCATCGTTGAGGTTTATAGGCTTCAGTTAGGTCATATGTACCTCTTTGAGCAACTACTATGGCCAAGGAGATACAATGCTCTGATTATCATGAAAAGATTTCCAAAGTTGAATGTGTAGAAGTCAGAAGTGCTGTTTGATTCAGGGAGGGCTATTTCTCATTGAAATATCATTGTCTGTCATCTGAAGTCAAAATATGTGATGGACAATTAAAGTTATCAGATATCCTGTACAAAGTAAAATACCAGGATGTTTCTCTCTTTGGGAAACTGTCTTCTGAATGGCATCTACTTTTATTGTAATAACACTCCTCGTGGGGAAGGGATCTTGATGTAGGCTGGTCTGTGCCCAGGTAAACATTTTCTTATGGAAGAGTTTTTTCTAAATGTTCTCTTACAAAAATTGTGCTCTATCTAACAACTATTATAAAACATCCCTGTTTTTCAAATGCAATGGCTGTTTCATTTTATACAGTTAGCATTTTCATCATTATATAAAGCTTAATACTTGATATACTTAAGAAATTGAGTTGAGACTCTACCATTAGACAAAAAATTTATGAACATCTAATAAAGGATTTTTTCCTGCCCAAGCTATTTTTCCTCAAGGGCCATCTTTTTGAGCTGGGAATTAGCAAAGCCTTCATGCTTCATGGCAGTATATGTTTCTGAAATTCAGAAATCACAGCAGTTAAAGACGAAAAGACCTTAAAATGACCAGTAAGTCAAGATCATGCCCTCCTGTGACAGCAGGAGACAGACAGCAAAAGAGACAGAAAGTGAGAGTGTTCCTTATATTTATTCTAAGAAAATTTCTATGCTATTAAAGTTCTAGTGCAGCCTTGAAATATAGAATTTTTTCCAGTTGCTGATAAAAGCCAACTTTTCAAACATTTTTAGTTCAAAAATAGTTGCATTCCTACCATGTAGATTTTAAAATTCATTTTATTTTATTTTTTGTTTAAGTACAGTTAATTTATAATGTTCTGTTAGTTTCAGGTGTTACAGCCATGTGATTTCAGTTATACATATATATATTCTTTTTCAGATTCTTTTCCATTATACATTATTATAAGATATTGAATACAGTTCCCTGTGCTATACAGTTGATCCTCATTGTTTATCTATTTTATATATAGTAGTGTGCATCTGTTAATCCCAAACTCCTAATTTATCCCTCCCTCCTACCCCTTTCCTCTTTGGTAAGCATAATTTTGTTTTTGATGTCTGGGAGTTGATTTCTGTTTTGTGACTCAGTTCATTTGTGTCATTTTTGTTTAGATTCCACATATAAGTGATATTTTATGATATGTGTCTTTTTTTTCTGACTTCACTTACTATGATCATCTCTAGGCCCATCCATGTTGCTACAGATGGCGTTATTTCATTCTGTGTAGTAGTTTATTGCATGGTGTTTTGATTTGTATCTTCTTTCAAATTCATTTTTTTTAAGGATGCAGTTTGAATTACCCAGGAGCCTTTACTTAATAGCAGAAATGGAGAGTACCTAATGGGATTTCAAGCAGTTAACTTAGAGAAATTGTAAAGTTCATGACACATATTTGGGAAAAAAAACCCCTGCTTTTCTATGTGTAGAGCATCTTGATTGTTTTTACATTATTGGGAAAGCAGTTTAGTGAGTATTTTATTATTTCCCACTGGTACTAAGTACATTTAATGGAACATTATTATGATTACATTTTCTTTTTAATCTTTGTTTTCTCACCACAGTGTGAAATTTTCATACCATCTATCTTTAAAACTGAAGAAAACAAAAATTAATACATAAGGATAAAATAATGTAAAGTTACGGAAATATGTATAGAAGTGTTTAATTATAATGCATCCAAATCATTTGAAAACTTTCTCAAACTAAGATTGTGAATGGGAACCCTGAGCAATAAATCAATATCATGTTCCATTGTTTCTTAAAGTATATATTCCTATAAAAAGTGAAACAAATTTTAAAAAACAACTAGTCTTTATAAGTAGTCATCAAGTGTTACCAAACCAGATTTTTTTTCATTTGCCAGATAGGCCTCAGGTGGCATGCTGAGATGCTGGGGTTTGCAGCAGAGAAAGGATTTATTCACAAGGCAGCCAAGCGAGGTGATATGAGAACAAGTTTCAAGTCTGCCTTCCTGAAGGCACGTGGCTTGAGATATTTATGGGATGAAGAACCAGGGTGGTCTCAGGTGTGGGGAAAGGTGTTTGTGGTGGGAAATGAAAGGTAGCTGGGGTTCTGCACAGCTGTATCTGAGTTACATGCTTCCTCATGGGATGTATGTTTAAAAATGGAGGCACTTACCATGAGCTGAGGGTGTAGTTTCAGACTCTCTGTCAAATGGTCATTCAATGAACATGTTAAAAGGCCCAGATTTAGGGTCCCTGGTCCCAACCAGTCTTAGCCAGCTTCAGTTAGAGCTAGACACAGCAAACTCCAAGTTCTTGGAAAACAACTCAAGCAAGTATCTTAGTATTTAGGCTCCATGACGCTTGGAGGATATGCAAATTGCAACAAAATAATTAAGGTGAGATTGCTCAGTGGAAGCTGGCTACACACAGAAGGGGATTTTAGCAAGCTGTAAGGCAAGCTCAAGAATCTCTGTTCACCACCGGTTTCTGTTAACCCTGAAGGGCCTGGTTTCATAAGAATCAAGAAGGGGTTACAAAAAACTATTTTAATGATTAAATCTAGAAGCATTTTTTGTGATCTTCAGTGCAGTCAGAAATGCCTTTTTCTTTTAAGTCCTCACTACCTTATCACATCAGAGTTTTTCTAGGCAAAATGAATAAAGAGAGAAAGCATTTCAATATTTTTTCAAATGTGGTAATTTCCCACCCTTGCTTCAAAGCTGTTGATGGCTCCATTTTGGTCCAGTTGTGATTTTCAAAACCATTAGATATTTTACTCTATCTCCCCCTTTTTTTTCATCCAGCCTAGTGTCTCAATCAACTATCTAGTTATAGAGGGTTACTGAAGTTCTCAGAAATTACCCTACACTGTTTAACTTGACACCTTTGCAAAACTGTTCCTTTTGACTTCACACAGCGTGGCTCAGTTCTGCTCATAATTTTTGTAGACATAATTCCTGTTTACTTTTCAAGTTTCATCTTAGACATCACCTTGTCTGAGAGCCTTTGCAAATGACTCAATATTGTTTTACTTTCTGCTTATATACATGTCCAGAGTGCCTGTATCGTGGTATTTACCATATGCTATTAAACCTGACTGTAAACTTGTATTCTTCCTTATGTTATCTGACTGAGGACAGGCCTGTGTCTCATTTATTATTTTATTCCCAGAATCTAAACCCTGCTTAACACATGGTATGGGCTCAGTAAATGGATGCTTCCATGCATTTGTTGTGTTTCCAACACATTTGTGGAAAAAGAGTGAATTATTTGAAGACAATGCCAATTCTTCAAAAGAATCTCAAATAAATTACAGTTATTTCATCTATAATCATATACTAAATTTGTTTTCAATCTGCAATTTAAATATTTTACATTCATTATGAGCTACATAAAAATATTCATTTTCCCAGTAACTAGAGAAATATATAAAAAGTTTTTAAAAATCTGAACCTCCCACTGACTTTCTGGAGTTCTTTCACACTGCAATCTAAAAGATTTATTCAGAATAATGATCATACATCATCATAGTGTTTATTTAGAATGGATTGCATTATATATCTCAGCAAAAGTGCATGTCTCAGCATAATGAAACTTTAAATAATATTTCACACAGAGTAGGGTGGATTCAAGGGGTCAAGGAAAAGGTTTAAAAGATACGAAACTTTATGAAACAGATTATCATTTTTTCTCCTAAATTTCAAATTTCGGAATGTGACTCACATTAAAAAAGTTGATGTGGTACGTTATAAAATAATAGTTTCTGCTTCTGTGGACTGACTAGCTCAGCAGTTGTCACTTGCACAATATTTCACATTACCCTGATGATCCCGTATGGGTTTTTTACACGTTGGCAATAATGTTTGTGATGGTTGTGCTCAACAACTTAGGTGATACGGTTGTGATGTGGCAGTGCTTTTATACCAGGTATTCCTCATCCTACCTGTCATGTCATTTTCAGCAAGAGGATTATATTGTTGTCTCCTCTTTGATGACACTATGGCTCACATGACTTAATTTGGCCAGTAAATTCGTGAGCATGAGTAGTGGGCAGCATGTCTTTTCTTAGCAGAAGCTTTCTGAGTTACCTCAGCTTGTCATGCTCATTTTTCCTCTGTACTAAGGTTAATAATGTCCCAGAGAAGGGCCACTACAGCGCTGTGAATTCTGGGGAGGTGGCATGAAGCAGAGATGCAGTTGATCACTCTAGATGCCGCCTTCCTTCTAGCTGTGCAAAATTTAACTCATGACTTAACCTCTCTGAGCTCCAGTGTTCTTATCTGAAGACATGAGTGATGATATCTTCTCATGTCATTTTTATGCATAATTAAATGAATATGAAGAAACCAGTTAAATGCCTGAAAATATGTGTATAAGCAATAAATGATGGAAATCCTTGTTCATAATCTTTGATATTTTGCTGGAAGAAAGTCCTTCTAGGCTCTCTTTTAGTATTAGAATATAAGCTTTTAATATTCAGAAAGCAATGGAAAATAACAAAGAACCCCCATATATGCATTTAACAAGAATCAATATTTGTTACTGATAAAAATATTGAAGATTATTGTAATAATGAGAATAATCACGTTTTTATGCTCCACTTGTATCCAAAATAAATTGTAAAATCAGATCATCTCATCCCCAAGTGTATTTCTAAAATTAAGGGCATCCCTGGTACATTGCAACTATCATAGCTAAACAAATTAGTGATTCCTTAATTTCAGTTAATATTTCATATTTTAAAAAATTTTACTAATTATTTACATAATAGCCATACAGGTTTTTTTAGTACCAGGATTCAAATAAGGCCTTCATATGATCTTTTCTTATGTTTCTTAAGTCTATCTTTTAGTGCAACTTTTGGGGACATTTTTTTACATGTAAAGATAAGTAGAAACAAACAAGATAATAATAGCATCTATTTACCTGGAATCTAGATTCAATTACTAGTATTTTGCTATATTTAGTAAATCTTTTGATCTATTGAATCATCTGTCTAACTGTATTGCTAAACTATTTTAAAGTGAATTGCAGAGGTCCTAACACTTAACCCTTAACGATTCATAACACGTTTCAAAAAAAAAAATTATTAACCAATATATTTTATGTGGTAGACACCTAAAATCAATATTCCTAATATTCAGTACCAAGTTCATTTTAATATTTCTAAGATGTTGTTCCTTAGCTGGGATGAAAAAGCAGAGAGTTATATGCTGGAGAGTAAGTGATTAAAAAAACAAGCTCATACAAGGGAGGGTATAGCTCAGTGGTACAGCACATGCTTAACATGCATGAGGTCCTGGGTTCA
The DNA here is from genome assembly GCF_048773025.1 of Camelus bactrianus. NCBI lineage: Eukaryota > Metazoa > Chordata > Mammalia > Artiodactyla > Camelidae > Camelus > Camelus bactrianus. The sequence continues at coordinate 10,924,013 of NC_133542.1, forward strand.
ATCCTCAGGTCCCCCTCTAAAAATAAATAAACCTAATTACTTCCCCACCCCCAAAATAAAATAATTCAATAGTAAATAAAATATTAAAAAAAACAAGCTTGTATATGTGTCTACCTTCAGCCTGGTTCCAGAGCACCCATGTGCATCTACAGACATGGAAAAAGTGGCTTTCAAAAGACAATGTTAAAATGAAATGAATCCACGATGCTCCTGTTTAGGGAGTGTTCCTTCCTTCCTGGTGGATGGTAGCACAATGGGATTCCTTAGACACTGTTGGAAGTGGCAGTGCGTGGGGATGGCTGCTGGGGTATCACACAAATACTAGCACTATTGATAATGAATTATACTAATATTGTGGGTTATCACATAAGAAGAAGTCTGATGATGTATTACAGCAATACATCATCAAAGCATTTGTGATCATTGTCTTTCTCACCAATCTAAGTCAAGTCAGAAATTCCATTAAAAGGGTAAAATTTTAAGTCTGGTATGGCTTTTAACCTGTTTGTCCAGGTTAAAAAAAATATAGAGTCTTTGAGAAAGGGCATGATGCTTGTAGTTTCTATCAAAAATACAAATAACTACAAATCATCATTATTTTGCTTTAGTGCTTAACATTTGCATCTCATAAACTCACTTTAAAAATCATAGTATATATGTCATGAAGTTTTGCTCTGTATTGACAGAACACAATTTTATATCCTCTGTATTTACAATAACTTTCATGCTTGATAGAATAGTCTGAATGAGGCTAACAATAGAGACAGTATTATGTAATTCAGGGACGTTGAATAAAATAAAGTCGAATTGTTCATATTAATCATCTTACTTAAAAAAATAAAACCTAGAAACTACTATTATACAATGAGGAATTAGCACCTGAAATTTACTCCAGGAATCAGGAAAACATTGATACGGATGGTGATGTGATTAAGAGAACTGGAAAGTAATTCTGAATATTGGAGAGAAACAGGTTTCTTGGTGGGGTGGGCATTGTAAGAAGGGCAGGAGAAGAAATAAAGGAAAATTAGGGAGTATTAGAAACCTCTACCAGCAGGAAGTTCAGACTCTTAAAGGATGTGTAATTGTTTAATTTTAAAATAAATTATGTTTCTAGAAAAAAAAGTTATAAATAAGTCACAATTCAAATTTAATACTTTTATGTTACAGAGAAGTAGAACTTTTCAGACCAAAACATAATGTCATAAATCTTGATGCTCTTGCTAATAAATCTAAGTTGTGCTTCTATACATAAAAATTTTTCCAATAATGACAAAAATATACAAACTGGAAAGTATATGTTTGGTAGCCAGTTCAATTACATCTGTTGCCTTCAATTGATTTAACTGATTTAAGTATTAATCTAAGTGTGTGTCAGATAAAGGCTTTATTATTTCATACTTTTACCTTTTTAAATGACAATCCCATAAAACACAATATTATATAGTCAAATATAATATAATATCTTATAATAATTCAGTGAGTGGATGTGACTACATGGGCGTGCATTAAGTTAGAATTGACAAACAAGAACTAACAAAAGTCATAGATCTTGCAGTTAGTGTAGTTATAATATACTCAGTGAGCCAACTAACAGTAACACTGCTACTACTACCAATTATAAAAAGCTTTGCCTCATCAAGTGCAGCAGTGTTTGAGGCCTCCCTTTGTCTTCATATTGACTCTGGAAGGTGAGTGGCCCATGGATTAAGATCCTGGACTTTGGATTCCAATAAATCTGGATTTGAATCTCAGCTCTTTGATTTATCATGTATGTGGATTTGTAATAGTTAAGTGTGTAGATCTCTTAATATCTCTTGTTTTCATCTGAAAAATGGAAAATAGAAAGTATATATATGTATATACATATATATATGTATCTAATAAAGAGTGTGTGGAACTAAGGAGATAATATGGCTTTTGTCGGCTTACTGCAGTATTTTAGAGGTCGGAAGTACTCAATATACCATTATTATCTGTTTCTTTTACATTTTCAAATTAGGAAAACTAAGGACAAATTTTAATCAAAGCACTTAGAAAGGAAAAATGAATTGCAAACTTGTTCCCTTGACTCTTTGATACACAATTCTTTGCCTCATAAAAACTTAAATCAATCAGTATTGGGGTTAGTAGCAATGGCTTAGTTTGTCCATTTGTTTACTTTTCTGAAACAAATAAAGAACTCTATGAGCTTGTTGGCTGTATTAATTAAGGAAAAGCTTCCTAGACAAGAGGAATTTTCTCTTTTCTAAGAATTGTGGTAGGATAATATATTGAATTACTGATTAAAGTTGGCTTTTTCTTTTTGAATATAAAAACCCTCCTTCATTGGTGGGGATGAAGAAGAAATGCCCACAATGATGTGTTTTCCCAGCTGGGCTGGAGCCCAAGGCTTGGAGTGAAGCCGGAGCGGTGAAGGGAAGCTCAGTATTTCTGTAGAGAAAGATGTATTCATTTCTGAAGGGATTCGCACACAGCACACACACAGTGGCTTTCCTCTAAAAGATTTCTGAAGATGGGAGGGAGAGGTGGGAATATACACTAAGAATTATGGCTCTTGGGTGCCTTCCAAAAACAAACAAGCACAAGAAAAGGGAAGTCAGGGCTTTGAGGCACCTACCATTCCATCCGTGTCTGTGTTAACATGAGCGTTGACCCTTGTGGACCCACGCAGCAGAGGGCCCCGCCCTGTTCCTCTGAACTGAATATATTTTTTTCATATATATACATACATATATATTTGTGTGTATATATATAATTGTGTGTATATATAATACATGGATTTGTATGTATGTGTATATATACAGGTATATATATACATAGACAGTTGCACCGAAGGAGGCACATGAACCCAAAAAACCATTGGATTCAAAGCAAGTTACATTTGAATGAGTAAACAAGTTTGTTTTCTTATACACTAGGGAGGGTGGGTACCTTGGTGGTAGCACAAAAATCAATTGCCAGTTGGCTGATGTCGAATTCCCATAAGCCATGGCATGAGCTTGGACAAGTTGTGTAACCTTCCTACACTTCAGCATCCTCAGCCAAGGGATGGTATTTACAACACCTGTAATATAGATCTGATGGGATAATAAGTGAATATAAAAATATAAATTTAGTGCAGTGTAAGTTTAAAAAATATTTGCATAATTATGTGGTTGAAATAAAATAATTCTTACTGCTTGTAAGAGTAAAATTGCTATGGAATACCCAGTAATGATAAATTATTACAAGTAATAGTGAGTGTGAACGAGGACTCAGGGACACAAGGGGTGTTTCTCAGAATTACTTATGATAATTTGGAATAATTTAGTTTTTCGCCTAGTCACTGTGCACCTCTATATTTACAAAACTAAATACTGCTTCTATAACAATAAAAAAGAAGCTACAAACCAAGCTGGAATATTTGCATGATTTTATTAGTAAAGATAAACAGTTATCTTCTCTATCTAGGATATAGTTTCTGTGGAAACAAAATATGATAATTCAATTTAGACAAATGTAACCCTGTGTTTAGTCTGGGAATTTTTACTTACAGTGTAGAGGTATACAATCACTGTTGATAATTATTATAATAACAGTAGCCTGTCTAAATATTTTGATAATATATATGATCTCAGACTATGAAAGTTTTTGTGGTAGATTTCAAGATAAAATTTCTTTCTAAGAATGAACTTACACATATGTATGTAATTTCTTCACCTCTAAATTGATTTACCCTCAATAGCTCCCAAAATAACTGTCAAATAATTAAAAATAAAATATTAATAGAGAAATAATAAGCATGTTTATAAAAAACTTTGATTAGATAAGAAAAATTGCTTACCCTTATGTTTCTTTAAAAATGCCTGCCTTTGAATACTGTTGACAAGCCTTATATATCAAAAGTCTTTTGATATCTATACTTTCAATTACACAGATTTTTAAATATTTTAGGAGTGAATATTTATTCCAAAATACAATTCTTAAATTGAAAGACTATGCAAATTAAATTACACTTATAAAATTATGAGGTCATTTTTTTCTCTCTCCTGATATACTGAAATGCAGTGTTACATTTTTCTCTTTTCCTCTCCAGATCATAAAAAGTGTTTTAATTGCATTAGGAAGGGCATACGTTAATGTAGGGGAAGGCCATGTTTTATTCTTTTAGATTACAAAAAGGTCTTGGAATATTTGGTTTTGAAAGGGACCTTTGCAGTTATTTCATCCACCCTCTCCACTTTACAGAGAGAGGGACCACGTTCCCCAAAGTGACTTGCAGAAGGTAAAAATAGCCATTGGCAGAGCTTGAAATGGAACTCAGGCCTGTTTTGTTCTGTTTTCTTCTGGGTTGTGAAAAACATCGTATTCATTTTATAGCATGTACGTTTCTGACATTACTTACACAGTTGTCATGGAACACCTTTGGAACGGGAGTGTATGTGGTCAACCGCGTTGGGCGGGGCGGTGGGGCATCTTCTTTAATGCGAGTGGGCTTTACTTGGGCCTCTGTGAAGGCAACAGCTAAAACTGATTGCGGGTTTCTTCGCTGCCAGCCTGCTGTTTTCAGCCACAGGCTAGAGACAGTGGAACGTGAAAGTAACAATATTTTGAAATCCATTAGCTTCTCGTGAAATGAGTTCTCAGATAAGTCTTATAGAGAGTTAGAAACAGAAATGAATAAATAACTAGCTCTGCATTATAACAATGATGTTGTATGTCAGGTAGTAGGAAATGATAAACAGAAGCCTCAGTAAAATGCTCTTCAGTGAAGTAGGTCTCCGTCTGGCAGTGAGCATGCCTCTATGTTACATTCATAGCATGAACATTATATTTAAATGAAATAAATCAACACAGCTCATAGTGTTAAATGTAACCCCAGCACTGCAGTTGTGTAGTTATGTGAGAAATCAGATGTGACTTAAATTCCAGGAAATGGTCTGCTTTGGCACACATTCTGAGACGGCATGCTCTGCTTCTCAGACTTTGAGGCAAACATTAATGAGATTAGACAGAAAAGCCTCATCAGTTTTTTCTCTGGGGCTTCATTTTGGTTTTGTGTTTTCTTAGCTTCTCATTCAATTGTCTCCTGTATCTGATCCTCCGAATCGTGTTACCATCCAGCTTCTAGGGCAGTTTTATTTAGTTTGTTTATTTCTAATTCTGCAGCCTGCAGAGGTTCTGATTTTATGTAATAGTCAAATAACATAATCGAAGTTTCCTTCTTAGGTGCCATAGGGAAATATAGTAATTGATCAGGTTGTTTTCCCACTAGGATTTCTGAAACTCCCTGGAGAGTACTTGAATGTTCCATAAAGACTTCCTGTCTGCTTGAGACCAGTGTTTGTTTCTACTCTAGTTAAAAAGAGTGCTGATGAGTGATGTGTGGTCCAGCTCACCTCACCCACTTACGACGTGAAGAAATGTTAGCAAACCCTGATGCTTGAACTTGTCTGGAGGATCTGCTTGCCAACCACATGAAGATTTGGCAACCCTGATTTGTCCTGAGCTCTTTTTTCACAGACAGAATTAAGAGAACACCACAGAATGTGACTGTAACTCTTCTCTTGACTCCTATTCCTATCTTGACCCCTAGGCTCTGAACTTCTCATTCTAGAAAACATGTCTGCAAGTTTTGAGCCACTGTAACATCACTGCCGTGGCTACAGTTTTGCAGGCAGTGGAGTTTGGTTCAAATCAAACATTATTGTGATTCATATAACCATAGCATGAAAGTAGGCCAATTACAGTGTATTGAATTCTTAAATGATACAGAGAATGAAGTGATCAAAACATTGTCTGGGGTTATTGTTAAACCTGCTGAGTAGAAATGATGCTGCATATTATTGAGCTTCCACGGAAGAAAGTATTGCTGCGGGGGCAGAAAGACAAAATGATAACAGGGGATTAGGGTACAGACAATGAAACACACTTGGTGATAATACATTTGTTCTCAAGTAGCTCTAAGGAGATTCTCTTCCTTTCATCTAATTAATAGTTGATTTTCTGGTCAAGTGCACTATTGATCAATTTGCACTGAAGCCATTTCTTCATCATTAGCTTTCCAGACTTTTTCTTTGCCTCGATTTTCCTCAGATACCAAAACTTACAAGATTATAGAAGACTTGCTGCTTAGCAACAGTCTCATTTCTATAACTGAAATGGTTGAGTGCACAACATCACCTTTCTTGGGGAAGAAGTCTGATGTTTCCCTGTTTCCAGTGTTTGTTCCATTTAGTTACTGATGTAAGATATTTAGTTATTTTTAATTGTATCTTTCCTACGTGAGTGTTTCCAGTTTTTGTAATTATATATAGCTGTGTTGAGACAACGATAGTTTTTGTCCTTTATAGGTACACTCAGAAACTTATTCCTGGTTAAAAAAAAAAAAATACTAGCAAGAAAAAAGACAAAACCCTATTCGTTTATTCTCAAAAACTCTTTTCAAACTTGAAAAGAGAAATTTGGGAACTTCTTATATAATAATGGCTATCTACTCTTCCATTCTCAAGGATTAAGGAGTACAGACATTTATAGGTAAACAAGTTGCCTGTAGTAAATACCTTTAACAAAATAAAGTTACTTTTCATAAATTTTCTGTTTTCCACCCACACCTGGATGCCAATTATACCATTTATATCTGCTTGATATAAAGTATCCTGTGTGTTTTGTATATAATATTTAAACATAATTTACAGGTATGCATACACATGGCTATTGTGATGTTCTAAGACTACAGTGTAATTTTGTATAAAATCAAACACACCAGGAGTGGGATGTAGAAACAAGACCGAAAAAAGAATAGGGGGAAATAATATATATGGTTGAGTATAGCACAGGGAACCATGTTCCATTCCTTGTAGTAAGCTATAATGGAAAAGAATCTGAAAATATATATGTATATGTATAACTGAATCACTTTGGTGTGCACCTGCAATTGACATTGTAAATCACCTGCATTTCAATACAGAAATTTAAAAAGTTAATAAATATTAGAATTAGGGGCACAGATCCCTGTGCAGTTGAAACTCCTAGTTTCACTTTTGTGGGACCTTCATATCTGTGGTTCCACTTCCATAGATTCAACCAAGAGCAGAATGTATAGGGAAGTAGTACATAGTTACTGAAAAAATATCAGCATGTAAGTGGACCCACACAGTTCAGACCTATATTGTTCGAGTCAATTGTACAGCCCTTTCAAGGAAATAAAGCATATTCTAGATTAGAAAATATCGTACCTACCACTGGGGACAAACCAAAGTAGCCAGTGCGTTCTTTTTCCATGTTGCAAAATAAATGTCAAATAATTTAAGTGTGCAGAATTTGGAGTAAAAGCCCTCTACGCTTAGCCTACCATTGCAGACCTCAACACAGCTCACTGGAATGTAGAGAAACTTAGAAAATGTCATACTTATTTATTTAGAATTTTTTTAATAATTTAAGAGAGAAGTCAGTTGTGAAAACTTAGTAAGTATCCTTGGTGGGAGATTCTATATGCAAAAATCTAGAGTCCCATAATGAAATGTGTTTTTTAAATGTTCTTATCAGTCACTTTTACAGTTATTTCCTTGAGTATGTTTGCCTGCTACAGTCACCAGGTGGCAGAGGGTATACACAACTGTGCACTGAGATTGCTCTTGTCAGATGACTTCTTTGTATGTTGTGGGATGAAATTCCTGTGAATCAGTCCTCAGAGCTGCCTACCGAGCAGGGCATAACTTTTCTCATTATCATCTTATTTGTTAAATTTAGTGGCATTTTGAAAGAGAAAGGGAAATAAAATATATATTCCATGGTGGTACTCAACTAGAATTCCACATTCTTATTTTAGAGGCAAGGATTAGATCGATTTTGTAATCAACATTGAAGAGCATTTATATAGAGATCTGAAGTTTAGTCAGTTACTTTTTTTTTTTAAATGCTCCTGTTACAAGGTGGCTGAGGAAATGTACTTTTGTACTGTTGTGCGTGGAAAGGAAATTGGTCTTGTCAGATGTCTTCCTTGTAAGTTGTGTTGAAGAAATTCATTTAAATGGTACCACAGAATTGACTGACCACAGAGCCAGCTATAACTGATAACTGAAGCCTCTAAATCTCACTCATTGCCAGTTTCTAAGATTTTGCACATTTGATGTGAAAAAATGTGCTCCTTAGGGATGCTGAAATGAAGTGGCTCAAACTGGGTGACTTAAGACAACAGAAATTTTTCTTTAGCAATTCTGGGGGCTAGAAGTCCAAAACCAAGGTGTCAGCCAGGTGGCCCTCTCTCTGAAGTCTTTACAGAAGGATGCTTTCTTGCCTCTTGCAGCTTCTGGTGCTTCAAAGCTTTCCTTGGTTTGTAGCAGTGTACCTCCAGTCTCTGCCTTTATCTTCACATGATGTTCTCCTAGTGCTTCTCTGTCTGCTGAGAGCCTTGTGAACCCTTGTGAGTTTTGTGTAGAATCTCTGAGCATAGGATGTCTCAGATCATCAAACTAGTCATGCATGTTCACTGGATAGTCAACTCAAAAAATGGGAACTCTAGACCTAGCTTTCCTGATTTTCTCACCCCATTTCCTGATGAAGGATGTTTGTCTTTGCTTACTAATAAAATTATTATTTTATTACAGTAGAATAATTATTAATCCACACATTTTTTGCTCAACATACTTCCATTGATGCTGGCTATTCATATGAATAGTACTCTCTCTTTTTTTTTTTTGCATTTAACTAAACTGAATATTCATGCATGAAGGACAAATGCACATAGATAATACAAGAAAAGGTATTCATGTCACAAGAACTGAATATTTCTGTATCCTGTTTAAAGAAGGAAATGCACAAATTATTGACTTAACTGTACATCGAACTAGTACCCTAAGAGATTGAGGCTAACTTATGCACTTATATTTCTAGGAATAAATGAATGGTTAAATAGATGGATTGATGGGTAGGTGAATGAATGGTTGGATAAATCACATATTTATAGATTTACTTAGTCGTTGCCAATCATGTATTTATATTCTAAATAGCATGTTGGAGGCTCACACTTTAACAGATTTCTGCAGGTGGCATTAACAGTCTGGTGCAAAGATTTTTATAAGAATTTTAAAGTGAGTTTCTAGTTTTGCTGTATCTAGTAAAAGTATACATGCTTAAACATATGTCATCTATAAAACATTTATTTTGAGGTCAATAGTGCCATAATTCTCATTTACTTTCTCTTACTACCTGTGTACTTCCTAAGGGTATACAAGGCTTATAGAAATATTCATAAAATGTATAAATTCTGGGAATGTAGTAATAATGCATTAATATGTCCATGCACTCCTTGTACCACCAGTGTGCTTTGGAGGATTTAGAACTCCTCCGGATAATTTGTTTTGCTAAAAATATATAGCTTAAAAATTCAGGCCACTAATGTATTGAACTTTTCATCATCACATTTTAAAAATAAATTCTCTACAGACATAGAGATTATGAAAATCTCAAAGTAGAGCCATTGAAATGCTTTCAAAAGTCATCAGAGTGTTTCTTCCTGCACATTCTTTACACTTATTTTGAATTGTGGATCAGAGTAACAGTCATTGAATAAAAATTGAATTCCCCTTGTGCACACAGGACCATTTCATTCAGGGCTGGAGAACTTGAAGTTTCCACCCAAGGAACTTACTCTCTAATGGAATGTGCAGAGCTGGCCTGCAAAATCTAGGAGACGAGAAGGCAGTTCTGTGATCAGACCTACAGAACTATTTTTCAAGGTCCAAAATACAGGAATCTAAAGAGTCTCAGGGAGGCGATGGGGCTTTTACTGACTCTTGAAAGTGAGAAAGCATTAGGCAGGGTGAAAAATAAAAAGTAAATCTCAAAAGCAAAAATAAATAATGAGAACATGTTGATCTGTATAGGATTAGAGTAACACGGAGATCTATTTCATCAAAGGGAATGACGTGGTTTGGAAGTTAATGAGAAATAAAGCGGGGCAGCTTTATGGAGGGTTCTGAAGGTGAGACAAGATGTTTTCGGACAATTAGGATATATTGGCTTATTGAATGACCTGACTTTAGCATATGTAATTTTCTAAGTATATATAATGTATGAAAATTTTATATTATCATATCAATAGTACTGTGTTGATATTCAATATTAATTAATATTGATTTATCATTATATCAATATTAATATCAATATGATATAAAGAATATAATAAATAAAGACTTTTTTTAAAAAACACAAGCTTATAGGTACAGAGAACAGATTGATGGTTGCCAGAGGTGGGGGTTCGGAGCAAGAGAAATGAATGGACTGTTTTTGTTTTTTGAATTTTAAGTAATTAAAAAAAAATATATATATATATATATATATGAAACAGAACTTTATTTTCCTGTAGCTGTAAATTCAAACTTTACCAAAATTCTATTTCTCACCTATGGTTGAAATAATTTTAGACACGTTAATTTTTCCATTAGCTTTCTGTATTATTAACAGTCTTATTTTTGTGTGTATTATCATGGCCTCACCTTTGGGAATGCACTTTGGTGATTTGTGAAGGCATGTTAAGTGTGTGTGTGTGTGTGTGTGTGTGTGTGTGTGTTTGCACGTGTGTATGTACTGTTTTGAATGGTGTTTTTATGTCTGGATCATTGCTTAGTACACAGCATGTTCCTTAGTTCCTCCCAGCATGAAACACTCTATGTGGGACGTTTCACGATGGCTCTTGGCTGGTTGATTGTATAGCTGGGGAAGATGCCTGATCTCTTTCAGTGGAGGCCTAGCACAGGTCACTCTAACTATAGCCTGTAGCTCTTAGATGTTATTCCCAGGACCAATCTCTCTATCTTCTAAATTTCAAAAGATAAGCCAGACTCTTCTGTTGGTTCCATGATGTTACTCAATTTGCCTGGGAGTGGTTGGAGTAGACACCCTGCTCCATCAGTATTCTAGCTGAAAATCGGAGCTACAAAATTTCTGTGTATTTAAAATATGCAGATGACTTCTTAGATAGTCCCAGAATGGAGGTAAGATAACACTGCCATGACTGCCTTTCATATCATCTGTGAAAACATTTTGCCTGTAATGTTGGGATATATACCAATATCTTTTTTTTTTCAAATCGAGGATTCAGACAAAATTCTAGTCTTATGCATATTCTCTTTTAACTTAGAGTTACAACAGTAGGGAACAGTCACGGACGTTAGAGCAGATTACAGGTAGAAAATTTGACTGGCCATGTTATATGTTATGAACTTGAAGAAAAAATGACATCTCTTAATCTGGAATAGTTCCGTGGTCTTTCTTGATATTTCATAATCTTTATCTTTCTGGCAAACGGTGTAGGTTTGTAGCGTGAGCCTAACTTTGGAGTTGCCTCAGATCTCCCCATGTTTAGACTCTGCTCACCCATTCTTGGTGGAGTGTCATAGAAACAGTGCTGTGTTCTGCTCAGCGCATCATATCGGTAGGCACGTGATTGCCCTTATCACTTGTGACGTTCACTTTGCCGCCTGGTTGGGGATTTGATATTAGATTTCTCCATGGAAAAGTTCTTATTTTCACTTTTTAAATTAATAAGCACTGTGTGAGGATACACTTTGAATACAAACTAGTATCTTTTTCTTCATCCACCTTTTACTCGCTCAATTTACATTTGTTTATTTTTATGGTCTAAGTTATTATTGTGTTTTCTAACTTCATCATTTATTATATGTTGACCAGTTGGCACCCTTCTGTGAGCCATAGGCTTCCATTCTTCCCTATGTATTTATTCACTGACAAAGTTCAGCTCATGAACTCTCCATTGATTTGTTGGGATGGTCAGATTGTCACTGATTTGTCTAATGAGAGTAACTTCAAGCTGGCTCCTATGATTTTTTGACATCTATCAGTATTTGAGCACATTTTAAATTTCTGGCTCTCTGTATTACGTGTCCTTTTTATCCTTCCACTTCACCAGCCCCACAATCAGTCATTTGTCCATGGAGGCCTGTTTCTTTTAATAGTAAACATTATTTGGGAATTAAATCTGAGCACTAGGTGTGCTCCGTGTCCCTGGGCATCACTGTTTTAAGCCTGTTCAGTGGAACTGACAGAAAATAAATGTATATACAGACTGGCTTATGTATTTGTGCCTGTGTGTATGTATTTCTCAGTCACTCTATCCATCCATCCATCTCTCCATCCATCCATGTATTTATCCATCTGCCTATCCATGCAGTCTGTCTCTTCAGAATACATACAACCTGTATTTAAAGCAAACTCTTCTTAAAACTAACAATAGTACATATTAAGGACATAAAATTGATCCATTTAAATTAACAAGTATTAGTGCAATTAGGTAAGAAATCCTTACAGTCTGTTCTCATTACTCATTGTGGTGATGTTCTAGAAAGTCACTGTGAACACTGAATGGGTGGATACTGACACGTTGCACCGTGGTAAGTTATCAGTTTAGGTTCCTAAAAGCTTCTGGTCACACCACGGTTATCAGCTGGTCAATACACATGTTTAACATATGTTTCTGTTTCAAGACACTTGTTTTTAATACTTTGTTGACCTCATTAACATTGACCTCACAGCCAGCAACTCTTACACTTGTATTTTCTCCATAAAGCACACACAGCCTTCTTGCACTTGAGAACGTTTTAGGAGTACACTTTGGGATCATTTGAAACAGAAAGATCACAAATAAAAGCACATTTTTTAAATGACACTAAACAGACCATGAACAGGACACATATTTATAGGCTAAGGCAGGAAACAAGAAGGAAGAGCACTGCATTATTAGATCTTACACAGAAACATGCATGAATGCACAACTCAGATTATCTGCCACTCTACGCATGTCTGTGAATGACTAAGAAAGCTCTATGTGTGTGGATTCACAAAAGAATTGTAGCATGTAAGAGAATTCTCAAATATGGAATCTGCAAATAATTTGCATCAACCATACAGTTATCCATTGTCCTGTGTGCTTTTCATTTGCCAGGTATAGTAATACTGTTCCAGAAAAGAAGCATAGGTAAAACAGAAGCAGTAACTTAGCGGGGCACAGAGGGCAAAAGAATGAGCGCTGTGACGGTTAGCTCTGTGTATCACCTTAGCTGGGCCATAGTGCCCAGAGGCTTGGTCAAACACCCGTCTAGTTGTTGCCTCCAAAATGTGCGTGGACTTCATCTAAGAGTGGAAGGCTTTGGGGGAGGGCATAGCTCAGTGGCAGAGCCCGTGACTAGCATGCATGAGGTCCTGGGTTCAATCCCCAGCACCTCCATTTAAAAAGATAATAAATAAGTAAATCTAATTACCTCCCCTCCTCCAAAGAGTTGAAGTCTTTAAGAAAAAAAAAAAAACCTGAGGGACCTCCCCACCCACCCCCCTCGAATAATTTCTGCCTCCAGACTGCCTTCAGATCAGAGCTGCACCTCAGGTCAGTTTTTTCCTTGGTCTCCAGCCTCCAGGCCTGCCCTGCACATTTCAGTCTTGCCAGTGAGCCAATTGCTTAAAATAAGTCTCTATGTGTAGGCACACGTACATCCTACTGGGTCAGCTTCTGTGGAGAGCTCGGACTAATACAGTAGCCGATGTCAATTATCATGTTATAACAACCTGTTTTATATGCAAAATATAGCAAGTGCTAACAAAGCAGTGGCCGTTGTCCTTGGTAAGCACTCAGTTGGAATAGACAGACTAAGTTACAGGTAATTCCTGGGTTAAAAGAAGAAAACTTAAGAATTTGATCTTTAATTTCAGATTTGCGGACACAATGCACACTGCACTGAAGCCTCCTTGCCCAGAATGAGCTTTGCTTGGGTACTCTGACTCCCTAACTTTGCTCTGATGCCCACGTCCTCACTGTGAGTAACCAAAACCTTTGTGCACCAAGGATTCATGCTCTGTAAATTCTACGCTATCAATTACCTTCTATTGACTGTGCTTTCTTGGTGATGGGTTCCTAGAAGTTTATTTTCATTGAGGCCTGTGAGGCTCATTTTGTAAGGGAGGAGGAAATTATGACCTTTTGCTTAGAAAAAGCCAAGAAACATGACATGGTTAATCGCACCCAATTCTGTGCTATGACTTGCTCAGCCCCGGTGTGACTGTGAGGCATTTCCTCTGAGCGGACGAAGGACGTGGATCAGTGACACCGATTTGTGTTGCTGCTGCTTTGTTGTGGAGGGTGGTCTATTTTCAATAATTTATAGTCCTCGAATTGATATCTTCATGTCTAAAGTCACCACCACTTACAAGGGAGATCTGAAAAATCCATTGATCTACTTTACTGCCAAATGTGACTTCCTGTCTGATTTATAGCAGAGCAGTGGATTGTGAGCGTTCACTTGTAAGTAGAGGTGATCACTTACATAAGCAGACTGCACCCTAGCTGTTAATCGTGATTGGCTTTGGAGCAGCAATGCTGGCATTTGAGCTCCTATCAATAGTGCTTTAATTATCTGTTTGGGAGCAAGGAATTGCACCACCTGGCACAATGCATAGCTAAAGATGTGCACCTAGTAAACGCCAGTTAAATATTAAAAAGAATTAACTTATTGCCAAATGGTAAACTGCACTATAGAACTTTGGATCTGAAAAGTATATAAGAAAGACTCGAGGAAATAATTGCAAATTTTGGCGTCTAAAATTTGATGCAAGTTAATGACTTGCATAGTATAAACTTACAGCTTCAGAAAAGATGTAATTTTGCAGAAAAGATATAACAAAAAAAATTCTCTAAGAATGTAAAAAAGTACAAAGTACTGAACCTGTCAAAATGGACAGAGAACTACCCGGGACCAGACATTAGGGGTTCTCAATTGAGCTTAGTTAGGTAAGGTAACTGATTTGGGAAGCCAAATATGAGGTGAGTTTGGACAGGTTTATGCAGCAAGAAGAATTAAAGAGCACACCCACAGAGAAAAATGAGTCATCATAAGAAATTTTTTTGATGTATTGAAAGGAAAATGTATACCATTCATTAAAAAAGAAGAAACCATGTTAGAGAAAGATTTTAATAAAAAAAGTCTTAGAAGCTGGCTTTAACATTCTTCTTTTCTCAGACTTATGAAATAATGAAAGGGAAAATGTGAGGCTTAATTAAACAATGTGCCCATGAGTCTACAGGCAAAGACAAGCCCACTTAGAGCTTAGCTTGTGGTTTTGTTTCTTGTGAGCACTTGAAAGTCATCTCACTTCAGTCTAGTTTAGAAAACTCCAACCCGCCATGAGAAAATTGCTTTAAATCATATTCTTAATAAGCTAGACTGTGGTATCTCACTGCTTAAAACAGACTAATCTTAGAACTATCCCAGGGGGTGGGTGTTGGAAGCCCACATTTTCTCTACTTCAATATTTTCCTTTACAATTTTTATCAAAATGTTGGCTCCCCTAGTTTATCTGATTGGGAGAGATGGCCAAAGTCCAACACAAAAGAATAAACAAATTGTAATTGTGTCCCCCTTAAAGATGTGGGAGTCCTAACCTTTACTCCTGTGAATGTGACTTTATCAGAGATAAGATCTTTGCAGATGATCAAGTTCAGATAAGGTCATTAAGGGACCTCATAAAAATGGATATTAAGGGGTCATTTGGGCTCAGAGACAGACACCCATAGAGGAAGCGTGATGCAGTGATACAGAACGCCATCTACAAGCTGATGAACACCTGAGGCCATCAGAAGTGAGGGGAGACTCATGGAAAAGATTCCTTAGAAGGAGTCAACCTCAGTTTCAGAGTTCTAGTTCTCAGAGCTGTGAGATAGTAATTTCTGATGCTTAAATCACCTGGTTTGTGGCACTGTGTTATGTCAGTTCACACATGTCGATGTGCAGGTACAAATTGTTGTACAATAAAATATTTCTTATCAAATAGAAAAGGTTTAAAATTACATTTGCTGGGCTAACCTCAATTTCTGTCAACCTTCCATATGTATTAGCAAGTGTTTATAAAAGGACTGTCAAGAATTCTAGAGAAAATATTTTCCTATTGAGAAGAAAACTGGAAGATTCAGTTCAGTGCTATGTGGAAGTCTGGAGTCTATTTAAGTTTATGTAATCTGCATATATCGTTTTATTTCTGAGGAAGTCTCCAGATAAAGACATTAAAAAAATAAAATAAAAGCATTGTGCTAACATATCTTCATCTGTTGTTTGCACCGAATCCCTTCCTCAGCTTTTACATAATACAGCTCTGCATAGGAACCTCTGGTTTTCTCAGTTGTTATTTCAGGAACCATGGCCAGTTTGGCTCTGTATATAATGAGTCAAACTGTTGTTCATTATCTATTTATGACTGACATTCTTCCCCCCCCGTCAAACTAGAAATATCTTTTACATTTCTATTTGTTCTTTCAAACTATTATTTAACATTTCATTTTTTTGCAATTAAAATGGTTCTTCATTTTTGAAGTATTGTTTTCCCCTTATCAAAAAAATGCCACCCATCATCCTTCTGCAGCCAAAGTTTTAATGAATGTATTTCTGAAAGTATGTGGTACTTCCACTTGGTTAGTTTCTGCTTTGAATTTTTACCTACTTAAGTTTGCATTTCATTCCCTCTGGAGGTTTGCATGAAGCCACTGACAAGTGTTTTGTATTTTGTGATTCGGTGCTTGGCAGCAACCATAAGAGTAAAAGATAAGCAGGTGGAGTGGGCTGAGTAATGGTTCCCAAAGTTATCCAGATGTTTATTCTTGGAACTTGTGAATGTCACCCTATGTGACCAAAGCAACTTGGCAGATACCAGTAAGATACAGATTTTGCAGTGGGGCGATTATCCTAGATTAGGTAGAGGCCCCTAATGGGGTCACAGTGTCCTTATAAAGGAGACAGAGGCAGATCTGACTACAAAGCAGAGGAGACAGTGATGTGACCATGCAGCTTCTGGCTCTGAGCCTGGAGCTGTGGACCACAGAATGCAAGGAGTACAGCTCCCAAAGCTGGAGAAGGCAAAGCTTAGATTCTACTCCAGAACTTCAGAGGGAGCTTGGCCCTGCCAACACTTTGGTTTAGGCCTAGTTAGATTTGTATTCATTTGAACCACCAACTTGCGTGTTGTTTTAAACCCTAAATTTGTGGTCACTTGTTACGTACCATAGGCAACTGAGAGAGCAAGGCTCCTCTTGGGACGTGACCATTACTTCTATGAAGGAGATGGGGTCTCCCTGAACAGCAGACCATTCATGTACATCTGCTCTGGGTGGATCTGAGTTAGGAAGAGGGATGTGGAAGGAGCTGGGGCTGTGAGCTGAAGGGTAGGGATGAGGAAGGGAGAGCTGGGAGAGCAAGAATGGAATAGTGGGAGTATGACTGCTGGGACCTTGTGATGGCAATCCCTCCCTTTCCTTCTGCACTCTAAATCTCCTGTGAAAACATTTTATTAGCTCCCAGGAGAGTTCTTTTTAAATCATAGGTTTAAGTGGCCCAGGGAGTATAAGTTTGATACTCAAGTGACAAAGTGCAACACAGAATAGAAGAGAAGCTTATTCTGTCCCCTTGGTCATGGAAATGAGCACAGTTTAAGTCCAATAAAAATCACAGTGAATAAAGTCCCCATCTGTCATCATAAGACATCTGCACTTTTGGTTCTTCAGAAGACTGATCGTTGCTGCTCAGTCCTGGTTATGAGTGGGTTCCATCCATGGCAACGGTGAAGCCCTGCCTCTAAGTGGATTCCCAGCCTGAGCACCTTTGATGGGACCTGCAGCCAAAGAATCTTGAAAGTCTGTTCCTGATCTCAAATGTGTCAGATTTAAAGACTGCAAATGATAAACGGATGAGATTTTTAAGGGAACGTGGAAGTCCTGTGTCACCAAGGCAGGATTAGAGCACAGCATGAGGACTCAGTCTGAAGTACTTAACTCCTCTTTCCAAACTCACAACTAAGGCTTAGGGTCCGATGGACCTGGAATTGCTGTCGGGCGTCTCAAGGTCTCCTTTCAAGTTGCTTAGTGGGGAGGGAGGGGCACACTGTGTTTTTCAATCAACTCCATTCACTCCTCAGATAATTGTCCATGCTGGAAATACTTCTATGAAGTTAAAACAATAAACTAACTTGGCTCCCCAGAGATTCTGATGAAGTATGGCCAGGTTGAGTTTAAGGAGCATGTGGCTCATTAAGAAGGAATTTTTTGCTCACAGAGGTGATTTCAGAAAAATAGGATGCTTGGCAGCCATCCAACTTTGTTGTCTTTCCTGCCTCATCAAACCCTTCCCAGCTGAAGTCATCAGTACAGGTGCTGTGTATCTATGTGGTGGCTATTGTAAGCAATCAGGCAGTGAACACAGGGTGGATATATCTTTTCCAATTAATATTTTTCTTTTCTTCAGATAAATACCCATGAGTGGCATTGCTGGATCATGTGGTAGCTATATATTTAGTTTTTTGAGGAACTTTCATACTGTTTTTCACAGTGGCTGCACCAACTTACATTCACACCAGCAGTGCATGAGGGTTCCCTTTCCTTCCCATCCTCACCCCATTTGTTATCTGTTGTCTTTTAGATGATAGCCATTCTGACAGGTGTGAGGTGATATCTCATTGTGAGTTTGATTTGAATTTCCCTGATACGTTGAACATCTTTTCATGTGCTTGTTGCTCTTCTGTATGTGTAGTTTAGAAAAAAGTCTGTTCAGATCCTCTGCCCATTTTTTAATTGGGGTGTTTGGTTTTTTTTTTTGATGTTGAGTTGCATATGTTATTTGTATTTTGTATATTTACCCCTTATTGGAAATATTGTTTGCAAATATCTTCTCTCATTCAGTAGGCGGCCTTTTCATCTTGTTGATAGTTGTGCAAAACCGTGTTTGTTTGATGTAGTTTCATTTGTTTATTTTTGCTTTTGTTTCTCTTGCCAAGGAAAGATCTGAAACAAGAAGGGGCCTAAGAACGATGTCAGAGAGTACTGCCTATTTTCTTCCAGAAGCTTTATGGTTTTGGATCTTAGAGTTAAGTCTTCAATCTATTTTGAATTTACTTCTGCCTATGGTGTGAGAAAGTAGCCCTGTTTGATTCCTTTGCATGTAACTGCCTAGTTTTCCCAACACCATCAATTGAAGAGGCTGTTTTTCCCCCCATTGTATATTCTTGCCTCCTTTCTTGTAGGTTAGTTGACCTTGAAAGTGTGGGCTTATTTCTAGGTTCTCTGTTCTGTTCCATTGATCTGTGTGTCTGTTTTTGGAATAACTCTAGCTGAGGAGGCAAGAGACCTGTACTTAGAAAACTATAAGATGCTGATGAAGGAAATTGAATATGGCACAAACAAATGGAAAGATATATCATGATCATGGGTTGGAAGAATGAATATTGTTAAAATGTCCATACGACCCAAGGCAATCTACAGATTCAGTGCAATCATTACCAAATTGCCAATGCATTTTTTTTCACAGAACTAGAACATTTAATTCAGAGTGTGGGAAGAATTTAAATGAGGTAAAGTGAGGAAATAAAGCATCTGAATTATAGGTGTAGGAGGTATGGGCTCAAGAATAGCTCACCATCGTAGACAAAAAAGAACAGAACACGTGGAACAAGTATTGGGGTGCTCATTTTTTAATGATTGCTAACAATAGATTACATTTTATGCTAAGGGAACTGTTTAAAGGGAGAAGACTGCTTTAGGATGTAGGGGAGAGCAGGGGCTATCAAAACAAGATGTATTAAATTTTTTTTTATTATGAAACATTTTACATGTAAAAAAGTACAGAGAATGGTACAATAAATTCCCCTGTCTCCTTAACCTGGTTCCAAGTTTTCAACATCTGGCTAATCTCGTTTCCTCTATACATCCCGTGCTTCCCCCTTCTCCTACTCTCAGCTGTTGTCTTTAAGAAAATACCAAAATCTTACCATTTTCCCTAAATACCCAAAGGAGTAAAATCTTGAGAAAGTAAGCAAAAAATGAGATTTAGATCACACATACGCTCTGTGCATGTGTAAGTGCCTGGTCAGAGTTTGAAACAGAACAGTGTTCATGGGGGAAGCTTAAAGACGATAGAACAATTTTGAAGCAGATAGTTAGAGAATAAAGTAATCATAAGAGAAAAACTATACAACAGTCATTGAAAAGAACACTTCTATTACCTACATAAAAATAAAACTTTATCGTTATGAAAAATAAAAACAGCAAATACAAATAAAACTAGCTTTCATACATTCGGAAGTGAAAATAGTGTGTGTGTGTGTGTGTGTGAATAGACATCTGTCTATAGTGTAAACATAGATAAGAAGAGAATTGATGATTGTGTTTTCTAGAATTTTCCCTGACTTCTCTGAGAGTTTAATTATGTCAATGCATTTCCATAAATTTCAATTAACCTCTGTCCTAATTACCTTCTTACACATCTTATAAATTACATTGACATTTGCCTGCCTTTCATAAAGATAATCACCCTTTTAAAAAATAATGATTAAGAAATATCTTTAAAAAACATTTTTTAAAACATGAGGAATGACTCTTCGCCAAAGTAATGAGAATGATTGAGAAAGAGATATATAGGATTCACTGAAATAATATTTCAAATCAAATGTGATGTTTGAAGAAGGTACATATAAGTAGACATTGGTATATTCAGGATATTTTATTGAGAGAATACATAAATGCTGATTCCTAAATCAACTATTATTCTAGTTTTACTTTTGTCAGTGCCTGTACTAGGTCTGCAAAGGAATTAAAAACTTGGATAACCAACCATTGACTTCCCTCAGTGCATCAATAAAATTTGTTTTATTTTCTGAGGGCCCTATGATTTTGCTAAATTGCTTAATTATATATATTATATAATTACACAATTTTGTTAAATTATATACATTACAGGTATTACTAAATTATATATTTGTGTGTATATATATATATATATAATCACTGATTATGGTAATACTAACTGTAGAGAAATTTAGCTAAGAATGAATCAGAAATATAAATGGTTTTGAAATGAGCCACATGAAAAATAATTTCATCAAATCTGTGATCTAGAATAAGACTGAAGGAAAAGACACACACTGACACTTTGATTAAATAACAGGTGGAAGTTTGATGTCAATTTTTGAATGAAAACAGTATAGTAAAGACAAGTGGGCTGCTGTAAGTTGGGGGTCACTTAGCATACCTTGATGTTGTATCACTTTGTATATTGCCTCAAATAAAGTGTGTGGGTGTGTGTGTGTAAATTTTCAGGATAAGCAGAAAGAAAATCACAGTTGTATTTTTAAAAGTTCTGTATTACTTTATAAAGTGTGTAGTGAAGTCATTTCAGTTGTTTCTAAGTTGAATGTTCTAGAAATCTTTGTAACAATAGTAAATTTCATTTTTCTACTGTGTGTATAGAATGAAAATCTTAAAATATTTCCAATTTATATAATGAGAATATTTAAATAATATTGGAAGTCAGTAAAATCGAGGGACACATGTAATTAGTTAAAACCACTCTGTGACAACACGTGTCACATAATCTGTAAAGAGGTAAATTTGTCTCCAATTTTCCCATTTTTCTTTACCCCGCCTGGGACATGCAGACATAAGGATTTTGCCCTTTTTATCTCAAGGTATATTATGAATCATAATGACTGTTATAAAGAATGTGTGTGAGAAGCCAGCAGGGAGGAAGCATATCCTCGTGATTAACAGCAATCAGACTTTGACAGGCCAAGGCTCAAGTGATGACCGGGTCACAGTTCAGATTTTGTTTCAGTCAGCCCGGAGTGGAGACTGAGAATCTACCTTTGCGGCAATCTTCCGGGGGCTGTTGATGGTGTTGTTGGAGAGACAACTATGTGAGTGTCAAGACAATCAGGTTAAATGGATTTGAGTTTTGTCTTTCAGTAACAGAGGAACAGCCCCTGTCAGATAAAACCTACCAGTGATAACATTTGTACACTTTGGGCAAAATATTAAAACAAAAAATAGAACAAACAACTGAGGGCATCATGGAGAAATTATGTGTGTAGACACAGGAGCAGGTGTATATGGGAAAGAAAGAAGTAGAAATTGGTGACTTGCCCATCTTTGGTGGGTTTTCCCACGAGGGTGAGCCCCAGTTAGTACTCTGGCTTCACTTGCGGAAAGCAGCAGTAGAGGTGGATGTAAATAATACTTCCCCAGTGTTCTAGGGTGAATGGTCACCTCAAAACTAGGTATTCATATCCTAATCCCTCAAACCTGTGACTGTCACCCTATATGAGAAAAGTAAAAAGGGTCTTGGAAGATGTAATTAAGGATTTTGAGAATTTATCATCCTGTAAATCCAACACAAATGTCCCTGTAAGGGACATATAGACCAGAGACACACAAACACACAGAGAAGAAGGGATGTGAAGGAGAAGGCAGAGACAAGTGGTGTTACCATCAGCCAAGGAGTTCTTGGGCGTATGGGGAGCCGCCAGAAGCTAGAAGAGCCAGGGACTGGGTCACCCCTCAGAGCCTCCTGGAAGGAGCGCAGCCCTGATCGCACACACCTCTTCCCGTCCTGTCCTCTCCTGCTGCGATGTCCAGAGCTGTCTCCAGCCTTTCTCTGCTGATTTTTCAGTGAGCCACACTCGTAATAGAAGCCCCAGCCTTCCCTAAGTTTGATGTTTCAAAGTCATTAGGAAGCAGTGTTCTGGCTAAGTTTTCCCACAAAACCACTGCTGCCGCTTGCTTTTCTCTGTTCGTCTGTTAGGTCGTCCAGTTGGTGGCGGCCTGAGGTTGGCTTCTGTGTATGGAGGAGAACACAGAGGTTCACTGAGGCAGATGGTGCTACTGTTGTTACTCAGGGACATTTACACTGAGAACGATTGCTGGACTCTTGATGAGTTGAGCACGTTTTTCTCCCTCACGAACTCACTTCTTTTGTGATCTAATACAGCTGGGGAATTTATAACCAGATGACCCATTGCTGAGCTCCTCCTTGCCGTTCACTGCCTGTAGAGACATGTTAAGTGTTTCAGTGTCCTTGGGATTCAGTTCCTTTATCTGTAAAAAAAAAAAAAAAAAAAAAGGTGAAAAGAAGAGTATTTTTCTCCACAGCATTTCTGAGGATTTTATGATAAAAAGGTGTAAATTTTAGAATGGTATATGCCAATTTGCTAAATGGAATTATAGCGTAGTACATGCCGGTTATTCTAACATGGGCCAGAAAACACAGTAAGTGATCCTTTCCTTATCATTCTTATAGGCGATTTCTAAGAGGTCTGTACTTATTTATTTAAAATGCCCATGTATTTCCTTGCCTATGGTTCGCAAGTTACCCCACACTGCAGCCTACTGTTTGTTCACACTCAGTCAAACCGATGGCCCACTTCGTCTGTCTCTGATGCAAATATCAAGGGGCGTGTTGTAAAGGATCACGCCTTTCCCCTCTGCTGG
Source organism: Camelus bactrianus (assembly GCF_048773025.1). Lineage (NCBI taxonomy): Eukaryota > Metazoa > Chordata > Mammalia > Artiodactyla > Camelidae > Camelus > Camelus bactrianus. Next base: position 10,947,303 of record NC_133542.1, read on the forward strand.
TGACTTCAGGAATGTGGCACACATGCCCAAATGTTGCATTTTATATCAGTGAGCCATCCTGGTCTCAAATCTAGGAGTTTTTCCAAGATCTTATAAATCATTCCTTAGTTTTATCCTATACTAGATTTACAGGGTGTTCATTGTAGTGAACCTTTAATGAAAGTCCACTTGTTATTTATGCAAATTGTCCATTTCAATGTCAGATTTGCCACTTACTATGAGCAGCTTGAAAGTTTAGTCTCTTTATCTATAAAATGAAGATAATCCTTCTTACCTCAAGGGGTTATTGTGAGATTTGGATAATTAATCGGATGTAAAATCTGACATATGTTTGTTGTTCCAAAAATCATAGTTATTTTTAATCTGTGGTTATTTGTTTTACTTTTTATTTTTTTCAAGTAACAGGTTTTTTTCCTGCCTTGTGTTGTTTCAGGATTTTGCTTAAACACATGTTTATAGTTTAATGGATTTAAATCCTATCTTCTTTTAGTCTTTTCTTTTAGGCTAAAGAAATGGCCCTTTAAAGTGTGTCAGTCTTATGTGTCATAATAAATCATTAACAAATGAAGTATTGTCACAGTGTAAAAGCAGCAGAGATAAAAATTACAGATAAATCAAGGGCAGAGATGGATGGACATTTAGATATATAAATAGCAGATAGATTGAAAAGTAGAGTCTAGCCTGTAGATAGATGATATATATGTAAAAACTAATGAAAGGTTACATTGATAATTGATAGTAGATTGACTTACAGATGGTAGGTAGAAAAGGTCGATAGTAGACAAGAGAACTAGACAGTAGACAGATTAAATACATGGTAGATAAGTTAGCTGGAAGATAGAGGAGAGGAGGGAATACTACAGATTAGTTCAGATTTTCTAGTGATTTAAAAATAGACAATATGAAATCATATAGGGTATACTTACATCATAATGTCCATGGGGTAATTAAAATCAAGTCTCTGAGATAGCTTGGTTTTATATTATTTTTATGTAATGATTGCATTAGTTGAAAAATGTGGACACTTAAATTGGAATTTTTAACTGTCACTGCAATTAGGAGAAAGGCTACTGGGAAAAAAGGGCTTTCCCATCACAAATTTAGTGGCATTTCCTATTTTAGATAGATGAGGCATGTATAATTAAGTGATCATTAAATTCCAAGTTTAGGAAGCAGAAATATTCTCATTAAATTACTGTTAATGGCCCGTTATTTTTTACCGTGGAGCTTTGTTTGGAAACCATCACAGACATTTTTACGATCATCAGAGGACACTTAGAAGCAAGTGGCTAAGTAAGGACTGAGCACAGCACTGATGTTAAAATATTGTCATGGCTCTCCTTTTTGTGAGAATATAAAATATTGACTTAAAAAAAAAGAGAACTGTTAACTATTGATTTCTCTCCAAGGAGAAGTATTTAAGTTTATGCTCCTTGTTTCATCTGCAAAGACTTAAAAGTCTGAATTCTGCAATTTACAGCTTGAAAAGAAAACACACCAAAAAATCAACACCCAGTAATAAGTGCAACTTTTTATTCTTATCATTAAGTTGCCTCTTTCTTCAGGCTGGCAAGACCCTTCCATATCATGAGTCTGACTGAGCTGCTGACACCGCTCCTCTTTGCCAATAATTATTTTATTTTATTTGGTAAATCTCTATGACAGTTTTATTGCAGGCTGAAAGCAGGTTTGATCTTAGCCCCCGTTTGCTTAGACTATCTTTTCAAAGGATGCAGATATTCCTCATTAGTGCAAGCTTTGAAGAGAAATAGAATCAAGTACCATATTAGCCTAACCCCAAACTCTCTGTCTATCCTGGAGCAATTTCTACTCTTGTTATTTCAACATCAACTCTTCAGATTGAGGTGTCCATTAAAAATTAAATGGACTGTCTTTTAGAGTAAAACTGTATTAAATATCTAAATTCTTTACTTGCCTAACCTCAAAATGATTTAACATTTCCCATTCTGTTTCAAATTCTGTGTTTTAAAACCAGCCCATATGATATGGAATGCCATATCCTGGGACATTATAGCATTTGCAGGGAGGGCAATCTGCTAACTTCATTGAGGCTAGCAAATCCGACAGCAGTCATGGTGTATCTGCACACTTACTACAGTGTGAAAGCAGGGTTCACATCTTTTAAAATACTTTTCATAGGAATTCCACAGAATGCATGCTTATTCTGTTGCAGGGGCTACATTAGAAATTAAAGAGGCATGTGTCACTATCCTTGACTTCAAAGGCTGCTGAACGGGTATTCACTACTGTGATAAACACTTCAGTAGATGTATGAACAGTGTGCTACTGAGACATCTTTAAGCAAGTAACCTAGGTTGAGAAGGCAGTTAGCAGTTTTCTAAAGAGGATGGTGGACTGCAGCCAAACGCTTGAGTGAGAGTCAGAGTCCGTGAGATGCAGACCAGTGTTGGGAGATAAGGGCTCAGGTCCCAGCCTGAGTGAGAGCCCGGGGCACCATGTTAGGTTTCAGTAAAAAACATACTGGAGTAATTCAGTCTAAGAATTACTTGTGCTTGAGCTAAGTTAGTAACAATGATGCTACAATGACGGGACGCTATTGAAGAAGCATAAAGAGAAATAACTGATAGAATTTTGTGACTGGATGGAGGCGATTAGACAGAGGAAGCAGCCAATGGCAGTTCAGTTTCTAAGCAAGAACAACGTGATAGATGGGATATCATTCAAAGACACAGAAATCAATGAATGTGAGAAGTGGAAGGTGGCACCGTCAGTTTGGGAACACACAGAAGGAGTCATTTAATATACATCTTAGGTGAGAAGTTCAAGTGTGACACCCAGGCTAAAGATAAATGTAAGTCATTTATTTAAATATGGATGATAATTTAAGCAATGGGGTAGTGTATGAATAGAGGGACAGGAGGAAATATAAAGAGGGACATCTAGAAAACACAAAAATGCAAGGGTCAGGGGATGGGAAGGATGGGTTCATGAAGGATTCTGGAAACAAAAGCAAGAATACGGCTACCAGACCAGATAGGAAATACAGGAGGAAATAGAGTTTCAGGAAGAAATGGATGGTCAGTCAGGATCCTGAAGTTGTTAAGAGATAGATGGAAACTTGATAATTTGAAGATACTTTAGTAAAGCAGTAATTTTAAAAGGTGTGGCGATGTGCAGGAAAACAGAAGAGGCAGTGCAGCCTCCCCGGTTTACACACAGTGCAGACGGGGCCGTTATTAACACCAAGTCCTGTAACTCAGAGGGACCTCTGAGGAAGTCATCACCTTAATGCGAGAGGAGCCCCCTGAGCATCTGTGACTTGGTCTCATTCTCCCTCCTCCAATCTTCACTGGGGACCTTAATGAGGGTGATTTGAAGGGGCTGCTTTAAGAGGAAATGCAGCTGCAGTGAGTTGAAAAGTGAGTACAGATAACCTCGTCTTAATTAGCAGTTTCTAGAGAAGTCCATTCAATAAATAAAAGAAACAGTAATTACAAAAATATCAAATAAAGGAGGCAAATGGAAGCAGAGAGCACGCTGAGAACGCTTTCCTTCTCCATTATTAGAAGATTGATATAACCAAGTCACCTCCATCATACATTCAGTAATGGTGGTAAGGTTTTCTTAATGTTTCCTTGAGGTTGAAGTATGGTAACCAGAGGGAAATTGATACATCAAAACAAAAGGACCTGGGCAAAAAATATTCTTAGATTAATATCCTGATTCTGAATACTATCAACTTTCAGGAAAATCAGCTTAGTAAATGTCTTGTAGTATTCAGTCCAGTTTGACCTGCTGTCAGCCTGTTATTGTCATTCATATTGGGTTTGCATTACAGGAAACAGGGATAAAATTGCTAAGGTGTTTTGTTTATGTATATGCAAACAAATATGTGTTATACACACACACACACACACACACGCACAGATACTGGCATTGCTCCTTTATGAGAGAATTTACCAAAGCTCTATCAAAATGTAACAACCTTTGAACAATTTAGATAAAAATGGCTTACCGATTCAGTCAAATCGTCAGTCAATTTAATCAAAATGTTTTAAGTAATACCATTTGCAGACAGAAAAATAACCACTACAACTGGAGAGTCTCCTATTTAGAAAATTTAATAGAATATCCTTGTTTTTCTTCCCTGGAGATCTCAGCCACATATGGTTTTCCAACTGTAAGCAATTTTTAAAGATCATTTCTTTATTATAAGTTTGTATGCTGAGAAACAAAATTATGCTTTTCATCATTATCCTAATCGGAGTTATTTTTCAGTTTTCCTAAAGGAGAGCTATTGTGGTATATAGAAAAGTTGAAAAGGGAGATACACTTATTTTAAAACTAGCTGAGAGCAGCAAAGTGGTAACGAGAAAAGTAGTCAGGTCTCTCTCTTGATCCTTGTAATTCATCTAATTCTTGTTCTTCACCGACACTGTGCGCGTGTTCACGCACAAGGTCCCACCTGTTAAGACTAGAGAAAAGAGTACCAGAGGAGCCTCACTGGCTGTGACTGCGTTGCTGTGCTTCTGAGGCCGTGTGCTGCTCTACTTGTAAATACACTTGTTCACATTTATCTCACTTTGCATGTACTAATGTATTTCTCTCTAAGACTTAATAGGAACGATCAGAATCTCTGGAGACTAGGGAAGTCCCTTAGTCCCTTAATTCCCTTGTTGCAGAATTCTTGATTCTTCTCCTGAGATGCATTTTTAAAGGCATATGTTCCTTCATAGAAATCTAAAAGAACTTTGGACTCAGACTTACAAACTTACTGTGCCCCCAGTTAGAGGTCTTAAGACAAAAGCAGATATCCTAAGGAATACTGGGGAAAAAAACACCCAGGAAATGACTTAAACTTGAATTTCAAGTCTTACACTTGAAATCTGAAAAATGTGCACACAGAATCCTTCAAGTTATATCCACATAATTTTGCAATGGAACACACACACACACACATATAATATATATGAAGCTTTGTGCCTTCTTTTTCTTTTATAGTTATGTATAGATTAACTGAAATATACTGTCTTAAGAATGAAAGAGCAAGAATGAATTATTAGATCTACAAGGATAATAAAGAACTCTCTCTCAGAGATGTTAGTAACAGTTAAAACGTATGTAAAACATTTTATACAGTTCATTTCATTGTATACAATGTATACATTGTAAAGGGTACTATTCCTATTTTTATTATTATCAATATTGTGATTTCATTGTCATATATAAATCAACATCATTTATTTATCAACAAAAGTTAACTGACGGAAGCTAGATGTAAAGCACTTCTCATGTATTATAGTTTATTCTCCCAAAGGACTATAGCTTTTTGGTCTCTGTTGCATAGGGAGAAATTTGAATAAAAGCATCCAGAACCCTTTTCTCACATTAATTTTATGGAAGATGTAAGCATATCCAAAGTACCCCTGTCCCATTGTGTGTCTGCTTACGATGGGAATGGAGAGCTGAACATTAGATAACGAAAAGAGATAATGGTGACAGATGTGAGTTTTTCTAGGGAGAGTCTGTTTCTTGCTAAGATAATGATTCTTTAGCAGGTAAAAGGAGGTAGGAATGTATGCAGGCACCAATCCACTTATTTATGTAAGTATCCATCCATCCGTACGTCCATCCATCCATCCATCCATCCATCTGTCCATCCATCCATTATACAATTTCTGCAGCATAAACTCATACAGAGCAGAAAAAAAGATGAATGTCTGATTTCTTTCTTATGCAAAGTCTAGAGAGTGGTCATTCAGGCAAAAACAAATAAATATGATATATGATAGATAACCTCGTATGGAAGTGTGAAATTCAAGTACATGGAATGAAAAACAGCTTAACGTTGGAAGTAAAGGGAAGCTTTTTAGAGAAAATGGCATCCAAGATGAGAATTAATGAACTACCAGGAGTGAAGCTGATGGCCCTATGTGAGGATAATGTGGCAGGCAAAATAAACAACATGTCCTGGTTTCAAGGCTGAAAAATAAAAGATCCTGGTACAGTAAGAGGTCATAGTTTCCTCTTAGTTTTCTTTGTTCTTAACCATTTTTGCTTTTTTTGTTTTTCCTCCAAAAGAGGTTTCAAACACTTCTGCGTTGCATGCCTAGCTCCCTTCTTCTCTGTATTCTGCATCAGTTTTACTTTTGAAAATAAATAAGTTTGTACAGTAAAGACTTGGCTCTAACCTCTTGTGGACCCAGAAAATCCATTGGTGAGTGGTGTAAGGCCTGATGTCGTAAGCTGCTCCAGGGTTGGAAAGGTGGGCTGCTGGAAGCAGAAATGTTCGCCATTAAAAATTAAGAGCATACAGAGCTTCATGGATTAGACAGGTCAATAGTCACACAAATTATTGAAACATATAAAAATATACACTTTTTAGATATTATAACAACTTTGTTGTATACGTAAAACTAATATCATATTTTAAAAAAACTATATTTCAAAACCAATGATAAAATATTTAAAATTATGACACTATTATCACAAAGGCCAATTATACAATGATTTAAAAGTGGCTGTGTAATATGCCAAATTACTATGTATATAACTTGGAAGAGTTGGTGTAGTTTTTAAACTACAACACAACGAGATTTGGAAGTGAAGTCTTTAAAAAATGAATGAATGTTGCTGTCCTTGTCACAGAATTTTGAATTTCCTGAGAAAACAACATATAAAAAAATCAAAGCAGATCATAATTAGCATTGAAATGCTAGTCTGTGTGCTGATTTACAGTAAAATTGAACAGAAGAAATTGTTTATTAGTAGATATTTCTGTTCCTTGTTACCATTATATTTTTAAAATGCTAATCAGTAAGATAAAACAGAACCATTGAGCTTATAAACTTCTTGTTTTAATAAAAACTTCCAGAAAAATATAAATTCCATTGAAATGTGTGAGACCAATCCACTTGGAAGTTAGGGCTAACAGGAAACGTGGGCTGTGCTCTTGGTACCATGTATGGTTGTACCTTTTTTTAACCTTTGGAAAGAAGCAATAATGTATAAATCATAACAATGTTTTAAAGGTTATAGTAAAAATCTTCAAATCTTAAAGGGATTGCATGGAATGAAATTACTTTCCTATCTTGAGAGTTTTAGACTTACAATAAGGTAAAGATAACAAAAAATTAAATCATGGAAGCTAAATGTAATTGAGTTTTTATAAACATAGGTGAAATTTAAAAGAATAAGTACAGATTTTAATAAGAATCACTTTCATTAGAGAAATGTATTGATCTCAGTATTGAAAAATACCAGATGTGTACACTATTTGTCTTCATTAGCATGGTCAATCTTTAGATTGTTTTCATATTCAATATATTTAAACAATGTGCTGTCTTCTCATTTTGCCATCTTGTGAAGGTCTCATTGTCTAGTTAAAGTCTTGTGAGGTTTAGATAGACAACATTGGTAAGGCTTAGCATTTGGAAGAAATTCAGCTTAGTATAATTTTTAAAAATAAATCACAATCCCAAAGAAAAAGTTAAAAAAATGAACCTTAAGTCACTAAGTAAACATGAATATCATTGTTTTTTTTCTTCTGAAAAAATACACATATAATGTCAAAACATAAAGATGTAGGACTTTCAGTGAATGTGATGAATCATGCACATGCATAACGACGCTGTTTTGTTTATTTCATGGCAAGAAGTAAAGGTATTTCATAATCTGTATTCAAACTTCTATTATCATCTTTTTAGTAGATTTCTTACTGTTTTTATTTCTAAATGTATTCAGAAATGCCTTAACTTTATGTTTTTCTTCCAGTTTTATTGAGATATAATTGACCAACAGCACTATAGAAGTTTAAGGTGCACAACATATTGACTTACGTCATGAAATGATTACCACAATAAGTTTGGTAAATATCATCATCTCATATAAATACAAAAGAAAAGGAAACATAAGTCTTTGGGCTGAGAACTCGTGGGATTTACTCCCTTAGCCACTACTCCTAGCCACACCGCAGTAACATTGCTCATCATGTGGTACATTACATCCCCAGTGCTTATTTATCTTCTAGCTGGAAGTCTGTATCCCCTTTGACTCCACCTTCCCCCCTCCCTGCACCCCTCACCTCTGGTAATCTCAAATCTGGTGATCTCACTTGATGTGAGTCTTTTGGCTTGCTTGATTTGAGGTGTATTTGAGCTACAACACTGGTAGCTCCTGGTGTACAACATAGGGATTTGATATTTTAATACATTACAAGATGATTGCCACAATAAGTCTGGTTACCATTTGTCACCATACAAAGACGTTTTCTTAAACTGTACCTGCAAACTCTTATGATCTGCTATCAACATTATTATTACATTTTCACCAAGAGCAAAAACAAAAACCAAAAGCATATATCTAGATGGTTAAATAACACCTAAATATACATAACACTGTCTAAATACACCTACAAACTTACCCATCTATACACAACAGTGACAATATTAAGACACCTCATTGGACTCCGACTGCCAATATTGGAGTTTTGATTCTTTTACTTACTAGATTCTTGAGGCCCAAGACAAACTAGATAACTTGCTTCCTTTAATTTCTTCACATATTAAATGGCAAAATTATTAACATCAACTTCTCATTATTACTGTCAGAATTAAGAATGTTAATATATATGAGGTAATAAAGAGCTCAATAAATAATAACTTTTATAATTCATAAATATATAACTAGAAATAAACCTTTACTGCTGAATTTTAATTCAGTTAATATTCCCCCAAAAAAAACCCTCATCTATGTACATAGCTGAAAATCTTGTTTCTTATCCTAAGTATTTTAAAGTTGCTAAAAGAAAGTGAGTTTGTGTTTCAACGCAATGTCCCATTGTCACTAAGACCCTTCCTATATATTCTTAGATGTTAATCCCTCCAGGGAACTCATAGTAGTGATTATAGGGAATTAGCTAATCATTAATTTTCATACCTCAGTTGTAATATAGCATTATTTCTGAAACTAACCTTCTGCCTATTATTGTCAATAAACTGTTACATTAAAATTATTCATTAAAAAATTCATTCCAACTGGAGCTCAAAATCTCTGATCTGGATCCCTCCTGAAAGCAGGAAACTGTCACTAAGAGTGAGATCCTTGAGGTCAAGCAGAGTGTCTGCATGGTGACCTTCCTACAGGTTACCTGACACACAAAAGTAGTCAATTAATGTTTGCTAAATGAATTAATGAATATTTAATTAAGGCACTGAATGCCTATTTGGTGCCTTACTAGAGTTTTTATATATGTTACAAATGAAAGGATTTTAGGCAAGCTTTCAAATGTTACTTGGATCTCTGTTATGAACCTTTATTCTAAGATGAGTGACTCTGCTTAACCATCTGAATGAATTGATCCAAATGTTTCCTTATGCTTCTCAAGAATCATATACATAATTAGAGTACAGATTTTACCCCAGTTGACATTGATTCCCCATATAACTCCTTCCAGTATCCTGTCACCTTCAGTAAGGGCATCATCACACAACACAGTTTCTGATTAACACTAGCTCTAGGATATAACTGTTCTCATATCATATCATATCATATCATATCATATCATATCATATCATATCATCACTAGTCTGCAGGGTGCTGTATATATGTACGTGTGTACAATTGGTATGGTAAGATGCCAGGGAATCAGGTCTGTGATTATATAAACTTGTAAAATAATGGATTAAAAAACATTGCTAAATACACATACATACACATATATATTTGTTTGGAGTATGACATTTTACTAACTTAACATTACCTAAGAATTAATTTATTGTGAGTCTATTTTCCAAGCATATCAAGGTGTTCCTATTGTTAACATTTATTGGTTTCCTAGGAATCAATAAATTTGCTAAGTTTGAAACCCAAGGTGGGGTAAAAAAAACTAGAAGTTCCTTGTGAATCTTACTTTGGAGACATATATTTGATTTTATTATTACATGCAAGTAATACTTACCAGGACACATTGAAGACAAGACATAGATTTCTTTTTTTTCTCTAAAACCAGCTAACAGTGAAGATAGATTCCACATTTTTGTTATAGAAATTTGTTTTAATTTGAAAAGATCCCAGTATTTTTAGATGAGAATGGCCACAAATATTTAATACCTTTTCCTGGGATATTTGTCCAAAGGAATTTTATCAGGAGAGAAAAACAAAACCTTATAACTGGAATCAGTAACCATACTCATTCATCTGGATCCCATTCTCTTTCATCAATCAGAGTTAGCCCACTCCTCTACCCAGTGTCACAAGGGCACCATCAATCAAAGAAGGATGTTTTATCGAGCAGGGAAGTATCACAAATGGCTACTCACCTGAGAAAACCCTTCACAATATTAGAGACATGGAAGTTCCTGTTGAATTTTTTTCTTACATCAGGGTTAAAAAACCAAGACTTCTGATATATCTAAAAAGAGTGAAAATGTTTTCTGTCACAAGATTTTGAGCCTTATTGACTGTTAGGCTTAAGACTTCAGGGTCATGCTTTGAGGCCCATTGAGGTCAACACCAAAGATGGTCAGCTGAACCAAGTTTTTGCAAATTTGGATTAATTTCTTTATTTTTCTGACATCCCTAACCCCTGATAAATTATGTAACTTCTATTATGAATTAGGTAATATGTGTTTTGTGCTCTCTTTGAGAGAACTTTCTGGAAACCAGTGTTACTCCTGAATATAAGTTACACAATGAACAATGAAGGAATAACCAGGAACCTTCCTAACGCTGCCTGCTTCTTTGTACAATGGTTAAAGTTGTGAGCTGACAGTTTTTTACTACACGTGTGGGTTTAATCTCCTTTGGTTCCACTGAGTCTTTGACAGTTTAGATGTTTCTCTAAGGAAAACGTCTAAATCAAACTTTGTCAAAGCAGATTTTGCCTTGTGTTGCTGTGTTGCTGAAGTTCCAGATCATTGTTTCTCATCCAGTGAAGCATCACATTAATAGATGATGCTGTTTTATTTTGTTTTCATATGGAGAGATCTTCAAATTTTGTGACATTCTGTTTCTGTGGGACTTTCAGTATCTATCACTTGCTTTCTTCCTTCATTTTGCCAGTGGTCCTCCACGAGATCGCTCCTCTTCCAAGTTATTTTCCTCTCATAAAACATCACCTTCCAAGATTACATCCTCTGGCCGCACTCACTTTGAAGTCCTTTCCTCTGAGGTTGCTTGGCTGACACTGATCTGATCTGTTGGATCTCAGACTCATTCTCGATATTTGATACACAGGTTGAGACTCTCTCTTTCTGAAGGTGACTGTTACATCTGCGTTTTTCTTTGGCTAGGATTCCACTGCCCTATCCTCTTCTCTGCAGAGTCTCTCGGACTACTTGTTTGCTGTGAGCTCTGAACCCAGTTGTGCAAATTTCAGGTGTTTCCTTCACTTGTGTATACACTGAGATTCTCCAGTTATGTGTAGATTGAAGTTTAGTGTTTTCTCTCTCTTAATTATACTAGAGATACAATTATTCCAATCTCGTTGTATATCTTTGTTTTTGAAAATTTAGGCAGTCAGTATTATCTCATGAGAAACTGGGAATTGAAGGAATATATGAAATCATTATCCTTAGAGCCAAGAACTGTAGCCCAATTAATCAGCTTCATACATTACCATTTTCTTCTGTAATGCTCATCTCCTTTACTGCCAAAATGCATAAGTGTGAATGTAAAAATGGACACATGTATGATTCAGAACCTTTTGAAATTTATCTCCCCTGTGAAGTAAGACTATTTTTTGTATTTGTTGTATTGACTTGACTATGGCTCCAAATCTTTATCAGTGGTCCTCAAATTTAGTGATGTGTCAAATTTAACTCAGAGGATATTTTAAGGTACAGTTTCCAGGATTACAATCCTAGAGACCTAATTCCATAGGTCTTGATGGGACAATATCATTTATGTATTTGAAAATGACTGCAAACTCTTTTTGATATAAATATTTCACAGACCATACTTTGAGCACTGGAACAAGGAGGTAAATTTTGATGTATTTATCCAGTGGTGTGAACTATAGATGGATGGCTGGGGGAGGGTAGTATTCCAGACACTGGGAAAAGAACTGAGGTTAGAATGCGCTAGTACTTTGGAGGCTTAGTGATAAAGCCAGTGCAGATGGGGTTGAGTGAGTGAGGAAAAGGATATCAAGAAATGAAATCAGGAAGGTAGTTCAGTAGGTACAGGTTATATAGGGCCTTGGAGGCTGTGTAAATACACCTCTGATTTTATTCTGAATAAGGTGGAAAGCCATTTTCCTAGTCCACAAATACAGGGTGTCTCACTGTTTACGTAGATCTTATTTAGTTTGTTTCAGAAATATCTTGTAGTTTTCAATATAAAAATCTTGCACTTTTTTGTTACATTTATTCCCAGGTATTCCTTTTGCTGCTGTACAAATGGGTGGTCTTATTAGTTCATTTTTGAATTGTTTGTTACTAGTGTGAAGAAATATGATGATTTTGTATAGTTATCTTATATATTACCATGTTGCCAAACTCATTTGCTAGCTTTAATGGTTTGTTTTTAGTAGAGTCCTTATGATTTTGTGTGTGTGTGCATATATATATATATATATATATATATATATATATATATATATATATAATCACTTCATTTTCAAATAGAGATTGTTATAATTCTTACTTTTCCATATAAATAATTTTTATTTTTATTGCCTACCTGTCCTGGCTAGATCTTCCAATAGAATATTCAATAGTAAGGGCAAGAATGGGCATTCTTGTTTCATTCCTGACAGTAGAGGAAAACCATTGTCTTTCTCCATTAAGCATAATGTTAACTGAAGGTTTTTCATAGATGCATGTTATCCAGTTGAAAGCATTCCCTTAGAGTCTTGGTTCAGTGAGTATTTTTAATCAAGAAAGATATTGGATTTCATCAAATTATTTTCACTGTGTGGATTCAGATGACTGTCCAGTGGCCTGTCATTTCAGCCTGAAGTACTTCTTTAGTCTTCTTTTAGGGTAGTTCCACTAGTGACAAATCCTCTTGATTTTTATCTACCAGTGTCTTAATTTATCCATTCCTGAAAAAGAGATTAGCTGGATGTAGAATTCTTGATTGACAGTTTTTTCGTTCAGTGTTATAAAGATACATCTCACTGTCTTCTCACCTCCACGGTTCATAATATTCCGACTGAGGATGAGTTACACACGGTGCATTGCTATTTTCTTGCTGCTTGTTCATTTTTCTCTTTGTCTTTGATTTTTGTCAATTTGACTATGATGTGTGTAGAGGTGTAACTGAATTTAACCCTTTTGACGTTTGTTGAACTTTTTAAATGTGTCAACTGACATTTTCCATCAAATTTGGGAAGTTTTTGGCCGTTGTACCTTCAGATGTCTCCTGTGCCTCTCTTCTCTGGACTCCGGCTATGCTCATGTTGATACCCATTGTGATGCACACACGTCTAAGAGGCTCTGTGCATTCTTCTGCGTTAGTGTTTCGTGCTTCTGATTGGGTCATAGCTGTTGAACTGTCTTCGTGTTTGCTGACTTCTTCTGGTTTCTTCATTGGGTTATTGCTTTTCCCACTGCAGGATTTTGTGTGGTTAATTTTTACATTTTCTGTCTCTATAATGGGATTGTTTGTTTTGTGAGACATTGTTTGCATATCTTCCTTTAGACTTTTTCTTTTTTTTTTTTTTAGTTCTTTGGACATGTTTATAAACTTATTTAAAGTTTGTGTCTACTAAGTTAAAAATATGAGCCTCCTCAAGGATATGTTGTTTTTTTCCATCCTATATATGTGGCATACTTTCCAGTTTCTTTTAATGTCTCATAATCTTTTTTGTTCAACACTGGATGTTTTAGCTAATGTGTTCTAACAACTCTGGTGTCAGATTCCTCAAGTCTCCACCCAACCTCTAACGTTGGTTGTCACTGTATTGTTTTAATCTATTTTTCTCCTCTCCATTGTTCCTGATTATTTTGTTATCAACTCTCCTGAATTAATTCTATAGATTCTATATTTCCTGTAATGTGGCCACTGAGTTCTTTATTAGCTAGTTGTTCTGCTGCTGCCACTGCTGTTGTTAAGTTCTTGTTTTTATTTTTAAGCCTGGCTTCCTGTGGGGCATATAAGTCAGTATAGTTTAGTGTTCAGCCAATGGTTAGTCAGATGATTTCTTTAATTACCTTGCCTATGATTTTTCTACCCTTTGCAAAGAGATTTGCATGAAAAGAACACCTTCTAACTTCAAAGAGATTACAAGTCAGCCTTAACTTTCACTGTCTGCCATGCAGTGTCTCAAGATCAGCCTTCCCCTTTTTCATATTTTTCCTGGGCATAGACACAGCCTTGCACATATACTGAAGTTTTAGACCCCCAGGTGTATGTTGGACCTTTCCAATTTCTCTTATATTGTTCTCCAGTATTTTTCCTTTTAAGTTCCTGACCAAATTACCCCTACTGAATTCACAACTGTTGACAGCTGAGATGTTCCCAGCAATTTTATTTTGCTTCAGTAATGTCCGAGAAGTTGGCTCACCCTACCTTGCTGATCTGAGGTCTGCATCCAAAGAAATGGATACTACACTCTGAGAATAGAGGTTTTTGAGGCATATGAAAGCTTGGACAAAATACTGACAAAATAGTTCTAGGAATGGTGCTATTAATAGAACTCCAGAAGTTATTCCCATCTTCTTTGGCTAAAAGACTGACGGCTTTCCTCAGCTACCACGCCACTGAGTGGCAGAGGGGGTGAAGTTATAATGTCACATACCCCACTGCCTTACCAAAATTAAGCATTTTCCCTTGCATAAATATTTTTCAGTTCATTCTGTGACATTGGTTCCTTTCCAGAGTTCTGAAAAGATTAATTTCAGGTATTTTGTTTCTATTTGTGTTAGTTTTGTGGGAGAACAAGTTTATAAATATACCTCCTTGGTCATTCTGGATATCAGTTGCAGCCCTGCTCCTTTAAAGCCACAGACACTACTTCAGCTGGTTTCTTGCCTTTTATTAGGTATCTCTGTGTCCTAACAGGATCTAGGTGACACAGGCCAGGCTTTCATTTTGGTACACATGAAGCCCTCCTGCCTCAACTGAAATCAGGGTGATTATCATCCTGTCTCCTGTGGGCAGATCAACAAATTTCCTAAAAGGGATTTATTTTCTCAGTCACTCAAATCTCATCTTTTTGATACCAGTGTTGATCAAGATGAACGAGTTTATGCTGTGGTAACGATCTGCAATTTAATATAATTGCACTTTATTTTTTAATTTACACTGTTAGGTCACTTGGGTTGGTGTGGAGGCGTTCTGTCCCACAGAGACGCTCAGGGACCCAGTGTAACTGAGACTCCCCCATGATGCAGCAGCACCATCTGGAACTTGCAGCATCCTCATGTGCCGGGAGAAGTACACGGAGAGCTCATCACTTTCTCATGCTTCAGGCTAGAAGTGCTTCCTGCCAATTTCTCTCACAGCAGATTGGTTGGAATGAGTCACGTGGCTTTACTTAGCAACAAGGGGATTGAGGTTTGTCTTGCCTTCATTATGACTAGGAAAGAAAAAAAAAAACTACAATCTAATACCCTACTCTTAAACTGGCTGCTGGTTAAATGTTGTAAGATCAGGTTTACACCACTTTCTGTTGGAGTCCTCTGTGGGTGGTCTAGCAGTTTACTTTTGAACAGGGGCATACTTGTTAGTCTACTAAAATATTATTTTATTGTTAGTCTACTGGTGCCTCAGCTGGAACTAAAGAAGGAAAATCTCATTTTACCCTTCTTGCCACACAGAATAGAATTTTTTTATAGTTATGATATTTTCTTAGATGCCTCTTCAAAAATTGTCTCCACAAGTGCCAGGAAGAATTGGCACTCGACCCAGTCCTGGTCCTCGAATGAGAGCTGCTTTCTTTTCATCTTTTTTTTTTCCCAACTGGCTCAGAGAACAAGAAGTTGCACTGATTCAATCTGACAGTCTGTCCAGCAGTATCCACCTAAATAAGAAATGGTTTTCAAACATTATTAACAATAACTTCTGCATTGCTTCTCTAAAATTAATATCTGGCTTTAGATCAGCTGTGCTGCCCAACATAGAAAGTTTAATCCAGGAAGGCTGTCCTGGCTGAACAAGCCTGCTGAGTAACACTGCACACGGAGCATCTGCCACTCGCCATTCAGAAATACCATAAACAGAGGGGCCTTGTGTTTCTTCTGCAGTCAGTCTTCTGCATCCACACGTTCTGTATCTGCCCATTCAGTCTACCGCAATCCAAAGTTGGTTGAACTCCTGGATGTGGAAGCTGCAGATACAGAAGGGTGACTGTACTATGCCAGTAAATACAAAGGACTGGAACATTCACAGATTTTGTTATCCCTACTGGTCCTAGAACCAGCCAGATACAGAATGATTGTACATGCTAAGGACTGAGCTAAGACCTTAGAATATAGCAAGTGTGTGAAACATACATGCTTATTGTCACATGCAATTTTTAATCTATTAAAATGAAGATTAGAAAATAATTATGGTCACCTCATTCACTCAGTGATGCAGTAAATATGTATTTAATATATTGAATATTTGTTAGATGCTAGCTACTGAAATTTCAAAAGCAAACGGGGCAATGTCTGACCTTCAGGTTTAAAAATTATGAAAATCCCACTGATTTATTCATTTCTACTCATCATAAAAATCATATCAGGATTTAAATATGCCACTTAAAATTTCCAACGTAAGTCTGTATTGATTCTGTTAAGGTCTAATAATGGTGCTTCAACGTTAACTTCCCTTGTATAGCCTAAAGGGAACAGAGCTTCTGAAATGAAAGAGTAAGGAGATTGATAGACTTTTTTCCCAACCATCCAATCATTTAACTAGACAAAATTATAAAAATATCATGTTATGTTTCTAAAAGTTTTCCTAAATGCATATAGAAAATGGAGAAGCATTTGTTCAACAAAATTTACTAAGTCCTGTTGAGAACAGAGAGAGTCTGGCATTTCAGCTCTCACCCACTCTCTTCCTCACCTCCCAGTTTGGTCTTGTGGGTACTCTAGTTTGAATGGGTTATGGCCAAGAGTATCTGGTGGGACTTAACAAGTTGGATAAACACAGTTTATCATGGCATTCCACAGTGAGTTCCATACCCAGATACATCTTAGCCAAAATGTTGAAAGCAAAGATAAAGAAAATCTTCAAAGTGGCAGGAGAAAGCCAACATTTCCCTTACAAGGAACCCCAGTAATTTTAAGAACTGATTTATCACAGAAAAAAATGTAGCTATAAGGCAATAGGATGATGTATTCTAAGTATTAAAAGTTAAAAAATCATGGACAGAAAATACAAAGTGTTGGATGAAATATTCAGTATCAGTAGCTTTAAACATTTCTGGTTTGAGTATAAATGATGAAACCACTCTGAAAAACTGTTTTTCAGTTTCTCACATATGTTAACATGTACTTACTCCAACCCCACGTTTCCCTCCTAAGTGTGTATCTAAGAAGTGTGCTGAAGTCCATAAAATCTTTTGTATAAGAATGTTTGTAACAGTTTTATTCTTCATATCCAAACCAATAATAATTCCACATATTTTTCAGTGGGGGAATAAACAAGTTGTGATGTATCAATGTAATACCGCAGTGCATAGCAGTAACAATAAACAAGCTTCTGTTACGGGTGACAGTGCAGGTATGTCTCAAAACACATTGGGTGGAATAAGGTAGAAAACAAAGAATGCAAACGGTGTGGCTTTGTTACCACGCAGCTTGAGAACTGAGCAAGTTAGTTTATATTAAAATGAGCATGAATAGGTTTACCTCTGTCAGGAGGTGGTGCTGTGCAAAGACATGAGAAAGGTACTAACGATATGGGAATGATCAGTATATTGATTTGATTAGTGGTCGCCTAGCATATTAATATAAACAAAGTAGATTTTTAAAATTAATTGGAAGTAATAAAATATTTTTGAATACATATTCACATATCTTCAGTTGAAATACTGCAGTCTGAGATATATTTCCTCACCCATTTATTCTCCCGTTATGCATTAAATATTTATTAAGGATTTTCTGTGTACCAAATAAACTTAATGGTGGGAATTTGAAGTCAGGTATTAACTCAGCCTTCAAGAATCTCCCAGTCTGATAAAGAAATTGAATGAAGAATTCATCGTATATGATTAAATCCTTTTTATATCAACAGTCATTTCACTGCATGTGGTATATTGTATTTGAGATTTATGACTATTATGGCAATGCCACAGAAAAAGCAAGGAAGCGTACATAAAAGATTCCATCTTTAGTCTTACATTACTGTTATTACCACTACCTAAACAAGCCCCCCTGCAGAGCACAAATAAGAGGAAGTAATTTGGCCAGCAGACTCAAAATTAACCCCTTTTCATTCTAACTCCCGCCACCAGGAGAAAATGAGTTACTATGGAGTGGCAGTTAATGAAGTTCCTTGTTTAGAACCCTCATCTTCAAATCTTCATTGGAAATGCTAAAATGGCATGTAGGGAAAAATAATCCCAAACTGAGTTAGAACCTGAAAAGTTAAGAGAAACTCTCAAAGGAAGTATCTAAAAATTTTACCTAATTTTGATACCTTAAGATTGACCTCCCTGGACTCTCAAAGTATTCTTTCTTTAAATAAAAAAAAAAAAACAAAAAAACAAAAAACACCCTTACTGTGGTACGATTCCTGTAGAGTAAACTGCACATATTTCAGATACACAATCTGATGAATTTTGATCAATGTCTACATCAATGAATCCACCACCACAGTCAAGATAACATTTCTATCACTCCTCAGGATGTGCAAAATTCAAATTCCCATTTTGTCCCTTTCCACCCCCGCTACCCTCTGGAAACCGTAAGTTTGTTCTCTATGTCTGTGAGTCTGTTTCTGTTTTGTAGATAAGTTCATTAGTAAGTCAGAAAGAGAAAAAAAAATATGATATCGCTTATATGTGGAATCTAAAAAAAAGGACACAAATGAACTTATCAACAAAACAGAAACAGATTCACAGATTTCTTTCTTGCCATCAGTATTCCTTCCTTTCATTTGGAAACATAAGGCTCAGGTTGAAATTGTCTTTTTTCTCTGCCCTCTACTAAAAGCATCCAGGTAGTCCTGCCCCCTCTTCTTGAAGTGGATTCCTCCCACAGATTTTGCTTTTCTAAGTGTTTTCAGTTCCGGTGGAAGCTCTCTCATACTGAGTTACTGTGAAAGCTGACTCGGTACAAGGAAGGAGTGTTGACAGTTCCTTTCCAGCCAACCTATGATTAATGTGTAATATTTTCAATTCCTTTGTCAAAGAGTAGTTTTCATGCCATATTGTTCTGAAATAGAATAAGAATATGTTGTTTATGCCAACTATAAGCTCTCTGTTCTTAATTACAGCATCAGTAACTTCCATGAAAAATAATTGAGCTAAGAGTTCTAGCAGAGTAAGGATTAGGCTTCATTTTGAAATTTCCTTGTTAAAAATCCAAAGTATTAAATTGCATGGCTGTAAATACACAACTCAGATAAAAAAAATCAAGTCATGCAAGGTGAATATTATTCTTATAAAAAAAAAGTCACATAAATAGTGAAAAGCTGAATTAAGTGGAAAACTTGGCAAATATGTAAATATGCTAAGAAAAGCTATTTTCTTACCAAAGCCAGACTGATGCTCCCTGCTCTTAAAAAACAAATCCTATTACCACCTAAAAATCTCAAGCTTTATAAAAATGTATGGATAAATAATGATCTAGGCAAATCAATGCCCAAGTTGTAACATAAGCTGAATTTTATCTAGTGATAAAAATTGAAAAATTTAAAAACCAAACTGGGAAGAGTTTTTAGACACAGAGCCAAGTCTGTTTATTTTGACCATTGCCAGGTGTATTGAGAACACTAGATTCTGCACAAAACACTGCCATTGTCCCACCAGAAACATTAAGAGGTTCATGTGGCTAGGACTGGCAGGGAAACAAGCCAGTTAAAGGCATGCATGAGTGATGGAGCTTAAGTACAGCACCTCACCAAGGAAGAATTCACCTCTCAAGTTGTTCTTTCAAGAGAAGAAGTGATTAGTGCATTACCCTGGGGACATGGATGAGGAAGTTGGTCACAACTCTAAGTAGTTAGATCCTGTCTTCAGTACTTTCTTGAGAGAATAAAACTGTCAACCTTTTGCCTCTTTCTTAAAGAGAAAGCCCTCAGTTCTCACCTGTCACCCACATATGCAGGCTGGTCTACGGGCTTCGGTGGGAGGGTGGGGTCACTCTAATAGATGTGGGTATGTTCATAGGAGGATTTGCTTGAGGTATGTGGGCTTTTCATTTTCCCATTTGTTGCCTGCTTCTCTAAGAATGCAGGGAGTTGTCCCACTCATTTTGCATTGTCTTTTTTCTCAGTGCAAAAGAAAACACAGGTAATATCTCACTGGAGAGGAATTGATTCTAGACTTTTGAGCAGTTTCTTTCAAATTAATTACTTTTTATCCTGGGGAAAGGCAGCATGGATAAGACGCTAGGCTGTGCAATGGAAGTGCGGTCTCCAGGAATTCTCTCATCTTTTCCAATCTTGTCTAGCCAAAGTGCCTCCTTTTATTCGAGCAGGCTCAGAGAAAGGCTGGAAGTGCCCATTCAGCCTTTTTCAAAAAAACATACAACATAATATAACTCTTCTAAATATAAAAAGCAAAGTTCGTGTCCTTGACAGTAACCTTCTCATTGCAGTTCAAAATAACATTCAAGAAAAAGCTCTCACTTATTCCATTGTCTCAGGGGCTTTTCTTTTTCTCCCCTTCTTCAATTCTCTGCCAAAAAAATTCACATCTAAAGAAAACATAAATTTATATTGCAGCACAGAATCATTGCTGTAATGCAGACTGACATTTTGCATGGTGGGCCAAGGTCCTTCTTATAATGTGTTAGTAAAACTGAACATCGGTTACTTTTCCCATGTTCAGTTTAGTAGAAATTATAACCTCTTTCACTTATATTAACTGTAAGGATCACCTATACGTCTTCAGCATCCCTCATCTGCTTGTTTATTCTTTCATTATGTTAGTATTTTTTCCTTCACAGTTTTAGATATTTTTGCCTTGAAAGCAGGGATTTCCTGATAAGGCTCATATGCACCCCTGTTTATTTTCTCTAATACTTGATAACTAGATACTTTTTTAAAGTACTTTAAGCGTGAATAGTAATCACTCTCACATAAGGATATGTATTGATTTTCTAAATCTATTCTTGTTTTTATCCTGTAACTGTTTCAAATAGAGAGATCATTTTGATGGAAGGTAGCCAAGGGTTTCATTGGCTTCTATATAGTGAATTTTGATGGGGTGGGACAGTATCATCAGTGACAGCTCCAAATTGATGTGCATAACTATCATACATTAAGTAGGGACAGTACCAGACTTATACACTTGGTTAGATTATTCTTTATATTTCCTCATGGTTGGGGGGGAGGTCATTATATAACAGCTAATTTCTGATGAAACACCAAAAGATACTCAAACCTATAACTTAATCCATTGATCTCATCAAATCACTCACACCTTCCCCATTTTAACTGTCAAATCTAATATGAATTGATATGTATACTATTTTGCTTTTTTTTTTTTTTTCTGGATGAGTAGAAAATCCAATAGTTCTAACTTTATAAATTCCAGCATTAAATAGTACAGTGAACCCTTAGGATCATTTATTTGGCATTGACTCTGTCAACCCACTTTCTATCCATAAGTAAATTTCCCCTTGCCATCTTTGTCCTGTTCATCCAGTAGGTAGTCAGTACTCCATCATTAGAATAAGCACTCTTTTAAAAAACTCTTAGCTCTCTTCCCTCTAAACTTACGTTTTCCTAATTTAACAACATGTACCCCTTAGAAAACCACATCTTCAACCAGGAAACTGAGCACCAATTTGGCAAATTCTGCCACTCCAACAATAGAGTCGGGGCCACAAATGTACATGAATCAAATGGGCAGACAAAAGTGTCTACCCATCTACTAATACTGAAGTGACTCTCCCAGTTTCCAAGAAGATTTTTTCGCATTCTTTGTTACATCTAAGTCTCACATCCACCTTTACTTTGAGCCGCTTGCAGCCTTACAGCTTTACTTACCATCTAGAAGTCACCAGGCTTCGGTTCTCAAATCTTTCCATCCATAATCCCAAGCTGTCCAAGAGCATCTCCATGCTAGCTAAAACGTAAGCGCTTTCATCATTTGAGCACCTCCCAACTTTTACCATTTCTCTCCACCCCGTGCATTCAGAGGCCAGCAGTTTGTTGGCACCTTGAATTCAGAGACAAATGAAACACAATCATCGAGGGGCTGCTAGTGCAGAATCATACTGTGAGCTCGGCCACAGAAGAGGCCACAGACTACTTGTTGAATGAATGCATGAGTAAATGACTCTACGATTAAAGAGAGCAGGCAAAGTGTTTTAATTTGCAAAGCTGTTGGAGAAGCGTGGTTGTGCCACTTTAATATGAGTTATTAAGGGATAATCTGTTTTCCCTTACAGATTTCTTACTAGCTTTTATTCATTTGAACAGATACAAGAAAGACTTCAAGCAGTAACACAGCTAATGGAAAATTTTGACGTATTTTGGTTTAATGAGGAGCTACATAAAGAATAAAACCATCAGCAAAACCAAGAGCTATCTTATTTTTTATTAGTGAAGTATTTACTTTAAGTCAGTCGCAGTGCTAAGTGTTTTGGAAGTATTAAGACTTTCCTCCACTTTGAGTTGGTAATTTTCGTTAAAATTAACCACCCCACCACCATTTTATTATTGAAATAGTTGATACTTAGAGGCAGTGTGCAATTTACCCAGGATTATACCATGGGTATAAATATATGCAGGGTCTTTGAGTCCAGAGTCCAGATTATTAATGGTCGCCTTTTCCTTCCCCAGAATAGAATTTGAAAATGCCATTTCAATCACATGGAGACATAATTCCCACTTTTATGTCACACAGAAAAGACCTACATTCAGATTAGATAGCAATGACCACTATCTAACAATTGCTTGTTTTTTTTTTAATCTCAGCAATTGCTATATTCTTAGTATACCCAGTGAAAGTTAACGTCTTCAATACTACTTTATTCTAAATAATCTGCTGTCCTAAGACAAAAAGTCTTGCATGTAAATATCCACGTTTAATGTTATCACCTCAGATAGGTTTCATTTTAATCTGTTTCATTTATCTGTTAAATACCTAGGGATCCACGTCTCAGTCAATACTCCAATCTATTCAAATTAAATTAACCTTCTTGATGGAGATAGACTGATAAAAATGATTTCAGTAACTCAAGCAATTGGAGCTCATTTCCTTTTCCTAGTTTGAATCTTCTAAAATAAGTTTCTTTTAAATTCCTATACTGAATTAATGCTACCTGTTGATGCTGCTAAGAACTAAAATTAGAAAAACACATTAGCTATTTTTGTAGTTACTTTTTTTCTTAACCTAGTGTTTATTCTTTAAAGAATGCTAGTGATTTGTTTATTTTCTTTTATCCTTTCTTGCTGTTTTAATACAAATACTTTACAATTTTGTGAAACCATGTTTCTAAAGATATTATACATAAAATATTGCAAAGTAAATCTTTATTTTAAGTTTAGCAAATTTTGCTTGACATGCGGAGTTGTTTTGTGATGAACTCTTTTCAGAAGTGGAAAATATCTTGTAATAAAAATAATCATCACTAAATATAGGTGGTAAATTGAGACATACTGGTTTAGTCAAGACCATGTCAGATGGATTTTGACTTGCCATGGATAATACATTTATTAGCCAATAGTTTCTGCCACATGTACTTAATAAATAGGGCAGGTTCATATTGTTAGTGGAATCACCTTCAGATTTTACCATTTAATAAATGAAGATGATTTAATTCTTTAATGTCAAATGGCAAATAGTGACATATAGTTTTTTTAAGAAGTATACATTTTTTAATTGTAAAAATACTAGATAAATAATATTGAAGCCAAGCTTGTCATGATATAATTAAAGGGCCATAATTTCTACCCAGTCATGTCTTGCTAGCAACTTTTATTCCCATGCATCTTATTTCTTTTTTTTTTTTTAACACTGACAGTCAAGGAAAGGATTGTTAACTTGAAACAAAAGCACAGAAGCATGCAGAAATTGTACACATGCACAAATAAAATGTACCAAATGGATTGTTTATTGAGGCTTAAATTAATTATGCTAAAGATTAAATTACCTTTGTTTAATTTCTCAGATTTTTTTTATAGATATAGATAGATAATTTGTTTTCATTTAAACTTTCAGATTTATGTTCATTTAATTCATTTCCCAAGAAAGGAATTCTCCAATGAACAATTCGAACTCTGACCATACTGACTTATATGTCCCAAACCCTGACATATTACAAAAAACACAAAAAACAAAAAAGTGTACATGAACATCAGTGCAGACTGTTCTTTTCTTTCCTTCTAAAACTCTGAAGGTTACACTTTAAAGCAAACACAAATCTCTACCAAATCATAGTGGGATAGATTAAATTAGTAAGACTAACACTTTGTGTCTTAAAACATAGCAATATTTTTGAATCTAAGGATATGCATGACTATAAACACACATTATACTGATCATAAACACATAAAATTTAGAATGATATGCGCTCTACTGAATTGATTGCCATCTCTCACTTGAATTTTGCAGTTGGTTGAAAATTTTGTTTAAAAGAAACTAGTTCTGAAGCAGGAACTTTGTTTTTCAGGATGACTACATTTACCTTCCTTTACATGTTTTATGAGGTCTCTGTGAGCAAGATATGGGTTTCAGCATTTTTAGAGGCCAAAACTCTGGATGCTCAAATTTATGCATACATTATTTTATTTCTGTATATTTTGGTGAATGGGTGACACAAACAATGGTAACTCTGTGCCCAACCTAAAAGAGAGTTGTGGATTTATCAGTCCATTTCATAGTTAATAGGGCTAATTTAAATCCTTAGTAATTCCTTTTTTTAATTTTTTTTATTGAAGTTATTCAGTTTACAATGTTGTGTCAGTTTCTGGTGTACAGCATAGTGTTTCAGTCATACACATACATACATGTATTCCTTTTCATATTCTTTTTCATCATAGGTTACTACAAGATATTGAATATAGTTTGCTGTGCTATACAGGATGAACTTGTTGTTTATCTACTTTATATATAATAGTTAATAAACTGGCTTTCTGTAAGGAATGCTAAGTAAGTAATTGAGCAAAACTCATTTTAATTTAGAAATAAGAGTTACCGTGTTGACTAATTATTTTTACCAATGAACAAATCATATGTATCCCTCACACCCATTCCCTACTTGTAAGACTAGTGCTAGTGATTTGCTTGGTAACATCTATGGAACCTCCCCCTTCCTTTTATCCCACTGTCACTGTCTTATCTTATGATGCCGTCGCAAATGTCCTTGTCCACGGTATTTTGTCCTGACTTCTTCCTCTAAATTAGAATCATCTGTCTTCTGTCCTCTATCCTACTTCTATTTCATTCCCCATTTCATTATTGCAACAATATTTTTAAGACCTCGTTCTTCATTCTTCTGGAGCAAAAAAAAGGAACAAAATTTGCCCCAGCTGCTCATCAGTGTCTAGTTCCTGCCGTCCGCCTACCTAACGTATACACAGGCCCTGCTCAATTATTTGATATTCCCCAAATATCCCCCTAAATGTTTTATTGCCTTTTCATGGCCTGCCACTTTTCCAGAAAAGCCCTTCCCCTTCATGTACATAATGAACACTCTTTGAGACACGTCTTGCCTTACAGTTCTCTGGGAACTTTCTCTGGTTTCTGTTCCCCTCATGGGAAACTTCTTTGAGCACATCTCTGTTGAACTGATTATAATGTGGATCATTGGTGTCCTCACCACTGTACCTATAACAGAGTACATGGAACCCAGTGGGTCATAAGTGTTAAAAAAAAATACTGTTAGAATTAAAAATTTTGATAAAACTGTGTGTTTACATGGATATCTGCTTTATTAATATGAGTTCATTGAAGACTGGTACCAAATCTAGTTCACTATTATCAAAAATAAATTTTAAAAGAAATGTCTCTTTTATTTTCTCCAATTAAAGCAATATATACCTATTTGAATTAGAAGTAAAAATACTGCATTTTCCCATCCAGTTTTGCTCACCATCCCTATCTCTCACTCAGTCATCAGAAGTATTAAGAGTTAAGAGTTGGCACATCCTTCCAATGGCTTTTCTGCCTATTCAAACAAATATTTAAATGCACACACAAATAATAAGACATTTGTTTTATTTAAAAATAAATTTTATTATATATGTGTGGGTGCATATATACAGATACATATATACGTATGTGTGATTCTGTATCTACATATTTTATTATTTTATTAAATAATACTGGACACATTTTTCCATTCTACACTATACACATCTACCTCATATTTTTAGGGGCTTCCCAGTATTAGATTATTTGAATATGCCATGTTGCACTTGTCCTGAGTGACAGTGGGGATCCAATAGCTTTTTCAATCATTTCTTTAAGATGGTTGAAGTCAGAAGTTTATTTGGAAGTTATTTTAAAGAGCCCATTTCAATATTACATAATACCCCTTGGCTCCCAAAATGAAAAACTAAATTATTATTCTTTATTATTTCCCATATTTTTTTCTCCACCTTCTGTTTACTGTAGTTTGTAATATTTAATTTCATCTGCAACCATAATTAACTGTTAATTTTTTTTATTATTTGATATTTAGCCAACACTTCTTTATTCCTTTCCTTTAAAAAAATAGACTTACAGGCTTAATTTCATCACTGAGTACATTAGACAAGAACCATCCCTGAGTATATTCAGTATAGTATATATTTGAAACACCCTCCCCATTATGACAACCTTCTCCAGGCTTGCTGACAATATTTATAGGTCACACTTTGACGCTGCAGAACTTACTGACATGGCTTAGTTGTACTGGGTCTTTGAATAATGCCTGAGTCTGAGGCCAGCCTCATGGGTAAGTTGTTTGACAAGCTGGATGACTGAAAAATCTTTTCTTTTTTTGAATGTGTCTTCATCAGAAGCACATATATTATGAAACAATTAAAAATTAAACTTCAAGTTCACTCATTAGCAATGTTTTTCCTGGTCCTATGTTAGTGGGAAAAAAATCAGAAGAAAGAGATTTTCTCTTCAGTCAGTTAAGACTCGCACCTTGCTCCACTCAGACGCCCCCTGTGGGGTCTGAAGAAAGGCTTATGTGGCTTTAGGTACTTGGGGAACTGGATAAAATAAAAATTGAGTTTACTTAGTTGCAGTGATATATTTATGTGATTCAACGTCAAATTTTGTATGTTGTTGGCAGCACAACAGTGTCAAAATCAGTTTCTAGAATAATCCCACCTCCCGTGCTGCTGACCAGACATCAAGTCATCAAAATACAGATGCGGTGATCACAGTACAACAGGAGTTTACTGTATGGCACCCCGCAACCGAATTCTGTAGGTAGGAAAAGGCAGCTTGAAAAGTATGCAGCAGAAGCTACACGATGTAAAACTCAAATGTTACGGGGAGGAGCTACAAATTTTACAAGAGGTTTTCCTGAAGTTGCCAAAAGTCCTAAAATATGCAGGATATTACTGATGACATGTTGAAAATATGAAATAAATTATTCTAAATTATCAATATTACAGAGTAAACTATACTAAAGGAAATAATTACCATTACATCTTTTTGAGAAGGAAGAAAGAATGGCAATATAGTTAACCTATCTATCAAAGGCAATAAAAATGCTATCAGTAAGTGGAGGCGAAAACAGTATTCTCTGCTGTAGTAAGGAAGTAATGAAAATAAAATTTTTCTTTTTGTATTTTGTGCTACTAGTGAATGCAGCTGAATTTCAATTTCTAATTTATTTTAATCTAAATATTTACTCTGAGACCTAATTTTCTTCATAATTTTGTATTCCTTTTCTTGGAGAGAGACATAAAATTGGATAAATTTTAAGTCAGCCCCCATCTCTGTCTTTGTATCTTTCCTCCTGAGTTCAAATTTCCTGTTTTAATGTTTGATTTTTCATTATGAAGTTACACTTTTTCATTCATTTCAATGAAATTTCTCTTCTTTAAATCAACACTCTTTGAATTTAGTTTCATTTATTGGGCATTCTACTTTGGGAATTATTTTTATGGTCTTTGCCCTTCATATATTTTATTTTTTTCCTGAAGTGTCTTCATATATTTGTTTGTATTGTGTGAGTTTATTATGATATCTCTAGTTTTTTTCTCCATGTCCGATATTGAAATTTGAGCCTCTTCTAATGTGTTCCTGGGCAATATTGCCAAATCAGCAATTCCAGGAAACTAAAAAAATTGGAAAAACTTTACCAGCTCTCTTGCTTTAGCTTAGGCTTTGTTGTTGTTTTCTCTTCACCAGATGGTGAGCAATCTGGCTCCTAATTTTGGTGTATCAGTGAGAAATCTCAGGATTTGATTGTCTTACTTTGCTTTTAAAAAACTGCTTTGTGGTATACAGGAAGAAGTTGGAAATTTGTGACGCCACAATTTCCCATATTTTTTTTTCTTCGTTTGGCTACAAATATTCCAGTTGTTTAAAATACGTTGTTTAGTGTGTGTGTGTGTGTGTGTGTGTGTGTGTGTGTGTGTGTTTAGGTTATTAAGTAGCAGAAAGTATTTGATAAAACTTTGTTACATGAAAATTATTTAGTTGTTTTTGTATGTTATCTTATTTTTCATGTGATCTTGTTCAACCATATAGGCTATATTTCACGTGTATGAATTTGTGTGTAGGAAAATGAATAGAATAAACTTTTTGAGACTGATTAGCTAACTTGAGAACTTTTACAGCGTGTTTAATGATTTTCTGTCTCTCAACTAGAAAAGCACATTGAGCACATATTATGCATTTTGTCCTGATTTTGCCAACAGTTATACATGTACTTTCTTCTCCGTGTCTTATTAAGAGGCGGGAAGCCCCATAAAAATACCAACAGGACCCCTAGGCAGTGCCGCTGCTCTCCTCCCAGCACCATCCAGTTCCCTGACCCAGAGGCTCTATCTCACTTTTTGCCTCTAAAGCAGCTAACTTACACCTAAAATTTTTTTGGTTCCCTGAGCTCATTTCTGATTGGTTATTTCCTTCACTCCTGATTGGCTATTACTCTCACTTCTGATTGGTTCACTTCCCTAACTTCTGGTTGGTCCATTTGTAGTACTTCATTTGCATGGAGCTCACTCCTGATTGGTTAGTTCTCTCACTCCTGATTGGTCTATTTCTACAAAGCTTGTTCCTGGTTGGTCAACTTCTATTATACTTTATTTGCATATGATGTTGCAAAGTGAAAAACTGGCAGCCTATAAAAGGCCTGTGTAAACCTGCTGATGGGATCCAGAGCTTGAAGTGTTAACTCCTCTGGGCCTGCTGGCATAATAAACCTGAGTTCTCCAACTCCGAGTGCTGCTTGGTCTCTCGCCCGGATTCAGGTTTCTGTCACAACTGATCTGTAATACTGAGCTGTAACACTCTGCAACATATCCATAGGTTAGAAGAGTGATTTTTCCAAGTACATTCTGGTTAAGAAGATGATGAGGCTTTGGATTCATGTTAAATCCGTGTCAGTCATATGTGTGTGTGATTCACCTACTGCATTTCTGTAACTAATTTCACAAAAGTATTGAGCTACTGAACTGCTCATTTTTCATAAGTTAAACATGATCTAAACATTAGATTTGCAACAAGCATTCTCTTCTTTTCCATCTATGTACTTAGCTTACATGTCAAGTAGGTTTTATATGTTAAAAAAATCTTATTCTTGATTTTTTTCTTTCTTATAATTTTAACATACAGTTATTTTTACTCAGGTCCATGAACTCTTTTACATGACCTGAACTCAGTTTAAGAACAAGGAGAGTAATAAATGTTCATATTACATGTTTATTAATATTAAATTTTAATCAAACACACATGAAATAAACAAGGATATGCAACTGTCTCCCATTATGATCATATCTCCTCATGCCTTCCTAATTCAGATTGCAAATTCTTCCTGCTGTTCAGTAGGACTATTTTCTAATATTTTCTGTGTGGAAAATTATATTTTCTTAGCTGATTATTATCAGAAAACTCATTTTACTTATAGTTTAGCTACTTGGCTAGGATAAAGTAAGACTCTTACAATTTCACTCGATAATAACTTTGATGTTATTGGTCATGGCTGTTAAAATGTGTGGAAGCAGCTGAGTCCGTTCAGATATGCGTAGCTTGAGTTGGTCAAACAACCGTTACAAGGATGTTTGGAGACTTCCTATTTCAACTCTGAGGTGTGTTAGATTTCACAGTAGATGTGATGACATATTGGTACATTTTTTGACCTAGGTTTATTTTGGTGGAATGCTTTCAGCATTCTGATTTTCTTAAACTCTTATCCTCCATGATTTTAGAACAATAAATTGCCTCAGTGGGTTTGATGAAAAAATTTCACTCTCTGCATTATTTGAAAGACTTAATGGTTCACAGAAAATCAGAGATACATTTTATGTTTCTGCATTTAAAATGTCCACTTCATTGGAAATGAAGCTGGAGATAAACCAAGATCTTATTATATTAGTGACAACAGTAACTGTGATAGTATAATTTAGATTCATTAATGCATTTAGTTATTCAAGGCATGTATTGAGAGCCTGCTATTTTGCCAGGCATGTGGAACCAAGCAATGAACCAGTGGATAATCATGCGTATCCTGCTACAATAGAGATAGTATTTTAGGGTGTGAATGCAAACGTGTGTGTGTGTATGTGTGTACGTGTGTGTGTATGTGTACGTGTGTGTGTGCACACGTTGTGTACATGAACTGTGCTAAGAAATGATAAATGCTGTAAGAAGAAAAATAAATCAGGGGAGTGAAGAGTGAGTATTTGCAGAGGGAAATTAATTTTTAAATAGGTTAAGAAGAGCTTACTGAAAAATTTGTGGTAGAATTTAAGTGAACAACATGAGTGAGTGAGCAATGAACGTCTATGGTAGAAATCCCAACTACAGGGAAGAGTCAGTTCAAAAACAATTATGTTGCAATATATTGGGGGACTGCCATAGAAGACACTACAAATGTAACTGAGAAAGAGAGGGAGTAAATAGGTTGAATTCAAAGAGGTAGTGGGGGACTAGATTGCGTGGATCTTGTGAAAAACAGTGGCATACTATGGCTCATTGTTTAAAAGGATAATTTTGCTGCTATGGTAAAAATGACCTAATAAAGGACAGAATTAGGGAAATGAGTTAGAAGATTATAATAGTACAGCTAGAAGATTATAATAATGTCAAAATGATGATTAGATCATCTCTGTAGTGTTAGAGTTGTTGACAGGTCCTTGAATTCTGTATACTTTAACACTAGAGCTAAAATAATTTTTTGAGAGATTAGATACGAAATTCCTGATAAAAAAAGAGGGGTGAAAGATGAAATACAAGAATATTTTGACAAGAGTAACTGAGATCTGTAAGAACTTCAAGAGGGTAAGATTTTTAGGTCCCATTTGTTTATTTTTACTTTTATTCCTTAACCTTAAATTTAAAAGCTATTACACAACAATGGAAACCCTTGATAAAATGGAAAGGCAGCCTACTGAATGGGAAAAAGTACTTACAAATTATATGAATAATAAGGGATTAATATTCAATATATATAAGCAGCTCATACAACTTAATGCCAAAAAACAAAGAAACAGATTACAAATGGGCAGAAGTTAAAAATAGACATTTTTTCAAAAGATATACAGATGGCCAACTGGCAAATGAAAAAATACTCAACATTGCTAATCATCAGAGAAATGCAAATCAGAACCATGATGATATAACATCTGTCAAAATGACCATCATCAAAAAGTCTATAAATAACAAATACTGGTAAGGATGTGGAGAAAAAGGCACTCTAGTACACTGTTGGTGGGATTGTAAATTGGTGTAGTTACTGTGGAAAGCAGTATGGAGTTTCCTCAAAAAAGTGAAAATAGGACTGAACTATGACCCAGCAATTTCCACTCCTGCATATATATCCAAAGAAAACAAAAACATTCATTCAAAAGATACAATAGCTGAGATATGGGAGCAACCTAAGTGCCCATCAACAGAGGAATGAATTAAGATGTGGTGTATCTTTACAATGGAAAGTTACTCAGCCATAAAAACAGCATGCAATTTTGCCATTTGCAACAACATAGATGGACCTGGAGGGTATTGTGTTTAGTGGAATAAGTCAGACAGAGAAAGACACACACTTGTCACACAAAACAACTTCCTAATATGTGCGTCATCACTGGAAGTGTCAAAAATATTTTGAAAGTGACAGAAGCAAGACACAAAAGATCACATACCACATCTGGCCTTTGATCAACACAGGGGGTTAGAGACATTGACGCTCCAGGTAGTCAAAAATCTGTGTACAACATTACATTTGCCCTCTGTATTCATGGTTCCACATCCATGATTCAACCAACCATGGATTGTGTAGCACTGTAGTACATACTTGTTGGAAAAGAATCTGCGTGTAAATGGACCTTTGCAGTTCCAATCCAGGTTGTTCAAAGGTCTAATGGACATGATTCTATTTTTTTTTTTTTGAAATTCTAGAAAAGACAAAACTATAGTGAAAGAAAGCAGATAAGTGGTTTAATGAAGCAAGGAGTTGGGGCAAGGGGATTAACTGCAGAAAGGCATGAGGGCACTACTTGGGGCAATGGGAATATACTCTGTCTTGATTGTGGTTGTGGCTATGTGACTGTATATATTCAAAAAGACACATCAGTGGATTTTTAATGTTTCTAAGCTATTTCTCATATGAATTACTGTTGGTCAAAAATGCATTGCACTGTACATTTCAACTACATGAAATTCATTTTATGGAAATTAACCATTAATATAACTGAATAAAATTAAAATAAAAGGAAATAAAGAATGTAATGAATAAGCTTATGCCATAATTAGCAATTTGCATACAATGAATAAAATCCATAAAAAAACACAATTTACCAAAATTAGTCAGGGGAAATAGAAAAATCTAAATATTCTTATACCTATGGGTAAGCTGAATCCTAAATAA
Organism: Camelus bactrianus; assembly: GCF_048773025.1. Taxonomy (NCBI): domain Eukaryota; kingdom Metazoa; phylum Chordata; class Mammalia; order Artiodactyla; family Camelidae; genus Camelus; species Camelus bactrianus. The sequence continues at coordinate 10,980,374 of NC_133542.1, forward strand.
AACTTTCCAACAGAAAGAATGCCAATCTTAGGTACTTTACAAGTGAATTTGTACAAATTACTAAGGCAGAAATATTGCTAACCTTACACAAATTCAGAAGGAGCAAACAGAGAGGAACACTTGTCAACTCATTTTATGAGACTAGTATTGTCTTGATAGGAAGACTTCACAAAAAAACTACAAAAAATAAAAAATTATAAGACAATTACTGAATAGGCAATCCCATGAATTGGAGTCAAAAGTTCCAAATAAGTGATTAGCCATTCAAATCCAGCGACATATTAGAAAATATAACTCATCATGCATAACTAATATGATATGTGAGGCTATTATGCAGTTATAAAATATACTGTATTTGAAAATCAATGAATTATTCAATGTAATTTACAATATAACAAAAGTGTTCTCAATGAATGCAGAAAAGGATTTGATAAAAGTCAGCACATGAATGATAAAAATTAAGACTCAGCAAGTTCAGCACAGATGAGAACATTCTTAATCTGATGTCATATCTACAAAAAGCCTCCCCCTAAAAGATGATAGCTAACAGTAAATTATTTTAGAATCACTATGAATGTGACAACTGTCTGCCACCTTTGTTTTCCCTTCTTGAATGCAGGTGTTTATTGTAATTGTCCTGTCCTTGCTGTACTGATGTGTATTGGGTGGGTATGGAAAAATAACTTATCTCTTTAGTCATATTTCTCCATATTTAGTAAGCCATACTTGGAACTTGTATATAGAGATCATAATTCTTGATTTTGAACCTGAAGCTCTCATCTCATGAAAACTTGATGGTTCCTTCTTTGTGTGGGGAGAGGGTTTATATTTTGCATATGGAAAGAATGAAATTGAAAATTTACCACCAAGAATGACGTGTTCTATTGTGTCATTCACAATTGCTGACTTCCTCCTTCTCAGTAAGAGAATTATATGTTACCCCTCATTGCCGTCTGACTTTTCTGCCTACATAAGCTTGGGCTTGGCCACATGACTTCCTTTGCTTCTGTAACATGAGCAAAAGCGACATATGACACATTTAGGTAGAAACTTTCAGGAGCTCTTTGTTACTGAGCTCAGCCCTGTTTTCTTCCCTTTTGTCGTCGTAATTGGTGTCTCCCATAAGGGCTGCTCTCCTTCTAGAAAGAAAAAACACATAGAAGAACTGCCAGGGTAGCAGTTATAGTCGAACTACAAATCATCATCCAAATTAAGCAAAAAATAATCCCGCTTGTATCTAGCTGAATTTTGGGGGTTATTTATTATGAAGCAAAGCTGACAAATACAGAATCTGTCTCACTCATCAAACAGTTAAACTTCCTCCATTGTAAATGGAGTCAGATATTCTGAAAAAAGAGTTGAAGGTCAGTAGAGAGAATTAAGCCTTAAGATTCCACATTCATATAATTCAACAAATATTCACTGTATTCTTGTTTTAAGGAAGCGTGCTGGGAGATACAGAGACCAATGAGGTCCATTTTCTATCTTCAAGGCATTGATGCTCTTGTGTGGAGAAAATTCACAAATATAATTACTCTGAGATGTGATGTTGTAGTTTCTACAATTGAAGTATAATCATGGTTCCAGAGGAGTACTAAGAAAGGAGGAAGAGATTACCTCTGAATTTCCCATCAAGGGGGGATCCCATGAAGTAAAGAGGATTTATGAAAGCTGAGAAAGAAAGGAGAAGAGTGCCAAAAGGGTCGCACTTGCCTTTACTCTGTGGACCTAACTCTCTCTTGCCGCATATCTCAGTGTGAGTCTCACTTCCCTGGTGTGCTCTGCCTTCATAAGTAAATGTGATTAGTAGGAAAGAGAGCCTGCAATCTAAAGGCAGAGTTCAGATTTCAACCCGTCTTGTATTGCCATTGGAAAATTGTATTATGCATGCCTTAAAAATGCCAGAGCAATCCAAATCATATAAAATAAACTCTGGACTATTCATTCTTCCTAGAAAGTTTTTTCTGATTTAGTATTCAGTGGGAAAAAGCAAACAAGCAGACAAACACCGAAACCTAATTCAGAGAAAAGGTCTTTTCTTCTCATGTTACAAAAGCTTGTTGACTTAAAATTCCCCAGTTTTTCTTTCAAGAATTAATGAAACATGTGAATAGTTGCATATTTGAATAATTCATTCATATAATTCTGAACATATTCAGTACTGACAACACTGTGTCCATTTCAAACAATGACGAAATGTACAGCTCACCTCTCAGCATCTTGGCTGAACGTGTGTATCAATTTTTGAAGTCACTGAATTTAGAGCATGATTGCTTGTTTGGGTTAAACAAATCTCTGATATAAAATTATGTTTAGCATAATAACACTGTCTGCATTATTCTGATATGCCAGGGGCTTGACAAGTTAATTTATGGAATTGAAGATTTGAAGAGTTTATTACAAACAATCTTTTACAACCACATCTCATTAGAGGTTAGGAAATTGAGTATCGGGGAAATTAAATTACTTTTTCAGAGATGTAGAGGTAATTAGTATTATAGCCAGCCTTATATCTTCCAATATTGTTGTCTTTTCACCATATGTCAAGTGTAGATGTGTAAGCAACTCAAATATTGTTCTGTTTCACCATAAACCTAGCTGGTTACAGGGCAACTCTAGAAGATGAACCCTAACCAAGATGGCCTTGGGGAAGTTCAGTCTTTTTGTAGTGCTTCCAGAATCTTCAGGCCACGTCTGTCCCGTTTCATCTCTGGACTGGAGGTAATCACTTCAGAATACTTCTTTACCCCTTTTAAAAGGAAAAAGAATTCTCAGACGTCACCAGACCAATTCGGACTGAAATATTTTGTGACTATTTATAGAAAAGGAACACAATCACAGTTTGTACCTACTCAAGAATATGTGAATGATTTTATATGTGACTCATAGATGTAGAAAATGCTAACGTGAAATGACCTTGCTTTTGTTAGCTGAAAGACAAATTTGGACTTTCAAGGAGTACCCAAGGCTTGACCTATCAAGTGCATGGAAATGTGACAACACTATCCAGCCATCTTAATGACAAATCCATAGATTTGTAGTCATCACTATGCCCAATTTATGAATTAAGCTGTGGGGGTTTAAGTAATTTATACAAGATGACATAAATAATAAGGAATTACTTTTGACTTTTTCTTTCTTTCTTTCTTTCTTTCTTTCTTTCTTTCTTTCTTTCTTTCTTTCTTTCTTTCTTTCTTTCTTTCTTTCTTTTTCTTTTTCTTTCCTTTCCTTCTTTTACTTTTTCTTTCCTTTCTTTCTTTCTTTCTTTCTTTCTTTCTTCCTTCCTTTCTTTCTTTCTTTTTTTCTTTCTTTCTTTCTTTCTTTCTTTCTTTCTTTCTTTCTTTCTTTCTTTCTTTCTTTCTTTCTTTCTTTCTTTTTCTTTTTCTTTTTCTTTTTCTTTCCTTTCTTTCTTTCTTTCTTTCTTTCTTTCTTTCATTTTTTTTTACTTTTAGACAGTAAGTTTGCAACACCTTCTGTGTTCAGTGCTCTCCTGCATCCTCAAGTACATAAGACCAATTAAATCACTGAAAATTATTAAGTGATATCAAGATGTCCTTTATTGCTAGTTGTCTAGTACGCTACTGCTAATATTTACTTTCGTGAATTGTTTAATACCTATGACCACATGACTGTAAGTGTTCAGAATTTCTAATAGAGAAAAACAGGAACAAAACTTGGAGACATAATGGCTGTCCGTTGCTTTGTTTTCTTGGTATCTCTTCTCTTTTCTATATGGTTGTGATCCAATCCTTGACAATCACGTTGTTTCATGGTTTTTGGTAGTATGATACAAAACACAGACTTACAGAGTAAAGAATCATTTGTTCATTCATTCCTTCTTTCACTCAGGCAGTGTCTCACGCAGCAGTGAGCAACAACAAAATGCTGAAACAGATGTGCCCTAAAAGAAACTATTATAAAAAAAAAAAAGTATTTTTTTTTTACATCCATCAGCTAACTAATAATACATGGAAAACCAAGAAAGTGCATATGATCCTTTGTTAGTTCCTCCCTCAGGGTTTGTGAAGCATGGGAATAAAAAAAAAATGGAAAGTATAACATCCTTTCTGGTCCTCATTGAAGCATTTCATGTATTTTTTTCCCTCAAGTTATTGTTTCTACCACGAAGGAAAAATCTTATCTAAGTAGTATTCATTTACTATCTAAAAGTCAATACCATCCATGGAACTGGGATGAAAGGAACCCCTAGATTCGTTTCCAGACTGCACATCAATGGGCATGAAGATTGTGTGGAGAAAATTCACAAATATAATTACTCTGAGATGTGATGTTGTAGTTTCTACAATTGAAGTATAATCATGGTTCCAGAGGAGTACTAAGAAAGGAGGAAGAGATTACCTCTGAATTTCCCATCAAGGGGGGATCCCATGAAATAAAGAGGATTTATCAAAGCTGAGAAAGAAAGGAGAAGAGTGCCAAAAGGGTCGCACTTGCCTTTACTCTGTGGACCTAACTCTCTCTTACCGCGTATCTCAGTGTGAGTCTCACTTCCCTGGTGTGCTCTGCCTTCGTAAGTAAGCTCCCCTTGCTGGTAGATGAAACTGTATCACGTGTAACTCATCTACCACAGGCTTGTATCCCCAAGCCCTTGATGGATTAAATGTTTTTTGTCTAAAATTGAATGGGTCTGCTTTGAAAATTTAATCTAAATTATCTTCTAATTTGACTTTAGAAATACTGGGTTTTGTTATATTTTTCTTACTTTCAGGCTATGGCATACTTTGTTCCCAAAAGTATTTTTCAGAGATGCCAATAAGTACCTTAGAATAGAATGGAATATATTAAACCTGGTCCATTAAATTAGAATAAATGATATCTTTCCCATTTTTATTATGTTAACATTTTTAGAGTGATAAGGAAATAGATTTTGCTACAAAATCACACACATCTGTCAGAATTGGAGATCAGATAATTCCAATAATCTTCACCCCAAACTTGCTGTAGTAGATGGTGTATTATTTCACAAGTACTTGTTTCTCTTACTTGTGAAAATCTAGACATAAACCACTGATTTCTAAGGTCAGTGGCTTTATTTTTCAAATAAAACAATAATAAAATGCAGCTTTCATTTACACAGAGCTTTTCATCAATCAAACATTCACTGATGTGTTTGCTTTGAGATGAGTTTCACATTTACTCCAGTGCCCAAGGGTTAGTCATCAATCCATTTTTATTCATGCAAATTTAGGCTACCTCTCTTCCTGCTTTCTTGGCATGGATAGCAATCAGTACTGCCAACTCTTGATTGTCTATGTTAATGAAGTGTAATATCAATGCAGATAATCCAAAACAGTGTCCAAATATCATGTGGATGGCTGTGGAAGCTTGTTCCCACAATATTTCTTCCATGGATCCTACTTCACTCAGGTGAGGATGTAAATGAAGCTTCATTCCCTTAACACAGACCAACAGTGCATATTAGACTAGAAATGCTCTGTATGATTAAGACCTCCAGTATGAAATTAAAGTGTCTGCATATAAACTGGTTTAAAACATAAACCTTTAAAATGTGCCACTTCTATATGATAAACCTTGGCATGAAACATAAAATTTTTGAAACATGTATCAGGAAGCGAAGAGGAAATTATTTAGAGAGATGAAACTCTTGACTTTTTTAACTGATCTCTTTTATCCCTGGGACCTTCTGAGGCTAAAGGAAAACCATGTTCTAAGCATTTACTCACTGTGATCTGTCCTCCCCTAGCAACCCAGATTTCATTAAATAGCAGCATAACACACGTAATTCCCTGCTCCAGAAGTACTCTTTTTATTTTATTAAAACTGACATTCTCAACAGGTCTATGATTAGGAATGAATCCAAAAGTGATGCTTGAGTGAGTGTCCATGATCATATTTCTACCATGTTTATTAGAGTGCTCACTTCACCCATTGGTTGCCTACACAAAAATAATTGGAATCCATCCCGCAGACATGAATGGACTCTTCGTGTCCTGTCACAATCAAAATTCTGAGTCTAATGGGCCTGAGACTTTGGCAAATTGATCAAGTTAATTCAGCACTGGGGTTAGGTAGTGAGCTGGTTGTCTTTCCCCAGTTAGCACGTACCTGATGAAACGCAGAGTCTACATAACAGTTTGAAATACATAAATAATTGTAGTGCTATACATTTAATTTTGTACTGAGAAGGGATGTAAAATATCAAGGTATTTAAAAATTAATTTTCTTTAAAATGATACTATATATAGTGGAATTAGTGTTTCTTGACATTTGATTAACCTTCTACAAATAACTCAGCATCATGAGCCTTTGATAATGTAAATGATTCAAAATTATACTACAATCTATTAATTAGGGCATAAATTAGTATCATTGTGATGGGTAGCTTAAAAATACCTATGCTTTTTGACCCATGTAATCTTTAGATAGTGATCTTTAGGGAAATAAAGTATATACAAAATGATTTACCTGTAAGAATGTTCAATACAGTTATGTTAAAATAAAATTTTAGAGAAAAAAATGAACATTCAACCAAAAAAAGATGGGTTAAATAAATTACTGTTCAAGGGAGTATTTTTCAACAACAAAAAGAAAGAAATTATTTTTTGTTATGCATTTTGATATATGAAAATCTATTTTGATACTTAATATTTGATAGTGACTTTGCAAAAGTAATTTTGGAAATAGTTTACATATTATGGACTGACTCTATACAAAAATATAAACATGCACAGAAAATAGTCAGGAATGATAAATAATGTATTAGAATGAGTGATCATTTCTAGATGATATATTTCTTCTTAGTTATCCAATGTTTGAATAATACAGATTTATGATTTGTTCACGGTAGAATCATATCACATCTGCATTTAACTAAAACACATTTAATGTACTTAACTTATGCCCCCAAGATGGTCTGCTGTCCATTTTTGGAATGTGATTTTCACAGTGCGCATTTTATCAAAGTTCACTTGATAAATCTACCACCCTTGACACCCGTTTATCATTGCAATACTAATCATATGAAGTAACACATATTCTGAAACCTGGGGAGTGAGATGTAATTGTCCAGGTAAAGGACAGTAGAGATATTGTGATCTATAAGATATTATACATAGGTCCAATCAGGTGGTAAGGAGCTTGGCTCTCTCACAATTAGAAGAAAATCATACAACGGTAGCTTAGAAAATAAGTCATGATGTGGGGGTGTGCTTACAAAGTGGCAGATCACACAGGACCACAGAGACAAGGTTAGTGAATTGGGATTTCACTCCAAAAGGAACCTCTAAAGGGTTTTTAAAACAGGAGTCCAAAAGCAAGTTGAATTAATTGAATATATATATTTTATATATTTTTATTGAAATATAGTCAGTTTACAATGTATCAATTTCTAGTGTACAGTATAATGCTTCAGTCATACATGAACACACATATATTCAATTTCATATTCTTTTTCATAAGTTGCTACAAGATATTGAATACAGTTGCCTGTGCTGTACAGTATAAACTTGTTGTTTATGTCTTTTATATATAGTAGTTAGTATCTATAAATCTTGAACTCTCAATTTATCCCTTCCCACCCCCTTCCCACCCCCATAACCATAAGTTTGTTTTCTATGTGAGTCTGTTTCTGTTTTGTAAATAAATTCACTTGTCTTTTTTCTTAGATTCCACATATGAATGATATTGTATGGTATTCTTTTTCTTTCTGGCTTACTTCACTTAGATTGACAAACTCAAAGTCCATCCATGTCACTGCAAATGGCATTATTTTATTATTTTTCATGGCTGAGTAGTATTCCATTATATAAATATACCACAGATTCTTTATTCAGTCATCTGTCAATGGACATTTAGGTTGTTTCCATGTCTTGGCTATTGTAAATAGTGCTGCCATAAACATTGACTATATTTTTATTCACTTCTCTATAGAGAAGGAATTAAGAAGTCAAGACATGATACACAGTAGGAGACATTTCTTGTGGTATGAACGGGAGATGGTGCTGAAGCAGAGAAATTGGTAGTAGGGGCACTTTGGATAAATGACTAGATTTGAAGTATATATAGAAAGGCGAATAAAATTACAGGTATTTTTATTGTTATATTTTAATATCCAAAAGTTTAACTCATCAAGCCATATATTCAACCAAAAGCTTATTTCAAAAATATGCCACAAAACTGTGTCAGCCAGGATCCTTGAGTTGACAGTTTTGAGGAAGGATTGAAGACAGATTTTACTTAATAATTCATTTAGTATGGGAGGGTACAGCTCAGTGATAGAGAACATGCCTAGCATGCATAAGGTCCTGGATTCATCCATCAAGAAAATAAGTAAACAAATAACCTAATTACCCCTCCCCCCACAATTCATTCACTAAATTTTACTAATACATTGGCATAGGGTCATAGATTTAAAAATGTAGTAAATGCAAAGCTTTATAGTCTTTTATTACAATAATAAGTTGCATTTTTAAAATGCCTTATTCCTATCGATTATTATGTGAGATTGCTCATTTATTCTAGATGATTTCTGCTGTATAATGGAAGCACTGGTCTTCATTTAACTTTTCCACTTCAAAAGATAGATCGATGAGTGTTTTCAGGGTGATTGTCATTTAAGACTTGTCCTCCACCTCTGTGTGAATAAATTTAATTTAGTTCATTATATGGAATGTTGGGTAGCATTATTTTCTCAGTTCTGCTTGGATTATGACAGAGTAAATATAATATCTAAGCCACATGTATTATAAGGTAGACTTCAGCTTGTGGTTGTGTCCACTGGGATAGCCAGATGTATTTTCACGACTGATGTGATTGGAAGGTTGCCCAGCTGGTGAGGCCAGCTGGCTCTACAGATGACTGCCATTGCTCCGTCTCCTGATGCTCACACTCTTGGGTCCTCTCCTCCCCTTAAGGATGTGAAAGTTTGATGATTTACATCTAACTAGTAGAATACATTGGAGGTGACAGGATATACCTGGTTATGCCCACATGGTTACAGAGTTAAGACCATAGCATTCATCTTGTTGGAGTCTCTTATTCTCCTTTGGTTTCTTTGAGGAAGCAAGTGGCCATGTTGGGGAATCCAACATGGAAAGGAACTGTAGGTGGTCCTTAGTAGCTGAAAACATTATCCAGTTGAGAGTCAACCAAAAAAAAAAAAGAAAAGAAAAGAAAAGGAAGGTCTTCAGTATTCACAAGAAAATAGATTTTGCCAACAACCTGAGTGAACTTGGAAGCAGATCTGTCCTGAGTTGAGTCTCAGATGAGACTCCACCCTGGCCAACACCTTGACTGCAGCTTTGTACAGGACTCAGCTGGGCTGATCTCAGATTTATGAGAATCTGAAACTATGAGAAAATATATATGTTGTTTTCAGCAGTTAGGTTTGGGAGGATGCTTTTGTGAGGCAGTAGAAACTGATCGAGATGGCTTGTGAGTATCCTTAAGGACAACTACAATGAAGGGCATTTATCCTCCAGCACAGTGACTCTACCTTACAACAAGGTGCCATCAGGCTGCCAGTCTGGAGAACACACCAAATATGCTAACTTAGCGTCATCAGAGAAAACAGGCATTGATCTCACGCACGCTCGTCACATTTTCTACTGCAATGGTGAGCACTCTAACTTGCAGGCTGGCTTTTGATTAAGATGCTCCTTAAGTGAATAAATAAAAAGTCAACTCTTCTTATTTAGCATTATCCAAAATGAGTAGCAGCAGGGATTTCTTTATTTAAAGATGATTGACAGATCACTTAGATGTACTTAAGACAAACATCAGTTCTACATAAAATGTTGTGGTTTTTCTTTTATCATAATTATTAAAGAAAAAAACATAAGCAGAGGAAGATGAAAAATACCCCCTTTCTGCTAATATGTCAGGCTGTACTGAGAGGATGGGTAAATCTAGAATACAAAAGCAGTAAGGGGTCATTTGCCATGTGTTCACTGTAGCTTGTTAGTCTGCCTGTGTGTCTAAAAATGTCCTCACTCTTCCCTTGATTTATATATATTTTTCACTTAAGTTACTGGAAACTTTGATGATCAGGATGCTACCCATGCTTCTTGGGTTCACCATCTAGTCCCTCTTTTACTCACACTGAAATGAGGAGACCTGTGTCTGATCACTGGCACCTAAAATGGATGATAAGCATTGGATTGGCGTCATTATACAGTCAAGGTTAGGGAGCAAGCCTGTGCTGGCCTGCGCAGTACAGAAGGCGGCGTCAGATTACAGGACACAGAGGGCAGGCAGAGGGCAAGTGGCATTTATAAAGCACCGGGAGAGAGCTGGGCTGTGTGAAGAGCTTAAGGATATATGATGCATGACACGGTGCACACAACTCTGTCCTTTTCAACATGCCCTTTCTGCTTCCTGGGCTCCTTTCTGCCCAGTATTCCACCTGATAAACAGCTGTAAAAATTAAATAAGTGTTTCCTGTTTTATTCAGATATGGTTAGTACGTGTTGTCCCATGTGTCTGCAGAAATTTACCCTAAACTCATTCCAGTATTTGGAACAAAATTCTAATTTTCAATCTCCCTTCCATGTAGGGAAGAGGGAGCTTCATGCTTTCAAATCTCTGCTTTTAACAGAATACCTGGCACTCAGTAGAAATTGGTGGTTATTCACCCGCACTCTTTCTGCCGTGTTTCCCTTTGGCTGACTGGGGTGAGCCGGGCCACAGCAACCCTGGAAGTCACATGCTGAGTGGCGCCCTGGCCAGCCTGGTTCCTGAATGACCACATGGAGTGGAACCTCCCCTCTGACAGGAACACCTGCTGTGGGCTGTTAGATATGAGGATTAAACTTCTACTGGGTTTACACCACTATAAACCCTCAGTCAATCCATTATGGTAGCTGGATTTAAAATACTCAATCTAGTGTTTCACTATTTAACTATTCACTTGTTACAAAGAATATCACTAAGCTGTTGGTGAGGTTTCCATCTGGGGAAGGATGATCTGAGATGGTCATAGCAATTCTTGGAGTTTTATCTTTTTTTTCAAAGAAATCACAGTAGATTGAAAAAAGTAGTAAGTAGAACTGAAAAGAATCTAGTTAAATAGTGGGAATTAGGCCAGAATGCCAAGGTTAAACACTCTTCTCTTCCATGTGAGATGGCAAAAAATTACAGTGAGAATTTTATTAGCAGTTTAACTAAGAATGAGAGCAATTTAATGGCCAGAAATCATGTTTTATATGTTTATTTTAAGATTACCCTTCACAATTCCATCTGTACACTTTATAACCTGGCCATAAAATTAGATTTAAAATTTGGTCATTCGAAAGAGAAATTCAGTTCTTTAGTCCATTGCTAAAAGTAAAAGCTTGTTCTCAAATGCCCCTGCAGAATGCCCAGCCATACCATAGTCATGGAAATAGGAGACTTAGAGGAAAAGGTACTTTCAGAAAGCTATGTCCACAAAGAATGAACCAGAAAGTTTACTTTCACATTACTGGAGGGGAGTATGTTCTGAAGATAAATTAATAGGATATATATCAATAAAGCTGGACAGTCCAGACGTAATGAGTTTATTCCACGTGAAATGAAGGATGTGTGGGGGAGGTTGCTTCTATACATTAACCTTCCATCTTCACTTTTCATTAAATGCAAGATACAAAAGTAACACTAAGGAATATAGGTCTTCAAAATTAAATAAAATTGACTGTATTTACACATCATTTTAAAAAGTAGCTCAGTTAATTAGCCTGATACTTTTATAGTAATGTTTTCAGTAGTGTCACATTTCATATCAATCTTCAATTTGATAGTTACTTTAATGTCTTGAAAAAGAGAAATAAATTCAAGTTTTACTTTAATATCCTTAGAAAATGCAGTATATGCTACTATGCAGTGTTTTAGATAATCAGTCCAGTGAGTCTCTAATTTCTGAAATCTTCCTCTATTTTATTTTTCATTTCTCTCATCACTCACGTTACCCTTTTCCTATGTGATGCATCACGGAATCTTTATTCCAGAAACCTGTTGAAAATAAAAAGGGGGAAAGGATCATTCAAGGACAAACAAATAGAATCACAACTCTGATCTTTGGAAGATGACTTGAAAACTATTTCTTCATTTAAAAATGAATAAGCAGCAATGAGACAAAATGAAGTCAATAAAAAAGACACTGCAGCACCGCTAATGGTGGAGTGGGGAAAACCGCCAGAACCAGGAAAAATTAAAACAATACTTCTGCAGAAGAACTAAGATGGAAAATGAGAAGTTTTAGAAAAGATCTGCTTTGAATTCTCAACTTGTGCAAGGTGAGATTGCTTCTGTATCAATAAAATAGTATAACACAGGAAGAGAGCAAATAGAAATGTGAAGATATAGATCAGAGAAGCAGGTTACAAAAAGAGAAAGAACTTGCTTAATTAAGAACACAATGCAGGGAAGTGAAAATGCAATAATGTTTATAATTCTCATTGGAGGCCATAAAAACTTACATGAAAACTGGAGAATAGAAATTGTGGAAGGTAAACTTTATAAATTCCCTTAGAATGACTGCAGGAAGAAGTGAGACAGATTAAAAAAAGGGAAACTAATCAAAACTAAGGATGAGTAAGAAAAGATCCCAAGTACAAATAAGCTAGCCCAATAAATATGCAAATAGATAAAATAAAGAAGAGTGAAAAATAAAACAAAAATGTCTATTCTAAAATAATCTGAAGCTATAGGCCAAAACTACTCCTTCTTGGTAATATTAATAGAAATTAGTGGACTCTGGCAAGATGTTTGGATTTTAAAGATTTAGCAAATAAGCTTAAATAATCAGTCCAACAGGCAATGGTTTAATACACATAGTAATAGAAATAAAACAGAATGAATTTCCTTTTTTCTATGAAATATCAAATGCTAGCCATGAACAGCCATAAAAATTACTTTTAATATTTGTCAACAAGATATGGATATTCAAACATAGATATCAAATTCCTGCTTCTGCCCTATCCCTGTTCTCCAAAAGTCCTATCAAGTGTAGCAAATACTTCCTTGCCGTTGAACATGTCCTGCATTTTCCAGCCTCATTATCAAATCTTTAAAATTTTCCTTTCTAAGCTGAATTACTCTTCGTACAAATAGACGTATGGCTCATTCAGGCTAACCTTTCTGATCTCAGCTTAAATGTCACCTTTGGAGAAGTCTTTCGTAAGCCTCACTCTGAAGAGTGCCCCATCCCCACCAACTCATCATTCATAACGTGGCTTTGTCTTTCTTCCCAGGACTTATCAATAACTATTATTCTATTGAATGTAGTTTTAATTTCTCTGTTTCAAAGATACAAGCTTTCACTGCTCACAGTTCTACCATCAGCACACAAAAAACTGTCTGAGAAATAGGAGGGCTCAAAAAATCTTGGCTGGATAAATAAATGAACAGGAAATAGGTGGATGGGAGAATTTAAACACAGACTGACCCAGAAGATTTCTGTTTTGCATAAAAAGTAAATAGATGACTTGAAGTTATGCCAGCATGCCAAATAAATACTACTAAAATAAAGACCCTCCTGGTTAAAAAAAATAGATAAAAGCATGAGTAAAAGTAATTCACAAATTTCAAGTAAACTACTAAGCTAGCACTGGAATGAGGACTCTAAACAGGACTGAAATGAAGTAAAGTAGGAAAGCCAGGGGTTAGATGTCTTCGAAGCAAGGTCAGACTCTGGAGACCTTGAGGTTGTACTGAAATATGTTAACTTTAACACATTTAAACATTTGTGTTCATGCAGACATTTTCTGAACAAAGACAATTAAATAAGAGATTGATTTTTGAAAAAAACTCAAAATACATATTTGAAGCTTAAAAATGCAACTCTAACCTCAAATGAAAAAGCATAATGGGAATTAAGTATTAAAATTAGTGACAATTAAAGTATGTATCAAAATGCTGGAGAAGTATAGTATTTAGAAAGAAAGATGTAGCTTTGTTTTTTGAGAAACAAGAAATATTATAAAATATTCAGCTGGGTCTAAAATAAGATATTAATTAAAAGTGAGTCAAATAAAGTCAAAGACACTCAAAAGAAGAAAATATCAAAAATGGAGCCTGTGATTAATGAAGTGGGAAGCAAAGGAAGTGAACAAAGCCAAAAGTTGGTTCTCTGAAATGCACAGTAATGTGAATGTGCATTTCTTGAGACTCATGGAAATTAAAAGGGAAAGCAAAGATAAACAATAATAAAGAAAGAAAGAAAGAAATACATAGCTAATTTTAAAAAAGAATATTATGAATAAATTTAGGACAATAAATTTGAACTTTTCAAAAACAGAAGTACTTTGAAAAATACAAGTTTCTGAAATTGACTCAAGGAGATAGTGAAAACATGACAAGCTTTATAGCCATTAAAGAAACATTATGAGTGATTAAGAGTCTTTCTATAACAGATATACTAGGTTTAGCAGCTTCATAGGCAAATTCAATCAAATATTAGTAGGGCAGATATCTTTTACACAAAATTTTAACAATTAATAAAAGAAAAAGTAATGACTTTAAACTAAAAAAAGGAGACCATTTATAATGAATCCTCACATATATCACACTTCCTGTTTAAATAATAAAGCCTTTTCTTTCCCTATAGAGAAAACTCTTTAAAAGATACCCGTGATCTAGTATATCTATGCAGAATTGTCACTGGAAGAAAATAAAGGGTATAAAGTTTGAAAAGGAAAAACAAATGTACCAGGATTTTTAAATAATAGGGTTATGCATGTAGAAAGTCCAGAACAATTTAAGACAAATTTTTAGCTTGTTTTCTCTTTTCCAGTTTCCATATATTTCATTGTTTTTCTCTCATCAGGACTTCCAGTAAAATGTTGACTAGAAGTACCAGTAGTGGCTATTACTGTCTCATTGTTAATCTCATAAAGAAGGCTTTTAACATTGGGTCTTTAAGTAACTCTGCATCAGTTTTAAGATCTCTTTTATCAGATAATATCGTTTCTTTTTTTTTAGTATGGTACTTTTTTTTGTTTGTAATGAATGGGTATTGAATTTCACCAAGTAATTTTTTCTGCATCTTTTTCAAAAGCTTATCTGATTTTTAGCTTTATATTGTTAATATTATTCATTAAATGTCTTTGTTTTATAATTTAAAACTGTTTTTCATTACATAGTAATGTTGAACATGTGGTTCAGTAATAACACTTTTAAATGTATCCTGGCACATGATTGTACACCTGTCCCTGGAGACATAAAGAGAAATCTTCACTGAAATATTGCCCTTTTTGCTGCCCCCCCAAAAAATTGGGAAACAATTCATTGTCTGTCAAAAGCACAGTGGGAAAACACAGTTTTGTTGCACAGGAAAGCACGAAAACGTATGAACTTCAGCTACATAGGTAGAAATGGAGAAATTGCAAAAATATTAAGCAAAACAAGCAAGGCACTGAAGAATATATATATATTATATATATATTAGTATATATATTATATATTTATATACACATATATATATGCTATGATTCCATTTTTATAATTTTAACAGTAGTGATGTTAACTATGTAGGCAGTAAAATTATGAAGAGATTCAATAGAATTAGAAAAATATTTATGACAATTGTTACCTTTGGGAAGGTGGGCTAGGTTTGGGGGCAGTACTCAAAGAGATCATCACATGTACTGGCAGTATGCTGTTTCCTAAGCTGGGTATATGAGTGTTAATTTTATTATGTCTTTGAAACATTCCTACACATTACTTACTTTTCTAAATTAATTATATAAAGCATAATAAAATACTTTAAAGTAATAAATATATGAATGTATAGCTGATTCAAATATAGTGAAGTTTTACTTACATTAGAGATAGGGGACAGATAATGTAGAAAACTAGAATTTTAAATATATATACATCTTCTCTGAAAAAATTCACTGTTTTATTCCTTTGACATTTTATAACAGATTTTTATTATATACTATTTGTTTTAACTTGCTTTTGCCAGTCTTGCTCATTAATCTGAGGCTCGTTGATGTAGAAGTTGCCTTATTATTCAGCAAAATGTATTATGCCTATTCTGTATCACTTGGCAAACAGGAAGTGCTTGATACATATTTGTGAATTAGCGAATGGGCTAATGCATGAAAAACAGTGAAATGCAAGTCGTGAGTTTACCAAGTATTATCAGCTTGATCTCCCATTGAGCCTTACACCTCATCACTTAGGGATGCTTAATTTGTCTCTAACCAAGGACACATGCGATATAAACAAATCGTAAGATTTGTGGCTACCGCGTCCTGTAGCCACAAGATAAACAATAGGAAATATCAGAAATATTATAGGAATAAACTAGAAGGTATAAGCTTACTTATTTGGCTGACTTTTGCATATGCATTTCATCGTTCTCTTTGAATGATAGCCTAATTTAAAGCAGACATTTCCTTTCTGCAATGTCTGCAAAAATGTCTCTCTGCCATAAAACATTAAAACATCCCACATTTTCCTGGGGGAAATATTATTTCTCAATTTGTTATTGCAGTAACGGAGACCATAGCTGTGAGTGATAATCTCAGAATGGGGAATAAAATTACTGAAACTTTTTTTTTTTCCTGCAGTGATAAATGCCTCACCAGTAGAGTGGTTTTATTCCTTTTCAACAGAAGCCTCAATTCGATTCACAGCTTATCTTTGTCAGAAATATTCATAATGCCTCTGAGGATATACCATAATTTCAATTTAGAGCCTCAGTGAAAAACTCAGAGCTTTATTTAGTTCTTCCTATGCTTAAACAGCAAGGATACAATTTCAGAAAGGTTATCTCCTAATGTGTCTTTTAGTTTTTGCATTGGGGTTCTTCATTCTCCTTCATTAATTCTGTGAAGAAGAACCTACTACTGGTATACCTTCCAGCCCTGCTCTTCACTTTGCAGCATATGCTGAGTTTAGGTACTACTGTGTTGAGCCACCCAGAATTTTAAAGCTGCTTGCAACCACCACGTTAACATCAGTATTGGCAAAAAATTGAAAGTAAAGCCGCGTTATACTGATTAACGTATATCCTGAACATACCAAAGAGTTGGTGCCTTCTCGGTGCTTATGTATTTCAAGACACTGCCCACAACTTGCATGCTCTCTTCAGGAAAAGCTACCTGGATTATAAAATGTGGATAGATATAAAGCCACAGTTAGTAATATTAGAAATTGAGTGGTGACCCAGGAGGTAGATAATGGGTATCTGATGAACTGGTACTGCACACTCCCTCCTCCCCTTAGTCATCCCCTTGCTGGAGCTGACACAATGCACGCTTTTTTTTTTAACTGAAGTAAAGTCAGTTTACACTGTTGTGTCAATTTCTGGTGTACAGCAGAATGTTTCAGCCATACATATACAAATATATATTTGTTTTTATATTCCTTTATATTACGGGTTACTACAAGATACTGAATGTAGTTCCCCATGCTATACAGTATAAATTTATTGTTTACTTATTTTATATATAGTAGTTAGTGTCTGCAAATCCCAAACTCCCAATTTATCCTACCACACCCACCTTTCTCCAATGGTAACCACAAGTTTGTTTTTTATGTCTGTGAGTCTGTTTTTGCTTTGTAAATAAGTTCATTTGTCTTTTTTTTTTAACTCCACATGTAAGTGATATCATACAGTTTTTTTCTTTCTCTCTCTGGCTTACATCAAGTATTTATTAAGGGGACAACCAGTGAGGACATGGTGGTATCTCTCTCTAAGCAACTCCTCAAAATAGGTCTGACTTTTTGTAGGGAGGACTTGAAGTAAAAGCTAAGAGAGCTATTTTTATAAAAAGCACTTTAAGATTTCAGGTAGCAACAGAATCTGCCTGAGAGTCCAAGAGAAGAATGAAGGGAATTCAGTGACAGCTCAGCATTTTGAGGGGTTCTGAATTCTTGGCTCACTTAAGGAAACATTTCCCCTGATTGCCTTGGAGGTGTCTGATAACAAAGAAAGATCGGAGATGGTAAGAGGACAGAGCACACTGGGAGCTTCTGCGGCATCTCCATAGAGCCTCGCAGAAGAAATAGCTAAGGGGGTAGAGGTAGTAGCTGTAGGTTAGAACCGAGGTCTTGCACAAATCAATAGGAGTTACTGATAACTTTGAGCACCGACAGTTGCATGAGCTTCTTGGCACCCACAGGTCGCTGTGGCTTAGGGAGGTGTGTGGCACTTACTGTTTGTAACCATATTCACATTCAAATGTTATAAATTCAGGCTACAGTAATGTAAATTGTGGAATAATGGGTTAGAGTTCAATTTTACTTCAGTTTATGTATATTGTTTCTTTGTAAGTGATGCAGATTGATGCGATTCAAATGTTGCTGGTTTTTGGAATTTAAGCAAATTTCCCTTGTTATACTCAACAGTTTCTTTGATTTTACACATTTTGAAAATTCTAGAGTATTTCAAACATAAAAAAAGGACAGGAAATATTTTTTAAAAAATGTATGCACTCAGTGACACAATTTTGCAAATGTTTATATTTGTATGTTTACTTCACATCTAATTTTTTAAACAATAAATAGTAGGAATTCATTTAAAACAAATGCAACCCTTTTCTCCATCATTTCTCCCCAGAAGTACCTACTATCTTAAAGTTAGCAAGTTTTTTTTTTTTCTAGTGGAGGTGCTGGGGTTTGAACCCAGAACCTTGTGCATGTGAAGCATGCACTCTACCACTGAGCTATGCCCAACCCCCTAATAAGCTTCTTGGTGGTCTATCCTTTTTATGCGATCCGTATTTCAGAGAAACTGAAAACTTTTACTTTTCCTAAAACTTTCCCTTAAAAGTCTCAAAGCTGAATTACCAACTCCTCAAAACCTTCATAACACTTTGCCAATTTTAGGACTTATCACATTGTTTTGCTTGTTATACTGTCGTTCAGAATGATGCAGGAAAACAGATGTGGGGCATGAGAAGGGCTGTGTCCCAGGCTTCGGTTGAGCCCCTGGGACGTGCCCCACCAAGTGTTGGTCCTTGGCTTCATGCAGGAAAGAATTTAAGAATGAGCCACAGTTGAGTAAAGGTAGATTTATTTAGAGAGATACATTGAAAGGGAAGATAAAGGCCACAAGTTGTGGGGATTGGGTGCTCAGATTAAAAGTAGGTACACACTGCATAAATGGAGAGATGGGGAGAGATGGCTGCAAGGCGCTCTATTGCCAGTTTTTATGGGCTTGGTGGCTTCATATGCTAATAAGTGGAAGGACCAGTCTAAATAGCCTGGGGAAGGGGCTGGGATTCCCAGGAAGTTGGCCATTTCCCACTCTGACCTTCTGTGGCTAGCCTTGGGACATTCATGGGCCTGTGGGCGTGTTATTCACCATGTTCATATATTACAATGGGCGTATAATGAAGCGCAAGATCTGCTAGAAGTCAAATCTCCCACCATCCTGAGCCTCAAGGCCTCCTGGGGGTTGAATCTTTCACCATTTTGATGTTAATGGCTGTAGCATTCCTTGAATGGCTGTGCCCTGCCCCCTTCCTGTCTCAGGAACAGCGCATCTGTGCTTCTCTGTCAGCTTGAAGTCCTCGCTGGTGTGAGCTGTGTCCTGGTGCTGCTCTGTTGTATAGTTATTGTTTATGCTGTATCCGTCTCTTTCATAAACCACTGATAACTAAGCAGATTAAATACCTATTATAAAGAGTTTAAAACTAGTTTTATAAGCTAGATTTAATTTATTCAATGAACTTAATAAATTGCAATTAAAGTTTTAAATTTAATATTGTCACTCTTCTTAACTCTGAAAAAGTGCTAAAATGTAAATCATATTGTCTGCATAGCAAGTAAATACGGTGGATTGAAAAATTGTTCATAATCGTTCATCTTTACCAATATTTATGCCATTGTTTTTTGCTTCATGGTGCAGAGAGCATTCTCTCCCATCCCTAGATTGTGGGTTTAGCTATGTTATGTGCTTTGGACAAAGATAGGTCTATGGAAATGACAATGAAGCAGTTATGAATTAAGGCCATAAGGAGACTCAAATGGTTTTGTTTTGTGTGTGTATGCCTCTAACATTACCAGTGTCAATCAAAATAAACGTGCAGCCTAAAAAGTTGAGAGTTATGTTTTATTTGATTGGAGGCCTCAAGCCGGGATGACAGCTTCTCAGATGGCTCTGAGGGACCGCTCCCAAAAGGTAGGGGAGGAGCTAGGATATATAGGGGTTTTACAACAAAGACCAGGTAGTTGGAACAATGAAAGAGTGCTTCTTATCTCAAGAAAACCAGGCATCTCAAGTTCAAGGATTTAGTGCTTTTCTATGTATGGGATGGAGCAAACATTTGGGCTCATTGAATTCATTCCTTTGACAAGCACCTAGCTATCTAGGGCCAGTATCCTGTCCTTTCTTATTCTGAGTCCCCTCAGGGTGCACCATTGTGAGTGGCTGCAGAGGCCGGGCTGCAGGCTTGTCTTCACTGGGGGCTGGCGGCACCCACTGATGACTTGATGGTTTCAGCATTCTTTGTTTACTGATGTGGTTTGCAGTATCTTTTGTTCACACCAGACGATGACATCCCTTAGGTAATGGCTATATCTTCGTCCTCAGCCCCAGAAGGACACAACTAAAACAGACAAAAGCCATGTAGCACTGTGTGCTGGAGAAGGGAGATCTCAGCTGAGAGCAGAAAGTCACAACTTTACCGCCATAGAAATTCTAATAGTAGTTCCTATCATGAAAATAATGTGACTCTGAAAGCATGGGATGATAAAATAATAAGTTCATTGCTAATGCCACATTGCATAATTTTATTATCCGTATCAATTTTGCTTGGTTAATTTAATTATCTGTAGATTCAAAGAAGTGCCAGCCATGTTGTATTTTCACAAACTTTTTGCATAGACTCCAAAAAGATGAGTGGTTAGCTTTAATGGCTCCAGCTTATAATTAAAATCAGCAACAACAATAATATAAAAAAAAAAAACTCAAGATATTAGAAGAGGAAAGTATCAATTATTTTCCATCAACTCACAGTTACAGGTTTATCCCATAACCAGCTGTATTCTGCTCAAATAATTCTGACATGCCTCTGGCAGTGAAAAACTAATTACACTCTTTTTTTACACTTAATAAGTCCCATAAATCATAATGTTTAATTTTGCAGCACAATATTTCATCTCATATAAGGTAAAACAAAAAATGTAGTTTTTCTGGGCAGGAAAATAACATAACAAAACTATTACTAGTAAAAGAAAAGCCATGAGTCTGTATATTCACATTATTAAATCGTTTCATGTTTCATGTTTCATGTTTCAGCCAGAAGGTCTCACCCAGTACCCTAAAGTCAAACTGTCCTGACTACCATCTTCTTTTAACCACACTTATTATCAGGAGCCTGACAATCTACCATCACTCATGGATGCTGCCTGTAAAATGGGAAAATGACAGATATCCCTCTGAGCTCTTATTTTTCTGCTGCTCCAGATTTATTCCCTGAAAAACCTGCTCTTTTTATATCAAAAAATATGCACAGTCCTTTTGCTTTAGAAGTTTATTTCAAATCATTTATACGATAAGTTATTCTTGCCCTGTTCATACAAATCTATTTTACTTTGTAATAGGGAACAAAAGCTGCAAATTACCTAAATGCTGATAGAGAAGATAATTAGATCTTGGTATGGCTAGCTATCAAAAGTAATGTATTAGCTTTTTGTAAAGTGATACCTGTAACAATGAAAAGGACAAGATGTCTGAGTGTGAGTTGCTTCCTCTGCTCAAATGCCCTCTCTTCAATGGGATTGTCCATTTGTTTAGCTTAATTGTATTGCTGTAGGCCAAGTGCTTGAGACAGAAACCCAGGCTCCTTGCACTGCCTTATCCCTTATCTACTGCTGGTCAGGAAGTTTGGTACATGTTACCTTCAAAGTAACTCTCTAGCTCAATCCCTTCTGCCTCGTTCCAGCTGTCACAGCTCTAGGTCAGGCTCTTACTCTCCTTGCTGAACTTCTGAACTCCTACAGTAAACTCCTATCCTAGGAAGCAGAATTTCTTCAAGTATTGCAATAAGATCTCCCCACTGCCTTCAAGCATTATTTCTAAAGACACTTGATTGCGCCAGTCTTCTTTTTTAAAAGAACCAGAAAGGAGATGTCAGTTAACAAAATGAAGCTGGTGGAGCGCGTGCCTCATTGCATCTGGACAGCCGCTCCCCAGCCTTGGCAAGCATTGCCATCTGAGGGTGTGTGTCCAGGCTCTGCCCTTACCACCACCCAAGGCCAGCTCTAATATCACTTCCCTTTCATAGCTACCTCTGACCAACCCTTCCTCCACCTCCCACCCAAGTTCAAGTTCAGTGCTCTTCCGTCTGTGTCCAGACCAATCCATCTGTATTCTCATGATGTGCTTTATCACCATGTGTTTTAGTTAGTGTTTGACATGTCTGTCAGTCTTTCTCCCTAACATGTGATCTTTATGAGGTAGGGAATGTCATATTTGGTTTGCATAATTCAAAAGGCAGAGGTCCTACATATATGAGAAATGAATTGACATTTGAAGCATCAAAAAGTAAGAATGTAAATGAAATGCTTCATAGACTGGGAAAAGAGTGTGGTTAATTCATTCTTAACATCAGAGACGATGGTGAATGTTTCACTACAGGAATGATTTTTCAAGTGAATCTTGAAGAGCAAGTACGGATTTCCAGGTAGAAGATGAAGTTGTAAAGGGCGAGTGAGAGGAGGAACTCTGTGCTCAGGAGACAAGCGTGTGCAGACTCATGGGTGTGGCCTGGGCTGGGGATGGAAGGCTGTCAACAACCAACAGTGAATCCCACGGGATGAGGAGGGGTGGGCACTAGGGAAACAGGACTATATACTGAGTTCAAAGTGACATGCACATTCCAGGTGGCATCTGGATGGGGGGTGGGAAGTCAGGGACATTTTTAAGTGGAATATTTCTATAGTTCATTTTATATCTGTTACTTAGAAAAATAGAGTTCTTTCAGCTACGTGGAGAATGGCTTGGAAGACAGAAAGACTGGTTGGAGAAAGAGCCTGAGATGACTGCTCAAAATACACAAGGTACAAAGGATGAGGCAATGCGTTTGAGGAGTGAGAGGTGGGAGAACCATAATGGTGAATGGTGGACGTGCAGAACTTGCAGTGTGTGATTCTGCCTTCTTGCCAAAGCAGGACCCTTTGGCCAGAAGGCTCACTGTCCACCCAGCGTGCTCCGCAGTCTTCAGTGCCCTTCAGGGAAGAAGAGTTCTTTGACAAAACCCACCCTCTGCCTCTCAGTCCACGTCAGAGATCCTCAGTCTTCGTGGGCCCCTCGCCCTTCTGCATCACTGTAGTGGCACCTGTGCTCACAGGATGTCTCTCTGTTAGTCTTTTGTTTTTTACTAACGAGGCTGTGAGCATCTTGAGAAAAAGCCCATGAGCTGTCTTGTAGTATCACTTTTTAACCAAGCACAGTAGGCTGCAGGAGATCATTGAATTCATAAATAAAAGGACTGACAAAGTCATTGTGGAAAATATGAAATGCCAGAATAGTTAATATAACTGGACTTATTACCGTCTTTTAAATCTTTCTAGCTTTGCCTGCCTTCCTACTGTTTTGCCTCAATAATTTGAGATAATGCTTTTTTTTAATGACTAAGTGTACAAAATGGATTGTTAATTTTTATTTAATAAAACACATATTGTGTTCTAAGTGCTACATCATCAAAAGCTTGATATAGATTCAGTTATGAAAATTTAATTAAATTTTCTCTCATAAAAGCTGTCTAAAAATTACTCCATACAATGTAGCTGTGTTATGAGCGCTTACACTGAAATAGTGCTGAAGATCTCAGTCATTTGAAGTATAACAGAGAACAAAATGACAAACTTAAAAGATAATTAATTTTTATGACTGAATTAAAATTATGAAAAGATTACATTTTGCAAACAGATTCATCATAATCCACATATTTCAGCTTATATTCTTTTATTCTTTAAAATGTAAAACTATGAAATAATATTTAATTCACTGTTTTTTCTTATCAGAAATTGGTTAACTTTGTGAATTTTACCTACTTAAAGAGAACCATTTGTGTCAGTTGTGAATAAACCCTTGGCTTGCATTGACATCTATTCTCCACAAGTCTTTTGAAGTAAAAAAAGTGAAGTGAGAAGCGTTTCTACTACATCTCTGTTTCATACGTCTCAGTGCTACACAAATAAAGGCCATTAGGGTCAGTTTAATAATCATCTATGCTCTCCTGATAATTTAAAAAAAACTTACTATGGGGCATTTATAACTAGAGTGAATTATAGACAATGAAATGCAAGGTCACCCTCTATTTTGGAGGGAGGATAAATTGTTAGTGTTTTAGAAAGTTTGGCAGTATGCAACAAAAGATTTAAAGATTTTTCCCCCGGTGAGGAGTTGAAATGAATAGGCAGAATTAAGAGGAATTTTAGGGCAATGAAAGTACTCTGTGTGATATTATAATGGTAGATACGTGTTGTTACACATTTGTCCAAACCCACAGAATGTACAACACCAAGAGTGAACCCTACGGTAACCTATATGTACTTCAGGTGATTATGATGTATCATAGAGGCTTATCCTTGGTAAGCAATGTACCATTCCAGTGAGTAATGTGGATAATGGGGAAGGCTTTGCATTAATGGGAAAATCCATACCTCCCTCTCAATTTGGTTATCAACTTCTAAAAAATCATCTTAAAAATCATTGCTGGAATTAGTTTCTATCATGCCAGAGCTTAGAACATGTGTTTGTCTTCCCAGAGTAGCATTAAAGTAACTGTAACTTAGAGCTATGTGGCAAAACTGAAGAGAAAAAGAAGGAAAACCAGGGAAAAAAGATGTCTTCTGTGGAGGAGGCAATAGGAGTCTTGGAAAGAGAGGGAGTGTATGATACTATTTTAACATTTAAGCCAAAACATCGAGTCCAACTGTACACATAAGAAGGCTTCAGAGCAGATGAGGGCTGTTTTACTCAGTCTGTTCATCCCTTAGGAAATCTTGGCTTCAGAACAAGATAAAGACTTGCAGGAGCCAGTCACTTCCCACCACGTCCGATGCAGCAGCCCTGATCTCAGTCACTTCTCTTGTCTGGTTGATTGCCCTTAGCTGGTGTCTCTGCTTTCCTGTTGAACCCTACAGTCAGCTCATCACAGCTCCCGTGTGATACTTTAAGAACCAGATCATGGTGCATTTTGTCCATGGCCCATGAGTCCCTGTTCCTCTCAAACTAGAAGCGACATTCTCTGAGTGACCTCAGGGGCCCTAAGTGATGCTCATGGCCCCACCTTTCTGGCCTCCTCTCCTCCTACTGTCCTCCTTGCTTCAGCCTCCCAGCCACCAGCCTTCCATCACCTTCAAACATGCTAGAGATGCTTCTACTCTTGTTATTTGCATTAGCACTTCTGTTGGCTCATAATGCTTTTTCCATAGATGCCCACAGGTCTAACTCCCTGACTGCATTCAGGCTGCACAGATGTTATCTTCTGAATGAGGTCTACTCACTGGATTACAGAGAGATCTCTATCTTTCTCTAGGCTCCTCAGATGCCATTACTCTGCTTAACCTCCTTTTTTATTATTTCATTATCCTGTTAATATATTAAATAATGGATTTGTTTATGTTTATTATGTCTTGCCTTTCTCTCCATATATTGTGACCTCTGTAGCTGTAACAATAGCAGTTTGCTTTATTCACGAGTGACTATCCCCAAATCTAGAACATTCTTTAGCATTATAGTAGGTGTGTTATAAAAATAACTGTCAAGCCCGCTAGTGGATAAAGAGTAACTTGCATCTTTAGATTTAAAAAAAGTCATTAGGAGAATGAATTAAAGAAAAAAGAAAAGAGATTTGTGGTTCCTAGTGAAATTAATCTAAGGATAAACAGAAAGGTCTAAAAAAGTTCTTGAAGTGAAAGTTTTATATGCAAAATAAGATTAATTTTTGGCCCTGATTTCTTCTCAAAAATGCGGGTTTTTAAGAGAGAGATAATCTCTGGCCTCAAAGTTCTGGGTCAAGATGCTTTTGAATCTAGATTTCTATACTTAGCCAGCTGTGAATCACGTATGAATGCAGGATAAAGACATTTTTAAGTTTCCTAGGCCTAGGTAAGTTTTTCCCTCACAGATCACTTCTGAAATGAATATTAGACAAATGTATACATTACCAAAAGGAAACTAGAATACAAGAATTATCACTAATTGTGGTTCAGAAATTAGTGAGTCCCAAGTAGAAGGCAGTATAAAGAAAATCAATGATGACAGGGAGTCAATGGACCTTCACATTAACTGGCCCAAATGAGCATGAAGAAGAGGATACGCTCAACAGATTTGATGACAAAGACTGAAAAACATGAGTATTATAATAAAATACATGTAAATTTTGTCAGTGAAAAATGGAAAGCCTTAAAAACAATCTCTGAGGAAGACAAACAGCCCGCATAGAAAATGCTGAAGATATGGAACAAAGTCAGGACACGATTTTGAGCTACTGCAGGTTGAGAAAAGCGTCACCACGTTTCTTCATCACGCTTGCACAGCTTCTTTCACGTTTCACAGACAGAGTTACGTGAAATTCTGTACCACTTTTTATTAATGTAATGTTATGTAATGACATTACCCGGTTCAGTAGAAAGATGTATTTAAATGATCATAACATTGGGGATGCTATTTATATTGCTTTTATTTAATCAACATTTATATAAGCACACTAAATGTACTTACTGATATATCTGTCTAAAATATAGTTAATATATTATATTCATATATTTCTCTATAAAAAATATATAACATATTTATGATATATAGGTATATAGATATATAAAATATCTGTCTAAAACTGATATATATTTATCTATAAATGTATAGATAAATATCTATCACTATATAGATAAATATATTGTTACATAAAAATATATCTGTCTAAAAACTGATGTATGTGTCTGAAACCTGCATGGTAGGTAGGGAGATACTGTTTTACATAGAGGTGATCCTTTCTTCTTCCTTTGCACTCATGTGAAGTCAGTATATTTGTTTAAAGATAGTAATTCAATATGGAAATATTTAAATGTATATTTAAAGGGAACGATTAGAACTAAAAAAATAAAATAACATAAAATGGGAAAGGGTGGAGCAGGCGATGTAAACTCACTGCCAGGTCTTTTATAATCCAGGGTTGACAGAATGCATCTAACTTTTATAAATTGAGGACAAGGGTAACAGATATAAAAAGTAAAGTTATTATGATAATTAGCAGAAAACCTAAAAGTGGTTAACATGTTACATGAAATCTATGTACAGCGTCTGAAAAATACAACCATATAAAATTTGTTTACATCTGGCTTCTAGGATTCCAGGTGATTTCATTGATTTTTAAAATTTTATATATTTCTGTATTTTTGCAATTCATAGCGAGGAAAAATGACAAAGTTATTCAGGTTGAATGTGTTTAGTCTTATGAAAAGCAATGCTAACTGTTCTCAAAACTTTATAATTTTGGATTTTCTAGGAAATAAGTACTAAATTTCATAATTTGCTGTCAGTTGTCTAGCTTAATCTGTTGTGGTGACATAAAAAGGATACAGAAATCATGTGCCAAGGGAAAAGCATTTTTCAACAATAATTATATTTCAATGTCTCAAGTGTGGAAAAATGGGACATATACATTTTATAGATACTAAAAAAAAGAGAGAGAGAGAAATCTAATGCTGAAAAGCAATTATAATAATCAGGTGTAATCAGGAGAGACCTCATGAAGAATGTGAGAATTCACCTGTGTTTTAAAGGAAGAAAGGAATTTCATTATCAGAAGACAGGAAGAAGAATATTCAAAAGGCCTCACACAGTAACAGATATTTACAAGCGTAATTCATAGCATGGGAGAAGGGAAGTTAATTACCAGGTTACTAAGGTAATGTTTCATTATATTGAAAATAAAGTATTTTTCACTTAAACCAGGTCTAATTACCTGCTGGGAAAGAAATCTAGGTAATAAACCCTGGCCAAAAAAAAATCAGGGCCACAGTGAGTTACCACTGCATACCTAAATGAGTAGATCACTGGATAAAACAGTATACATACTAGCCAAATTGAAAAAAAAAATAAATCTATCTTTACCAACTATTGATGAAGAGAAAGTAGGTTACTACATACACTGTTGGAGAAAGTATAAAATAATTCAACCACTTGACAAAACAGACTTTCAAAGTAAAGTTAGACCATTTTTTAAAACATTTTTCCCTAAAAATGTGTGCAATTCACTCTTCCCTAATAATCATGAATAAGGAATTGATGTATGTTCTATTCTTTATATTGTTCCTATATTTTGATCATACAGGCATCATTTATACTCTACACAGTCAAGTTTATATATAAATGGCTGTACATTCCACAGCATATTTTGTTTAGAAATCACCTATGTGTAGTGATGGTCATTTGAAAGCCTCAATAATCTGAAAACATTATTGCAATAATACACTTTATCAAGAATCAAAACAAAATATCCCAGCATTTGGCCAAATGTGAATAAGGAGCAACTTTGGATTTTAAAAAAACAATTATTGAATGATCTGAAAATCAGCCTTTGAGCTAATGAGTTAAGGATGACACAGCCAAGTGACTTCTTTAGTCCCAAAAGGATAGAAAGGGCTCTGCCCTCAATGTACCAGAACACCCGTTCTAGAGAGACAAAAATTAACGTCCCACCCAGCTGTGCCAACATCTGTTTGCCTGTTCTCTGGGGAAGAATAAATGTTAAATAAAAGATGGTGATTAATAGAAACATTGCTAAGAAAACTGTCTAAGATAAATAGCCACAGCATTAAGAGAAGTCCTGTTTTGCTGAGACTTGTGGTAGTTTTACAGGTGGGTATGATTTACTGATTTAAACTTTCTCCATTGTGTAAAAAGTAATATGAATGTAACACATTTTCTTCCTGATTTTATGATATATAGAGAACTAAAATTTTTGCTTAACCCAAACTCTATCTTAGTGACAAATTATGTAACATCAATAATACTTAGGAAAGTAACATGAATATTATGCACAAGTAAGATAAATCATGTGTTCTAAATAATAGATTTCTTACTGATAAATAAGCCAAAGTACTTAGCAGCAAAAATAATATATCAGAGATGATATTAATTCCAAATAATGGTGAATCTGAGTTAGGGTTAATAGCTTCAATAAAGATAATCTGAATTTTTTTCAATCCATGTAATTATCTATGAACAATACACACGATTAACTGTATAAAATGAAGTGGAAAGGAGAAAAAAAATTTTGCTTCCATATATTAGTGATTATGGATTTCATTCTTGAATTTACGATTAATCCACAGAGTAATTTTTATCTCCTTTTCTCTACACCTGCAGGTTTCTGGTAATCTTATATTGCTTGTCTGTAAAGTCAGTTATTATGAGCTAGTTTTTCATTATATATTGGAACTCAATGTAATATTTAATATGTACTTAGCAAGATATAGTTTTAATAAAAACTAGTTTATCATTAAATCAAGTATTAAACTACATAAACAATCTGAAACCTGTCTTAATGCCAAGAGTCTGTGCAGCTTACTGGCTTAAACTCTGTCTTGCAGTTTGAAATGCTGGAGAGATGAGAACAATTCTTATCAGTTTTAAAAGCATGATCATGTCACTGTATCCAGCTTGGCCCATTTATAGTTTTTAATTCTTAAGAAACTCACTCTCCATGGGTAACACTCTATAAAGACAATTCAAGGGCCTGAATTCATTCTTTTCACTTAAAATCACTACACCTCTAGTTTACTGTTTTTCTGCAATAGAGGTAAGACTAATGTAAAGCAAGCTCTGCAAATTTTTATTTTTCTATGACTTCCTGGGCCATTATCGTGATCTATGTATAGATAGAATAATGGACCAGGCCTCTGATCCATGGAAAAGACCTTAGCATATTACATAATAAATAGCAGTTCATAGCTTTCTTACAGCATATTTATTTTAAATTAATATTCATTAGCTTCTGAATCCTGAGCACCCAGAAAAAGCGAGTGCAAAACTCAGTTGCAAATAAATGCTGTTATGTCTTCATTAGCATATTCACATTCACTAACACACACAAACACAAAAAAAAGATGATGAAAAATATCCCAGGTTCTAACCATTCTCATTTGGATATTATGCAGATATACAGCCTGAATTTTATCGTGAGAAATAAGTTAGTTTGTTTGTGCAATAAGATATAGTTTCTAACCATAAATAGGGAATAAAATGTACTAAAAAAGAAAATTCAAATGTGGAATCATTCTTATTTAGTCCAGCAAAACCTCATTGACCCATGCCTCCTGAGGGAACTCCTAGTCAATAATGGTGAAGACAAAAATTATGATATGGATGGTAAATGCATTAGTGAGACCCTAATACTCATCTTTTATTTGGGATATCTGAATAAATAAAATAAATTTAATTAACATATTAAACACTGTATATATGCATATATATCTGTGTATATATGTGTATGTTTTATAGAGAGGGAATATACATTTTCTCAGAAAATTTTCCTACATGTCTACTAAAAATTCCTACATGAACACAGTTGTAAATTATGAGAAATTTTTAATGAATAAGAATTCATGAGATTCCCCCCCTATAAAATATCAAAGTAGAAAGATATTCAGTGCTTGAAGTAACAGTGTTCTAAAATCACTATGTATCTCAGTCAAGAAAGAGGGGAATTTTACAAAGTAAGATGTATGATTATTAGTAATTGTTTGGCCTTAAGACTCTTGAGTAAAAATTTTGGTCTGCAAATAAACTTTCTTATTCTCGTCTCCCTCACATATAGGAATGATGGTATTGGCCTTCTGTTAGGATTGTGACATCTAAAAGATAACATGTGTTTAAGTGTCTAGCATATGTCTGGAAAATAGGAGACACCAGACAGTGCACAGGAAATATAACTACAATGCTAACAGAATAATAATGCTGACTGTAGGGAGTGGTAATAGCATACTCATAGTTGTGCTTTCTTAGATTTGCGATGTTGTCATAGTTTGACTCCTGTTTTAATGCTTGACCACTGACTTTTTTTTTTTACATTTTTCTATTGAGTTATAGTCGTTTTACAATGTTGTGTCAAATTCCAGTGTAGAGCACAGTTTTTCAGTTATACATGAACATACATATTTCATTGTCACATTTTTTTTTTTGCTGTGAGCTACCACAAGACCTTGTATGCATTTCCCTGTGCTATACAGTATAATCTTGTTTATCTATTCTGCATATACCTGTCAGTATCTATAAATTTTGAATTTGCAGTCTGTCCCTTTCCACCCTCTACCCCCTTGGCAACCACAAGTTTGTATTCTGTCTATGAGTCTGTTTCTGTTTTGTATTTATGTTCTTTTTTTTTTTTTTAAGATTCCACATATAAGTGATCTCATGTGGTATTTTTCTTTCTCTTTCTGGCTTACTTCACTTAGAATGACATTCTCCAGGAACATCCATGTTGCTGCAAATGACATTATGTTTTCGGTTTCTATGGCTGAATAATATTCCATTGTATAAATATACCACTTTTTCTTTATCCAGTCATCTGTTGATGAGCATTTAGGCTGTTTCCGTGTCTTGGCTATTGTAAATTATGCTGCTATGAACATTGGGGTGCAGGTGTCATCCTGAAGTAGGGTTCCTTCTGGATATATGCCCAGGAGCAGGATTCCTGGGTCATATGGTAAGTCTATTCCTAATCTTTTGAAGAATCTCTATATTGTTTTCCACAGTGGCTGCACCAAACTGCATTCCCACCATCAGTGAAGGAGGGTTCCCTTTTCTCCACAGCCTCTCCAGCATTTGTCATTTGTGGGTTTTTGAATGATGGTCATTCTGACGGGTGTGAGATGATACCTCATTGTAGTTTTGATTTGCATTTCTCTGATAATTAGTAATATTGAGCATTTTTTCATGTGCCTATTGGTCATTTGTATTTATTCCTTGGAGAATTGCTTGTAAAGGTCTTTTGCCCATTTTTGGATTGAGTTGTTTGTTTTTTTCTTATTAAGTCATATGAGCTGCTTACGTAATCTGGAGATAAACCTTTGTCAGTTTCATCTTTTGCAAAAATTTTTTCCCATTCCCTAGGTTGTCGTTTTGTCTTGCTTATGGTTTCCTTTGCTGTGCAGAAGCTTGTAAGTTTCATTAGGTCCCATTTGTTTATTCTTGCTTTTGTTTCTATTGCTTGAGTTCTAGAAGAACATTTTTGAGATGTATGTGAGATAATGTTTTGTCTATTTTTTCTTCTAGGAGGTTTAATGTATCTTGTCTTATGTTTAATTCTTTGATCCATTTTGAGTTTATTTTTGTGTGTGGTGTAAGGGAGTGTTCAGCTTCATGGATTTACATACTGCTGCCCAATTTTGCCAACATCATTTGCTAAAGAGACTGTCTTTATTCCATTGTATATTCTTGCCTCCTTTGTCAAAGTTTCATTGACCAAAAGTTTGTGGGTTCATTTCTGGGCTCCCTATTCTGTTCCATTGGTCCATATGTCTGTTTTTGTACCAATACCATGCTGTCTTGTTGACTGTAGCTCTATAGTATTGTCTGAAGTCTGGGAGAGTTATTCCTCCAGCCTCTTTCTTTTTCTTCAGTAGTGCTTTGGCAATTCTAGGTCTTTTGTGGTTCTATATAAATTTTATTATGATTTGTTCTAGTTCTGTGAAATATGTTCTGGGTAATTTGATATGGATTGTATTAAATCTGTAGATTGCCTTGGACAGTGTGACCACTTTGACAATATTGATTCTTCCAGTCCAAGAGCAAGGGATATCTTTCCATTATTTTAAGACTTCTTTAATTTCCTTCATCAGTGTTTTATAGTTTTCCATGTATAAGTCTTTCACCTCCTTGGTTAGATTTATTCCTAGATATTTTATTACTTTGGGTCCTGTTTTAAAAGGGATTGTTTGTTTACTTTCTTTTCCTGTTGACTCATCATTAAGGTAAAGTAATGCAACTGATTTTTGTACATTAATCTTGTAACCTGCTACCTTGCTGAATTCTTTGATTAGTTCTAGTAGTTTTTGTGTGGACCTTTAAGGGTTTTCTATCATGTCATCTGCATATAGTGAGACTTTTACCTCTTCTTCTCCAATTTGGATCCCTTTTATTTCTCTTTCTTGCCTGACTGCTGTGGCTAGGAATTCCAAGTCTATGTTGAATAGGAGTGGTGATAGTGGGCAGCCTTGTCCTGTCCCAGATTTTAGTGGGACGCTTTTGAGTTTTTCACCATTGAGTACCATGCTGGCTGTAGGTTTGTCATATATAGATTTTATTATGTTGAGGTATGTTCCGTCTATACCCACTTTGGTGAGAGTTTTTATCATAAATGGGTGTTGAATTTTATCAAATGCTTTTTCTGCATCTATTGAGATGATCATGTGGGTTTTGTCCTTTCTCTTGTTGATGTGATGTATTACATTGATTGATTTGCGTATATTGAACCACCCTTGTGTCCCTGGGATGAACCCCACTTGATCATGATGTATGTATAATCTTTTTTATGTGCTGTTGGATTCTATTGCTAATATTTTGGTGAGGATTTTTGCATCTATGTTCATCAGTGATACTGGTCTATAGTTCTCTTTTTTGGTAGTGTCTTTGCCTCATTTGGTATCCATGCTTGTATTTTGAATGAAGAAAGAACAAAATACTTTTCTGACGAATCCCATTTTATAAATATCTTCCCTTTCTCATGGTTGAAATTTTTTAAAAGCCTTCCCACACCTATTAATTTACCATCTGTAGAAGGATGTGACACACGTACATAGTGATGGCTCTGTCACTGTCTGCTTATAGTTAAGGTTGAAAAGGCATTTGTAATGTACTTTAATTAACTAGTCATGGTTTGTGGTAAAATTTCCAAAAATAACAAAGACTGAATGGTCACATTTTTCACTCTAAGAGTGTATAAATTTAGCAAAAGTCATCAAACAGCTGCTGCTTGTTTTCTGAATCTCATAAATCTTAATAAATTTTCTATTAACATCAGCAGATTTCTTAATTAGACTTGGTACTTTGTTAACTAGTGAAACTTTTTTGAGATCTGTATTATCAGTATGAAGCATCACTTTGACCAACATGGTTGTATTTATTCTTCATAAATTTTCAAATCTCAAACACTGTGACAAAAGAGTACCCACCCACCCAAATTAGGTTAAAAATATATCCCCAATATTTCTAATCATCTATTATAAGCATCACACAGGGAAGTTATTTTTAAACATTAAAAGCAATTTTATGATTTTCTTGACACATTTGCTTTATTATTTTATAGCAAGCTCATTTCAAAAGATAAAAGCATCCAAATAATATTATTCTCAAGGTGAACAATGTGGCTACAATAAGCCTCTATAATTAGTACCTTTGTCATTTAATCGATGGTCTATTAAATTTGAAACTAGTGTTATAATGGACTGAGATAATGACACAGCACATGCATAAATAAAACCTGAGATGAATAACTGATGAAATTACGGTAAATTGCTTTTGAGACAACAGTTGTTGGAGAATCTTTTTAGTGTATGCCTCTGCTAGCAGGATTTCAAAAGGAAGATGAATTAAGTCTGGTTGAGAGTCTTGTGCCTGTTAAGAAAACACTGTCAGATAAAAGGATTGCTTGATGGGAAATGGAGATCCAGAGGGGTCAGCTCTAGTCTGTAGTGTGACATGGCAGCCACATAGGCTCAGCAGATATCCCATCTTCTCCGTGATATGCCCCAGCCCCCCTCCCATTTAGAGTGAGACCATGTGACTTGTTTTGTCCATAGATGGAAGGCAGAAATCATAAGCATCTCTTCTGGTTTGAGATGCTTAAAAACAGTTAAGCATCCTCCTCCATTCTCTTCTCTTGCTGCAGTAAATGAGGAATCCTCAAGCTCAGATGATGACCTGAAAAGATGAAAGGAGCCTGCATCCTGAAAGACTGGAGAGAGGAGAGTCCCTGTGGACTCACAGTGCAATCTGAGAGCATATGGAGTTAATTCTTGTTGTTTTCAGTCAACCGTGTAGAGATTTTTATTTTGTGGCAATTAGTGTGCATGTTTTCCTGAATACAGATAATTCAAATGAAGTAAAAATATAAATAACTAAAATGTAGGCCATCCTAGGAAAATTAAGGAAACTTTTATTACTGAGTCTATGCTCTTAAGGAGCTGAAACCAGTTAGAAGTAAAAATGATCATAATACGAGCATTTGGTGGCATTGGTTAGTTGAATGTGCTATTTGTGTTACAGCTAGCTCTGTTTGTTAAGATGTAAAAAATGGAAGATGCTCTCAACTCAGAGCCCTCACTGAAACATGGAAATACAGATTCTGAGGAATCTATTGAACTTTGAATGTTGTTTAAACATTCCTGGAAACAAAAGAATGGGACAGCATGTATGAGGTAGCATCTCATATCATCATAGACGTAGCTTCAGCTTTGTCTGAACTGTAGGATTTTAATGACAAAAAAGTACATTGTGTGGTTTGATCTGGTGTAGCACAGATCTCATGTGCTAGCACTCAAATTAAAAGAAAAAAAATTGGAGTTCCATGTGAATAGATTCCCCAGAAGTTGTGCAATGTGATGACCCTGACCACTGATCCTCTCTTTTTAACCCTAACAAGCTCTTCTGGGACAGTGCTATTGAAGGAAATCTATCCACTGGGGGAAAAAAAAAAAAAGAAACACTAATGATTTAATTGGTCCACTTCTGTCATCCAAACAGTATGAGTGTCCTCTGAGTTCATCGCCTTCTTTCTTATTATCTGTGTGAATACATCCCCACTGATAGCCTCAACCACTATGCTAATGACTTACAGCCTGCATTTCAGACTAGATCTGTCTGTAGAACATTAGACTCGTTTTTCTGCCTGCCATCTGAGTATTTCCAGTAGGCTGAACTATTGGACAGAAAACCCAACTCAATTATACCTACAGCATCAGCATACAAGTCTCGCACGTGGCGTGGTTTCTTAGCTTACATTGGGCTGTTGGCTATGGAATATTCCCAATAGAATTCTCAGGTGCCTCTTGGATATCTGGCCAGGATTTTCTGTTTTTGTCATTCTCTAATAGACAGATTTTTTTTTCTATATGTGTTTCTAGGCTTCTAACAATCTTCAGCAAAGGATGTATGAATGAGATCTAAATTCCAAGGATGAATTATCCAAAAAAGTATCACTGTAATAGTGATTAAAATTTCCATTTGACTTCTTAAAAAAGGCATAAGACTTTTGGTTTGGAAAGAGAGACAGGGTTTAAATTAACCATCAACTTGAACAGTATAATGCTTCTAAGTACGGCCGCTGTTCCAGTAAAGTTCTGATTGCTTGTTTTTAAATTATGAAACAATAAGGTTATAATGGTATATAGAAATCTTATTTATTCTGTTAATCAATTGGTACACAATAAAGCTAGGGTTTTCATGAAATGGCTCTAAGGAAAGAAAAACAAAATATATTTTTCATATCAAAATTATCTTAAATTTGTTCATTTACCAAATACATTTCATCCTACACCCAACAACCCTGACGTCCATTGCCGTGTTTATCATGGAAGTTTTATGTTGCTGTTTCATATTATCAACCGCTATTGGGACTCTTGCTAAAATTTCTTCAAAATTATCTATAAAATCTTATGTCTACAAATCCTTTTGAAGTTTATAACACTGATATATTTGTCTTAGATTTTATTTGGCTGTTTACAGTATAGGTAATTATAGAACATATAAGAACTTTGTCTATTAAATTACAATATTCTAGCTTTAAAGTTACAATGGTTATTTATATTCCAGTTACATATATTCTGGA
The DNA here is from genome assembly GCF_048773025.1 of Camelus bactrianus. NCBI lineage: Eukaryota > Metazoa > Chordata > Mammalia > Artiodactyla > Camelidae > Camelus > Camelus bactrianus. Next base: position 11,017,129 of record NC_133542.1, read on the forward strand.
AAGCTTAATAATAAGCAGTTACGTAAATGTAACCCTCTTTAAGAAGTGAATGCATTAGTCTTTCTTCACTGTTTTATTTCCAACACCTCGAAAAGCATCTGTGATTTCATATAAGTGTTTAATAAATAAATTGTGAACACGTGAATGAAAAACAAATAACTTATCCCTGTAATAAGTATAGCCCTTGTTTTAAAAGCAAATTATATTATACTTGACAAAGAAAAATATAACTCCTATAATTGTGAGAACTGGACTGTGCATACCTTTCTGAAATTAAAATAGTTACCACTTACGTTGCTTTCTCTAAATCAAATGAAAACAAAAGTAACACTATTACAAATTCCATTCACTGTGTTAGAAATATCAGCTACTATAAACACAGGAAGGACCTCATCTGAGGGCGGCAATTCAGTCAGAGGGACAGGTTCATCTTGCCGTGTATTTATTTGGTTTTGGTATATTCAGGTCGCCCTTTGGTGACAGATATTTGAAAGTAGATTCTTACAGCAGTCTTTGTAACAGCCTCATTTACCAGAAGCTGGAAAGGGAACGTTCAAATTTCAGTCTCCCTGCAGCTGGGTTGTCCATAAGACATCACTGAGGCTAAATAAATGAAGATTTTCACGTGTTCCTTTTCTTGCTCCCCGGAATCTGAGAAAAATACATATAAAAATAAATGCACATGGCGCAGACATCACATGCTGATGATGATGGAGCAGAAAGGTAGAAGAAGTCTTATTTTTATGACTTCCTTCAGCCAGTACATCATCCTTAGGATTCCTGCCTTCAACATTTTTATTGTATGACAAAGATAAAAACGTATCTATGTAATCAATTTTTGTCAGATTTTCTGTCATTTTCAGCTTAATGCAACTCTAAATATTTCATTTTTCTGCATGAAAGATAATATTTGTTTTTAGCATTTACTTTTATCAGAATATACTTACAATATATTCAATATAGCAAAATATGTATTGTATTGTGCAAAATTTCTTTGTGTCAGTCTTAAGAAATATCTGTTTACTCTCTAATCTGATGGTAGAGAGCCAAGTTGATAAAAGATTTGGACAAAGATAGCATTCTTAGCATAGGCGTCTTTCTGTATCTTTCAATTCCCCCCCCCTTTTTTTCAGTCTTACTGAGGTATAATTGGCAAATAAATTTTAATCTATTTGAGCTGTACAAGGGAGGTGATTTGGTACCCATTCTGAAAATATTTTCAAATCAGTAATACATTCATCACCTTTCATACTTACCTTTTTAAAATTTTTTGTGAAAAGTTAAGTTATACTCTCCTAGAAAATTTCAGTTATACAATATAATATTATCAACTGTCATCACCATGTGATACACTAGATCCTCAAACATTATTCATCTTATAAGTGAAAGTTTGTACACTTTTACCAATATCTCCCTATTTCTAACTCCTGGACTTTGGCAACCACCATTCAACTCTCTTCTGTTTCTGTAAGTTGTTTTTGTTATTATGATTTTACATATAAGTGATACCATACAGTATTTATCTCTCTTTTTGGCTTCTTTTCACTCCATATAATGTACTCCAGTTTCATCCATATTCTTGCGAATGACAGGAGTTCCATTTTTTAAGGTTGAGTAATATTCCAATGTGTATACATACTGCATTTTCTTCATACATTTCTGTAAGTGGATATTTATGCTGTTTCCATCCCTTGGTTATTGTGAATAATGCTACAATGGATGTATGAGCACAGATATCTCTTTAAGATAATGATTTTGTCTTCTTTGGATATATATCCAGAAGTAGGATTGCTAGATCATATGGTAGTTCTATTTTCAAATTTTTGAGGAACATCCATATTATTTTCCATAAAGATTGTACCATTTCATTTTACCATCAACAGTGTACAAGGGCTGCCTTCCCCCCACATCTTTTTCTGAGGTTGCTATCCATTGTCTTTTTGATAACAGACATCCTAACATGTGTGAGGTGATATTCTGATAGTTGTGAGGTTTTGAATTGCATTTCCTTAATGTAACATGGAACATGTTTTCAGTTACCTGTTAACCATTTGTGTGTTTTCTTTGAAAAAAATGTCTGTCTGGGTCTTCTGCGTATATTTAAATTTAGTTCTTTGTTTTTGCTTTGAGTTATATGAATTCCTTTTATATTTTTATATAAACTCTTTATCAGATATAAGATTTGCAAATGTTTTCTCTCATTCCATGGGTTACCTTTTCACTTTGTTTATGGATTCCTTTGCTGTGCAGAAGCTTTGTAGTTTTATGGAGTCCTATTTGCTTATTTTGCTTTTGTTGCCTTTGCTTTTAAGTCAAATCCAAAAAATGATTGTCAAGACCAAGAATTGACTGCTGTGTGTTCTTTTATGAGTTCTGTGGGTTCAGGCCTTACACTTAAGTCTTTACTCCATTTTGAGTTGATTTCTGTATCTGGCATAAGATACAGGGATCCAATTTCATTTTTCTGCATGTGGATATCCAGTCTTCCCAACACAATTTATTGACAAAACTATCCTGTTCCTGTTGCATACTTTTGACTACGTCATTGTAAACTATTTGACAATGCACGCATCAATTTATTTCTGGGCTCTATTTTGTTCCACTGATATTTGGGTCTATTTCTATGCCACTGCCTTACTGTTTTGATCACTATCACTTTAAAATATAGCTCAAAACCAGTAAATTTCTTATTCTCTTGTGTGGAACATAATCCCCTCTTTCTTCGTTTTCCTTGGTTCACTGTGTTGGTTTTTGCTTATTAGATAAATCAGCCTCCCTCTTCCACTCTTGACAAATTGGCCTCCTGTAGTAGGTAGACCTTGTCAGTCAGCCTGGCCTGAGCTCCTTGGTCGCCTCTCACATCGTTGTGATTGTACAAGCCTCTGTCTTTGTCTTTAGTGGCTCCCAGTAGTTAAGGGTGTGCCATGACTCATCAGTGTCCCAAAGATTGTGATCATATTCAACCGATGTAGGATGATTAGAAGTGGGACCTCAGAGAGCAGTGGGACAAGTATGCCTTCAGTCCCCTTTCAGGAAGAATCAGAGAGATGGGCCTCTTTGCTCCCTCTGCATTTACCCAGGTGTATAGCCATAGGTGGTGCACTTATGCCCGTTAAAACACTGCTTCTTTGTTTGCTGTAGTCCTATGGCACTTGTGAATACAAGCCTCAGTGACAATCAGCTAGCTGATTTAGGGCCCATCCCTCAGGTGGTGGCATTAAAATCAGGACACTCAGTGCGTGGTCCAACCTTTTGCTGTTCAGGGAGAAACTGGAAGTTGAGTGTTCTCTCCCAATTATATGCTTTTGGGCCAAGGGGTTTATGGCAAGAGTATCTCAGCCTTTATTACCTAGTTCAATGTGTGTCTTCTCAGTCACTCAGTGTGTATGAGTCACTTGGCTAATTCCTGGATTTCTCTCAGAGGATATTGTTCAGTGTGTAGCTGTGTATTTTGTGGTGCCATCTTGGTCTGGAGTCTTCTCTTTCATTTTCTACTTTAAAAATAATATTCATAAAATAATTAACATCCTACACCATATAATATCACAGGAAAGGGGTCCAATCTTACTCTATACAACTTTGATGAGTTTTAAAAGACATGATGCACTTGGTGAAAAACAATGATATCACGTTATTCTGTACAGCCTACGAGCAGGCACCTCTTAGTGAGTAAATAGAAGTCTTGTTTATTCTCCTCCAGTTTGGGATAAATCCTAGCCTGGGCTGCTGGAGCTGATAGAAAGGGGGTATCCATTTGTCCACCTGTCTTACTCAGAACCAGCATCTGCTTTATGAATAGAGAAAATGTATAGAGGGAAGCATGCCAGCCCTTCAAATCAGTTATCTCAAAAACACACAACTATGCTTTTTGATGTTTCAAAAAAATAACAAAATTTTGATTTTCAAAAGTTAGTAATTTCTCCAGGTAGCCACAGTCTGCCAATATGAAAATGAAGAAAAACTGAGTTTTCCCTTTGTTTCAGATAACTCTTTATATCACGCAGATAAACTAGATTCTTTGAACAGTCCTCCACAAGGAAACATACATCCACATTAAATATATTCCTTCTTAATTCTTCAGAATTTAAAAACTAGACAGAAATCCTGAGCCTTGGACCCAATCATCAGCTACCAATAGTATAACAAGGAAAACTGTGTAGGAATGATCAAATGGAAAGCATTTATTACACCGAGACAAACATCCTGCAGGCCTTAACTTTAGAAAAAATTCAGTTGAAGACAAATGAAAGCCCTTCTTATTCCACTCAAGAATCCCCAAGTTGTCACATTACAAAGGTTTTTTCTTGAAGCCTACCGGCTAAGTTATCTATCCATCCATGTACCCACTATCATTTAAAATAACTTATCCATTACTTGTGTATTGATTTGTCCATTCATTCTCCGCTTTCCTAATGTTGGTTGAGTGTCTAATAAAGATTACACATGGGCCCATGTGTAAGAAATACACATATGAGTAGATCTGCTTAATCTCTGCCTCCTGATGTGTGTAGCCTGGAGGGAAAACGGAACTTGTTCTGTTTTCTTTGTGGCATTGCCTTCTAGCAACTGCCTTTTCAGACTTTTCTTTCCTCATAATCACCTCTTCATAGGGTTGGGTGAGTTGGCATCCCTACTGATTGATGCTCTGAATTTGCTACTGTGTTAGTCTGCTAGGCTTCCCTTGCTCCGAAGACCTTTGGGGTCTCTGTTAGGAGCTCGTCCTCCATCTTCCTTTGCATTGCCCATGCTCAGGCCTGTGTCTTTAACCCTCACCATTGTCCTAACCCCTGCGTTGGGGGTTCTCAATGCCATTGCCCCTGCCCAAAAGGGCCTAAGTTTAAGGAACTATTTGTCTGTTTTGAGTAAACTGCTGCTTCAGCAAATGATGTTTGGCAAATTGACTTTCTCAACCTTGGTTTTCAGGGAACTTATTTTTAGGGAATTGATTTAGAGCCCTAACAAATTCTTAGCTTTCTGGTGCTGATGACAGTCAATGAGATTGAAAGCAATGCCATAGCTAAAGCCCTTTAGGGTTTTTTTGCCCTTGATAAGCCATTAGGAATATGAGCTCTGAACTCACATACAATTAGGCAGCGGATAAGACGGTCAGTGGGAAATGGGCCAGTAAAACCCCATTGTTTTCCTATTATTCTCTTCTGTGTCATGATTTCATGGACTAAAATTTATCAACTCAGTAATCTTAAAAAGCAATTGGATCCCAAAAGGGTGTTCTTAGACAATATCCTTTCATATAAGAATATTTATTTTCTTTTGTAAAACCTTCTGCCTTGGATATATGTGGTTCTGCGAGGTTAACAAGAGGAAATGGATATATCAGGCTGTTAGATCTCACTAGTCTAACAACAGATTGCTCAAAAATTATCAGAAGATTTTCCAAACATGCTAGAAAACATGTGATTGATTTCACCCCAAAGGACATATGATTGTTACATGTCTTCACCCTACTTAGATAGTTATGGATAGTAATAATAATAATAAGATGATGATGATGATGATGATGATGATGACGATGGTGGTGGTGGTGGTGATGGTGTGAGGTGTTTGACAGATTTATCAGGTATAGGATTTGATTCCAGTTTATGATGATGTCAAGGTCTACCACCACTAGCATTATACCTCTAGTCTCTTCAGATATAGGAATCAGTTTTTAATTCCTTTGTATAGGACATTATAATAATAGCCAATTACTTTACCAGCAAGAGTTTATTTGGTCCTAGTAGAGGAACTGCAATTTGAGAAATGCATGCTATTGAGGAACAAAGGCAAATTCAGAGAAGAAGGAAGGAGGGGAATTTTGAGTTGGGAGGGGCTATGATAACCAACAAGTTCCCAGGAGGAAACTGCCAGAATCTAAAGTATGGAAGCTTCTCATTGGTTGAGCTGCTGTAGCCTCTGATTGGCTGGGGTCTCTGATTGGCTGGGCTGTCACTGGGCAGAGAGAAGTTTTCTTCTTCCTGCTTGCCTGCTGGCCAGTAAAGTAGAGGTACGTTTCCATCAGAGATGTAGGTAATGTCTCTTCCTGTTTGGAATAGTGGAGGATCCATGACCGGACATGAGGCCCCCTCCTACAGGCCTGCCCAACTCCAGTTTAGCTGAGGTTCCTTTAATTCCACAGTATAACATCCATATAGTTGTAGATTCAGTTTCTCTACCATTATTTCTAAGTAACAAAATAAGGATTTCTTAATATAGAAAAAAATGAAAACATGATGTGTTATTATAAAAGATGCACTTCTGTGTTTTCAAGCGAAGTAAGTAGAGGCTGACTTCTGAAAGGCCACAGCAATCCACTATCAAATATGGAATCTACTAACTTACACAAAGTCCAGACATGGCTCAGGAAAGGAGACAAAATTATACCCTTCTCTCTCCAGCACTCCCTGCAGACAGGTGGGGAGACTTCCTGGGAAATCGATCTGGATATCTGGCTGCTAAATGTGTCCTGATGGAATATGTTTAGAATCAAGGTTCTCCACAGTCTATGTTTAGTTTCCAAAGGAGCCTATTTCCTCCAACTTCTAAACTTCCCTGCGCAAATTTAAGTCTACATTCTGCTTATCTGTTCCCGCTCGGTGCCCTTGGTTTAGAGTGGTAGTTGGTAAGACATTCACTGTTGTCAGAATGAAATTTCTTCAAGAATTGCAGATCCTGTGGTCCCACAGTCTCCAATAAGCCTATTTTTGGGTCAAAAGGGCAGGCTTGAAGTGCGCAGCAAAGGAAAGCACGAACACTTAAGATAACAGAGTAAGATCCAGGTCCTCGAAGGTCTTGGCCTGGAAACATCACCTTATTAAATAATGGAGGCTCGGATAAGCATCGCCCACTTCACTTGTGATTCTATTTTCCCATGACATTAATTTCTCAACCCTTCTGGATACAAAACAATCCCTGGGGAAGCTACTAATAATATATATTCAGAGGAAACAACCAGAAATTAGGTACTTGATAGAACCGTTGAGGAGTCTATGTTTATGTAAATCTGCAGGTTAATTTGATGCTCAACAAATGTTGAAAACTGAAGGTTTTTACATTCGGATCCCCTCAGCCCCAGTTAGATTCCAACTTTCCCCCGCCCAGATGTAGACCTCTTCTTTAATTCCAAATAAAGTTGTAAGTAACATTCAGTTGCTTCATCTTAGAAGATTTTGTAGACTGAATTTTCCTGAAAAATGTTATCACAGAAGGAAAATAAAACAAAACAAGGGAGACAGGGATCATAGTGACTTGTTACAAAGCACAGGTTTCGCTTCAGAGTAGCTCTCCCTCTGTCTCAGGCTTCCAAGCCCTTTACAATTTCCCATTCTGTTTGAACTTTTATGTTCTGTTTATAAGAAGGCAAACCTCAAATGGCTGCTCAAATATTCTTTTATTGACCACAGGATCTGGTTCTCTGGACACCTGACTCAGTACTGAATGCCTAAAGTGAGCCAGAGCATTATTCAGACCTGCCATCTTAGCCTTACTTTTTTCTTAAAGGGACAGGTTTTGTGTGTGTTTTATTTGGTTTTTGAGAGATGTGCAAAATGATACATTGAGATGGTCTCAGTCATGAAGGAGAGACACCTTCTCCCTTGAAATCATTAGTCCTTTAGAAACAGAACCTTATTTTAAACAAGTTACCCCAAAATATGCCTCAAATCTGCTGTTGGAGTTATCATTTAATGGCACTTAAAAAGACTTATCAAATAAAATAAATTTAGAAAATGTGTAAATAATAATGTCAAATTATAAATACTTAAAAATTTAAAAATTATGTTTTAGAAAAACCTAGAAATAATAGAATAAGAGAATTTTTAGTTAACAACCCAACATCTTTATAATTCATAAGCATTTAGATAGAGAATTTTTGTGGCAAAATCTCATTCAATACAATACAAAATTAAAACAAAAAAGTTTAATATGTTGAAAACATTGGATGATTAATAATGAAACTTTAACTATAGACTGAAAAGAAGACCCCAACAAATGGAAATATATTATGTTCTTATATGGAAAATTACTAAATGTAAATTTCATTCAAATGTATCCACAAAATTGCAAAAATCCAAATCCAGTTTCAAACTTTCTAAATGATTGTAATATAATCTGGAAGAATTTTTAGAAGTGAAAATAGTGAGAAACATTAAAAAATGTAATAAAAAAAAAGCCTTATCAATATGTAAAATATAATATTAACTTAATAAGCATGGTTGTGATTCAGCAATAAGTTCAAGCAACCGATCAGTTACATATAACTTTTTTGTCTGATAAACATTGCTTTCAAAACCAAAGGAAACATGCTAACTTTGATATCATAAGAATTAAAGTCATCTTTACAGCTAGTACTACAACAAAATTAGAAGCAAAGGAAGAAAGTTAGATTACATATATGAGATAAATTAATTGACAGCATCTATAGTGGACAAGAATTGATTAAAATCATTAAAAATATCAATTAAGATAAACATCCTGATACATGAGCAAAGGATATATGCAAGCAACTTATGAAAGTGCTCAAATTAGAAATTAAAAATAGGAATTAAAATTTTTAATCAAAAATAAAAAAGACAAGATATAAAACATGGTTTTAATGACCATGTGAAAAAAAAGTTACTCTCATAAGCATACTGTACATGAGCCAATCAGAAAATAAAAATCAAAGAAAACCAATTAAAAATCCAATTGGGCATTTATATCAAGCATTAAGTACTCTATATCCCTTGGTTACTATTATGTACTTTAGGACTCGATTAGTATCTTAGATATGGTATCTTTTTCATGGACGTCACCATCTCTCTTGGAAGACTGATAAATATAACTATGCTTAATGAATAAATCAGCATGGGGGCAAAAGTTACAATTGATGATGTGAAATACGCTATGGATATAATTTTGGCTCTCCTTCTGATTCAATAAAAGGTATTTGGTGACTCTGAACTTATATTAATAATTCTTTGTAATGAATTTATGGTAGGTAACAGGTGTTATAAAATATAATCTCATTTCTATAAAGTATTTTTTGTTATCTCACACAGTATTCATTCCTATTAAATGATGTAATAAATAAATAACGTCCAATAGAATACTTTCCAATGCAGCTTTGGCAATTAGGCTGTTAGAGCTCTACACTGAATTTTGGAAAAGCAGATAATATTATCGATTTTCTGTTGTTCCCCTTGTTATTCTTTGTTTACAGCAGAGGACAGTGAGTCTTTCTGAGTGTTAGTGTTCCCAAGTTTGCATGTACAGTTATGCACAAAGCCAGGATTGTAGCTGGTTGTCCTGAGTGCCAGTCCAGTCTGGTATTCAAGTAGCCTTTTCATTCCAATACCTGAAATGATCAAATAAAGTTAGAAATTTTTAATATGACTACAGATTTTAGCTGTACCTTAGTAAAATGGCATTGCTTAAACATACATTAGGCTCTTGAGCTAAAGGAAAACATAGTCTCTCAGTTATTTTATTCTACCTCTTAAAAAATAGCTCGGGACTTCTTTTCATGGCTTCTGTTTCACTCTGCTTTTGTTAGCATGTAGACTTTATTCAACCTTTATTCTCATCTATCTCTTTCTCAGTGAAATGATATAGCTTTCATCATTGTTATGATTTGGAAGCTCCTCTCCCTCTAGATGTCTGTACTTTCATATAAATGGAAACTAGCTTTCAATAAAATAAATGTAAATAACACCACACACACAGAGGAATATTGATCTGTTAGTCATGAAAAACCAACTTGTCTAGCCGATGACATTTTCGTTATAAGGTCCTCAATAATATCTAACAAACACACAGAAATAATATATAATAAAGGACCATAAAAGTGTATTATTTAGTGGGTATTCACTCATTCAATATATGTATTGAATCCTTATACTTGTCAGGCACTCTGCTTGAGAATGAAGAGACACAAAGAAATATATCAGAACCCTGCATTAAGAAACTCACAGACACAAAGGCTCAGAGCTCTAATTCTGCTAAGCTGTATTAAAATAACCAAATAACATTTATTTCATATGAATCATAAAAGAAAATTAGAAACAACTAAATTTTAGTTTATTTTAAGTAATGATAGGAAAATGTTCATTGGAAAATGATTAATCTCAGTTTGGTATAAATTAATATGAGGGCAGCCTGGATTACAAAATGTTATTCAGATTATGCAGGGTAAATACGGTCTTGCATTTGCCAAAAGAAAATTATGTTAAGTATTTTTAGAAGATAACTAAATTATGTTTAGATACTGAAAACCATTTTATTCTTAAAGACTATTCCATGATCTTTTTGCAGATTGGTGGATAGGAACCAAGTACATAGAGCAACTGATTCAGAGTTTAAAATACAAATACTTTGGTTTTCTGAGTTACAGTTTAATTGCACTCCAAGTATATGTTCAGAATACAGTAACATTCATCTAAAACATGTTAATACAAATTTTAAAAGTTAGGATTTATAAAATCAATAGCTATTAAATTTACCAAAGCATTAAACTACATTTTTCCTTAGTTAAGTTATACAGTTTCAGACCCTACTTTGCACTTTTAATTGATTGTCTGCAAGTTTACAAATGAAGCAGAATAAATATATGTGGGTACATCCTCTTTTTTCAGTGTTTCTAATTTGAATTTTCAAAACACAAGATAATATTAGTTTTATATCAGTAGGTATATCAGTAAGAAAATGAAATTTCCTTGTTATTGGAACCTAGAATAGTGCTTGTAAATTTGATTTTTGATAGACAGCAATGCAAAAAAGTACTGAAATGTTTAGAATTTTTCAAAGAGAAAATTGTTGAACAAATAAGTGTTTCCTTAAATCAATTACTGATAATTATGTTTTGTTTTGTTTTAATTTTTTGGTGATCGCTGTGCAATGTAGAATTGCCTTCTTCTAAAAGCCAACATTTTATTTCCTGGTGCTTTATATAAATATTTCAAAAGATGATTTATTACCTAGTAAATTAATAGAGTTACTATCACTGTAACAGAGACTTCCTTAACATTATTTCATTATTTCCATAATAAAATAATGTTAATAACTTCATTTCATCAAGCATTATGTCATCATCTCATTATTCATGATTGTTTGCTTCCTTGTAATGGAAAATCAACTCAGACTGGCTTAAGCAATAATAGGAGAGTATAGCCTTTGAAAACTTAAAATTTCATGTTCAGTTTTGTGAAGGAAAAACCGGGCTGGTCTAACAAGATAACTCACAAGTCTAGGAATGTGAAGGAGAGGCTGGGCTGGTCTAACAAGATAACTCACAAATCTAAGTATTGGAATACTGATCTGAGTTCTGCTAGACTAACTTGTAAATCTAGGTTAATTAGTGTTGGTTTGCTGTTTATGTGTTTTTGCTAGCCAGCTGGGTTTTCAAAGATAAATATCTGGCTTTGGAATGTTGGTTTGCTGCCTCCCTGCCTCCACTTTTGTGATGATAATGATGCTAAAGCTGTTCCATGCCTATTAGCCGAATACCCCAAGCTTGTACTTTACCCTATAAAACCTCATGCGCACATCTTGGAGGTGCTCAGAGCTTTGGAGCAGAAGCCCCTCTGAGCCCACCAGCGTAATATGTCTGAGTACTCCAACCCTCCGAGTGGTTCTTGTTTCTTGACTGGCCTGTCATTTCCATAACATTTTGACATTTTCATTTGGGTGAAAGCTGGAGATCCAATAACACTATCAATTGAATGTCTCTCCATCTCTTGCTTCCTGATGCCTCTGAGTGGATTCATTGTCATGTAAGTCTCCCTACTCAGTAGCCCTCAGGTACATGAAACACATATTACTTTTATAGCTCACTGTTCCAAAGGAAATAAAGATTTTCTGTCTCAATGACTCCAACCAAATTCTTTTATTAAGTCTCTTTCATTTGACTTGGGTCAGGCAATTATTCTTTAACCAACAAAAGAGAGCAGAGGCTCATAACATCTCTGAAAGTCTGTGATCAGCAAAGAAAGGTTTACTTCCCCACTTTTGCAGTTAATAGGGTAGAGTCAACCTCAGTCAAAATTCTTGAGTCACAAATGTGATTAGATTTTAATTTCAGCTGCATTTGGTTAATAGATGTTCATCATTAATATGCAGTACTAAGCTTATAGCATTGAGTATATGGAATACTTTGTAAGTACCAAAGGAATGAAGGTCTGGTAGTACCAGAAAAAAAAATTTAGATTACTAGTGATGCAGGAAAAACAGATGTGGGCCGTGAGAAGGGCTGTGTCCCAGGCTTCAGCTGAGCCCCTGGGATGCGCCCTGCCAAGTTTGGGTCCTTGGCTCTGCACAGGAAAGAATTCAAGAGCGAGCCACAGTTGAAAGTGGGTAGATTTATTCAGTGAGATACAGTGAAAGGGAAGAGAAAGGCCACGAGGTGTGGGGGTTGGGTGCCCAGATTAAAAGTAGGTACACACTCCATAGACAGAGTACAGGGAGGTCTCGGAAGGGAGAGGGAGACAGGGAGAGGCAACCTGAGGCACCCTGTTGCCAGTCTTTATGGGCTTGGTGGCTTCATATGCTAATAAGTGGAAGGACCAGTCTAAGTAGCCTGGGGAAGTGGCTGGGATTCCCAGGAAGTTGGCCATTTCCCACTCTGACCTTCTGTGGCTAGCCTTGGGACAGCCATGGGCCTGTGGGCATGTTATTCACCAGGCTTGTATTACAATGGGTGTATAATGAAGCGCAAGATCTGCTAGAAGTCAAATCTCCCACCATCCTGAGCCTCAAGGCCTCCTGGGGGTTGAATCTTTCACCATTTTGATGTTAATGGCTGTAGCGTTCCTTGAATGGCTGTGCCCTGCCCCCTTCCTGTCTCACTAGGAGAAGAATGAATGCCTCTGTGACAGGCCCAAAATGTCCACTATACCAATGATAAATATTTTCACCACACTTAACCATCTAAACTAATTTTATGAGTATCAAGACCTCGCAGGAATGGGGTAAGTGGTGTTCCAGCTTTTCTGACTTAATTCTGCCAACACATTTTCTGTATTCAGAGTCCTCTTTCCACCCCTACAATTTTTTATTCCTACTGTATAGCACAGAGAACTATATTCAATACCTTGTAATAACATGTAATGAGAAAGACTATTAAAAGGAACACATATATATGTATGTATAACTTTACCACTACTCTGCACATGTCTACAGTCTTTAACTCAAGTGAGTTTTTCTGGTCATAATGTTTTGCATCCTCTCCCTAAGTCCTAAACTTTAAAACTGCTGAAATTAGAAATGGAATCATCACTTATTAAATAGGTAAGATAGAAGCAGAGATGGGTGAGTGGAAACTTGGTCAGATTTTATTATCAGAGAGAGATTAAACAAAGATTATAGAGCAGGCTGTGGCCAGAGCACAACCTGAGATACTGAGTCTGGACGGGGTAAAAATGAGCCATCACTTGACAAATTTTCTCTCCCTCTTTTCTTGCTGTTTTCTTTACTCTCTTTATAAACTTTTCCATTATTCACCCATTATGTCTGCATATCACCTGAAAAATATTTGGGGCTCACTTCACTACCGCAATTCCAAGAATGGAAGATAAGCCTGCTGACTTATTTCTCTGTTCCCTTCTTTCTTCATGTGACCTGTACACTCTTTTCAAATTTATCTGTTAGTGAATTTTTAATTTCTTGATATTTTTATGCATTGGACAGCCGTTGACTTTTTCCTGCAAGAATCTTTTCCTGCCTCTTAAATACCACAAATAGGGTATCATTTGCTAACCTATATTTTAAACTGTGGCATTTTTTTAATATAGATATATGCTTAATAATTTAATAATTGCTTTAAATCAATGGTGTTAATGCTGATAAAGGTAAACAAACAGAAATTCATGTACTTTTAAGCAATACTAATAATATGGTAGTATTTACATCATATATGATTATATTATTTGGTAATTATTTAGTAATACATGTCATTTGAATCTATAATTTAAGTACTTTCTCCTTTCAGGCACTGAATTAATTAAGTTATACATTTCTTCAGATATTTTTCATATTTTACTCATGTAGTTTTCACCACAAAGTATATTTGATGGCAAATAATGTTTGGTGAATGTTTCCTATATCACTGCCACTTTATAATAATAATAATATTAGTAATAAAATATAAAACTAAGATTAACAAAAATGTTATCAACAGTTTTATGTTAAATATCTTGTCAAGAAGTTATAATAGTCTGACTATTAAAATCCATTTTGAGATGGCTCTTGTCATAAAATTTCTCAAGCATCTACATTCTTCATTGTTACCATATTTAATTTATCAAAAGCAGTACTATCAGAATTCAAAGGCATCTATACACATATATGTGTATATGACTATGAATTGAGTGGATCTGTAAATCTCAGTACCTGTACCTTTCATTTAAAGATAATATGGAGATATTCAACCCCTTGTGTTCATCATGACAATGAAGATAGGAGTGGATCTGGTCATCACTATGAGTTAGATAAAGTTTATTTTTAGCACCCTCTGTTGATTGTGAATTTCAGTTTGGGGTCAAGTCACTTTTACGAATGACTTTCAAATAAGTGGTACAGTGCCCATCAGTGTCTTTCCTTCAGAAATTAAATAATACCTTTTGTTCACTCTTTGAGTTACTTATTTCTCCCATATCAAGGTATAACAAGAAAAGAGAAATAAACTAGTCTTTGCAAAGGGATACCCATAGTTCAAATACTCTCTGGTTCTTTCTATGCTTTTTATCATCTAATTTTCCTCAGAAAATTGTCAGATAAAGTTTCTCATCTCCTTCATTAGGAAGTCCAGGAAATAGTTCCATATCTGTTTTTTTTTTTAATTTTCAGATGATTACTTTTAATGTTTCAAAAAGGGCCATTTGGCAGCAGCCAAGGTGGGTGTGGGTTGGAAACACTAGAGAAGTGTAGGCCTTCTAGGAAAACCATGCTTTAAAATGGTACTTAGTCAAGCACACGTGGAGGAGCACACCCACGTGTATGGTAAGGAAGCTTTCCAAGCACTTGTAAACACAGAGCATGCTCCAGATATTCCTGGTAACTGCACTCCTTTCCCCGCCTGAAAAACAAATACATTATTAGAAATAAAATAATAATGTAAATTAAAAAATAATGTAATAATAATGTAAATAAAAATAAAAAATGAATATAAAATAAATAAAAATAATAAAGTAAAATATAAATATAAAATCAATAAAAATAATAATGTAAATAAAATAATTATGTAAATAAAAAATAATGTAAAAAAAAAAAAGGTGTCTGAATAGTACTATGATACCTGTAGTAAAAGTTCAGTTACAGAGTAAAGTATAATAAGAACTGAAGTGTTTTAGTTGTAAAACTAAATTCTGACTTCAGAGGCTCAAATATTTATCTAATGTAGATCTATAGAAAGGTATATCTTGTCCCTTTCCTTTTGTTAAAAAAACTATTTCAGGCATATGGGATAAACTACTGATTCAGTTTCCAGAGTAACAGAGAAACTCAAGGGAGCTTGTATGACTTCTAAGATCACGTAGGATTTTAAGTTAAGCTATAACTTATAGAACATTTGCCTAAAATTTATTCTATAAAATAATATTCTATTTTTTTACTTATAATCTCCCTTCAATCTTCCAATAAAAAAGAACTTAACCAATCTCAGGTCCAACCTTATCAGAATTTCCCTGTGCATTTCTACTACTTAGGTTCAGTTTTCTCCATATGAAAAAATATATTTTACCAAAAGCGCAGTCATTATCTCATATGTGATTTTAAGAGTGAATATTAATTTTAAATACATTTAGAATTCCATCCAGTGTTATTTTGCCTGTTCTAGTTTAACACAAATACATCAATAAGACATGATAATACTCGTATAAAAACAACCTTGACAATTTCTGACAAGTTGATTTCTTCCCAGATAACATTTCACTTGAATATTCAGTTGATGGTTAGCGAGAGGGAACCCCATTCCCATGTAGCAGTCAGCTGCTCAGGCTGCTCTTCCTCTCCATTTCCTGTCCCCATGCTGACAGCATACCACGATTCTCTCGGGGCTCAGTGTGGCAATCTGTTGCCAATTGTTTCAGCAGCTCATTCCACAATGCCCTGTTGTTTTGAGGATTTCTCATTCTGTTTTGTCTCTCAATTCAAACCCATTAGCTTTATATCTTCCCAAATGTTTCAAAACCTTTAGTCAAGTTGGTGACATCTGTCTGCATCAGGGCTCTCCAGGGAAAACGTAAGGAAGCAATCCAAATGGCATCCTGGGAGTGTGGTAACTCCCATCCGTGTGCCTGTAGTCCCTCTTTGTCTGGAGGTCTTTGGGAAGAGAGATGCTTTTACCTGAGGACACAGTAAGGGACCCACTGTAACTTTCAATTAGAATTTCATGAAGGTCATTTTGAGCTCCTAATGCTAGCAGACTAGCAAACACAGAAAGCAGTGGCTACACCTTCAGGGCTACCTGACCCTGGCCATCTTGGGAGGCAGGACTTCTCCATAATGAGGTGAGGAAAGAATGTGTTCAGTGGCAATGGATCCAATGGAACATCTTTTTGTCCTCCCATTCCCTGTATTTTAACTGTCTGTGCACCATGGCTTGATAAGATCCAGGCAAAAAGGGGTTTAGACTACTTAGGAAGGGGGATCTCGGTTATGTCACCACAGAAATAACCTAGGGGGCAGAAGCAATCATTGAGTGTGAGGAAAATCTTGAATGGATGATAAACGAGTTACACGGTATCACCATCAACTGGAGCTCCAAGGTATATGGGATGTGACATTAACTCTTATAACTTTCCCTATGATTACAACCAACTATAACCACGTAGTAGCCGAGGCTAGAAGGGGTAAAATGAATATGGGGATGGTCTGCATTCAAGTATTATGTGAAAATTTTACAACTAGCATAGGTCTTGGTATAGGGGAGAGAGGAGGTTCACCGTGATATAACTCCCTTATTTTACAACTATGTGTAGATTGGGAGGGGAGAAAATGAATTTTCTGAGCCTTCAAATGCATTGAAAAATAAGTACAGATTTTAGAAAATCTGGATTTGTCAATGAAATAGTTCTAGTACTACAAAAATCAGGTGAAAAACAGCTTTTCTTAATAATACTCAATCACATGTTTGCAAAGGGCATTTATTTTTATATCATTGAATAGAAGAAATAACTTTAATAAAGGGATGAAGATAATAGGCCATGAGAAATTATATTCCGTGTAAGCATGATAAATTTCACAGAATAATATAATGGGCAGTAAAAAATGTAAAAATGTATTAAAGGTCATAAATGATGTATAGGAAATATATGGCTAGTTCTTTAAATGGAATAAAGCAAGTCTCTGTTTACCTAAATTGTTGAGATTATGTAACACATGAGAAAACTGAAGAGAAATTACAAATATTCCTCTTACTAGCCCTATGCCGGGAATAGAATGGGCTATCATAAGCCTGTGTTCTTCGCAAGTTTTCAAGAGCTGGAGTCAGACAAAGAAAAACGGTCATTTATTAGAAGTGATAGTCACAGCTTAAACATACTTCTCACATTTTCTCAATAGCATAATCTGAACAGAGGGTCTGTGAAGGGCAGATGTGGAGCGCATACTGGTAGAGAGATTCTATTTTAATAATTGAAATTTAGCGTTTCCCAAATTTTCCCCAGATTTAGTCTTTTGACGATCTGGTGTTGAAAAGGCTTTGTGATTGTTTGGTTGGTTTATTTTTCTATGTTGTGCTATGCATGTTTGTGCTTTGGATCTGTAAGCAGTGAGAAGTGTAGCAACGTAAGAGAAATGATTTTACACTTCTTGGCATAGGAATAGGACCCCAACATAGGAAGGTTCAGGAGGCTGCTGCCCTTAGATGGCTGTCATTTTGCTAATGTCCACCTTTGTTGCTCAAATGGAATTCTGTACTCATGTTATCAGTAATGATTTCATTGGAAAGAATATGTCTCTTAGGGGCTGTATATAATGGAACAGTGGTTAAAACACAATTTCTGCATTTCGTTATCATTCATCCAAGAACTTCAAGACAGGTTGTTGAAACAAGAAGATAAAAGATCCAGGAATGCTGTATAACAGAGGGCTACAATACATGATTGATTGGATTAATTAGGTGATTAATTGAGTGAATAATTAAGTAATTAATTAAGTGAATAATTTAGTAAGGTGTCATTCAAATAATTAGGTAAAAAAGAGAGATTCACTTCTCAAATCTAATTCAGTTTGGTCTGTCCCTCCAGAATAAGCTAAAGCATTTTTTCAAAAAAAAAAAAAAAAACAAAACTATGTGGTTAAAATAGTTTCCTGAGACAGGTGTTTAAGAGCAGCTTCTTAGAGTGAGGATCATCATTACACAAAATTCTGAGAATATTAGAAATAAAAGCCTTTTATTAGAGTTCACTGACGTCCTTTATGAATGGGACAGTTACTTCTGTTGCTTCAAGGCATTCAACCTTGATTTTTCTCCAAGTAGCAGAGAGTGACCATACCCTCCGTTCCTGTGAATAAGGCTTTGAATAATTCCAGTTTTTATAAATCTCCTTTTTATTAAAATATCAAATCGTACTTCCTGTTGAGATGAAAAATAAATGCATCCTCTACAAATGTTAGTAATTCACTGATGAAAACATCTGTAATAGTGGAAACTTTTGAGTTTTTCTCTTGAGTTATTGATAACATACACAACAATTTAAATCTCATCAAATATAGTGGCAATAATCATATCAAGTTTCTCTTCTGGTTAAGATTTGGAAAGCCACAACAGATGCTGCTCTCTCTTCTATTTCTTACAGGGAGACCCCCGCATCTTCATGGTGTGCAGACTTCTTTGTAGTAAACATTGACTACACATGCTTTCTTGAAGGTATTTGACCCATGGTTGTCAACATCTTCAAAATATTGAGAAAGAAAACCCTAGAGTTCTATATCCAAATAAGATACCATTCAAATATGAAAACAAAGTAAAAGCATATACACTCAAAAATGAATATTTTCCTCTAGAGTTCCTTCTCTGTAAGAAGTTCAAAAATGATTTTATATAAAAATGCAAAGGACTGAATAAGAAAAACATTCTTGAAGAAAAATATAGAACAAAGTCAGAATACTTATACTATATGATTTTAAAAATTATTGAAAGATGTAATAATTAAGAGAGTGTGATAAGGTTTTAAGCATAGGAAACAGATCAGTGGATCAGAATAGGTTGCCCAGAAATAGATTCAAATATATGTTGTTTGTTGATATTTGATCAAAATGCAGGTCAATTAGTAAAGAAAAAAGGAGAAAAGATTGGAATGCAGATTTAAAAAGCTGTATGAATAGTAAAAAGAGAAGCACATGAAAATATTGATGAAATTTATCATTAGGGAAATGCAACTGAAACGAAAATAAAATACTTTTCCACATATATACTAGAAAGACTAAAATGGGAAAAGACTGATAATGTCAAATGTTTTCTAATATGGGGAATACAGAAAACTTTCATTCATTGATGGTGGGTAGAAAAATGAAACAACTATTGTGGAAAACAGTTTCTTAGAAAGTTAATATAAACCATCCTGTTCCTCAGCGATTAAATACCTGACATTTATTCAAGATAAATGAAAACACATGCATACACACACTTGTCTTGTTCAAGAATGTTCTCAAATTTAGAAGAACAAATGTAGATAAACTATGTTTGAATGCAATGTATCGATAAAATGGAGAACCCTGGATCAAAAGCAACTCCAATTGATTTAAAAATCAATATGTGGAATTAAAAAAAAAAAAAGACACAAATGAACTTATTTACAAAACAGAAACAGACTCACAGACATAGAAAACAAACTTATGGTTACTGAGGTAGGGAAGGGGGTGAGAAGGGATACATTGGGAGTTTGAGATTTGCAGATACTAACTACCATATATAAAATAAAGAACAATTCTCTACTGTGTAGCACAAGGAACTGTATTCAATATCTTGTAGTAACCTATAACAAAAAAGAATATGAAAATGAATATACATATGTGCATGTGTGACTGACACATTATGGTGTACACCGGAAGCCGACACAACATTGTAAACTGAATATACTTCAATTTAAAAAAAAAAAAAAAACTCAAATCCAAAAAAAAGTTGATATGTGGATCAAAGAAACTTAAACACAAAAGAGTACATACTGTACGATTCCATATGTTTTAAGACCAGCCTATGCTGAGATGACACATATCGGAAAGTGGTGGTCTTTGGTTGAGTGGGTAGAAGTGACTGGAAATTGTCAGAAAGGGACTTTCTATGGTGATTATCTTGCTCTGTAGCCTGTTTTGGACATGATAACTACAGTATTTAAATTTTTCAAGTCATACTGAACTGAGCATCTAAGTTAAGTACATTTCACTATACATAAAATATACCTAAGTAATAAAATGTTTAAAAATGAAAGAGTAAATGGTAAGTAAATCTTATTAAGAATGAGTAAAGTATATATTTTTAAGTACCAGTTCATATTATGGAGAAGATTATCATCAATATGATTAAAACATATCTTTCCAAATCTGATAATATATTGTCATTATGTAATTCACCTGAGCTGTTCAAGTAAAGCTCTATCAGTTACTGCAGTTTTATATTACATGCATACTTTGTGAAAACCAAAACCTAGTAGTTTCCTGTTTACATCTTGTTTATGTTTGATGTGGTATTTTTTTATTTTTATAAAAATAAATTCTGCCCCAGAAATAATTTATGTCACCTAGCTGGACTTGCATTTTTTAAATGATTTAATGAGAAAAATACAGACAAATTAAATTAAAAAATCAATAGGAAATCCCACTCTCTGACAGAGGCTCCACTGTGAACAAGCACCAAATTTTATTCTGTAGGTATTCAAGTGCTGTGTTATTTGTTACTATTATTACCACACAGGTCTTTTGTTTTTAGGACTAACTGGGATAATGAAACAGGCATGTCTCACAGCCTAGACCTTTAATTACAAGGAGGAGCCTTGTAATTTCACTCTTCACCCTTCAGTGCTTTTCTTCAGAATATTGTCTTCAACCCTTCCCTCGGGATTGAAAAGCATTGCTTACCTGCTCCCTCAAAGGATTCCCTGTGCTACAGCTGAGTCAGTGAAAATTACTTGGTTGAGCACTGTCTGATGGGCACTTTATGTTGTCACTTCTGTCTGTCTGTCTGAGCTTCTCACACCTACCTGTCTTTAGTCTTGAAATCCTCACTGACATATGGCTTCTTGAAATTTAAGTGTAAAATCTGATTGCACAATTCTGCAAATTTTTAACCTTTACATATATTTCTCACAGTTTGGTCAGCATGGTACCTACCTTCAGCAACTAATTGGGTAATTTTTATTCTGTTCATTTATGGGTGTTATAAAAATACATGCTGAACTTAGGTCATCTGATAGTTGTGTTTATGTAAAATACATTTTTTCTCCAAAAATTACATGTAGAAAATAGTGTTTAGCAAGATACTGTTTCATTTATTACATAGCCTATCAAATTCATAATTAGGATTGATATTTTCTGAATTTTATTTATGCAATTATATGAAAAGTCTGCTCCATTAATTTCCTTATGTTAGAGGTAATACTGAGGTATCAATATTATCTATTCTTTATGATTTAATATTAAGTCAGTAATATTTCTAAATATTCTGCATCAGGTCACAAAGTATCAGGATACTCTTATTTGGAATTTTGCTATGTACAATATATGTTTAATTATATACTAGAAGTAGAATAAATAAATTTAAATGTGGTGTAGGTTGTAATTTGATACATCCCAAATACAGGAGAATGGGAGCGAATCTTTGCAGTTATCAACCAATCATCTAGGATTAAATTAAACAATGATTTAAGTGTAACGTGTCCCTTTTTAGTAACTCCTACGCTCCTGCAGGGATAAAAGGAAGGTCTCCACTAATGTAACCAAAGAATTCATATAGTCTTCAATGTAACTATAGGATAGACTATTAGAACTGAGTCAGTGAAAGTGTTTACTTCAGGGAAAATCAAACAGAAAAATATCTCTCTTTTGACTGAAAGTGAAGCTTCTATGTATATTAGGGTTTTTGTTTTGTTTTTTGATTTTTGTCTTTTTTTTTTTTTTGAGGTGAAACAAATGACAACAAATGTAATGGCTTAAAACAATATACATACATTTTCTTATAGTTACCGTGGGTCGGAAATCTGGCCAGGACTTAGCTGGATCCTCTGCATAGGATCTCACAAAGCTATAAACAATGTGTTACCCAAGATTGAGCTCCCATCAGGGGCTTGACTGGAGAAGGATCTGCTTTTAACCACTCTTAGGTTGTTGGAGAATCACTTTCCTTGCAGCTGTAGGACATGTGGCAGCTTGTAATCTTCAAAACTAACAATGGTGAGAGAGATTCTAGCAAGATGAATGCTACACTCTTAGGTAATCACATATGCATGTTAGGATGTCCCATCACCTTTCCACTGGTTGGAAACCACTCACCAGTCCCATCTCTACTCAAAAGAGCTGGATTACACAGTACGTGAACACCAGGAGATGGGGAACACGGGAGCCACCCTAAGATCTATCTGCCACACTGTAACAGCTACATCTGTGTTGAAACGAGTGTGAGAAAACATCCTGATTTACTTCATTAGTGAGGTCCCCCATAATCAGAGAATTCTGTAAAGTCTTGATCACCTTTCAAAATTTAAAGTTTTTTGAGCCCTGAAACAGCCGAGTTCATTGTTACTGAGATTTCTCCATTTGCTGAACATACCTAACAAGGTTGGAGTCGGTGCTCTCCTGGCTTAGAAAGCAAACTTGCAACTAGAGCCAAAAAAGCCAGTCTTAAATGACCCTTCTAGAAATGACCAGGGTTAGTAAGCCAGTACAAAGGAAAATATCTGGAAGAAGAGTAAGGGTAGATATAATTGATCCAGATAAAAGACAGTCACTCTAAGCACATTTAAGGCAGCAAATCAAGCAGTTTAGCTTCAGCTTTTCTTAGGAAGGAAATAGGTACTGGAGGGGCGTCACAGTTCTGTTCCGTCCTGGAATCCACAAATAACAAAGTGGCTTCAAAGCTGATGACTTCTCATTTGTTTCCCTCTGAGAACATCTATTCTAAAGAATCGGGTCCCAAGTATAATATGCAGCCAGAATTTAGAACACTTGTAATAGGAAGAGAGCCACAGAGTTATTAAAGGGATTTTTCTCTTTCTCACTTGCCTACATTAAAAAAAAAAAGAAAAAACTTCACTGCCTGTGGGAATCAAGTAGATAAATGATAGAAGAAAACACCTTCTCTTTTTGACTTGCTTATTTTACAAAGGCCCCGTGTTCTAGAAGAAAAAACCCCGTGTAAGGAGCTGTAAAGGAAGCATCTTGGAAGGAATCTTTCCCTGGGCTAGTAGGCAAGCTTGTGTAAGGCAGATCAGGCTGTGGCTCGTGGCCCGGCTGCACTTTAATGTGGAAGCGGCTGGCATCAGCAATGTCTCGCAGCCCTGAAGCTGTGTTCTCAGCACTAGGATGAGAGAAGGGGGGAAGCTTTGACCACACCATAAAGGGATGCCATCAGTTTGTGATCACAAACTGAGGTTGGGAGTCTTCGCAGGAGTCAGCTTTGGTATTTAAAACCTCACATTCATTTACTGCTATTTAATATGTTCATACATTTGTGCTTCTGTCATCTTGTGTTTTAAAAATTTCTCAGCTTTAACTTTGAAGACTGAAAATATTGAAATAGCATACCAAGTGCACAGAGTATCTTAGGCTTTTCAATAATGTCTAAGATGGTAAAAGGAGTTCTGAACAAAATTTGAGAAATGATGCCTTAAGGAACCAACTTAGATGATAGAAATGTAAAACGTATAATTGATAGAATTTGTATAATAAGTCTAGATGATAGAAATTTGGAATTTATAGTGTATAATTTACATAAATCTATATAACATAATTTATAGGCATTTATTGTTTTTCAGTTAAGTACATTATAATTTCCTTTATATATATTTTGATCCATGAGTTATTTAGATTTTGTTCCAAATGAATTTTAATTAAATATTTTATTGATCTATAACTATGATTATCATAAAATGTATCACCTAAAGATACTTTTTAAAGTATGCTATAATATATATATTTCCCATGGGTATAGGATGTTGAACATAAAAACAGACTCTCTCAGTTCACACCAATATCTAAGCTCACTGTATATTTAATAAAGATTGCTGTCTTTAGGAAACCTTTTAAGTACAGTTATTTCATATTTTTTGAGACTTGCTTTATGTGTTCAATTTAAAAAAATGATTCACACATGCTTGAAAAGGGCATCTGTATGTGTCAGAGTTGGTGTCCTATACATGCCATTTAGACCAGATGTGTTATTTGTGCTTTGCAAATATTCTTACACCCAAAATGTTGTTTGTTTGGCTTTTTGTCTGCCTAACCTTTTTTTTTCCTGAGGAGTTTTGTATACAGTTCTGTCAGTTTGAACTTTCCATTTTATAAGCGTGATTTTTTTCTGTCTTTAAAATTTCTCTTAACAACGAGGTATAATCATATAATATTACTATCAGTATGCTAATTTGGGGGGATTAAATATTTGTGGTGCGTATCCTTTTAGATTTTTTTCTTTCAACTTTCATGTATCCTTAATTTTGCCAAGATTTCTCTTCTGAGCTGCGGATGGGTATATGAAGCGTCCTACTTGATCTATACTTGACTGTTTAAAAGCACGTGTAACTTAGCATGTCACACACCAAGCACACGATCTTACCTCCAAAATCTTGCTGCTTCTTTTCAATGATAAGTTTAACTTTCCGGTTTCTCTGAGACATCTATAATTTATTTCTCTCATAGTACACGTTCGATTTTCAGAAATACAGAGTTGCCTCTACCTTCAAAATAGATTCAACCACTTCTCACTATATTGCTACCCTACTTCAAACTACAATTTTCTTGCTTCTGAATTTTTTTACTTATTTATTAAGCACATCTTTCACTGAAGTCTAATAAATTTATGAAACACCTGCACAGATCTTGAGTCCATATATTTTCACCCGAAACAGATAACCACATCACGTATATTTCATTATCCATAGGGCTGGCTCTTGCCCTCTCTCAGGCACCAACCCCTCAAAATTAACCATTACTCAAAGTCTGTCACAATAGATTAATTTTACCTACTTATAAAATGCATAAAATTGAAATATATATTATATGCTCATTTATGTCTCTCTTCTGTTGTTCAGTGTAAGGTTTGTGAGATTCACATATTACTGTGTGAAGCATTTGTTTCTCTATTTCCATTGCTCCATAGTGTCCAGATGGATAGATTTACCACAATTCACTGATTTGTTTAACTGTTCCTGGACACTGGATTGTTTCCAGTGTTACCAAAGTAGTTACGCAAGTTCATGTGCCTGACGCACAGTGAGGCCAAACAAAACCAAACATCAGAGTCCGGAGAGAAAGGTTTATTTCAGGGCCGAGCAAGAACATGTGGCTCATGCCTGAAAAAATCCCAAATTCCCTGGAGGGTTTCAGCTGCTCATTTGTGAAGGCCAGGTGAGGGAGGGGACTCCCAGGGTGCGTGATAAGCTCACGTGCAATTCTTTGATTGGCTGATGGGGAGCAATCCTTAGGCGCCAGAAGGTCTGGGGGCCACGTGCTCATGATCATCAAATAGTTAATTTCTTGCACTTGGTGGTGGTTTTTAAACCTGAAACTCAAGAACTATGCAGGGGATTCTATTATCCTTCAGGGAGGAGCTACAGCAGAGGGTATAGGGGAGGGGTCTGTTCTGGGAAGACCCCACAGGGTCCCACTCGGTTACACTCGTTTGCGTCAATTAAAACTGCTATGAGCATTACTAACCATGAACTTGGGGTACATTCCTATGAGTGGGATTTCTCACTGATGAAGTTAATTTGTATATTAGGATCCACAAAATGGAGCCTGCCCCAGTTGCCCAGCCCTCAGCACCAATTTAAACCCGTCAGCCTGCACTTATGAGAAACACCTGCCAAGGAAACAACACACACCAATTACGGTCCTCCAACTCAGGTTTAGCTTATCTTCCTGTAGAAACTAGGACCTGCTAGTGTCGTAAATAGATCCCGATCTCCGTGCAGTCATGCCTGCTTCTGCATCGCCTCTTCTGCCGCTCTGTAAAACTCGCCCTTGCCCCAGACGGCTTGGGAAGAGTGCTTGCTATACTGCTTGTGGTCCCAATCCGTGGACTGTTTTCCCTTGGCTGAAGGACCTCAAGCTCATAACTACATTTCTGACATCAAGATGGGACACAAAGACAGCTTCCAGAGCTTCCGGGGAGGATTCCTCCCCACGGGTGGAGGGATCCACAGGCTCCTTTTGTTCCGCTGCCTCTTCAGCCGCTGTCTGGGATCTTGGGTAAGCGTCCCTCAGATGCCACTGGGCTTGTTTTGTGATCCGAATTCTCCCAGTTTGCTTGTCGTGATTCTTCCAGGTAGAAAACTGGGCTGTGAGAGACTCCAGATTTTTCAGAGTGAGACTTATGGGGCCACAGCGCTTGGTTTTGTGGCTGAATTTATCTTCAAGATAAATCCCTTTGGGAGATTCTGATAGGTCTCAGGAACCGTACACAGGCAGCCGGGATGTCTGGTCGAATTGGGGAAGACTATTTCAAAGGTAAAATAATGGCTATCCCTCAATCTAAAGAAAAGACAGCAGCAGTTAGATGGCTTACAAAGCCTCAAGGTAAGTCCACAGCATAAACTCCTAGGGCACTTGGGGAAATAAAGACAAGAAATTCAGACTTTTTTTTTGACTAATGATATATCAAAATCTAAGTAGGCAGAAGATGGACTTTTAAAAGCCATGTAGTTTGCCACTATAAAGAAATCCCATGAAAGGAATATAAATCTATTGCTGATGGGGATCTCAGAAGCCCAGGGCCACAAAATCGGTGGGCATGCCTCCAGCGTTTAAGAGCTATTAGCGTGCTCACCACCTAACTAAAACTGCTGAGCTAGGAAAACTTGGTCCCTGAACAGACTGGATTGACACTAGGTCACAAGATAACCTCAAGAAAATTTCTGTGCAATGAGGTGCACTGTGAAATGCCGCAAAACCCCTGACTCAGTTATGCATTCCTCCTGAGGATTCATTTGGCCTCAAGAGAACCAACACTTAGCTAAAGAATTGGGATTCTCAAGTTTCAAAGAATTAACTGCACCCCCCTCTTCCTGCTTATTTTATGTCTAAAAGAACTGTGGTCCTGGCAGCTGTAGGTAGCCACAAAAGTGACAAAAGCTTACTAAGGCAACCTAGAATCACAACAGCCATTATGGAGAACGTTTCAGTTATACAAGATTGTTCACTTAAGACGTGCCCTTGAAAGCAAGGGTTTCCATATCAGACAGAATGGGATACCTATTCTAACTGGCCTGCAGAAGGCTCTAAATGGCTTCAAGATTCTAAAATAGCTTCAATGAAAAATTCATGGCAAAAAACTAGTGAAAAATTAGACACAAGAGATACCTAAGACAAAGGACTGTAAGAATTACATGACTCCTACTACTCCCCTCTTGTGTGTGTGTGTGTGTGTGTGTGTGTGTGTGTGTGTGTGTGTGTGTGTGTGAGAATTTGGTTTTGGAGTACCTGTTGGTTGTCCATCCTTCCCCTCCCAGGAACACCTATTACCTTCTGTTGGTCTTACTTTGTGTCCTGAGAACTGAGCTTGGCCTTCTCCTTGCCTGTGTCACGCAGGCTCTTGTGTATGCGGGCAGCTCAACCATCAGGTTGAGGGCCCCAAAATATGACCAGACAGAAATGTGGGTTGCACTCCATTAGCAGACAGGGTTCTACCCACTGCTACCAGCTCTCAGGGAAATTGTCTGAGTCCTTCCTGCTTTTGACTCTCTTGAAAGCTGCTCTGGATGGTGAGAGTGCAGCATCTTTGGTGGTTGCTCAGTATTGCCAGATGTTTACTCTTTGTCCCTCTCAGAAATAGAGAAATGAATCCAAATGTTTTTTTTAGATTCACATGAATTAGGATAATTTTCAGGAAAAAAAATTCTGGTTAGTTTGTTGGTGTCATTAAAACAAGCATGCCTTTAGAGTTAACAATATTAAATATAACACAGACATGAAATTTTATTCTACCTAGGTTGGCTAAAAGTCAAACAAGGGCATGTTATTCCTATTACAGAACTTGTCAGCAAGAAAGATTAATTAAAATTATTACTGTTTAATGTCTCCGTAAATTTTCATAAGTAATCTAAACATAATCATTAAAGTGAATTAAATAAGATATAAAATAAAAATCAATAAATAAATTTTCCAACAATGATGCTTTAAGTAAGCTATGTTTACTTAAACATAGTTTGCAAAATCTATTTGGTAACTTGCAATCTTAAACTTAGACTGAGAGAAATTAAATGTTTGACCTTCATCAAGTAGCTAGATCATTTCCAAATAAGAGAAAATACTGAAATGTTAATTACTAAATTACTAAATGTTAATTACTGAAATGTTAATTACTAAACACAGGTGTGTCCAGTTTTGGCTTCCTTTTATAGAGGGATTAAAGACATTTGGGTTTACTAAACATATTTTGCACCACATTGAACAATTTACGCTGAGGAAGAAAATGCTTCTAGAAATAATAAGTTGTACTTAGAAATTGGCTGATTCACAAAATGCTAGTGTAACAGACAGTCCATATAACTGCTTAGTTTTCATTAAGTGCTAAGGATCCTGTAGGTTAAGAATTCTAATCAAACTGTGCAATTAAAACTACTTAGAAATAATAAGAGTTAAAGGAAACAACTTTGTATGAAAAGGGGAATGATCACTTATGAGAAAGAAAATAAACACAGGACAAAACCTAAATGTATATTAAAAAGTTACACAATTTTTGTGGAAAAGAAATCTTGAAGAAGGAGTTTTATTTGTGGTCAAGCTGGCTAAGATTATAATGGGTGTATTTCAGTTTTTTAAAAAATGAGTGCAAATATCGAAAGTACACTGATGTAAAAATAGGATTTGGTTTTTGCTGTGTTAAAAGGCCAAAATATTCCTGGAGTATTGGTCTGTTCCTGAGAGACTGTGAAAGGTTTATTTTACCTTTTTGGGGCAAACTACCTGGAAAGAAAAGATTTTCGGTCTTAGCAAAATAATTTATCATATTTCAACTTGTCTCTAACAGGTCTTTGATCACTTAAGAAAATCCAGTCTTCTCATTATTAAAAGATGTAACTATGTAACTTTGTTTGGCCTTTAAAATCTTATGTTTTTACTTCAGTTAAATAGGGAAAAAATAGATACCTGTAAAACACTGAGCATTTTTTGAACACATGCACCAATGATAACACCTGTTTTGAAGAACAGGTGTTAATGAGTTCTTTGAAGAAAATCAGTGGCTGAGTCTATAGATGACAATTAAATGTTAATAAGAATATAGGGAGTATAAAAATGAACTATAATGCACATAGATTTGAATCCAAAACATACTGAACCTCTAATAGCCAAACTACATATGATCTCACTTAAGACGGCATTCCCCAGGGAATATAAATATATCTCAGTTACAAATATTGACTATAGGAGAAGGAATTCAAGTTGAATATAGTAAGAGAGAAGAGTGTCTGATGTGACTGAGGTCAAAGGATCTGAGAAGAGTTTTGTTCTCAAGATGCATGGACTGTTCTCTCAGAATCCTGATCAATTAAAAAAAAAAAAAAACTTCTAGAAAAGACAAAAATGTCACATATCCCAATGGCAGACATATATGCATATGTACATACATTCATACAAAATATGAAAGAGATGAGAAAATATATGTTGTGAGAAAAATGAGAAGCACACACACACATGCACATGCAAACACACACAGGACTTGGATTCCAGAAGTATAATGGTAGAGTGAAAAAACTTAGAGAACTGTGAAATCAGACGCTTTCTGGATTGGACCAACTCTGAATTAGCAACTTACTGGAGGTAGAATCATCAGTTCCTGAAAATATTTTTCAATCGTTGATGAATTTCTTTGTCAAAAATTATTTGATCGCACATATGTAGGTCTAATTCTGAAATGTGTAATGTCTTATTGATATATTTATCTACCCTGACATGAATACTACACTCTTTTGACCTCAGTGGCTCTTTTGTAGTGTTGAAATTTAGTAGTATGCATCTTACCTCTTTTTTTCCTGAGTAATATATTTTCTTCCTGTATTTTTTTCCCCCTTCTGTTCATTCTTGCTGGAGATTGATTTTGTTAGTCTTTAGAAATCAACTTTAAATTTGTTTATTATTATTATTTGATTTTTTTCATAGATTTTTTTTCATTTAATATAATGTCCTTTCTCGTGCTTATTTTGGGTTTAATTTCCATTTCATTTTCTAGCATCTTAACATCATGATATTAGGTCATTATTGCTGTATAGATTAGGATTGTATTTCATCTAGATTGAAACAGCTTTATACTTGCTCCCAAGAGCACCTGGATATCTGGCTTTGATTTGTTTAAGAATAGTTCTGTGAACTAACCAACCAACTAACTCATAACGGATAATGTGTTGGGTAAAATCCAAAACGTTTCTGTGGACACCCAGGGTCAGTTTGGATGATGACTTTCACCTGGTCTAACTGGTTTGTCAGCCTGGCTTGGCTACATCAACAGAAAGGTATAAAAAGGCATTTATTGCTCATTTTCTCTCTGGGAAAGTCTGCAATGAGCTCTTCCAAAACCAATATTCATCACAACGAATTTTGGCAGTTTAGTCATGAGATAAAGAGTCCTTAATGAATAATAAGATTTTCAGGGTGCATATTCTATGCATGTTGCTGTGTCTTATATGATCACTAGAGAGAGAGAGACATTCCCTCTTCTCAAAATTTTTATTTTCTTTATTTTGGTTCTCTTCATTTTTTCTGAGAAAGGATTTTTATAATGTCATGCATTGAAAAACAATCTGAGTTTGACCATCCTAGAATTATTTGGAAATTTCTACTTTCCAATAGGTATCTTGCCTCAAAATAATTTGCAGGATTTAAATATGCTAAGATTTAATCCTAAACATTTTTTAAAGAGTAAGAAATTCTATGAATAAATTTAATAATTGTCCCCTAAGTTCTGTTATAAACTAACCTTCTGTCTTATAAAATATGTCATTTCCAAAGATGGCCTGGCATTCTTTCACATCAGAAAACTAATTTTATATTAATAGTAAAATAGATAAGAATCAGTTAGGTTGAAAAAAAATTGTACAAATCAAAAATATTTTAACTATTCTTACCACAATAATGAGGTACTCTAAGCTTTCAATGAAGTATAATTTTCTTCTGTTCCTTTTGTAGATCGATGGGCTAAAAGAAGTTGATGAAGACAGGCTTCCACTATGCTTCAGCCTCAAACCTTTTGGATTTGCTGTACTCTCTTCCTGGGTCTCAAGACCAGGTAAGACAGTGAACAACCCTTTAATCACAAAGAAGAAATAGGTGCTGTCTCTAGTGTCTACTTCAGGTTTTGTCCTTTGAAGTCTTAACAGGCAACTTCCAAGGGTCTGATCTTCAGATCAAAAGATTAAAGAAAAAAAATAAAATAAAACCAAAGAAGCTCCTTCCCCCCCTGATTTTGTAAAAATGTTATTTCCTGTTTGAAGCCAAAAATGTGTCTCTTTTTTTTAAATATTTGTTTTTCTTCTGTTTGTACAGATTGATTTAAGAACTATTTATATGTGGCTTTCTGTTTTCTCATGGACAGGCTTTACATTAGGGATACAAAGTGTAAGCAATATTGTTAATTGTACTCTTCAAGAGCACCAGGATTACTATTGAACGTTGGTTTCGTGTCTTCATGGTTTGATACATTTATAGAATCTTGTGATTAGGTACAAGTAGACTTGAATCTAAAATTTATCTTGGATTTTTTTAACTTACTATCTGGTTAATGCTTAAAGTATTAACCGCTTACATATTGGAGCATCACTTTTCTCTATTTTCAAAGGAGGCAATAATACTTCCATTAAAAGTTTATACTAACAGTTTGATTATGCGATATAGTAAATTTTGAGACCTGTGGAAAGCATGGCACATAATACATGATCACTAAGAGGATATTTTAAATATATTATTCTTCATTATCCTTGTCTTCGTCACCATCAGCATTAATTTCTCAGTTTTACAGTGCACAACCATTCACCTGCAATAGTTATGTTAGACTTAGGGCTTAGTACTAGATATGAGATAGATGTTGCTGCTCTTTTAATAGTTTGGTTACCTCAGCAGAAAGTAGTGTGTAGAAATACTGATTATTCATCTTTCCATCATTATAGGAAGATTGTCATCTGATTAGATCAATTTGAAAATTCTACAGAAAAATAAACTATTTTAGGTGAATAATACAAAAGTTATTATTATTTTTGGTTTTTATCTTTCTGTGTAAATTTGGTCTGTGTTAACTTTTAAGATTTGTATTTCTCTTCTGTTTTTGTTTTTGTTTTTGTTTTTTGCTTCTTACTTTAGAATATTTTCCTACTTGTTAAAAGATTAAAGCTGAGGGATATGGAATAATAAATTAAATGTATACCAAAATCTCTGATCTGGAAAGTCTGACATTCACAAAGTCACTTCTGCTCTATTAGCACATATTAGCACATGCTTTTGTCTTCAGCACTTAAAATAAATAGCCCTGTCCTCTGGTAAATGACAATCCATTGATGGTAATTACAGCAGAATTCTGTGTACATATGGAGTGGTTCAGACTGCCTGCTGTTGAAGGACATGACTATTTCTTTTTCACTCTTGTACATTTAAGGTTGTATCACATTCTTCATCACACTCGTGACAGCGCTCGTTGGACTTTCATTGTAAAGTCAGGTTCCCACCATTCCTGCCAGCTTTCCTTCCACCATGTTAATTAATACTTTTTTAAAAAATGGTACATTGCACATACATCTTGAAACTACTATGTTTTCATCGTGGCATACTTTGTATACTTTGAACTGCTCAAATATTAACGGTATCAATTAATTGAATTTGGTGACTGACTATCATGATGCAGAACATCTCCACAACCTTAGAGTTTCCATGGACCCCTTACCACTCAAGCCAAACAAGAGCCGTACTAAGACGAAATCCTAGGACTAATTCCAATTACAATATTTGAGTTTTGCCTCTTCTATAATTTCATGTAGATGGAATCAGAGTATATATTCTTTTTTTACTCCCAGCCTCATCTAGTCGTTAAAGCATTTGTGAGATTATTGATATTGTTATCTGTATCAGGAGTCCATTCTTCCTAGTTTTGGGTAGTACCCCCTGTGTTAATACACCATAATTTGTTTAGCCATTTTCTTTATGGTAGTGATCTCTATTGTTTCCACCCTTTGGCTCTTATGAATAAATCTGTAATGAAACAAAGATCTTTTTGAAGACACTCTTTTCAAAACTCTTGGATAAATATCTAAGAGTAGAGTTGTTTAGATATTAAAAAAAAAAAAAAAAAGGAAATAGTTCCAATATACGTGTAGCATTCTGTGTTCCCACCAGCCTTGTATGAGAGGATCTGGTTGCTCCACGTGCTGGAAGAGGGTAAGTGGCTGTTGTCAATTATTTTCATTTCTCTATTTTAGTGCATATCTAGAATATCATGTTGTGGCTTTGTTTGCCTTTTCATGATGACAATGAGGTTAAGTTTGGACTACTGTAGTTTAAATCTTCCACACACTGATGGATTTTTTTTCTACTGTTCTTTTTATTATTGAAAGGTGTAGGTTAATGTCTTCAATTACGATTGGGACATTTATTTCCAGTTCCCTTTAGTTTTGTCAGATATTTTCTCCTAAATTTGGGAACTTGGTTAGAGGGAACATATGCATTTAGAATCATATTTTCTTGATTAACTGGCCATTCTTTTGTTAGAAAATGACCCTTTGATCTCTGGTAACACCCTTATTCTTGATCTTTTTTTTTTGGTATAACATTAGTGAGTCACACTAGCTTTCTGCTGCTCAGTGTTTGTATGGTAATTTTTTTCCATTTTTTACTTTCAATTTATGTCTTTATGTTTAAATTTGTGTCTGAAAAAGATGAACTATATATTTACATGTATTATGATGCTCTACCTTTTAATTGGGGTCTTTGATTCATATAATTATTAATTTGGATTTTAAGCCTTGGTGTTTGCTTTCTATACTTTCCATGTTTTGTTGTTTCTTCTATCCCTAATTTCCCATCTTATCTTTTGGTGAGTCACTTGTAGTATCTCCTTTAATTTTCTCTACTAAATTTCTAACTCTTCTTCCTTGTCTTATTTCTTATTGGGGTTTTTGGGTATTACAAAATGAAACATTAAGTCAGCACAGTCTACATCCAAAGCTACTGTTTTAATTCACAAAATATTTAAGAACTTCACGATGATGTGTCTCTAACTTACAGATTTTGTGGCAATGTACGTAGCACCTTTCTGTGCTTTATGTTCTTATTTTTATATAATTTTGTTCCAGAAAAGCTATAAAAGTTCTTTATTATTCTTTGTACTTTGAACTGTGTATAGTCTCTAAGGAAACTCTTGTCATTCTTTGGATTTCAGTTCTCGCATGGGCTCAGAGATACCATTTTGTACATTATCTATTTTGATCTTACAGTTAGGTTGGAAGCAACATTCTCTTGTCACTTGCTATCAGTGTTTTATCAAAACTAGGAAAAGCCCAATTATTCTAGATTTTCTAGAGCAATGTCTCTAGGAATCAACTACATCCCCCCTCAAAATGCGGTTTGTATGTCTAAAGAGACAAAATTTGATTTCTATTCCTAGTTCACTTAAACAATGGACATAATGTTATCTGCCTTACCTGTGTTTTGCAGGGATTGGGTGAGTTACGATTAAGAAGATGCAAAAAGGGTGCTTTGTTTACATTAAGTGAAGTTAAAGTATGAGGCACTCATAATTACTGAGATTCATAACAATGTGAATCCTTTGTTTTGTGCACTTATAGGATTGAATTCAGAACCTGTAGGAGATACCGCTGGCTGTCCACTAAAACTGTTCTCCCATTTTTGGGGGGGCACACAGCTAGACATTTCCCTGGCTCTTTTGCTCTTATGTATGGCCATCTGCCGGAATTTTAAATAATGGAACGAGAGTAGAAGAGCTGTGTGCCCTAGGGGTTGTCTCAAGGAAGCCTCACGTATTTGGACTTTCACACTTTTTCTTCTCAGTTGGCTGCTTACAGAAAATGCCAAGGCTCTTGAGGAGGGTGTAGCCACAAACTGAATGAAGTCTTGCTGACTGAATGAGAAAAGCTTGTCAGTGACAAACTGAATCTCTGCTCAGGTCTTAGGAAAGTGAAATTATAGATCTGTTTTTATCCAAAGCATAGCCATCCATCACTGATCAGGCTCTGTTTTCTTAGAAATAGAGCCCTACCTTTGTAACCAGAGATGGGGGCATTACCTTTGTACTCTTACAGATATCAGAGAAATTATGATCAGAAGATGATTGCCTGAAATGTCACTAAAGGATAATTATCTGAGTTTCAAAATTGAACCATCCATGGCTAACTGTTGATACAACTCTACCTATGTAGGCAAATTTTGCAAATGTCTAAAAGAATAAGAAACAGCGGTCTGTGTATAGTTGCTGTATTGTTACAGTTCTTTGCTAAGAAAGTTAATTATCTCACTAAAGTATCTCTGTCCCCCAGCTAGGCTTAATAGTGTCATAACTGTTGGGGTTAATATGAACAGATAACAGAGTAAAGGATGCCTTGAATGATAGCATACTTAGGTTTCTCTTCATTTTCAATTTTCTAACAGTGGTCATTTTTCCTATTTTGTTTTAACTAGTTAAGAATGACATAATAGAACACTTTACCAAAACACATAAAAGTTGACTTAAGTGTAATATTTTATATTAGAAGTAGATGGAGAAACTCCTTGAAAATACCTAAACAGCATTGAAGATGTCATAATGAACAACAGCTTGGACTTTGTGAATCGTGTGTATGTTACTGTAATATGTGAGAATCTGGCAAATTTTCTGTGCTTCTCTCTGTGTCCCATTGTGTCTCTCTCTCTGGTCTCCCACTCACGTGTGCCGACACATCCATTGATGTCAGAAGAGCACTTTCCTACCCAATTTCTGGTTATCATTTTTTATATAAATGGGCATTTCCTTAACAGTACATAGACAGCATTTCTGATGATGAAGAATTAGTTGTATTGAATATTTAAAAAAAAAATTCCTTTAGAGCTCTTTAAATTCTTACTTCCCATGTCGGCTTGTAATGCTTTACAGTTAAAAAAAGAAATCCTCAGTATGACTGTCCTCAGATATAGGTCACAGAACATAGGAAAATGATACCCTGTCTCCATCACGTATTATTCCTCAGTAACTGCAAAGCACGCCAGCATCAGTCTGAAGGATATTCACTCCTACTTCTCCCCACCCTTAAAAAACTCACCAGGACACAGCATTGTAAACTGACTATAACTCAATTAAAAAAAAAAAAAGAAAGAAAGAAAACCCACCAGATTTCTAGAGTCAGCAAATCTGAAATTTCTAACCCACACAACCTCCATAAAATGAAATTTTATTAATGATTTTACCATTCTTACATTTTATCTTATCTAATTGGGAAATTATTCAAAAATTGTAAAACTGATCCTCACTTATTCTTCTTGATAATGGGGATTTCTCTGTGACTGAATGCAGCTTCTAATGCACAGTGAGAACCTTTATTGTAATTAAACCAGAAAATGAAATGAACATAGATGGTAATCAGCAGAAAAAAAATCATTTCAAATGGGGCTAAAATAATGTTTTTCTTTAGGAAAATATTTAACGTTTCTCTGAATTTATATTACTCCCATTTCATTTCTCCTGAACAATTTGGTAAAACTTATAGTTGAAAATAACACAGTCTTCCCTGACATCAGGAACACACACGTCTTTAATAATACCTTCAATACTATTTCTCAAGGAAGCCCCTGAGCCACTGCTAAAGCTTTTGTTCATTTACCATCATTTTGAATATCTAAATTCTACTTCATAGAAGTCATGCACTTAAAGATTCAAATTGATACATTTAAAAATTCACATTGCAGTATGTTTATTCAACAATGCGAGAATGAGATTTGATTAATAAACGTTTTGTCGTACCCATCACGGTGCAGACCTGTTCAGAACTACGTAGATATGCGCAGTGGGATGCTGTGTTCCACAGTAAGGGGGATGACACGCCCTACACAGCAAAGACAGACGTGAAAAAGAGTCTTGGGAGTGTGTATATGACATCCCTGTCTACAGATAGGCTAAACTGAGTAAATAGCTATGTTTTACCCCCAAATTGTCTCATCTGAAGTTTCCAAAATATTTGGCACATCTGGGCTAGTGATGAGATTTAGACCCAACATTTAACACATAAAGGGAACTTTAGAACATCATTCACATTCACATGCAAGACACCTGAATATTAAAATCTAGATCATCTTTCCTGTCTTCTCCTAACGTAGCAGAGAATCCTGCTTGGGCTCTGTCCCTTCAACTCTGCCCAAGTGCTGATATAAGAAAGAGCCCTCAGAGAAGCCTGTCTCTAAGTGTGGTACAAGAGTTCTTTAGAGAGGCTTTCATTATTTTTGCACAGCAGTTTATAGAGAGCAGAGAGACTGGAGATAAATCTTCCTGAAGATAGTGTCAGGGAAAAAAAAAGTTAATATCTTCTGGTGAACAAATTTTTTTTTCTTTCCACTGAAAACTGAGAGTTATATAATTCATTACATTTATCTCTCAGTGTGTGATGCTTGAAAATTTCAGCCTGTGCCAAAAAAACTAAAGTTTTCCTTCCCTTTTTACTGTGTTCCCTTTGTCCCTACTTTTATCTGAATCTAAATTATTTCCTGGTCTTCTCTCATCATGACTTGATTAGAATCTTAGACTCTTCCAGAAATTCATATTTTAATAAGGATCATAGAAATAAATAATAACATGTGTTTATACATGTGAATGTACATACATATGTAGTAAAAAATATCTGATCAATATCCTACTTTTGCAAAGTAATTTACATATTCTCTCCTTATTTTAATTTAGACATTTTGAAATAAACTGGCATCTTTGGTTCGAAGATTTAACATCAGGTACGAAAGAAAATTCAGGGGAAGAAGGGTGGAACTAAAGTTTGAGTGCAGAAAAAAGAATAATGGAAAAGAGCCTTTAATAAGTTGATTTGTCCCTATCACACCTAATCCCTGGAAGGTAGGAAACACATCATATTCAGAATTTGGAAAGAACGCTGCTCTCTCTCAGTTCTGTGACATTAGAACCTTTGCAGCTACGTTGTGAGAAAATGCAAACTGCTCAGATTTTTGCCATCTTCCATAAAAGGTTAACTCTATCATTTTGAGAAGTGTTAACAAAATAATATCCATTTTGCTTACTTTCTGTTTTGGGGAAAAGGTCAGCTTTCCTAAAAATACTATTTCTCATTTTGCACCCAATTTCCTTCTTTTTAATGATCCTATTAAAAACATTTCAATTTAATTAGGGGAAAAAAGATGATTAGAAATAGAAGTCTTAAATGAAGATTACAAATACCAACACACACACACACACAGCATTTTGGACATAATCCTTTAATTTTAAAATGTGAGTACATTACAAAAATTTGCATTGATGTGGGAGTTGGGCAGTAAAACATGACATACTGTCGATGCATAATTAATATGAGGCAGTGAGAATTTTTACATCCCTTTCACAAATAAATGAGCTACAAAGGCAGAATTTAGACTGTTTGGACTAAGATAGGTTGTTCAAATTGTGGCTCGCTATTTCAATACTTTACCACAGTACAGCTAAATGTACCTGAGAAACATTTCCACAGATCAGAAGATGAAGAGTAAAATAAGATTCCCATGTGTCATAAATTATACAAATACAAACAGATGACGTGTGCTCGGAAGATTATTTGTGTTGAATGGTTACGGGGATGTTGGAATCCTCTAAGTCATGTGCTTCTAAGGTCTTAGAAAGAAACTATATGCACTTTAGAGGTGAATTTTGTGTTTCAGTGTTTTTTTCACCTAATTATTGATAAGGGGGCTTCTGTTGATAAATACTTAAAGATATAGTAATGCTTTTGAAAATAATTTTTATTTTGTTTCTTACTTTCTGAAACCTTTGCATATTTTAAAGAGATCTTTATGTGTTTTTTTCTTTTTCACTTTTCAGTTGTGGACTAGACAAACCTGAACCCCTCAGAGTCATATGAGTATGTCAGAATAGCCCTATTAGAGGGAAATTCCACTGCTCTTTCTACATTTTATAGAGTATGTAGATTCATACCCTTCAAGCACTGCACACTGAACTCAGAGGTCCTTGACTGATGTGGTGGAGGGGGACAGGGAAAAGGAACACCAGAATCAGTGTGGTACCTGTTCTTTAAGGTCTGTTTGCCAGGGCCCCAGATACACTAGTTCTGAGTTTCTGTATATGTCAGTCAATACTAAGGATGAGTTAAGATGGGAGAGCTTATTGTCATGGTCTGCAATAAGGATTGGCAAACTTTCTATCAAGGGCCACATAGTAAATAATCTAGTTTGTGAAGGGAATGTGGTCTCTATGCAAATCCTCACCTCTGCTATTACAGCACAAACTCAGTCATAAACAGCACGTAAAGGAATGGGCAGCGGGGCCGTGTTTGTTGGAATCATGGCCCATTTCTCCGCCCTGTCTCCAGCGGGCAGTATCTGATAGTGGTATGGGTTCCATCATGACGGGGCAGATTGACAAAGCCACAGTGAGATATTACCTCACACCTGCCAGAATGGCTGTTATCAAAAGAGGCTGCAAGTGACAAGTGTCGGCAAAGGACGTGCAGAAAAGCGAACCCTTTACACTCTTGGCGGGAACGTAACTTGGTGCAGCCGCCGTGGAAACCAGCATGGCTGCTCCCCAAAAAAACTAAAAGTAGAGCTGCCATATGATCCGGCAGGTCTATTCCTGGGCATATATCTGAAGAAAACAAACACAAGAATTTAAAAAGATACATGAACCCCATTATTCATAACACCATTATTTGCAGTAGCCAAGATAAGGAGGCAACCTAAGTGTCCATCAACAGATGACTGGATAAAGAAGGTGTGTGGGGGGGTGTGTACACAGATACACATATATACCATGGAATGTTACTCAGCTATAAAATGAATGAAATGTTGCCATTTGCAACACCATACATAGACCTGCATGGTATTATGCTCAGTGACATCTCAGAGAGAGACAAATACTGTTACCACTTACATGTGGAATCTAAAAAATAAAACAAATAGATTAATATAAAAAAATGGAAACTGATTCACAGATATAGGGAAAACACTAGTGGTTACCAGTGAGGAGAAGGTGTGGGGAGGGGCAAGACAGTTACACTAAAATAAGCCAGTTTTTAAAAACTGCTAAATATGAATATATATTTAATTAATTCCTCTATTTATCTGTTGGTGCTCATTTGGCAAACATAGTACCAGGTTTGTAATCATGAGTAAAAGAAGTACAGGCTTTTGCACTCATAGAGACAGGAATCTATTTGTAGAGAAAAATAAAACAAAATTACTTTTTTCTTTAGTATACTAGGCATATTGATAAGTATTTACATGCATTTTAATTTATAATGATACGGTTTTTAATTTATGAAAATAATTGAACAACCAACTCATTGCAAGCACAGGATGAAGAGTGTGTACTTGCACAAGTATGAGTATGGGACTTCTGAAATGATTAAGGCAAGGATATAATATATAGGGTTTATGTGTAGTATTTCGAAGATTCTAATATGCATGCTGTTCTATGTGCTTTTTAATTTATAAGACAAGGCATTTGAATGATGACAAATAGAAAAGGCTGCTATCTATTTGTGTGTCTGTCAGATCATATTTCTTGCCATCTGGCTGAGTTGTGGCAGTAGAGAGCAGTATGATTTATGCTTTCTTATTTACTTTTCATAGTCTCAGGAGGCACATTTTCCAGTTTCCTTTCTGGGCCTTTATTCTGATGAATACTGAGTGTCATGTCTTCCACTACAAGTTTGATCCATACTCTCACGTCACCTATAGAACATAGGCTTTGAAAATTTGGTTTTTCATCTAGAAAGTGGAGTAAAAGGTCACTAATGACAAAAGTTAGTACAAGGATTAATATACACCTTCAAATTGCTTGACATGGCAATTGACACATGGAATCTGCAAAATAGATTTGCCCTCGCTTTTCCTTGTTTACATGAGTGATTGTAGACCTGGACAAGTGATGATGATTTAATAATTAAATAGGATCACTTGTGGACATGCTGATAGCACCGTGCACCACTTCAGTGCTGACTAATGACGTTTACCTCGTTCACTCATTTGCAAAACCCTTCCTATTATTCTTTCTTTTTTATCTTCATTGTTCCTTTCTCAGTTAAGGTTCTCTTGTCTGAAACAACTATAACACTCTTATAACAGAGATTTCTGCCTCTATTTTTCCAATCTCCAACCTATAAATTATGCACTTACCTGTTTATCATTAATGTTATTTTAAATTTGGCAATGCTCAGGCCTGTTCTATAATGTACTCATGTAATTAACTCCTCTTCAGTGCTTAGCCAATTATTACTAGATTTGTAAAAAATGTATTTTCAGTCACAACTTTCCAGGTAATGCATTTATCAACAGCAGTGTAGAGACTGACATTTTAAAATGTTCATTATGTAACACTGTACCTATTAAATACATATTCATTTAATCAGTTATTAACTTTATACCAGTACTTGACTAAAAATACCACTTTGTGGAACTGACTTCAATGAAATATGAAAAATAAACATGCCCTATTAATAGCCCCATAGTCTTAACAGCAATACACAGATTAAAAACAATGGAAGAATTACAGTGAAATATTTTCTGGCAGCTGTACACTAACCACCTGAGTGACAGCTACCTATTTATTATGTTTAAGGCCTCTGCTTTGTGGCTGCCATGCAGAGGGTGGTACTGGCCTCATCTTTACCCAAAACAGCTTGGAGGTTGAGATAAGTGATGGAACAGATGCACTAAGAGGTTATGGAGGAATTTCTTTTTCTTTTTTCCTTTTTTTCTTTTTTTTTGGATTTACAATGTTATGTTTGTTTCAAGTGTACAACAAAGTGACTCAGTTTTATATATATATGTGTGTGTGTGTGTGTGTGTGTGTATATGTGTGTGTGAGTGTATTATTTTCCAGATTCTTTTTTACTAGTTTATTAGTTATTATTGCTAGGTAGGTTATTATATGATATTGAATATTGTTCCATTTGCTGCCCAGTAGGTCTTTGTGGTTTATCTGTTTTATACATAGCAGTGTGTATCAGTTAACCCCTAACTCCTAATTAATCCCTCCCCCCAACCTTTCCCCTTTGACAGCCATGAGTGTGTTTTCTATGTTTGTGAGTCTGGTTTTGTTTTATAAATAAGTTAACTTGCATCATTCTTTTAGATTCCACATGGGATGATAGGATGTGATAGAGATTACTTACTCATGTATTGAGGTTTCTTCACCGAGTAGGGAAGGCACCCAAACTAGTGCAAAGAAGGGGCAGGTGGCTTGCGTGTGTGTGTGTTTGTGTCTGTGTACATATGTGAAATGGAAGGTGGGGCCAAGGTCAAGGTTCCCAAGCACACGTCAGGTTTGTCTGGTTTGAAATCTTCTTTTAGTTCAAGGGAGTGCACATTTGGAATTTCTCATCTGTTTCCCCAGGTGTGTGGCAAAGGAAGGATGGGTGGATTTCAAAGGTGTCAGTTGTCAAACACTAAACACTGAGCAAGACTCTCTTGTGCTTGATGGTTAAACTTGAACTTGTTTGCATGTATTATGTGGCTCTCAGCCTGAGACCAGTGGTGGAAGTTAAGGTCCTTTTGAGTGCCTGGTGCAAGGGCTAAGCATTCTGCATTTTGTGATGTGAAATATGTGCCTTGGTCACTATCTCTGATGTGTTGAACAATGAAGGGGTTAAGGAGTGTCTTGTTGATACTTTGTATTGTTACTGCTTTAGAATGTGTTTGACCTTGATAGACATATATGACCTTGATACGTATATAGATATTTGGTTATTTGTAGGACAAGAAATTACCACAGTTCTTTACCCTAAAAAAGCAACTTGGATAAGAAATCATTTTCATTGGCTGACCCAGATAGCAGACCATTGGCAAAGGCCAGAGTCTGCAAAAATGTGCAAATGGGGCCCATTGTTAACCAGGGAATCTTCTAGAGCTAAGGTGACTGCCTGAAATCCAGCCAATTTTGCTGACTCTCGGGTCACTGGATCTATAAAAATAGGTTAGTTCAAAATAGATTAAAAGACCTAAATATAAGAACAGATACTACAAAACTCCTACAGGAAAACAGCATGACACTCTGCGACATAAATCACAATACTTTTGTTTTGGATTCATATCCCGGAGTACCATAAACAAACAAGCGAGACCTAGGTAAACTTAAAAGCTTTTGCGTAACAGAGGAAATCATGAGCAAAACAAAAAGACAACCAACAAACTGGAAGAAAATATTTGCAAATGATGCTACCGACAAGGAATTAATTTCCATAATATGTAAACAGCACACAGAGCTTAATATCAAAAAACAGACAACTCAATCAAAAAACGGGCAGAAGACCTAAATAGACATTTCTCCAAATAAGACATCCAGATGCCAACAGGCACATAAAAAGATGCTCAATATTGCTAATTACTAGAGAAATGCAAATCAAAACTATAGTGGGGGATCACTTCACACAGGTCAGAATGGCCATTATTAAAATGCCTACAGATAATAAATGATGGAGAGTGTGTGTGGAGAAAAAGAAACCCTCTTACACCATTGGTGGGAATTTAGTTGGGGGCAGCCACTGTGGAAGACAGTATGGAGTTAGCTTAAAAAAACTAAAAATAGAGTTACCGTATGATCCTGCAATCCCACTCCTGGGCATATAACTGAAGAAAACTTGAATTCAAAAAGATGCATGCACCCCAGGGTTCATAGCAGCACTGTCTATGATAGCCAAGACATGGACGCAACCAAATGCCCATCAGC
This sequence comes from Camelus bactrianus, assembly GCF_048773025.1. Classification (NCBI taxonomy): domain Eukaryota; kingdom Metazoa; phylum Chordata; class Mammalia; order Artiodactyla; family Camelidae; genus Camelus; species Camelus bactrianus. Next base: position 11,061,167 of record NC_133542.1, read on the forward strand.
AGGTGGATGAATAAAGAAGATGTTGATATATATATATATTGATAAAAAATGGAATTTTACTGAGCCATAAAAAGAATAATGTGATGGCATTTTACTCAGCAACATAGATGGGCCTAGAGATTATCATATTAAATGAAGTAAATCAGACAGGGAAAGACAAACATCATGTATCATTTATATGTGGAATCTTAAAAAAAAGATACAAATAAATTTATTTATGAAATAGAAACAGACTCACAGAAAAGAAACATGGTTACCAAAGTGGAAGGGGAGGGATAAGTATGCGTTTGGGATTCACGTGTGCACACTACTATATATAAAATAGGTACACAACAAGGACCTACAGTATAGAACAGGTAACTCTCTTCAATAGCTTATAATAACCTATAATGGAAAGTAATCTGAAAAATAATGTATACGTGTATAACTGAGACACTTTGCTGTATATCTCAAATGAACACAACATTATAAATTAACTATAATTAGAAATGGTTAAAATGTAAAAAACAAAAAAAAACCAAAACCAAAACCAAGAAGGTTGGTAGGGTGAGCAAATACAGCACAGAGCAGCGTAACTCCAAGTACATGGCTGCCAACGGGCAGCAGCAGAGCTAAAAGCACGTGCTACTCGACAGGCAGAGGCTTAACGGTACACGGCTACCCTCAGGCAGGTGCGCCTGCAGCAGTTTTTGTAGCTGTGTCCTTCATTCCAAGTGTGTCCCTGTGGGTTATGTCACTGGCTAATTTGACGCCCATATATTTGATTCTAACCACCTGCCCAAATTGAAGTTTCTGTTCTTTAATTTTTGTTTCTTAAAGAGACTGATACATCAAATATTTCAATCTGAAAAAAAAAAGAAAACTGAAAATTTTTTGACAATCCTCTCATTAATGATTGGGATTTATGTCTGCCTCTCTGGATTCTGGACCTCTGGACCTCAATAAAATATGGCAGAAGTGATTCTGTTCCAATTTCTGAGCATCTTGCATTTCCAGTGTACAGGTCTTTTAACTCTCGGAGTATTACTCGCAACTTTAAAAACTTACCTAAGTGCCCCAGTGGTGTCCTATCCATATTCCCGATAACACATTTATGGCCAAAATCAGTGTTTGCTGTTGCTTTAAGCCACCGAACACTGGCTTTTTTTTTGTTAGGAAACAGTGAATAGCTGAAACAGAATTTGGTGCTTAAAACTGGTATGCTACCATAACAAAATTCTAAACAGTGGCTTCAGGCCATTTGTTTTGTTTCTAGTTTGGGGTGATTAAAAATTAAACTGTGTTGACAGCAAGATGCCGCTCTGCTTGGCTGCTGCTGCGCTTCCGTGAGCCTAGCAGCTCTGCGTCCTCATCTCTCCCGCTTCTGCCTCCGCTGCTTTATTCCCTGGATTTGAGACCTGTGGTCTCTTTGCTTGCGACTAGGTTTTCACCGTTCTTGAGCCCCTGAATAGCAAAGCTTGAGAAGGGGTTGTAGATAGCTGCCTTTAAATTGGGCTGTGGATGGGGAAGGGGGCTTGGCAGTAGGTGTGGTGGGGCGCCTACTGTCAAAGGTGAGCGGCGGTGGAGCCTCAGAGGGTGAGGAGGAAGAGTGCCTCTGTGGTGGCCCATGGGATGTGGATGTGTTTAAAATTTTTTTAAATAAAAATATAAAATAAAAAAAAAGCGCTATGTAGTAGGCAGAATTCTAAGATGCCTTCCATCACTCTAATCCCAGGGATTATGAAAATGATGACATAACATGGCCAAGATTATGTAAGATTACACGATGAGAGGAATTTGCAGATGTCATCAAGGTGACTCACCTGTGGACCTTGAATTAACTTGATCAGAGATTATCTGCTTGGGCCTAATGTAATCACATGATACTTTTCAAGCAGAGATTTTGCCATCTGTTTGCATAAGACAAGTCAGAGATTTTCCAAGAAAAACTGATGCCCTGTTGAGGCTTGAAGTGGAAAGAATCACATGCAAAGACCAAAGAGTAGACACCAGGAGCTGAACAAATCCCTTGGATGACATCCTGCAAGGAAATTTGGTGGGGAGGTAGGGTGAGGTTGGAATTGGGGGGGGAGTCTCTGTCCTGTAGCTGCATAAGACTGAGATCTGTCAACAACCTGAATGAATCTGACGGTGTAGTCATTCCCAGATACTCCATAAAGTAACCTGGCCAAGAACTTGATTTCAGCCTTGTAAGCCATAGAGAGAGCCCAGTCATGCCTACCCATCCCCTGATCTTTAGAACTATGAGAGAATAATTGGAAGATATTTAAATCTGCTCAGCTTTGGGTCATTTGTTACACACTGATAGAAAACTAACACAAGCTGCATGTACATTCTTGGGCGTGCCTTTTTGTAAACATGTGTTTTCTTTTAGGTGAATACCTGTGACGGAATTGCTAGATTATTGGGCAGGACTTTGTTTAACTTTATCAGAGAACTCCTGTGTACGTGATTCCCAAAGGGGTTATATCATTTTATATTTCCACTTTAAATGTGAAAATAAGGGCTACAATTTTTTCGCAACGTTGATAAAACTTTAAATTTTACCTTTAAAGTTTCAGCCGTTGTGGCTGAGAAGCAAAATTTCCGTTTTCTGACTTGAATTTGAATTTCCCCAATGACTAATGATGTTTAACATCTTTACATGCATTTACTGGCTATTCATTCTATTGTAAATATATATTCAAAATAGTTTGTTTTCAGTTGAGTTGTATCTTTCTTATATTGATTTATTTGAGTTATTTCTATCTTTATGTATATATATATATTTTTAAAAGTGCATGATCAGACATTAGACCAACATGCAGCTTGCATTGTCATTTGCTTAATGATGCGTTTGAAGAACAAAAGTTTTACTTTTTTTCCCTTAACACAGGCAATGCGGATTGAACCCAGAACTTCATGCACACCAAGCATGCACTCTACCACTGAGCTATACACCTCACCCCCATTCTGTCCTGTGTACAGAATTGTGCCCCTCCTATATCATGAATCTATTGCTTAAGAAGAATCTATAATAACCATTTTGTAGGTATGTTGTCAAAACCCTTTTACTCGAAATGGCTCTGAATTTTACAAGGTCACTTTTTTGTTTTTAACAAAATCATGTTCATAGCATGAGATGTTATCATTTATAATCTTTAAGTGATCAGTATATTATATCAATTAGTTATTTTCCTGTTTCCAATTAAAGGTAACCTTTTCAAAATAGAAAATTATTACTGAAATAATATTCTCTGAATCTAATTAAACTCAAGTTAGCTTGCAAAAAAATCACAATTTTAAGATCACAGTAACATACCAATAAAGGGATACAATATAATTTAAGTTTTCTTAGTGATCAGACACCTTATTTTCATACAAAGTGTTAAATAATGAAAGTTAAGAAATTTTCAGCTTTACTCTTAGCCTTCCCACTATAATTCACTTTGAACTATACTGGTTAAGCAATTTACACTCTCCGCTCCCCCAGAAAAGTTCTAACAATATAAAAGGGACTAAAGATGACTTGAGTCACTTACGTGATGTTAACATCCTACGTGTCAGGTTCGTGGGCATACATTCAGAACTACTGGTTTATAGATTTAAACTCAACTATCTCTACTTAGAACATTTCAGTTTGCACTGGATAGTGTATACTACATTGCCTTGGCCATTTTGGATAGGAGAAGCCAGAGAACTATGCTTCAGGCTCATCCATCTTTGCCTAAAGTATCTTAAACACCCTACCATGTGTGCAGTTGTTTTCACTGCAGTTAATTCCTGGGGTTAATCTATTGCCTTTTTAATTTCTTCTTCTTTTTTTTTTTTTTTGTCTTTCTCTCTTTTGCTGCCTTCATTTGTTTTAACTGAGCTTTTTATATAATTGTTTTTCCTCTCCTCAATTAAGATATCAATTACACATTTAAATTAGTGCATTTTAGCTTGTCTAAATCTGTATTCTAGTTCTATGGAGCAGCCAAATCTAATCTGTGTGTGTGTGTGTGTGTTTATTGAGTCCATCTGCTTTGCTGCTTTAGGTTTCAAGCAGCCACAGCATGTCCCACCTTGATTAGCTTCTCTTGCCTCTTTAATTCTATCATCCTTCACCTTTTGACCATAGAGCATAGAAAGTCTTGTAGTGTTTGCCTGTTTGATTGTCTGTTTGCTTGCTTGCTGTTTCCTTCAGGGTTTGAACTCTAGCTTTCATTTCTCTACTTACCAGGAGCCTATCAGTTTGGAAATTTTCTGTGCAGTAAATTCACCTCTTTTTCAAGTTACTCTGTTTGTTTTAGATCTTTGGTGGTAGATAAACACCATTGCTGATACCATGTTAGTAGTTAACAGGTATCTCTGAGCAATCCTCACACCCAGGATCCTGGCCCAGTGGAACATGCAGCCACCCCATCCAAATAAATGACCATTTATTGTATTTATAAGACAAACCATACACAGTTTAACTTAACAGTCTTGGTGGAACTGATTTTAAAAGAAAGACAATTTTAAACAAAGTTATATTTAGAGTTTCTTCTAGCATTGGAGCAGCACCATGATGGTAGATAAACATAAATATCTTAGGAAATGGGTCCCAAAAAGCACTGGGAAGAAAATCATGATATAGCTTGAAAAAAATTTTGATAAGATGTGAATATTTAAGAAAAATAAGTGTAAGGAAAATACCAGTTTCAAAAATTCAAGGAATCACTGCCTTGCTGGTTTGTCAGCACAGTCATACCTTCCTTTATGTTGGGTGAGATCTTAGGCACAGGTATTTGGAGGGATATAAAGAAAACTGGAAGAAGATCATCACATGTTTATCTTTTTTTCAAGGGGAAGAAGAAACTCCTTTATTTTAAAACCTTAGCATGAATGTCCAGTTCATTGTTTTGCTTTTTTGACTTCAGTAGATTCATGGATACTTTATGTATCTTCAGTGAATGGATTGGCAGTCCATATTATGTAGATCAAAGATAGTATTTATGCATAAAACTGAACATCGTCCTTGCCTTGAGTAGTTTCATGGCCATACTTCTTGGTCTTCAGAGGTTGCTTATGATAGCAAAGTGGAAATCCTAGTAATCTTGTGGATCTGATTGTTCTGGAAAAATGAACTGTACTATGATTCATCTCAACACAGGATGTAAAGTAGAAGACCTTGATTGGTTCAAAATTCACACATACATATAACCCTAGAAGACATCTGTAGGGGGAAAGGGTTTGAATACATTTTTTTGTTATTTCATTAAAAGTATTGACAAATAGCTCCTAATCCATGTTGACAAGTGTCTTCGCATGGTGTTACAGTCTTTACTTCCCATATGACACAACTTCGTGGGATTTTTGCATATTTTATCCCCAGAGATCACTGGAAAAGTCAATGACCTGTCACTAATCAGAGCCAGTAGAGATACTTAATGAGTGCTCATGGACCAAATGTGGACAGAGGAGACACAAATTCATAAGACTAGTGGCCTTATTGTTACTTTTAAATTAATAATAAGATATTATTTACTATATTTACTTTTAGTAACTTAGCAGATCCAGCTCAGCAAATCTGAGTTAGCTCATAAGTAAACTTGATAACTATCACTGGGTTCTGAAGTCTGATTTATATTATCAAGCCCTGTTTCCAGATTAAGAAGCTTCCATTGCTGTATAGATACTCTGTGGTAGAATGATATTAATGACCCCAATGTTTCACTCCTCCCTATATAGATGCCTTTTGCTAGATGAGCTTAGAGAGTCCTGTTTCTCTAACATTGTATGCAATCATGGGGCTCTGCTCTAAGGGATGATTGTACATATGATACTGTAAGAAGCTACTAGAAGATTTTTCACATGTCCACTTGCTGTTCTTGATATTTTCCATCTCTAATAGAAGATGATGTCATGTCCAAACTACATCAATAGAAGAAGAGAAGAGCATGGCCCAATTAGCTCTCTTTCCCCAGATGACAGCCAAGCAAGCACTAGGATGTGAATGATTCCAAACATGGCCACAAAATTTACCCAACCAAACCTAGGGAAATTGTCTCCCTACAGCTTCATGAGCTAAACAAAACTGTATTGTTTCATGATTAGCAGTTTCTTAGGCAACATTATGTGCAGAGTGTAATCTGTGTGGGTTACCTTTCAATCACAAATTTGACCACTGTGTGAGTACACTGTCTACGTCTAAACTGTGAGGCGTTAAGAACTTGGGTACTGTAGTGCTTTATGGACTCCTCTGCTTTTAAGGTTTTCCCTAGAAAGCTTCATTTATATCTCACTTCTATGGCATACGTCTCTGCTTGAGGTATACTCATACTCCTCAGTTTGACAGCATTTTGTATATGTGTGTGTGTGAGAGAGAGATAGAGAATATGTGTAATTAATGAAGCTTGTAAACAATTAGGATAACATAAAAAAATTCTAGGGAAAATAAACCTGTAGATTCATCTGTAGCCTCACTACCCAGAGAAAATTTACTGTTACTCTGTTGTTTTATCTTTCCTTATTTTATGAACACATGAAGCTAGATAAATTAATGGGAGGTTTTCTTTTATTAATCTTTGTTTAAAATGTTTAGTAATTCAAGAAATATATGTTGAGTAGCTACCACATATTAGGCATTGTTGGAGATATGCAATTCAAATGAAATTCTATATATGTATAGATTTATAACCAGGGTTGTTTTGTTTAACATGATTTCATAAACAATTTTCAAATACAAAAAAATTTTACACACTTATTATTTTTAAGTCTGCATCATTCATTTATACATGGATATACAGCATGCTTTATTTAACCAAGTATTACCTGCAGGTTATTTATTTATATAGTAACTAATTTGTATTACATATAATATGTATAAATAAATGTATATAATATATAATGTTTATATATTATATTTAATTCATGTAAATTAAAAGCAAAACCATGCCTATATAGTAGGCTATTATTTACCATGATTTCATAGATCAGAAATATCTTGTTCCTGGTGCACCTGACCAGGCTGTTCACTGTCATTGTCACTGCTGGGCCTGCATTGACACTGGGGCATGAGTTAATTCAGTGGGTTTACTCAAAGAAACCAAGATTGGCTTGAAGCTGAAATAAGTGGGAAGCATTCAGTGTAGTAGAGTCAAGAATGGTCTTCATGTCCAAAGGACTTCAAAGACCAAGTCTGAACATTAGAACACAAAGGGAGTAATGCTGGGGTTAAAATGAACAGCATTTTACTAAAGGTCCCATCTGGATATTTAATTTCCTTCTCTATCTCTGTATTTATCAGAATCTTGTCTCAAATATGTATATGTTCACCAAGTGAACACCCATCCATGTGCTAAAGTTCTCCCTTCTCCCTATGAAATTTGCATAAAATTCAACTAAGCTGTTTCTCATTTCTGTCTTGATGAGTGTCCAGTTGATTAGAGTTAATCTAAAGTTGTGATGACTGATTATAGCATTGGCAATCAAACAAGGACTCCTGGATATATTAATTGAAGTAAAAGAATTGATGTTTATTTTGGGGGTTTCCTGGCTAAGGAAAGCAGGTTCAAGGTAAATCAACCCTGAAAAAGCTACCGGCACTTAAGACTAGTTTTCCTACTTGGATGCAGAATATTTTGATTGACATAACAGTCAATTCAATCACAAAATAACTGTCAGCTGTTTTATGTTCCTGTCCGTTCATGTAACTATTTCCCCGTGGCATTTATAACAAATAGAGTTCTTGAGCATTAGGTTCTTATAATCACTGAGAAGATGGCAATTGGATTTTAGGAATCATTGGTTAACAAAAACTACTACAAACCATTTAGATATACTTGCTATTTCTTTGTGTTAAAATTTCTCTTTTCCTCTGTACTTTATTTAAAAGGGATTGAAGGCAAACCTAATGGCATATTTCTGATAGTTTACCTCTATTGGCATTACAAATCCTGCTGTCAGTCTGACAGTAATTCTCCTTAGCCTGACTGATTCAAGGAATTGCTTGGAACTATAATAAGTTGCAGTAAGAATATAAACTATAACACTAGCCTAAAATCTTTGTTTTTCTAGATGAGTAAGGGCATTTTAAAAGATGCAAATTAATGTGCTGAAGTCTGAGGCAAAAAATAAGGGGTAAGGATAGCCCATTACATTTTGAGAAAGGACAAGGTCAGCTTTGTGAATTAACCAGATAGAGATTTATGATGAAACATCAAACTTGGCAGGCAAATAGACTACCTGGAATCTATGATGGTCAAAAGCAGCACTACTGGGGACTGAATCAAGACTAAAAGTCTTAGTAACTGAATTATTGAATCTAAATCAATTCTGAAAATACCAAGGCATCATATTGTGAAATTACTTTTCTAAGGTTATTGGAGGCAAGTTTCTCTCTGCCCTGTTAAAATTTAAACATAGCTTTCAGAAAAAGAAAATGAAGAATATATCCCAAGCTTAACCTCTTACCTAAGACCTGTCTGGAGATCATAATTCTAAATAGTTCAGGATTCTTGAAACTGAACACAAATAATTTTACATTATAATACTACAAAATATTACAGAGTTGTAAAAGACTAATACACTGTACTTGATTGTATTGAGGTGAAAATATTTGTGAATTAGCCAACCATAAAATTATTACAACTATGAATAGTGGAGTATTCAATATTCAAATAATAACTTAGAGGGTAGGAACATAAAGTGATTCATACGTGTGTTTCAAGTATGAAGACATAGAAAGTGAGCTGTCACTCTCAACTTCTGTACCAACTCCCTCCATGTGTAATGGGAGAGGAGGCAGGTAGTGAACTTCAAGCACCTTGGATCAGCAAGATGCCACAAATGGTACAATTTCACTCAAGTTAAATTTGTGACCTTGAGACTAATTTCCAAACAATGACAATTTAGTAATCTCAGAATTCACCTAACACAGTATTTATTATATCACTGCAATAGGTAATTTTAAATGTCAACTTGGCTGGGCTGAGGCATGCCCCAATAGCTGTTAGGACATTATTTCTGTGTATCTGTGAGGGTGTTTCCGGAAGAGATTAGGATCTGAATCTGTAGACCGAGTGAAAAAGATCATCCTCATGTATGTTGGTGAGTATCATTCAATTCACTGAGAGCCTGAATACAATAGGTGGGGGAAGAGTGAATTCACTCTCACTGGTTGAGCAGGACCATCCATCTCCTCCTGCCCCCAGACATCAGCGCTCCTGGTGTTCAGGCCTTTGGACTTGGATTGGGGTTTACACTGTTGGTTTCCCTGGTTCTCAGCTCTTCAGAATTAGACTGGAACTACACCAACAGCTTCCTGGGCTCTGCTTTGCAGACAGCAGATCACTGAACTTATTCTCCATGACTGTGTGAGCAGATCCCTTGTGATAAGTCTCTCTCAGTGTTTCTATATGTATGTATGGATATATATCTATATCTATATCTATATCTATATCTATATCTATATCTATATCTATATCTATATCTATATATCTATCTCCAATTGGTTCTGTTCTCTGGAGAACCCTGACTAATATAACCACCATCATTTATGCATACTCTGATGCACAGTCATCTCTCTGAGTGATCATTTCTTCAGCCTCCTGTCTTCTCCTTCCATCATAGCCTCATACATGAAAACTTGACATTATCAGTAGCCCCCACCATTACCTAAACCCAACCAGTTATATGAACTTAGGATTTGCTGTCATTGGGCAAACATAATGAAATATTTAATTTGTTTATAATTACATTTTATTGACTACAAAGCACTCATGTGTTCAATATTTTTGGCTTCACAGTTGCTTCACTAAAATTAAAAGCTACCTTTCAAAGAGAGTACAACTTCTCTCAGCTCTCTTATATACTTAAGAACAATATTTATCAATTGTTTATCTTATGAGTCCCAGAGAAGCCTCCAGTTAACACTTGGATCCTAACTAATCTTACTGGCTAACCCTTTATAATATTTCTATTGGGAATTTTTTTTGAGCTGTTAGTAAGAACACTTGTTTCATTTATTAAAAACACATGATCTATCACACTAAATTGATATGGACAGTTTGAACAAGTTGGATTTTACTTTAAATATAATGTGTAAATTTATTTGGATTTGAAGATTTATAAAAGAAAAAGTTGCAAAGATATTTTACCTAGTTTTGTGTTGGTGTATGTACAAATAACATTGTTTCATTTAGCTAGCAACTAGATCGCTTTTTTTAAATTGAAGTACAGCTGATTTTCAATGTTGTGTTAATTTCTGATGTGTTGCCTGGTGATTCATCTATATATAAATATATTCCTTTTTATATTCTTTTTTATTATAGGCCATTGCGATATATTGAATATACTTCCCTGTGCTATAACAGTAGGGCCTTGTTATTTATCTATTTTCTATGAAATTTTTACAGTTATTTCACTGAATTTTGTTAACTAAATATCAAAAATATTAAGACATTTTTCATCCTTCATTGGTAAAATTTTCAAATTTTGTTGAATTTTTTTGCTTAAAATAATTTTGCTTGACTTAAAATTATTAACATATCATTTTAAGTGTTTAGGTCATTAAATCTATTTATTTATAATTTTCCATTAATTTTAAGGCCTAACAGCCTTCCCTATACAAAAGTTAATTCTCTTTTCTATTTTTTACTCCTTGTATGCAATGATAACTACTGCCAATGAATTGTGTGCCTCCTTTTACATCATTTAAGAACTTCCTACATCAAGTAAACTACTTTAAACAGAGTTTGCTTAATAAAATTGCTCTTATGTTAAATTTGACTCATCTTGGTATTCTTTCACTAAACAAGTTAAATATAACACTAAAAATTAAATAAACATAATATTAAAAATCCTTTCCAATTTATTAAAAGTGTTAACTGTAAGCATACTTGTGTATAAGAATCTTATATGTCTTACATTTTCTAATAGAAGTGACTAAATAGAATATTTCCACACAGAAAAATAAATTAAAAAAGAATGACTTACTGTTAGAAAAATATGAAAGACTGGGACATTGTGCTGTACACCAGAGATTGACATGTTGCAATTGACTGTACTTCAATTTAAAAAAAAAGAAAATTATATAATTCATAGCAAATTAACAAATTATTAAGGACATTGGTTTCTTAACAAATTATTAAGGTCACTGGTTTCAACTGGGATATGTTTTACCTATGGATGAATACATATTTATGAAATATTACCTAAAACATGTAGTAAAACAGTGGAGAAAATCATTTGATTTCATTCTCTTAGTTAAAAATGATAAACTACATATTATGAACATAGAATAAAGAAACAGAAAATATCCAAAATTCAAATACCAGGTTAAGAATGGTCTATAAATCCTAATATTTGCAAAATTGTCTTATTTTGGCATATTTCTCTTTATAGCATGTCCTTGGTTTCCTATACATTCTATGTTTATTTAAATAATAAATTTATGAGATTACAAAAAGCCATTTATTGAAGTTGACTGTTCTTATATGATGAAATAATAACATTCTGTCAAACAGTGTTACATATTTATAGCTGCACTGAAGAGACATTACCTGACTCTCATGAGTAATAGCTGGTTATTTTCTGTGAGCGGAAAAGAAAGAATTGCCTATTCAACGTGCATAACTAAAAAGACTATTTCCGACGTGTTTGTTTTGTAGGCTATGTTTCAATAAATTGATCAAAGTAGTATGCAATTGAAAGCCTCAACTAGATCAGCAAATGAAAAAATGAGATTTCACATACATCATTTTTATTTAATTTCCTCTAGAAATCAGCTCCTATGTATTCAGGGATCACCATATAAATGATCCACTCCACTCTCCTCCTTCTCAGAAGATGGCGTTATTTGCTCTTTTAGCAGTAAAGAAAACATAATCAGAAGGGAACTTGACCAGGTTTCCTCTACTACATCCACCTACTGCCTTCACCTGTGTCTTACCTACTGCCTTCTCTTTGGCTGTTATGGGTGAATACTCAGAGCCTCTAGCTAGGGACAGTCCCTAATCTTATTCAATACAGTTCATGTTCCCTGACAACTCAAAAATATTGCTATAGCATTTCTCCTCTGTGTATTTCATATACCACTGATTTTTCCTTCTCCAATAAAATATTCTTCATAGTATATAATTCCATCTCATTAAAAAAAAAGGAAAACCCTATCTTGATCCCTCATCTTGATAAAGCCACCACCACTTTTATCTTCTCAGCAAAACTCCTTAAAAGAGGTTATATTTGTTACGCACTGTCAAATACCTCTCCTTCTGCTCTCTCTCACACTCATTTTAGACTTTTGCCTTTACTCTTCTACTCAGAGTGCTCCTGCCAACTTACCGATGACTTCAGATTGAGAAATTCAGTGAGTTTTTCTTAACCTTCATATCATTTGACCTAAAAATAGCATTTTCAGGGCCAACCACTCTTTTCTCCCTTGACATACATGCTAAACCTATGTTTCTAGGTCGAGATTTTGTTCAATTTTTAACTAACGCTGTATCTTGCTTACTTTTCACTTCTGGAATGTCCCAGATTCTGTCTTTGGAGCTGTTCCTTATTTACAGCTGTGATTACGATGATGAATCTCGAACTTATTTATCCACTTAAATCTATCTAGACCCCTGATTCCAACTGTCCAGTCAACATTTACCTTGCATAATTAACAGAAAAGTGAACTTTTAACTAGTTAAGAAATAAACTCTAGATGTTTTCCTCCAGACCCGCCTCTCTTACATGCTCCATCATTATGAAGTTACATAAGTTTTCTAGTTGTTCAAGCCAAAAACCTCGAGTCAACATTGACATCTCCCTTTTAAAAAAAATTATTTATTTATTTATTTTAGGGGGCAGGTAATTAGGTTTATTTGTTTATTTTAAATGGAGGTACTGAGGATGGAACCCAGGACCTCATGCATGCTAAGCATGCACTCTAACACTGACCCTCCCCCCAAAATCTCCTTTTTAACATATCTCATATTGATCCCTCAGTGAACCTTGTTTTTTGTTACCTTCAAATTATATGCAAAATACAGCAGACTACTACCAAACTGAACCAAGCCATCTTTAATTGTTGATTGTCATAGATTATGTCCTGGACCTACCTGCTTCTGTTTTACTTCTCTGTTAATGTAGACTTAAAACTACACCCCAAGAGATGGGGTACATTTTCACCATTTACATATAATCATTAAAGAAAATGTAGATTGTATAATTCAGAGTCCACCTAGGAGACGGAAACCACACAGTAAATTAAACAGAATAATTTAATACAAAGAATTTTTAACTATGTCAGAAAGACTAATGAAGTAGTGGTAAATAATTAGTCCTTATAATTCTGTACAGGAATGACAGGTAGGAAAGATGTGCCACTATTTCTAGGTCTGAGATCAGTCACCCAGCGAAGATTGACCTCCCTGAAATGCAGACCTTGTTGGACGGGCCATGGCTCATCGGATAGTGGAGAATTGTTGAGGTTGGAATGCAAGTGAGGGAATGATAAAATATCAGTGTAAACTCAAATTCCTCAACATTTCCCTTGAAGACGGTCATTAAGTGTGCAGATCTCTGTTGTGATATATTCCGTCTTATACCAGCTAGTGATGAAATAACTGTTCAGCATTGTTTGATGATGTCAACTTGGTTCTTTGTTTAACTGTGTTAATTGACTTGACCATTATTTTATTATTATTTTATGAATTATTTTATTATCATTTATTTATATTTATATTTATTTTTATTATTTATTACTATTTTATTATTTTATAATTATTCTATGAATTAGCTGTTGACTAAGTGTATAAATTATCAGTGTATTGTTTTGCAGACTCTGACTAAACTTTACCTGTTATTTCTATTGGTTTTCAAAAAGTTGGTGATAATTTGTTTATTCCCAAGGGAAAGAAATCAACAGGCAAATTATTTAATTGGTAAAAATCTAAGCAGAAGAAAAAGAGCCATAAATTGATACAAATAAATATATGTGTATGATTTCCTGGAGTGTATACGCACTTGCATATACATGTGCATAGACATATATAAATATATATAGAAGATGTATGCATGTATAGAAATACATTTATGTAGAAGAAGCCTTCTTTTAAAATACTGATACTTTAAGACAGAATTTTTTAAAAATTGGTAATCAAACATGAAAAGAACAATTTAGAAATTTACATGTTAAATTTTACACTCAGTTCCTAACAACAAAAATACTATGTACAAAAGTATAATACAAATAAGGAAACAAGTGTACAAAATAATACAGCATCTGAGTGTAGTGACAGACCAGAGTAGTATGGGGGAAGGATTCATTTTATTTGTGTGGTTGGGAAAGAAAGAAAGATGTTTTTTGTAGCGCTATCGGCAAAAATAATTGTAATAAACATGTGTTCAATTTTAAGTGCCAAATTCACTTTATAAATTGTGAAGGAATGCATTTATGAATAAGATACTACTGAAATTATCAACCATGAAAATAAGCCCTCCCAAAATAATCACTTTTGTGTATCTTTAAGGTGATTGTCAACATGCTACCTAATCCTTGAAACAAAAAGAAATCAGAAAAATGTATACATATATATATAATATACCTTTCTATTGTGTAGAATATACTAATATATATTTTAGACAATGTTTTATCAAATAATATATTATGTATCTATGCATATTTTAGAATGTGGATTTAAAATTCTAATACATTTTTACAAATATTTAAGATTTCAAAATTTTAAACATTATTATTAGCATATTGAGAGCACAATATGCTCTCAAACCTGAAATCTAGTTCAAAAACAGCTTCAGTTATAAAAGATTATTAAATTTAATAAATAGATATAAAAACCAAAGAGTGCTACTCCAAAAATGTAACAGATAAACAATAAGTTTTTAAAATATTTTAAGACGGGATTCTAAAATTATCATGAGGAACAAATAAAAGACATTCTAAGGGCTTGCATATTATGGCTTTGTAGCCCCCCAAATTCTTGCTGAGTGATTGCATTTTCCTCCAATTTTGCTTGTAACTTAATGGAGTTGCCTCAAATTCTTACCCAATTTTGTCCCAACAAAGGCTGTTCAATGTTATCTTTCAAAGAAGAGGCGAAGGTGGCACAGTTCAAATCCCAGATCCTTGGTTTTCTAGCTCTTGCTTGAGGGAAGTCCCTTCATATTACTGGAAACTCATTTGTCTCCGCTCATAAAAAGAGTATAGATAATAATGTACCCTTTGTAGAGTTTTATCAATGTAATATGTGTAGAGCACTTGTTGCATGGCAGGCACTCAATTTGCCTACCATTAATTTTAAAGTTATTTTTAGATATGTTACATTTACGCACATGCGTATCACATTATATTTCAGACATCAAATTCAACACTTGGCATTTATTCCTGTTCAGAATTCTGAGCTAATGAAAGGTGCTCCTTGTTGTAAGCTACCTTTTTATAAAACAAAATGAAAAAGAGTTGAATTATGATGGTAAATACATTTCCCAGTGCTTCATCCATCAACAAAGTAATTAATAAATCCAAAATAGTATTTTAGTGCTTATTAAAAACAACCACTAAACCTTATCTAGGTTAGTGATGCTGTGGCAATAGAATATGGTGAGTTCTAGCCAGGAGTTACTGCTATTCTGGACAACATATTTCATATATTTCAAATTTACGGCAATGCTTTTGTGACATAAAATTTGTTTATATCAGTATGATAACATTAGCCAGATAAAATAATAAAGTTTAAATATTTCATACTTTTATCTCCTAGTAACGTACAAAGCAAAACATATATGCAGTAGTCAGTTGCTGATAATTAGAGGATGCTTAATAAGTACCAGGTCTTGCTCTAATTCTTCACCTAGAATATCCTTTTGATGCAATGCGCTCTGTCTATTACCATGCCAATTTTATAGCTGATGGAGTAAAGTCAAAGAGAATTTATGAGGCCAAAGTTCACACAGCTAGGAAGCAGCACGTATGGTCTCACACCAGAGTCAACTCATAACCACCAACATCTTTGCCTCTCACACAAGCAAAATGCTAACTCCTCCAAGGCTCACACAGTAGTTCTCATCCTCCTTCTCTTCCTTCTCCTTTTAATTTATTTTTGAATCCCTCAGGCTTTCAATTAAAGTAATGTCTACTTGGCTGGCATTCAAATATTCTTATTCAATTTAATTTGAACTATGAAAGGGCAGACATAGCTGTGGAATTAGGTAGTATCACTAATGAGTCTATTTGAGAAGCAATTTAACAACCCTTTTCTTTATCTAGTAATATTTATGATAATGTGCCTCATTCTCTATATATTTAGGAGAGAGCACAGCCTAATAAACAGGAAAATGGAATGAGGGTCTTACAGCCAACACTCCAGTACAACTTTATGACGAATCTGAGCAAATCATTTTGACTTCTCATTTCTCCAAACACTACATCCGAAAACCCCTTTATATTAATATATTGTTCCATATATATATATTTGGTGTAATTTAAATTATGTATCATATGTTTTATCATGTTTAAATTGGAGAAGACTTTCTGTAGTGTATAGTTTGTGGTCCTAATGTCATCAGTACTGGAATAAAATGTTGACACTGCCAATTATTAGCTGTGTGATCTCGGGCGAGTCTCAGTCTCTCAGCCTCAGTTTCTGAGCTGTGAAATTCAGAATTTTTTGTTAAATTTCACAGAATTATTGCATATAATGCATAGGAAATTTCTTTGTAAGTGCATTACACTATGTTAATATTTGTTACTGTGTTATCATTATTAAATGCCCTGAAGCCCAGAGCTGAAGACCATCTAAGGAGTGAAAGTAATCTCATGAGTGCTATCTTATATATGAAGTCACCTTGAATTACAAGTTATAGATCCCTGTCTTTTAGTGTATTCTTTTATACACACTAGAAAGATTGTATTTTTATTGCAATAGTAAAAAAGAACGTGTCAAAGTACAACGTTAATAACTGCTAGTTGCAAAAACTATTCAAGAAATTGTGTTTCTTTTTTTTTTTTTAAGTGATCTTCAGATTGTGTCCCAAAAGACTTATTTTTTTGAAATTGGGAGGAGCTCATGGGGATAGTTGTAAAATACATACTCTACCCACCCAAATATAAATATACAACTTACTAACTTCTGAGTGAAAATTAATAAACATATGAAATCAACAGACAATTTATCATAAAATCAAAATACTGTATTTTTTGTGTATATGTACAAGTAGACTCTAACCATGAAACATAATATATTCTTGTTATGTGTATTAGAAATATACGTGTTGAAAGTCAAACATCAGCTTAAATATAAATTATCTATTCATTTGCTTTGGGAAACTTCCCATAGACTACAATTTTGCGATTCAGTATTTCTCCTCTGATTGTAGTTAAGTGCTAATGATAGGCTTCTGTTGGAAAACAAGTATTAGGTAGGAATCACAGCCCTGGAGAAAATGAGAGAACATTTCTGTGCAGTAGTGATAGAAATCTGTTTGGTAGAGATGCTCATTTGACAAGTCTGCAGAAGAAATTATTGCTTCAATATTTATATCTCTATTTTGCTGTGTCTAATTTAATGAGTCATTTAACATGCTTGTAATTCCTGAGATAATATTAGAAATCTGTTTCATAATGATGCCTCAGTTCTTACATGGTATTTAAATTCTAGGCCATTTTATATTACTGATCTACTGAGGTTATAGTTTTGAAACTTAACTCCTCATTGACTAAAATGATCTAATGCTGAATGTATATTTATCATACTATAATAAAATATATTTTTTCATTTGGTCAGAGTATAGGATTGCCAGCAGATAATCTCTGTGTAATAGAAACAGAATGGTGATAACAAATACCAACAAATTTTAGAAACAGAGAATTGCCCCTGAAAGCAAGCTCTTGTCTGGAACACACCTTACTAGAGAACTCCATTTCAGAATTCTCTTCGGATGCATGTGTACTTTATTTGATCTAAGGTACCTAAAGTAACATTATCTCCTTGACCCAGAAAGCCAATTAAAAGACAGTGTTAGTTATAATTTCATATTTGCCCTTTGGAATAAGGAGCCAAAGCCTCCCAATTACTCTAAGTACCAGTTTGGCCAGCAGTGTTACACCAAAGGGGGAAAAAATACAATAATATAGTATTTCATGTCCTTCAGTATTGCTGCAAAATATTTAAAATATTCTAAATGTGTTATTTACAAGCTACTTTAAAAATTTACGGTTGTCCTCAATTTATGTTCAAATCATTTTTCAGAAGATTAACTTCATAGAATCCTCCAGGTGCTCCATTACCAGTTTAAAAATACTTACTCCAGAAGGGCTGCTTAAAACGATCCTCAAATTCCAGGCTCCAGTAGTAAATGAGTTTACCTCAGCCCACATTGAAC
Organism: Camelus bactrianus; assembly: GCF_048773025.1. NCBI lineage: Eukaryota > Metazoa > Chordata > Mammalia > Artiodactyla > Camelidae > Camelus > Camelus bactrianus. The sequence goes on from NC_133542.1 coordinate 11,079,500, forward strand.
CTTTTCACACAGCCTACTTTCTTATATTTACACATATTTCTGCTTCATCAGAAAAAAAAAAAAAACCCTGCATTTACTTAAGCTGTAATGAATGCCAAGGTGTTATAGTACAGAAAGCCACAAAAGAGGCCCTGATTCCTTTGGGAGAAAAGAGTCAGAAGGAGATTGCCTTCAGTTGACCAAGGTATCTGTTAATAGTCTCGTAAAATAAAGTCTGCAGCATTTTTGTTTTTCTCAAGATTAGGGTCTTTTCGGTTTACATTTTGTAGGTGCTCAAGCTTCCTCAAATATCATTCGTGTTTTAAATTGTATTATTTCTACTTAGGAAAATATATTCTGGATGTAGAGATAAGGAGACAAAAAGTACCATGGGGTCTTTTCCATCTTGAATTACCATATTTGCTCTTTTTTCCCTTATTCTTTGTTTGCCTCCTTTCCTCCCTCTTTTCTTTCTTTTTTCTTCTTTCTTTCCTTCCTTCCTTCCTTCTTACCTTCCTTCCTTCATCTATGCATTATAATTTCATTTATTCTAAAATCAGTTCATCTATTCCATGTAACCTCAGTGATGTAGTCAACCTAAAGTTTTCTTTGGAAATCAATTTGAAAGTTGCTTTGCAATCTTACAGCATTAGTGTTCCAATGGGGGGAAAATATAATTTTTTTAGGTGCAACAGAGACAGTTTAAGGACGAAATCACACTGGGCATTGCTGGAGAGGGAACCGTGCAAGGACCTTAAGAATATCTCTATTCAATCATTTCAAGTAAAAGTCCATTTTTTGCCCCTAAATGTATTGTTTACACAGGGTTTCATAGTTGCTCATCTAGTCTCAGGGTCATCTCTGTGAAGATGGAACAGGATGAGATCCAGTTCAGAGTTGGTATTTGGTGGGAAAATTTCACAACACATAAGGTGGGGTTTACTTTCCGAAACATTGAGACCATGTGGAAAGAGCATACAGTGCAAGGATGGGGAGGTGAATATTTACTGAAAAGTTAATGCTTTACTTGAGTTATAAATAGTCAAAGGTATAGAAGGATTGGCCATGTTCCTATAAAATAGAAAACATAAAGAAACAATGTGAAGAAAAGCAGAAAAGCAAAACTTCTGAGATTATGAGGTGGTTTTGAGGAATTCCGTGATGGTGACATACAGACATACACAGATATGAAAATGGTGAGAAACGTGACTTAGGGAAAGTTCCTATTTAAGAGTTTATTTTAAAATTGTTTTGTTATTGCTATTATTCATTTTTGTAATGGCATTAGTAACCCCAGGAGGATTTTAAGCTGGGAGTGGGGAATGAATTTGAACTCTCACCCTTATTCATAAATGATCAAGAAGCATTGAAATGAAAGATTAAATGAATAAATGGCATTTTAATGCTCTTGAAATTATGTGTCTGTAATTCATACACCTGTAAAATGTGGTTATTTGGCTGCTTAATCATCTAAGAGTGATTAAATCAGGGAAAACGGATGGAAACAAAAAGTATTCATCATTTCAGTACGTTTATAGTTTTAGGAAGGATGCAAGACAATCTCTCTTGATTGAAAATTTGATTTGTTTAGTGAAATATATATATATATATATATATATATATATATATATATATATATATATATATATATACATACATTCACATAATGTCTTGAGAATTATTTTTGCTATATTCTAGGTTCAAGATTGTTAATTTTTCCAGTTTGCATGTATTTTTAATATAATAATGGAGTAAAACATGCATATAAAATGCAAAGAAAATAATTGTAAGTCCTAATGGATTTTCACACAATGAACACATACAGAAAGGAGAATAATATTGCAACTAACCCAGAAGCCCGTTTTTGCCTCCTTCTAATCATTAACCCGCAAGAAAGAGTACCCTCTATCCGGATTTCTGATAGCATAGATCTATTTGCCTGATTTGAAACTTAATTACTTAAAGCACACATAGACTCTTTTGTGACAGATTTCCAGTGTTTATGTCTGTGGCGTTCATTCATGTTGTCATGAGTGACAACAGTTCATCTCATTTGTATTGTTAATACTATTCCACTGTGTGAATGTATAGCTTGCTCATCTAGAATAATTTAGATGGATAATTTCATTCTCTCATTTGGGATTAATATTCATATATTGGTGTATGTCCATTCTCTTCCTATAGTAATGAACAAATAAAAGGTCATTTGAACCTCACTGGAAATGGAGAGAATTGTCTTTGGGGATACATATTGTAACAAGCTTATTTCCATCTATGATGGATTGTTTTCGTGACATTTTCAAGACCAGAATTGCATTAGTAACACAGTATTTTACCAAGTATAAGAATATTATCCAGATTTCTCATTAGCACAATATTTAAAGTACTTCTTTTCATGATGAGGATTTTAGAACTTCCCACAGTCTGACGTGTTTATTAGTATGAGGCCGGACAACATTTATTACTGTTGTCTAACATTATCTCTTGGTGCATTTAAATGTATTTTGAAAGAAATATGATGGCCACCATCATTCTGATCTGGACCTTTGCTCCAAGTGTCTTAAATATGACTCATTTAAGTATAACATCTTTCTTGTATTGATAAAAACTACCCCAGGATTTTGACACAGCTCTCTGTGCTTTTACAGTAATTAGTATATTGACAGTTATTTAGAAAGATCAATATTTCTTTGAGAGCCTCCAGCTGTGTCCATCACATAATGTATTTAATAACACATGATATAATATTTAGCCTCAAGTATATTCTTTTACAAATTCCTTCATAAACACATGAGCAAACTAGATAGATATCAAAGTGAATAATGATTTCATTCCTCAGGCAGTCATCACTTACATACCAATGTTTCATGTGCTTGGATTATATGCTCAGAAATACCTTTAGAGATTTAAGGAAGAAATAAATTATGACAATCTTCCCAGGGGTCCCTTGATTCCCACTCTAATGTATTTTCTGTTGGGGCTCTCACTGATTGGTTGAATAAATCATTCATTTGTTATTTTACATTTATTCAAAAAATAATTTGTGATGTCATATTATGTGGTAGTGCTCTTTGTAGACACTAAAGTTACAAAGATCCTCAAAAGGAAGTATCCATTACTGTAATTAATATTCATTGGAAGTTTAAAATAGTGTTAGGTTATGTGTGATGGTTAAACCAGAACACTAAAGACCTATAAATAATCAGAGATTTATTATGGGGGTTTAACTTTACCCAGTAGTGGAATCTGGTTAGAAAGGCTACATCAGGCTATGGTCCCAAGGTACCAAGAACAGAATTTGGATGCAAACAGGAGAAGCAAGCACAAACTGGAAACTGCAAAACCGCTCTGGAAAGCATAAGGACACACTGGAAACTTTGATGTAATGTCCCCTCTCCGAGGCCTCCCACTTTGTTGCCTATGGTGTTCTGCATGAGAGGGTGATACGTTGCTGACACTTGGCCCAGAAGTCAGAGAAGCTTACGCTGAAGACATCGTAGGAGTTCGAGGAACTGTGGACCCAGATGCTTTCCTGTGCCAACAAGCAGAGGTGGCCTATATGTTCACAATGGCCTGTGATAGTGCCTTTTACTCTGCATTTTCCTTCCCTCTGTAAAAAGGTGGCTGCAGCTACACTCACTCATTCTTCCAAATCTTCAGAATGAATCCTGTAGGCTGTCAGCACATAAGAAGGGGCATCCTGGTCGGTTAGTTCCAGCTTAGCTGGGTTGATGGAACGAAATACACTAGACGTGTGTTGTATTATGAGCTGTTATTATGGGATAAGTCATCTATGTCACCTGCTGTCATGGAATTCCATATTATTGGACACCTTTTACAAAGAAGGAAACCCTTAACTGTCTTCAAGTAGGCAATAATCTAAGAAGATGGCACTGATCTAACTGGTCTCTCCTATAACTAATGTCTTTAATGACTGGCCATACCTCACTCTCTCCAGGTCTCAGCTCCTTGAATCTTCTGGATAAATTCTAAAGGAATATAGTTCATAGATCTTATTTTTCCATCTATTGGATTATGGTTCCTTTATTTTGTTGATTTTCTTATTTGAATTGGCCTCCACTTTTATAATTCATTCATAAACTTTCTCATTTTCTGAAGGACTCTTTTTAAGTTTTTACCATTGCTTTAAATGCTGTAAACAAAAGTATCTTTACTTTCTATGCCAGCACAATGTGAGAAGTGAGAGATAAATATATATTTCATGTCAGCAAAGAAGTATGATAAATCTTCAATATGTTGGTGTTGTTTATAAATATATTTCCCTCCAATAAAAGGTTAATCTCCAGTTGTTAAAATGGCAGATTGCTAGTTTTTCCAACAGTGTGGTTTTCAGGGATGAAAGCAGAATAAACACAGAGCTATAGGATAACACATAAATGTCTATGTATGTTTATATACATATGTATGTCATATATTTTGTGAGTGGTGTAAGATGGGGGTCTAGTTTTATTCTTTTACGTATGACTTTCCATTTTTCAGCACTGTTTATTTAAAAGACAGTCTTTTTTTCCTACATCGAGTATTCTTATCGCCCTTATCAAATACTGCTTGACTGTATACGCATGAGTTTGTTTTTGGACTCTTGATTCTGTTTCATTAGTCTATATGTCTCTTTTTATGCCAGTGCCATATTGTTTTGATTACTATTGCTATGTAATATAGTTTGAAGTTGGAAAATATGAGCCTCCTACTTTGCTTTTCTTTCTTAGAATTGCTTTGGTTACTAAGGGTCTTTTTTTTTTATTTCAAATGAATTCTAGAATTGTTTTTCAATTAAAAAATGCCTTTGGATATCTTAATAGGGAGTACATTGAATCTATAGAAGGTTTTGGGTAGTATGAAGAACATTTTAACAATATTAATTCTTCTAATCTATAAACATCGGATATGTTTGTCTTCTTCAAGTTCTTCCATTGATGTCTTATATTTTTCAGTAGAGAGATCTCTTACCTCATTGATTAAATTTATTCCTAAGTAAGTTATTGTTTTTGATGCTGTTCTAAATGGATTAGTTTTTGTTTTAAATTATTTTTCAGATACTTTGCTTTTAGTGGATAAAAACGCTACAGATTTTTGTTGATTGTGCATTCTGCAACTGTACCAAATTTTTTTATTACATATCATAGGCTTTTGGTATAATCTTTAGGGTTTTTCATGTATACAATTATGTCAGTTGCAAACAGGGAAAAAATTTATTTCCTTGTTTTCTGATTCTGGTGCCTTTTATGTATTTTCCTTGCTTAATTGTTCTGGCTAGGCTTCCAGCAATACATTGAAAAAGAGTGGTGGGAGTGAACACCTTTGTCTTGTTCCTCATTTTAAGGCAAAAATTTTCAACCTTTCACCACTGAGTAGGATGTTATTTATGGGCTTGTCATATATGACCTGTGTTATATTGAGGTGCATTCCTTCTATACCCAATTTGTTGAAGTATTTTATTATCAAAGGATGTCAGTTTTTTTCAGATGCTTTTTCTGTGTCTATCCAAAGGGTCATATAAATTTTATCTCTTATTCTATTAATGTGACATATTAAATTTATCAGGTGGCTTATGTTAAGCCATTCTTGCATCCCAGGGGCAAATCCAACTTGATCATAATGTAAGATCCTTTTTAATGTGCCATTGAATTCAGTTTGCTAGTATTTTGTTGAGAATTTTTGCATCTTGTTTCTTTCTTCTTTTTGGTAGAGTCTGACTTCATAAAATGAGTTTGGGAGTATTCCCTCCCCTTCATTTTTTTTTTTTTTTTTTTGGAAGAGTTTGAGAAACATTGATGTGATGCTTGTAAAATTGTTTAATTAAATTCACCAGTGAAACCATCTTATTTGGCAAGGAGGCCTTTGATTACTGATTCAGTCTCCTTGATCCTTACTATTGATCTGTTCAGATTTTCTATTCATTATTCAGTCTTGGAGGTTTTATGTTTCTAAGAATTTATCCATTTTTCTGAATTGTCCAATGGTTGGCATGTAGTTGTTCATATTTGTCTCTCTGATGCTTTGTATTTATTTCTGTAATGTCCTTTATAATACCTCCTCTTCCATTTCTAATTTTTTTTTAAAATTTGGATCCTCTCTCTTTGCTTCTTTGGTAAGTCTAGCTAAAATTCTGTCAGTTTTGTTTATCTTTCCAAAGAACCATGTCTTAATTTTGTTAACATTTTCTGTTGTTTTCCTGTTATTTATTTTATAATATTTCTCCTCTCATCTTTATTATTTCCTTTCTTTTATGTTTGGGCTTAGTTTGTTCTTTTTCTAGTTCCATGCGGTGATAGAAAGAATGTTAGGGATTTTTTTCTTTGATATATGCATTCATTGCTATAAACTTTTTGTTTAGAATTGCTTTCTCGGCATCCTGTAAGTTTTGGTATGTTCTGTTTTCACTTTTGTCTGTCTCAATATGATTTTTTTAATTTATTTTTTGCTATATTGATTGTTCAGGAGTATGTTGTTTAATTTCCATGTATCTGTGAATTTTCCAGATTTCCACCTATTATTGACTACTGGTTTCTTATTGTAACTCAAAAAGATGCTTGGTATGATTTCAGTCTTCTTAAATTTGATAGTACTTTTCTTAATGGCTTAGTATATGATCTGTCCTGGAAAATGTTCTGTCTGTGTTTGAAAATAATATGTATTCTGCTATTGTCGGATGGAATGTTCAGCGTTTGTCTGTTAGGTCAATTTGATCTACAGTGTCATTCAAATCCACTGTTCCCTTATTCTTTGGATGACCTGCTTATTGCTGACAGTGGGATATTAACATCCCTAACTATTATTGTATTGCTGTTTTTCATTTTAGTCCTGTTACTAGTTGCTTTATATACTTAGGTGCTCCAGTGTAGGGTCCATAAATACTTTTAATTGCTGTGTCTTCTTGCTGGACTTACCTCTTTCTCAATATATAATGACCTTTGTTTTTTTTGACCGTGTTGAGCTTAACGTCCTTTTTGTCAGATGTAAGCATAACTACCCCTGCTTTGTTTTGATTTTCTTTTGCTTGAAATACCCTTTTCCATCCTTTCACTCTCAGTATATGTGGGTCATTAAAGCTAAAGTGAGTCTCTTGTTGGCAGGATATTGTTGAATATTGTTTTTTTTCAATCCATTCAGCCATTCTGCCTTTTAATTAGAGAACTCAGTCAATTTATGTTTAATTCTTGATTTGTGAGTACTTTGTACTAATATTTTGTTACTTGTGTTCTATTTAGTAGATCCTTTGTTACTTGCTTTTTATCTTGCTGTCTTTTTTGTGATCTGATGATTTTTATAGAGTTAGGCTTTAACTTCATCATCATAATTTTTTTGTTTACTTATTATGAGCTTATCCTTTGTTTTCACCACAAGGCTTACACTAATATCTTACATCTATAGCATTTTGTTTTAAGCTAGTAACATTTTCGTATCAATTGAATTAATATTCTCAGTGAGTGTGTCTTAGTATTATATGATTTAGATAGTCTTCTCCTTTACGCAGGTAAGGGAACGGAGCCTCAGAAGGTTAATTTTATTCATATGCATACATATTGTTTAAATCTAAACTTAGTTTCATAACTATCAGTATAGACATCAGGGGCCCTTACTCTGGGCCCTTTGCTTCAGGCAGTACCAGGTTTTTGAGTGGCTTCTAATTTTCTGAGTGCCCTTTCATGCCTGGAACTGGTAATTAGCTCTAGTAGCAGGATTGCCTTCCACAGTTTTTTCTCAGAGCACTCCTTTGCTTTCTGGGACCAAACTGGAGATGGCAGTAAAAATAGTCAAAGCTGGAAAAGTTTGAGTAACAAGATAATTCAGTGTTGAATTATAAGCCGAAGTATAATATAATACATGCAACTAGATAATCCTGTCTCTTGGAAGTAGAGCTTCATCTCCCCCCTACCCTTTAGGGTGTGTTGGACTTAGAGATTCACCTACAAATAACAGAATACAGGAAGGAAAAACTAGTAATTTTATAGTGGAAAACCTGGAAGACACTAACTTAACTATATGATTAAGGGTAACATAACTAGTGGCAAATCATGTTGTTAGTTTGCTCCCCCTGATATGATAGGAAGAGGAAGAAACTTCATTTATGTGATTTTTTTTCCAAACACCTACCACTTTCCTCTAAACATGAAGGGAAAATGTAAGAAACTCAAGTCTAGGGACATGGTTTAAATTCCTAACCAGTATTAATCAAAACTGTTAAAGTTATGGAAAACAAAGACAGAAATTTTCATAAACTGGAGAAGACTAGAGGAGACATGAAAACTAACTGCAAAATGGTCTCTTCTATGAGATCCTTTAAGATGAAAAAAAGACATTAGTGTAAAACCTGGTAAAATCTGAGTAAAGTCTGGAGTTTAATTAATAATAATGCCCTATTTCTTAGTTTTGACTAAGTTACAATAATAATGTAAAATGCTTAACACTAGAGGTTAATGCAAGTATTCTGTAAACCTAAATTTATTCCAAAATAAAAGTGCATTAACAATGCATTTAAAAGGCAACTGCTAAAAAAAAGTCCTGTAACAGAAAAAAGAAAATAGGCAAAAACTAAAATAAATGAGGCATGCACTTCAGTTAATAATAATGAATTAACATTATAACATAAATTGTAGCTAATGTATCATACTAATATAAGATGTTTATGACAGAGGAACTTGACTGTGATGTATAAAAGAACTTTCTGTATTCCCTTTGAAATTTTTCCCGAGATCTGTTACTGTTCTAAAAGATAGTCTTTATTCAAAAAATACATAAAATGAAGATTATTAATAAAATTAAAATATTTTACAGCTTAAAGTGCATATAAATAAACTTTCAGTGCCTGCTTCAGTGAACTTCAACTTGAAAGTGGATGTGTTCTTTTTACTTTGAAATTCTACTAAATCAAGTAAATAAAATAATTAGGAAATTTAATTACTTCAAGATAATCCTTTGAATTTCTTTTACTTATTTAAAATAAAATGTTTCCTTTTTCAACATTCAAATATGTCTGAAATACTAAAATAAGGTATAACTGTGTGTTGAATTCTGGATAAGTATATTAGAAGTCAACTATCACTGGAATTCTTTATTCGGCAGATGTTATTGGGTATGACTAGTTGAAAACCGCCTAAGGAGGCTCTGGAGATACAGTGTGAGTGAGACAAAGTCCCTGACTTCTTGTTGTTACATTCTTATATACTAATTTGCAATCTAAATCAGAAACATGAAACACTGAAACAAAAGACTATTTGAAGGTGACTATTAGTGAATTTACTGGATTATACAATATAATTCTCAGTTGTCAGTTTAAAATATGTTTACTTATATATATATATATATTTTTTTTTTTCTTATTAGCTAAAATATAAGGCAGGGAGAAATGAATAACAGGTTAATGTAAAAATTCAGAGATCTTTTGTTGCTGTTGTTGTCATTTGTTTGTTTTTATAAGGGAGGTATAATCGTCTGCACTATTTAACCCTTAGGCATAGTGGTACAGTAGTCACTGATTTTGAATCCATCTTTGAGTTTGCTTCTGTACTAGCAATAGATTCGTTTTGTCAGCTGAGGATTCTTTTATTTTTTTACCTCACTATCCTGGATGTGTTGAAAAAGCATCACATAAAATATATTCTTATTTGGAGAATTACAGTTTCAAAACTTCCCTCACAGAAATATATTGCAATTCACTCTCTGGTTAATTAAATGTTGGGTGTGAAAAGTAGGTGCTTCTTGTATTAAAGAGCTTGAATCTTGTCTGTTCCTCTTACACACCATGCAGACAAAGCATCCTAAATCTAAGTATGTCCAGCCTTAAAAGAGGCACAACAGTAGTATGTTCCTTGCAGTTAAATAGGATGGAATAACTCAGGGAATGCACACAGGATTCTTACCGCAATGTCTGGCGTGCTATAAATTTCCACTTAAGGCATTTTGAGCCTTGACTTTTACCTCAATTCATTAATAGTAGCCATTTTTGGTTGTTCATTCTTTGTACTGACTTATGAATGGAACATCTTTTTTCCCATGAGGAACTAGCTGGAAGGTAATAAGAATCTAACTGTTACTGTCAGAAGCCTGATTTGTAATATTGAATAGTCCCAGCAAAGTTCTGTTAATGGGATAAAAGAGGATGTCTTATTTAATTCATGAGTTTTACATGTCAGATCTTGGAGAACATGGGGAATGTCAATTGGATTTGCTAATATATATGTAAATTGTATCTAGGCACAAAACCTCTTCGGTTTTTAGTAGTTGTTGCTGGTGATGATGTGGGTGATTAATATAACACAATTTATTTTATTTAAAAAAAACATATTTCCTTCTAGAAGATAAATCAACTTTAGGGAAACTATTGAATTTTCTATAAGAATGCAGTGCCGTTATTATTCCTAAATATCCTGTATCAAGACTGTACGTCTCCTCCAAAGTTATATTAAACTTTTCAGCCCTGTGAAGCACATAGGTTGAAATAAGACCTATTTTGAATTAAATTTGAATCAGCTAGTTCATTTCTGAAGAGTTAGGAGAAGGTCGTAAAATCACTCTACCCTTGAAAACATTAGCCCAGCATTTTCTTATCAAAGAAAAAATTAAGCACTAAAAGAGTTTGTCACCTCCTCCTGCACTATCTTTCTGTGAGAAATCTTTCTCTTTACTAATTTACTGTGACTCAAAAACAACAAGAACAAACAAAAATACCATTTTAAGGATTCCTTATTGAATCTGCAATTTAACTTGCAAATTAACCGTTGCCATTTAACCTGAAAATTAAAAAATAGGCCTAAAATTATGTAAAGATAAAATAAGATAGAGACAGACCTTTCATAAAGTAGCAAACTCCTTTTCAAAACATTTATGACAACTTTTAAAATAAGGCACAAATTATAAAAAATAAATCACAAAGTACTAATGCTAATGACAGAAAAGTGTTTGCTATCATCCTTTTCCACTTTTCTGCATAAAAGGGCTCACATGATACTTGAATTTTCAGGATATACTTCTTAGCTCACTGCAGAATCAGGAAATTTATAGAACTGTTTTTGTTGATCTTACTTGAAATGAAGAAGAGACAAAGACAGTAGAAATTAAGAAGGACTATTCCACTAACTGAAAAAAATGTTTAATTCAAGAAACTATAAACACTTGACTCCTATTAAACAAGAGATGCTCCTTGAGGGCTGGTAATAGATTCAGCAGTATATGAAATGCTCTTGGAAATGGTGGTATTATAGTCAATGCACACATCTATGCATTGAGCTAATCCCTGATGGGAGCACAGCATTAGGATATCCCCCTAAGTATTTACATAGACAGAACTACAGTTCTGTAAAAATTAAGTAGTTACTGATTTATAAAACCCATAATTTACTTGTATATTAAGTTCTGCTATGCTTATTGCCTCCCAAAATAGTGTTCTCAAGACTTTCTTTCTCACTTAAAAATATGCTGTGGATTAGCTTTGAAATAAAATTGAAACACATTCTAAATGCATGATTGCCCATTGCACTGATAATGGTTAAATTGACTTACTTTTTTTCAATCACATGTAATAGAGGAAATATGTTCTTTATAAAATGGCATCCACTTATTTCAAGTATAACTTTGAGGAGTGAAATCAGAATCTAGATAGGCAATTGTTAATTTTATTCATTATATCCTTAGGGTCATGTATACACAAGTCAGAACAGAACTAATTATGTCAAAGAAAGGCTTTTCCCAATGGACCTGACACAGTGGTGGAACATCTGATTTCTTTCCAAAATATCTAGTCCAAGAGGTTTAGTAGGAACTGTTTTGTTAGAAGATTTGAAGGAATGACAGTGTTTTAGACAGGGAGGACAAGTAACTTGGAACTAAATCTTGTATATTTTCATTTGAAGTCCGCTTTCCCTGATAAGGTATAGAAATCTGATAAGATGCAAAAGTCCTGCTATTTACAGGCAGGAAAAAACTGAAGAAATTGTAACAGAACATGAAACCAGGTGCATAATTAAAAGTGAAGAGGGGAAAAAAGCACAATGCTTTAAAGAAAAAGTGAATTTAGCTTGTAACATGTAGAATAAATAAAGAGAATATAGACTCCTTCACTATAAAGCCAATTAATCTCAATATATCCAATTACAATGTCAGTTTCCGATCTTGAAGCAATAAAGTTGCACATGCACTTGATACAAAATCTAGAATCAAGCTCTAGTGTCCAAAATTAAAATATATGTAGTTTTGAGAACTACATTTTTGCCTCAGTTTCTCATGTACAAAATGAGAAGAAAAATATTATCTACTTACACATTGTTGTGACTGAGGTAAAATACTGAATGAAATGTATTATAATATAACATAATAGTTTCTTGCACATAAGTTCAATGAATGCTGTTACCATGTGTAATTATTACCTTTGTGTAATTAAGTGCCAGTATATTTCATTAAATGCTACTAAATCAATGCTTTTTAAATGAGCATAAATAGATTTCCCCATTGGTATTACTCTCTTTTACATTTTTTTCCATTAAAATTGACATATATTAGAAATATTACTTGGCAGAAAACTGTATAGATAGGGAAATAATATACTTATGATGTGTATTTTTATGTGTATACTTTTTTGTGCTCCTCAATCAATGACCTAATTAAAGTTTACATATTTATATTTACTAGATGGTTAATTTAATTTGTTGATTTATTTTAAAACTTCCTGTCTCCTGTAACAGTATATATGTGTCAAAATATTATGACTCCATGTCACCAAATGATGATTAACAGCTGAACTTCTCCATTAAGTATAAGTCAAACATGAAAAGTACATTTATGGATGAAAGATTAATTTCACACAATATCAAGAATAACTCCTCAAATTCTGTGTACACCTATGAGCCACAGAAGAAAATATGAAATCACAGAAGAAAGCACTAGCAGAAAGCAAAGAAGCAAGATGTTATGAACACTTCATTTTACTTGTATCTACTTCAGCACGCATATTGCCAATACAGACACAATGCTTAGTGTTAAAATAGGATCCTAATAATAAGTTGACTCAAATATATTTTGCAAGTGGGGGGAGCTTCATTAAATAAATATAATAAACTATGTTGACAGCAGGGGCTTCTCCATTTCTTAAAATGATCAGCTTAAAGAAAAAGAGAGAGAGAGAGAAATCACCTGATATTCTCTATTGCCTGAGGCTGAAGGGAGTTGTGCAGCCTGTTTCAAGGTATATACCCATTTCTGACAAACCCAGTTTTTAATTTTTCTACGTAGGAAAATGCAAAAAAAAATGCAATATATCTTCAATATTGCATACTTGGTATTGCATTGAAATCAAAGATGTGTAACCCCAAACTTGAAACTTAAATAGAAATTAAATTTACAATAAAAATACAAGGCTTAATCATTACACTTCTAGAACTATGACTCAAGTTCAATTCAATGAACATATGCTAAGAAATATTGCATGTGGTATTTTAGAAGCTAGAAATAAAAGTATGAATAAAGTTTATCATCTATTCTCAAGAATCTAGTGGAAGAGACTGGCATTCACATAAACAAAGTGCATGGTCCACACTCTGGACAGAGCAGTACTGAGAAGGAGCTTGTCATCCTGATCAAAGATGTCATCATGGAAGAGGTGAAGATTACATGGGGTCTGAATGTATGAGAAAGGTCAGAGTGGTCCTGATGATACACATTTGTAAGTCAAAACTCATCACATATATTTGTTATCAGCTCTATCGTTGAACTTTTGTACAGACATGCCTCATTGTATTGCACTTGGCTTTACTGCACTTTGCAGGCACTGTGTTTTACAGAAATTGAATGTTCTTGGCAACCTTACTTCATGCAAGTCTTATCAGCACCATTTTTTTCAACAGCATTTGCTCACTTTAGGTCTCCATGTCATATTTGGGTAATTCTTTCAATATTTCAAACATTTTCTTTATCATTGTATTTACTCTGGTGATCTGTGGTCTCTGGTGTTACTACTGTAACTGTGCTGGGGCGCCACGACCCATGCTCACAAAAGATGGTGAGCTTCTTACATGCTGTGTGCATTCTGACTACTTCACCAATGCAGTTCTTGTTCCTCCATCTCTCTCCCTCTCCTTGGGGCTCCCTATTTCTTGAGACACAGCAATATTAAATGTAGGCCAGTTGGTAACCCTAAAATTCCCTCTGAGTTTTCAAGTGAAAGGGAGGGTCGCACATCTCTTACTTTAAATCAAAGCTAGAAATGATTAAGCCTAGTGAGGGACAGGCAGAGATAGGCAGAAGCTAGGCCTCTTGTGCCCAAAAGCTAGCCAAGGCGTGCATGCAAAGGAAAAGTTCTAGAGCAAAATTAACAGTGCTCCTCCAGTGAACACAGGAATGATAAGAAAGTACAACAGTCTTATTGGTGATATGGAGAGAGTTTGAGTGGTCTCATTAGAAGATCAAAACAGCCACAACATTCCTGAAGCCAGCGCCTAATCGAGAGCAAGGCCCTTAACTCTCTTCAGTTCTATGAGGGCTGAGAGAGGTGAGGAAGCTGCAGAGGAAAAGTTTGAAGATAGCAGAGGTTTGTTCATGAGGTTTAAGGGAAGAAGCTGTCTCCAGAACAGCAGGGTGCAAGGTGAACCAGAAATGCTAATGTAGAAGATGCAACAAATTACCCAGAAAACCTAGCTGAGATCATTAATGAATGTGGCTACACTAAACAGATTTTTCAATGTGCTCAAAATAGCCTTAGATTGGAAGGAGATGCCATCTAAGACTTTCATGGCTAAAGACAAGTCGGTGCCTAGCTTCAAAGCTTCAAATTGATAGACTGACTTTCTTGTTAGTAGAAACTGCATCTGGTGACTTTCAGTTGAAACCAGTGCTCATTTACCATTCTAAAAACCTAGGACCCTTAAGAATTATGCTAAATCTACTCTGCTTGTGCTCTATAAATGGAACAACAAAACCTAGATGACAGCATATCTATTTACAGCATGGTTTACTGAATATTTTAAGCCCAATATTGAGACCTACTGTTCAGAAACAAAGATTCCTTTCAAAATCTTACTGCTCATTGACAATGTACCTGGTCGCCTAAGAGCTCTGATGGAGACGCACATAGAAATTAATGTTGTTTTCATGACTGCTAACATTGCATCCCTTCTGCAGCCCATGGATCAAGGAGTCATGTTGTCTTTCAAGTCTTATTATTTAAGATACACATTTCATAAGGCTACAGCTGCCATTGATAGTGATTCCTTGATGGGTCTGAGCAAAGTCAATTGAAAACATTCTGGAAAGGTTTACCATCCAAATGCTATTAAGAACTTTCATGACTCATGGAAACAGATCAAAATATCAACATTAACAGGAATTTGGATGAAGTTTATTCCAACCATCATGGGTGACTTTGAGGGGTTCAAGGCTTCAGTGGAGGGAGTGACCCTAAGGTGGAAGAAGTAGCAAGAGAACTAGAATTAGAAGTGGGGTCTGAAGATGTGGCTGAATTGTAGCAATCTCACAATAAAAACTTAGGGAATAAGAAGTTGCTTCTTATGTGTGAGCAGAGAAGGTAGTTTCTTGAGATGGAATCTGTTCCTGGTAAAGATGCTGTGAAGACTGCTGAAATGCCAACAAAGGGTTTAGAATATTGCATGAACTTAGTTGATGAAGCAGCAGCAGGGTTTGAGAAGATTGACTCCAGTTTTGAAAGTAGTTCTACTGTGGTTAAAATGCTATCAAACAGCATTGCAGGCTACAGAGACATTGAGGAAGGAACAGCTAGCTGATGTGACAAACTTCATTGTTGTCGTATTTTAAGAAACTTCCATAGCCACCTCAACTTTCAGCAGGCACCATCCTCATCAGTTAGCAGCCATAACCGGGGCAAGAAGCTCCACCTGCAAAAAGATTATGATTTTATGATGGCTCAGATGATGGATAGCATTTTTTTAGCAATAAAGTATTTTAAGTTTTGTTCATTTTTAGACATAATGCTATTATGCAGTTAATAGACTACATTGTAAATAAACTTTTTTATGCACTAGATTAAAAAAATTGTAACTCACTTTATTGCTGTATTTGCCTGCAGTGGTGTAGAACCAAACCTGCAGTATCTCCAAGTTATGCCTGTATATAAAGTTCTAATTTCATTGCACATTAATCCATTTTTTGAAAGATACCCATTTTCATTTTTTTATGTGCTATCTATGGCCATATCACTCTACAACAGCATAGCTGATTAGTTGTTACAGACAGGAAAGGCCTTCAAAGCTCTACAGAAAGTCAGCTAACCTTGCTTTAAAGTCTGTGATTATGAATTTTGACAACTACACTTTCTGTTTCATGTGGTAGAATATTTTTTCTTGTTTTGATTCATTTATGTTTCTTAATTATGGTCTTTATTTACCACAACATTGATCTCTACCAAATGCTGTGTGTGTATTGCAACTGCAAAACAAATTACTTTCTGTTGAAATTAAGCACTTAACTGAATTTGAAATAGCCATTAAAGTAATGTCAGACTTGTCTTTGACTGAAAGGAAAAAGAAAACCCTCCAAACCCTCTACTTACATCCATGTTTTGAATTTAAAAAAATAATGAAATTAACTGATACTCTTTGTGAGTTTCTAAGTACGACAATATAAAATTAGAAGTCATTGAATTTTTTGTGAAGTCCTGTTTTTAATGAAACCAGATTAAAGACGGGCAGAACTTCTTAGTATGTTTATGTTAAATCATGAAATACAGAAAGGGTATAATCAGGTTAAAACTGTCATTTTTGGGATAAGCCCTGTCTGAGAGAGTGATATAGTAATACATCATTGGATGTATGTATGTTTGTCATCAGTACAGCTATTTTTTCAAACATAAACAAACCCAGATATGGTGAGTATTCATACAGAAAACTAGTGAACAGGATGAGTGCTGCTATCTCAGGAACTGTAAGTGTCTTAGAATCAAACTGAAAAATTCTTATTTTTTAAAGAAAAAAAATAAGGAAGGGGAAGTTGACCAAATGAGAGTGAGTCAGCCAAATGAATAATCAGCATGGTTGACAGGAAATGTGTGTCACCATGGTCAGCTGATTTGGGGATAAGCTCATGAGAGGACACGTTGCTTAGGTCAGTGTTTGCTCAGGCTTGGGGGTTTGAGGGGTGACCTGAAGTTCAGAGACCTGTGGCTGTGAGGGAAACCTGACTTAACTTTGGTCAGTTGTGGACCCCTGGTCAATATTAAAATTGACTAACTGCTTTTTAAATAAGTACTAACAGTTGGTGATCAGATTGTGATTTAGGCTTTTCATAATGATGGGATACACTACCAAGTGGTTGATGATAAATTTTGACAGACATTTTGGAAATAGTACGTATTCATCATCAATTTTCTTTTGAAATAGATATTAATAAATGTTGGAGAGGAAAAAAATTAAAAATGTTCATACTCAGCATAGGCATGTAGGAAAGGCTAAAATATTCTACTGACACACTATGTACTAAGCTTTTCTATTTTATAAAGAAATCTCAAAAACTAGCCTTTAGCTAAAGACCAATCCTGGCTATTAAGGCACTAGACCAGTGATAAAAAATGAAAATATAAGACAAGTACTTACATAATTTTAAATGTCATATTTCCTTATTAACTGTAGAACTCAATATTGCAAATGTATTAATTCTCTCTCATATTTGAGCTATTGATTCAGGCATTCCCAATCAAAAACTGTAAGTTATTTTTATAGATATTGACAAACTAATTCAAAATTATATGGAAAAGCAAAATACCAACTAGAAGAAGCAAGAAGTCCTGAATATAAAGAATAAAGTTGGAGATTCATAGAAATTGATTTCAGTGTTATATGAATGTTATATTAATGAAGATTATCATTTTGGCAAAAGGATGAAAAATTAATGGAACAGAATGGAAAGCTCAAAAGTAGATCAACACAAATATTGTCAACTAATTTTTGACAAAGGTTAAGATCAAGAAAGGACTGTCTTTTCAATAATGTTTTTTGGAATAACTAGATTCCATATGCAAAAGTTATCAACCACAACATACACCTCATACCTTATGATTTGTGTATGTATTTATTTTCATTATGATATATAAATCCAAGATTTAGAATTTTTTGCAAGTGTATTTTTTGTGATCATCCTGGCCTTGAGATTTAAAACAAGTTTTATAAGTCAAGAAATAGAAAACAAAAGATAAAAGAACATACAAATAAAAAATTAAATATACTAACAACAGAATTACCTCTATTTTAAAGTGGCCCTTTTGAAAAATAGTGCAATAAGTGTATGGGAATATTGTTAACACAATCCTAAGTATTAGAATGGCTTTCTTGTCTTCCTTTTCTAAGCAGCATGCTTGTGTATCAATAAAAAAGATTTGGACTTTATATTTGCATTAATATCAAATGTTTCCATATTGTATCTCAGACATTTTGGTTTTAGTATATTAGAGACATTTTGGGAAGGTGAAACACATTAGATACATTAATTACTGGACTCATTTAGACACATTTCTGTAGAAAAATTTGTGATGTTGTTGTGTACCATTTTCTAAGAGCAGTCACACCTGTTGTGTTTCAGAGCAGCTTCAACTACACAACTCCATTTACCTTTAACCACAATTTAAAAGAAGCCAGTAGGTACTGTGGCCCTACGTACCTCCCTCCTTTCAATGGAGGGAGTCTACTAGCAGCTGGAGAAAAAGCAAGTTAACACAGAAATGCAAGGCCGAGAGGTAGAGTGGGAAAATGTTGAGTCCTTAACTTTCTCTTCTTCTCTGTTGTTCAAGCAATTAAATGCTTTGTCTTCAACTCTCCAGTGCTGAATGCCAATCACTTTCCATAGACTGTAAATAATACTAATTTACAAATTCTAAATAATTACTAATTTTAAAGTTAGCCTCGTAGAAATTCAAGTCTTTCATTTATTCAAATTATGGAAGAATAAATAGTACACATAATAGTATGGGATCCCCAGTCCTACACCCCAATTATTTAGCAACCTAACATAATTTAGGGTGAGAAAAAGCCAGTGGAAGAGCACATAACACTAACCATTGGATTCCATTTTTCCTAGATCCATGTGAATGTTGCAAAAGATTACTGACAGAATATCAGACGAACTAGAGTGGAAGAGGTCAGGGTGTGTGTGTGTAGGGGAGGTCCCTGATTTTCAGTTTTGGTTGTTACTATTCAGGTTAGGTTATACTGGAACAATAATATACATAAATCCTTGGTAGTTTCATCCCTCAGAGCATCACAGTGTTTGCTTATTTCTTATACAGGTCAGCATGTCCTAAGACTGGGACTGCTCCCCCATCTCTGATGTACACTGGCTGTAGTTGAACCTCATAAAACATGTAGTTGCAGGTCACCAGAGCGGGGGAAGAGAAAGCCAAAGGGTCTTAAATATATTGCCTCAAAGGTGCCAAATTCCACTTCTGTTTGCTGACCATTGACTAGAAATAATCATACGGCTCTACTTAACTGCAAGCGAGTTAGGAAATTTGAAGGAATGGATGGATAGTCATGGACCATCATTACATGTATGTATAATCAGTCCTTCCTATCAGAGGGTCCTGCAGTCATGGAGTCAACCAATCACAAGACAAAAATCTTTGAAGAAAAAACAATTTGCAGAAAGTTTCAAAAGGCAGAACTTGAATTTGTTGTGTGAAGGCAACTATTTACATAAAATTTATATTGTATTAGGTATTCTGAGTAATCTAGAGATGGTTTAAAGTATATGAGAAGACATGTGTAGGTTATCCACAAACACTGCCCCATTTTACATAAAAGACTTGCACATCCTTGGACTTTGGCCTCCCCTGGGGTCCTAGAACCCAACGCCCATGGATACCAAGGGACAGCTCTACCCAAAATCTAAACACATATTTTCAGAGTTATAAATGAAATATCTTTTGTATAATTTAGGGCTCAACTGATATTCTAGTAGCTAAAAAATATGAGTGCCTTGAGAATAAACTTTTTTTTATGTATTTCAAAGGTATTATGCAATTATGTAATTAGAATAATGAACTTAATTTTATAATCAGTACACTAATTATATAATTAGCACAATATGAGAATTATGAATTAGCTTAGTATATCAGTGTTCGTACTGTCCATACAAAAAATTTCTTATGCATGTTTCCCTTTCCCTGGAGTGTAAAATATTTCCAATTTTTTCCATGAGCATATAGAGTTACTCCTCCCTGACTCTCATAGATGTCATGTGAGTTTATCATTCCTTTTGAAATATCAAAGGGGAAATCAGAGAAGTTGATTATGACAAGAACCTGAGTAGTTAGAAGTTATTTGCAGTCATTGTATGCAGTAATTCTTGGTTATTAAATATAGACATCATGTTAAGTATTCTGATAAATAGTTTATCCATTTCATATGCTCATTCATGATATAAAATTAATTTGAAAATATAAATACTTCAGGATTTGAAACTTAAATATTAAGTATAACATTACTTTTAGAAAGTCAAAAAACTGAAAAGATCAATGGTTCCTGAACATCCCGTCTTAAAAATCACAGGAAGAAATATAAGTCAATTTTACAGAAATCTGATGACATTGCATCATGGTTAATAATACCAACACAACAAATAATTACTTCCAAATAAAATGACAGTGCGGGCTAATAGTAAGACTGTAAAATATAAGTCTGGCTAACTCATTACCTTTAGCTCTCATAATATGTCACTTATTTTGATGGGAAGTAACCATGTTAGAAGTAATTACTAATTAATAAAAAGGGTTAATCCATTAAATTTATTAGCCATTAATTAACTAAAATTTTGTCTTTTTTATTCTTTTTTCCTTTTCTGCAGAATGGATAAAATAAAATGACTTGTTATCTATGGAATAATGTACAATGACTAAATATAAAAAAAAACAGATTCTTGAGAAGACTAAAACAATGTTAGAGGCAATTGAGAGATTTGGGATTAGAGCACTGCTATTCTCGGTTTATAGGCTCTACAGAAGTTTTTCGAACCTATTATTTTAACATTTATTTTAAATGTCACAATTATTTTAACACAGGAGGATGCAAAGAACTGTAGAGATGTGCTGTATAATATCATTTAAGGGGAACATGCAAATAATATGGCAGAAATAAGTGGTACTCCTCTTACTCTTGGACAGTGATGCTCATAAAAATATAGTGCTATTGTCTGCATTTTAAAATATTACAAAACAACCCTCACTTCCATTCCTACCTTTCTAAGTGAAACAGAATTATTGCTAGGCAGCTTCAAATTCAATCAGCCATCTTAATTTCCATGAAAGCTAATTTCACCATGGCAGTGTTATTTACTGGGACTGCCTACAGAAAGAAAAATTCACTGCATTCATCTGGGGGGAAAAAGCACAGTTGGTATTCAAAAATTATTAGCCATGCAGAAGTAAATGATTTTTATATATAGAAAATGATATAGTGGATTAAATTTTAGTACCTGGTATCATTTTTGAATGAAGTACTAGCAAAAGACAAGCAATAAGATAAAACACTAAAGGTCTGAAGAAATACAGATATATACAAAACCCATTACCAACGACTTCAGGTTTTCAGCAATCTATACAAACATTTAATGGAATGTAAATTAGTGTGTTAAAATGACTAATATTTATAATAATGTGATTCATTTCAACTTGAGAAAAGCAGAGTTATTCTCTAGAGCTAATTCTGAACATACTCTAGGCCAGAAAACAGTTCTTATTAAATTAAATATATACTTTTGAATATTCTTTTAAAATAATTTTTAAATGCTCTAATGGATTGTTTTTTCTGAATATCATTCCTTCCTTTTTTCCCTCCTTCCTGCTTCCTTTCCTCCCCCCCTCCTTCCCTTCTGTCCCGTCCTTCCCTCCTTCCCTCTTTCCCCCCTTCCTCCCTTCCTTACCTTCTTTCCCTTCCCTCCCTTTCTTCCCTTCCTTCCTTTCCTCTTTTATCCAGTTGTGAATTCACTCTTCAGAAATATATTGTGCATCCATTATGTACCAAGGACTGCGTGAGGTCTTAGGAAGACTTAGATGAAAATATTAGCATCTCTAAGGAACTTACAAGGTAGTTGACTTCATGAATTGCCTTGTAAATCAATTTGATGAATTTTTCAAAGCAGATACATCCATGAAGCAGCACCCAGATCAAGAGACAGTACCAAAGACCCAGAAACTCCTTTCTCTTTCTCATCAATATTCCAGTAGCTTCCAATTTAAGGCTGTTGGGAATAGCACTACTATGGGTTCACTGGTGCATTTTTTTTGCACACATGTAGGCATTTCTGTTGATTATATACCTACCCAGAAATTACCGGTTCATAGGGACGTTTGTGCTCAATGTTCATAGGTGCTATCAAATAACAGAACCAAGCAGGTACACCGTTTTACATTCCCACTAGCTGTGTATTAGTGATTCAGTTCAACACCTTGGCAATACATGGTGATTTCATTTTATTTATTTTTACTCCACTTTTAGTCAGGCTTCTGGAAGTATAATCACCATATGTAACATTCACTGAGTTTTGACAAATATATAAAGTCATATAATCACCACCATAGTATAGATTTTATCCATCACGCCAACACGCTCATTCAAGTCCCTGGAAGTTAATTCCATCTGCCTCTCCCAGCACTTTATAACTCATCTCCTTTCCATCCCTATTGTCTCCTTTTTCCAGAAAGTCAGATATATTCAATTCTACAGTATACAGCCTTTTGAGTGGAGTTCTATGCACATAGCACAGTGCTTCTGGGATTCATCCGGAACGTGTCAGTAGTACATTCCTATGTGTAATAACATATGCTGTTCCATTTTATGGATATACCATGATATGGTTATCCATTCTCCAAGTAAAGCAGATTTGGGCTGTTTATAGATTAGGGGCAATTATAAATTAAGCTCTATAAATATTCATATGCAGATTTGTGTGAATATATATTTTTTGTTCCCTTGGGTAACTATCTAGGAGTTGGATTGCCGAATCATAAAGCAGTGCATGGTTAACTTTATGAAAAAACTGTTTTCAAAAAAAGCTACTTTTTTTTAATTCACACCAGTGATAATTGACAGTTCATTGATCTGCATTTTTGCTAAAATATGACATTGCTAGTAATTTTAATATTATGTATTCTGATTAATACGTAGTTATGTCTTGTTTTAATTGGATTTCTCTAAAGACAGCATTTTGTGCAACTTTTAATACGTTTATTTGCATCTATATATATTCTTTGGTGAAGTGTCTCTTCAGATCGTTTGTCCCATTTTTATTAGCTTATACACTTTGTTCCACTTTTTAATAATATTCTAGATACAAATCAATTGTCAGATATGTGATTTACAAATACTTTTTTTTACCAGCTTCTGGCTTATCTTTTATTTTATTTAAAATTTTAAAGATGCCCAATTCATCTTCACAAAACCTAAGGTCACAAATATTTTCTTTCAAGTGTTCTTCAAAATGTTTTATAATTTTGTATTTTACATGCAGGTTTCTGATTCATTTTGAGTTTGCTTCTGTGTGAAGTGTGAGGTATATGTTGTGGGTCATTATTTTGGCCTGTAGAAATCCAATTATTCCAGCACTGTCTGTTGAGAAGACAACTATTTCTTCAGTGCATTGTCTTTGCAATGTTATGGAAAGTCAACTGACATTTTTGTGTGGGCTTATTTCTTGTCTCTCCATTCTGCTCCATTGATGTAATTGTCTCCACTTTTGTGAATACCATACTTCCTTGATTATTGTAGTTTTATAAGCAAGTCTTGAAATTGAGTAGTGTGAGCCCTCAGACACTGTATTTTCTTCCTCAGAATTGTCTTGGCTATTCTATGTTTCTTTGCTTCTTCATGTAAGTTTTAAAATCAGATGATCAATTACAGAAAAAAACATTTGCTGTTATATTGATTCCATTTACGTTAAATCTGTAAATCAAAGAGCAGAATATTGACATCTTAATATTTAATCCATGAACATGGTTTACCTTTACATGTATTTATATCTTCTTTGACTTCTTTTATTAGTGTTTGTATTTTTCAACATATAATTACTGCATATTTTTTCATTTATACAAAACATTTCATTTTAGGAGTGCTATTGTAAATGATAATTTTCTTTTTTGAATTTTGAAATCCCACTTTTCATAGCTTTTTGTTAAAGTGTGTGATACTTGTAGTTTCTGGTCAATGCTTAGGGTGTCCCAGTATCTCCTCCCTCTTTTTCTGGGCTGCTTAAAGTGGTTTGTTGTTGTTGTTGTTGTTGTTGTTGTTGTTGTTGTTGTTGTTGTTTTTTATGGATTGAGTATAGAACATCCTTTATTTTAAGGCTCATTTTGCCCATCACTTAAGATGTGACTTTTCTGTGGTTTCTATTTAATTCCCAGGTATTCTCAAGTTCTGTCCAGTCTGGATGGTCAGAACTTGGTCTGCTCTTATCCTTGAGTGAACTGTTAAGTACTAGTTTAAACATCTCCATGATATTTCATTACCTGTTAGGCATTCTTTGCCTAGTTTTGTAATACACATATAATACAAATGTACACATGATCTCCTTACTAAACTCTGGTTTCTGTCTCTTTACAATAGGAATGTTGTGGTCTGTGTGGGTGAGGGCCCCACCTTGCACCTTGATCCTGAAAGTTCCTCCAAACAGAGAACCCACCCTTGTTTCTTTCTCATCTCTCAGT
The DNA here is from genome assembly GCF_048773025.1 of Camelus bactrianus. Lineage (NCBI taxonomy): Eukaryota > Metazoa > Chordata > Mammalia > Artiodactyla > Camelidae > Camelus > Camelus bactrianus. Next base: position 11,104,149 of record NC_133542.1, read on the forward strand.
CCTGCAATTCCTGCTGTCCAATATCTAAAAACAGATGGATTTGATTTTTTCACATAGTTTGTCCAGTTCTCTAGTTGTTTATGGAAGTAAGATAAGTCTGATTCTATATTTTGATAGATCCTGGGCTAAGAATGCTGTATCTTCTTGATAATTATTTTTACAGTATCTTAAATATACATGCTGAGAGTTATATTGTATGAAATTAATGATAGTTTTCTTCCTTTCAAATAATTTTATTTCCTTACAAGCCTTCTAGTTATCATTTTCACCTCTTATCCCTTCTAAGAAAACCAACTTATAATATTAATAACCCACCGTAACATCAATTATTTTTTCACATACTCACTTGCTATTACTTTTTCTGATTATCTTACCTGTGTGTTTACTTTCTCCAACCTAAAAACAGGTTCCCTTTTTTTTGAGTCAGAGACGTGCCAGGTCAAGCCATCTCTCAATGTTTCAAAGCATCAGTATCACTATCTTACTTCTACTGTGATATATATTCCATTTTAGAAGGCATTATAACAAAAATTTAAAAATGTACGTTGTATGTCAGCACCAATGAATTCTTCACAATTCTTTTGAGCACTGTATTAGAAAAAAAAAGATTTTGGAGGCAATGGAAACCAAGACAAAATGCCATGATGCTTTAGCATTATCTGTCATAACTGTGTCAGTAAGGGTGGTTATATATTTGCTGGTCCTACATTTCCAGTGGGTCTATCTCTAGAAAAGGATATACACTTTGGATAACTCATACATCTCTTGATATCATGTTATTTCTTAGAACTTTTCAGCATAGTAGCCACCAGCCACATGTGGCTACTTCAGTTTAAATTTAAATGATTTAATATTAAATAAAAATTTCACCTGCTGAGTTTCACCAACCACATTTCAAATCTTAATAGCCACATGTAACTAGTAGCTTCCTGATTGGTCAAAATAGATATGTAGGCTGTTTCTGTCCTGACAAAGAGTTTTATCACCAAGTAAAGCCTTAAAGAATTAATCTACATCTCAGTTTTATTGATCTGTAATTGGACCCTTAGTTAAAAATACAGTGT